>NC_138026.1:89998807-90598807 GCF_964106645.2 Podarcis pityusensis | reverse complement strand
AGGTGAACAGTATTGCACCTAATATCCCAATCCACAACTGCATTCATTCACTACCACTTTATACACAGAAGCTGCGCATGTACAAACAGTACACGCATAAGCTCTCTTTACACGGTCAGGGATGCCAGTTTTTACAAGATCCAAGACTACACATACAGGGCTGCACAGCTTGTAGGCTTCATGCACAGAATCATTAAGTACACAGAGGTCAGAGGCCAGGACACCAGCAAAATCTTATTTTCCTCTCCCTGTGTTCATGGCTCCACACTGTGCAAAACAGGGTTTTGTGTACTTCCAAACAGTCAGCAGCAATTATCACTGTACTCGTTTTGCAAAGCTCTGTGGACCTTTGCGAGAGTTCATGCATCATTTGCATGTGTATTTTATGACCTTGCCAAAGGGGCACCTCACTACTCTCTCTTTGCTACCTCTCTACACACATTTTTTTTAAAAAATAAAAACACACAAATGGGGAAGTGAGGCAAACTTCTCTCTCTCTCTCCTCTCTCTCTCTCTCTCTGAGTTACCCAGTGCTTGTGTGGTGTGACAGTGACATCTAGTGAATTTTGTGCCAACCACAGTTGTTGCTTGCTGATTTTCCTGTCAAAAACAGCCTTTGCTATTTTTGGAATGCCAGGATTGGATGGAACAGTGGACTGGCACTGTGGAGCCGCCCGGACTCACCCCACCCTGTCAGCTGCACCTGCCTAAAAACAGTGAAAACTAAAACTATGCTGAATGCCATATTAACCCATCAATTCTGGGACCAGGTTTCCCATTAATCTTGCAGTTTGCAGGTGTCTCCAAGGCTCTGTTTTCATAGTAGGCCTCATTGTGTTGGTGCTATGTGCCCTTTTACAGTGACATGGTCACATTCTACACAGGCAAAGGATGCCCAGCTACAACCTAGTGAATCACAATGAAGCTTACCTCCGGGAGTGTCGCGCTTCCAGAGATCCTTGCAGTGGCTCCACCATGGACAGAACCGACACCAAATTCAAATTGTGGAAGCATTTCCTGGCTTCTCTATTGTTTGGGATTTCAAGACCTGGAAGGGATAAAGTTCCCATAACAGTATTTAAATCAAGGATGTGAAAGCTGTGGTGTTGGTGTCAAACAACATAAGCAGGGCCATAGGTTTGCCAGCTCTGTCGAAGGGATGACAATAAGAGTTTGGAACAAGAGAAGGGGTGTGTGTGTGAAGTAACGTATAACCCAAGTAAAGGTATACCCACCCTATGCTTTCTAGTTGTGTTTTGAAGTGAATATTCCCAGCATTCTCTTTGAGGCATCCATCAAGCCCACTTTGAACTCTACTCAATTGTTTTACTCACGGTTCACGGTGAGCTTCTTCTTCTTAGTGTAACCCAATGTCCCAGCTGTGAAATGTTGGTGGGAATCTCCTGGCAGCTTAGCAGATAAGATGTCACTCAAGCAGTTTAAACTAATCCATCCAAATATGCTCAGTACAAGCACACATAAGAGACCAAGCCCAGGCCATAGCTTTATGTGGCAGGTGCTGATTAGGTATCACAGAATTGTAGAAGAGTCAGAAAGGACCTTGAGGGTCATCTAGTCCAACCCCCTGCAGTGCAGGAATACACAGCAGTCCCGTACGGGAATCGAACCTGCAACCTTGGCATTATCAGCACCACTCTCTAACAGACTGAGCTATGCAGAGGGAAGAGAGGGAAGTGGGAAAGGTGTTTGCACACACTTTGGCAACACTGCTTTTTAATTCATCCTGGCATATGCCTAAAGAAAGCAATGTAAGCACATCCACTTTGCCCAAAGCCAGCCCCATCTGGCACCTCCTACCTCTGAACTGTGGAGGCTGGTCATTGTAAGAACAACAGTTTAAGAATTGAGGCCCGAGTTTGATTCCCTCCCGACATTTCACTCCCTGTCCTCTTTCCCATGTGTGTCATATTTTTCTTAGATTGTAAGCCCGCGGGCAAGGACTCACTTGCTCAGGGGCGGCCCAAGACATTCTGGCACCTGAGGCAAATCACAAAATGGTGTGTCTCCACCCATCCACCCCTGGGAAGAAAATCTACACCAGGAAGAAAAGGGGGGCGGAATAAATATCAACTTCTAGAACAGGGGATGGGAGGAGACGAGCAGTGCCTCCTGTTGTCAGGTTCGGGGAATCAGATCCCTCCCATGGTGGCAGCCCAGAATCAGAGAAAGGATAAAAGTTCTTACCAAACAATTTATTCAGTAATTTGCAGAGAATGACAAAGGAATGCAGCCTTTCTAATGATAGCATTGATCCAAATAAAGTCGCACCGCCCTACGTCTCCCTTATTCAACGTCACTCCTGCCTTGGTTAATCTGAGCTTTCTGCCTCTGAGCTCTCTGTTCTAATACCCTCAATGCCCGTCTGGTCTTGGGGGGGGGGGGGTCAGGAATGCTTTCCATGGACACTGTCAGCTGTCTCTCCTCCTCTTCCTGCTGTTCCCCTTCCAGCATTTCCCAGCTTCTACCTTCTGCAGGCCCTTCTGCAAACCACTGTTCTAAATCTATACTGTCCTCTTGTTCTGAGGAAGGTGCAGGAGAAGTGGGGGGGGGGACCACTCCTCTTCAGTCCAATCCCTGACATCTATTCAACCAGATGCTGCTGTGGAGGTAGCGTTTTGGGGACATTGCCAAGGAGGTGGCAGATTGGCCTCCAAGGAGTGTACTGCAGCTGCTGTTGGCCCCATGGCAGTAGGTGATGCAATCTTTGGAGGCCGGATCCCGCCTCTGGAGACGGTTGTCTGACCATGCCTCATCAGTGGGGACAGACTTAGCCTTGATTTAATGGACTGTATGTCAGCCCTTCTGGGAGCCTATTTGGATAAAAAGTGGGGTACAAGTACTCCAAATAAACATATTAAATAAATAAATTTGAGTACTACAGAATAAATAATTGGTAAACAAGCAGCTTCAGGTGCCAACTCTCTTGGGCCCTAGGTGCCCGAGTACCCACAAAAATCCCCAAGAAGGGGCAGGGTGTTAGGATATAGTTCTGTTCCACCTTAAAAGGGGAAAGGCTGTTGTGTGTCACATGCCTTTTTGTATATAGCTTTTGTATTGTGGCTGTTTTCCTGGACACGGAGGCAAGCAGTCATGTTTTTCCTTTGTTCTGAACTACGTTGAATAAAGCTGTAAATATGCTCTCTCTCTGTCTGCATCTTTCATTGTGGAGACTTGCACACAATGCACATTGTGGAGACTTGCACACAATGCACTCTCTCTGTCTGCATCTTTCATTGTGGAGACTTGCACACTCTGCTGAAAGGGTGCATGGGTCTTGGAACGTCTCTGAGGCTTGTGTCGCTAATTGACTGATGCTGTTCCACGGGAGACCAGTGATCGTCCGGAGACAACTGGAGGCCTGCCTGATGCCTTCATCTGCCTGGCAGTATCCCAACACAGGGCATCTACAAATTTCAGTGCCAGGGCAATACATGATGCATGGCATCCATGGCCCCAGGCACTCACACTCGTGGAGCCAAGCTGGCACTCCTGCCTCCATGCAAAGTGGAGCAAAATATATTGAGAGCAGCTTGACTCTCCTTGCAATCAGTTTACCAGTGAGATGTCCAGTCAGATGATGGGGGGCGGGCATACCTGGGGATTCCCTCTCTGTATAAATTGCGGTTCATCGGTCTACCGCCGAAGCTACAGCTTCTGGAGCAATCAGAAACTGGAACATCAGTGTCCTAGCTTTGGTATCCTATATCCAGAATGAGTATCCAAGTATTTCAGCAGTCTGATATATATTTTCAAAATTGTTTTGTTATTCTTATTCTTCGTCAAACTACAGAAAGGGATTTTTTAAAAGGGCATTCTAATAGTGGAGCCAATATGGCCAGGATCAAGCTCTCTCCTAAATCCTGTTGTCAAGATGCCAGCTGTAGGGAAAAGGCAAGAAAGGGGTGACATGATAGAAATTAATAAAATTATGGAACCTGCTTCCACAGGAGGCGGCGATGGCTACCAAACTGGATGGACAGGGCCTAGCCATGATGGCTAGGCTCTGTCTCCACAGTCAGAGGCAGCAATGCTTCTGAAATCCAGTTGCTGGAAACCACAGGAGAGGAGAGAGGCTTCGGCCCAGTATCCCTGAGGGAGCATTCCCCCCCCCCCATCATACAGCCCGGACACTGAGGTCCAGCTCCGAGGGCCTTCTGGTGGTTCCCTCACTGAGAGAAGTGAGGTTATAGGGAACCAGGCAGAGAGCCTTCTTGGTAGTGGCAGCCGCCCTGTGGAAGGCCCTCCCATCAGATGTCAAGGAAATAAACAACTACCTGACTTTTAGAAAACATCTGAAGGCAGCCCTGCTTTGGGAAGTTTTTAATGTTTGATGTTTTATCGTGTTTTAATATTCTGTTGGGAGCTGCCCGGAGTGGCTGGGGAGGCCTGGGCAGATGGGTGGGGTATAAGTAATAAATTATTATTATTATTATTATTATTATTATTATTATTCTCAAATCCTGCTTACTGGTTTCCCACAGGCATCCGGTTGGCCACTGTGAGAACAGGATACTGGACCAGATGGGCTGTTGGCCTCATCCAGCAGGCTCTTATGTTCTTTTCAAAAGCCCTGAAAGAGATTTCCTTTGAGATGCAGCCAGACTCAACACAGTAAACTGTATAATTCCCTTGTAAAGTAGGTATGTCCTGCAGATGGCAGCCTAGAGCTGGGGAATGATTACCAGGAACCCGTTATATTTTAGGCAAAGGACGAAAGCTAAGGCTCCCTATCCTGACCTGATCTTGCTCAATGCTTCCTTTTCCATTAAGTCATGACTATACCTTTAAAGCACGTTCAAAGCACCTTCTTTGCTTCAAAGAATTCTGGGTATTGAAAGCTGTCAAGGGTTGCTGGGAAATGTAACTCTGTGGGGGTAAATTCCAGGGCCCAGAATTCTTTGAGGAAAAGAATGTCATGGATACTTTAAGTTGAGGTTCGAGCATTTGAATCATAGACTTGTAGAGCTGGAAGGGACCACGAGGGTCATCAAGTTGAACCCCCTTCAAATTTGCCTCAAAGTGTAGTGTATATGTAGCCTGTATCTGCAAATTCCAGCGCTGGTTGGTGCCCATTGGGAGAGAGCAAATGACAGAAAGCACCAAATGATTCAAACTTTGCTCTCATATTCCTTCTTGCTGAGTTCTACAAAGGGCAACCCTTAGAATAAGGAGGAAGCATGGGCGTAGTTGGGTGGGCATGGGACAGCTGCCCCCCCCCAATAATCAATAAAAATCAATAAAAATACTTACTGTATTTTTCGCTCCATAAGACACACCTTTTCCCCTCCTAAAAAGTAAGGGGAAATGTGTCTGCGTCTTATGGAGTGAATGCAGGAGGGAGGAGGGACCAACAGGCTGCCCTCCATCCCTCCTTCTGGCTCATTGTAAAGCCAGCAAGAGCTGTTGCTGCTGGACTTCCGGGTTGGCGCGATCTGGAAATGGCGGATTCCCTCCGAGTTGCGGAGGGAATCGGCTCAACTGAGGATGGGTCTTGCCGTGCCGGCGACGCGGGGACCCCCAAAAACCGCAGGTGCTGAAGCCTGCGGACTGAAGACTCGGCGGGCACCTTAAGCGCCCCCCCGATTCGCGAAGAGCCTTTTTAAAGGCTGCGGAGGGGATACGGAGGCTGGCGTGGTGCTGAGAGTCGATCGCTACCTTGGTTGAGTGCAGCCGCGAGCCATGACTGGAGAGCGCTGATTCCCTTCCTTGAAATTCGGACTGAAAAGAATAACCCGTGAGTAAAAGGAAATTGGACTTTATGAATATTATCCCGTGAATTTGAGACGACCGGGGGGTGTACTAAAAGGGAGTCCGCACCTCCCCTTTTTGCAGACGATTTAAAGCAACGAAATAAGATCTAAGCTGGAGTGTCTACCCTTTGTGGGGTGAGTTGAAAAAGACATCAACTTCCAAGATTTGGTAAAAAGTAACTTTGAGCTGGAGAGTGGAGTGTCGAAAGATTTCTTTTTGTGGTAAACAACCCCCCCCCCGGGCCCGGGAGCGTCCTGCCTTTGAGCTTGGGGAAGAGGTGCGGAGTTTGACAGCTGTCAAAGCTGTCAAACGGACAGTTTAAGTGGAAAAACTGCTATTCAAGATCCCTCTGGTTAAAAATGAGTTACAATTGAGTTAAAATTGTTGGAAACAAAGTAATAACAATAAGTTGGAGGATTGTTGGAGAGATTACTAAGTAACCAGAGTCCCTCTAGGGGGAAGTCTGTGAAATTACAATGGCTGTGGATGGAAAGTTACTGGTGGAAATCGAAAGAATGTTTCATTTGGTGGGAATCTTACAAGAGCAGAGATTAGCTATGAATAAACAACTTATGACCTTGACTTCTGGAATAAGCAGCTCTGCTGAATGTATTGAGGACCTGGATGAGAAAGAATCCACAGCCGTATTGGAAATGATAACTAAAGAAGTGGAAGAGACTAAACAAGAAGAAGAGAAAGTAAAGTTGGAAAGCACCAACCAGGAGTTGGCATCTGTGGAATATAAACAAGGAGACCTTTGGATTTCATTTACCACAAATCTGCGAAAGATGCAAAAGATGAAGAAGGAGGACCCGGGAGCTTATGGAATACAGGAACTTAATATAAAGAAATATGAGGGGGGCCTCCAATTTGATTGTGATTTTGAAGATGCAGATTTTGTGGAAATTTTCCAGCAGTTGCTTTCAAATATTCTGGTGAGAAGAGAAAATGGTTGGATGGTGACAGAATTTTTTCGAGATTCGAGGGCCGACATAAAGGATTACCAACAAGACCGGCGGAGAGGGACGGAAAGAGACTTGAAAGCCTCGGACGTGAGGAACCCAGGCTGAGAACTGATATTTTGGACATGTATTGGGAAGGGACGAAAACCGGGGATGGGAGGGAGGGAAGAATAGAATTCTAAAAACACTCAAGATTTTTGGGTTTGGTTAACATGATTTTTATTTAAGACAAATTGGGAAATCAATGGAAGAGAATTTGAATCCAACTTAGGAAAATTTACTTTATTTGTATTTATAAATTTTAAGATGATTAAGAAGAGAAATACCAATTTGCTGACACAATTTTGGGAAGTGGGATGCATGAAGGGGGGTGGGGGGAAGTCTGGGAGCAAGGTTAAGGAAGTGGGATTTTCTGAAACTATACATGTTTTTGTCTTTGTCTTTTTTGTGTGTATTTGTCTTTATAAAAGGTGAAAAGCCAATAAAAATTTCTAAAAAAAAAAAAGAGCTGTTGCTGCTGACAGGATCTGCCCAGCGGGTCTGCGGCTCTTGCTGGCTTTACCGCTAGGTGGGAGGAGGGACTCATGAGTTCTTTGGGTTCACAGAAGACTAGAAGAGTACTCAAACCTTAAAGTCTCTCTTCATTTGTTAAGGACAGTGATGATGGTTCTTAATGCCACTGTTGACTGCTGTTCACTTTACATGGTTGTAATATGATTCTGATATACCGGTTGTTTATTAAATAGTTTAGTATAGTGGTACCTTGGGTTACATATGCTTCAGGTTACATGCGCTTCAGGTTACAGACTCCACTAACCCAGAAATAGTACCTTGGGTTAAGAACTTTGCTTCAGGATGAAAACAGAAATCGCAAGGCGGCGGCACGGCAGCAGCAGGAGGCCCCATTAGCTAAAGGGGTGCCTCAGGTTAAGAACAGTTTCAAGTTAAGAACGAACCTCCAGAACGAAGTAAGTACTTAACCCGAGGTACCACTGTACAACATTTGATTCAGAATATTTTTTTTTCTTGTTTTCCTCCTCTAAAAACTAGGTGCATCTTATGGTCGGGTGCATCATATAGAGCGAAAAATAGGTTCTGTGCCCCCTAACAAAAGCCTGCCCGCCCCGTAACAAAAATCTAGGCTATGCCCCCCTGGGCTGGTCATTACTGCTTTGGAGCACAATGTTGGGTTTTTGTTTCTTTCTTTCTTTGTTCATTTCACAGTTCTGACCACCCTCCAGCTGTTCACACCAGCGCAGTTTTAATAGTGCCATATTATTTTCTGTTTGTGAGCACCCTAGGTGGTGTTGATGGGATGCAGATATCTTCAAACTTTGGCTATGTCCTCTTTTCCAGCACGCATCCTCTTTTCTGTGCGTATGTAAAATGAGAGTCATCATAGTGATCCATAGTTAAAGGTAAAGGGATCCCTGACCATTAGGTCAAGTTGTGGCCAACTCTGGGGTTGCGACACTCATCTCGCTTTATCGGCCAAGGGAGCCGGCCTACAGCTTCCGGGTCATGTGGCCAGCATGACTAAGCCGCTTCTGGCGAACCAGAGCAGCGCACGGAAACGCCGTTTACCTTCCCACCTGAGCGGTACCTATTTATTTACTTGCACTTTGATGTGCTTTCGAACGGCTAGGTTGACAGGAGCAGGGACCAAGCAACGGGAGCTCACCCCGTTGTGGGGATTTGAACCGCCAACCTTCTGATTGGCAAGTCCTAGGCTCAGTGGTTTAACCCACAGTGCCACCTGCATCCCATTCAGATCCATAGTTAAAAGTCAGCAAATGTGTCCTCTTTTTTGCTCTTCCAAACACGGCACCCCTACTAATAAGGAAAGGCTGGAGGACTTCAGTTGGTGTGAAGTCGGTTTGAGAAACAACCTGTGGAACAGTACCGTCAAGGCATAGAATACATATGCATTTTGGGCAACGTCATGTGAACACAGATTAAGAATCCGGTATTGGAAATGCAGTGAGTGCGCCATAAATGGTACTGTGAACTAACTAAGCAAGCTTTTCAATATCTAAAATAAAAAATAAGTGAACTAGGCAACAGGTTGTGTTGATTCCAGCTGTCATGTGAAATGGGGAACAACCCTAAGAACAATTCGTCATTCATTTCAGCTCCAAAACACATTTCAGAAATTGTGTATTCAACCCACATGCAACAAACACTTATTAATGTACAGGAAGGTGATGCTTCAGGAAAGGCAAATGACAAAAGATTTCAAAGCCATCCAGAAGCATCTGAATGATTACACTGTGTTTAATGGGCATTTATAGAAGTCTATATTTAGCATCACTTTCAAAACAAGTCTGGGAATGCTTCTATGATTCTCCTCCTCGGAATGTCTCCCTGGAATTTGGAAATTAAATTACCTGGTCTTGTTTATGTAGTGCAACTTGTGCATTAAGGCAGCCTCCCCCAACCTGGGGTCTCCAGGTTTGGAGTTTGGGATTACAACTTCCATCAGCCCTGGTCAGTGTGTAGCAGCTAGGAATTATGGGAGTTGTAGTCCAAAATCTCTAGAGAGCACTGGTTAGGAGTTGGAGAGGAATTCTCCATTATTCCATTATTTAGTACTGGGTCCTGTACAGAGCACTGCACATACAGCATAGTTTGCTGCAGTTTTCAGTTCCTTTGGGTTCATTTACATCTCTTTTCCCTCTAAGGGCATTTCTAGACTGTTGCTTTTTCTAGTGGGGTTCAATCGCATACCATCAAATTCAGGTTGCACATATGGAAGCTTTATGCAACAAACCTGCTTCCTGAAAAGATCAGCCTTCAATGCAACAAAGTGACAGGAAGATGCACGGCAAAGTATGGGATAGGGATAGAAGAGAAATTAGAATCAGGGTTCATGCAAAATGGAAACCATCAAATTTGCACTTTCCGGAACAATAGGTGAACCAAACAGTGATCCTTTGAAATTTGCACTTATCTGAACTTTGTGACATAGTTCTCCAACCAATGTATATTTGGGGAAGTGTGCATAAAAATGAACGCATCAGTGGAAATAGCACACAGAAATGCATCGCATATGGGGAAACAACTTGCAAAAATGTGCACATTAGTCAAAACTGCACATAAAAGTGTATTTATTCAGAGAAATTCACACAAAAATGCTGATGAATTTTCATGAGCTTTTTTTTTAAAAAAATAGTAATTGCTGCAAAATATGGAGAACTGAATTTAAGATTGGAAAAATGAGAAACCAAGAGAACCAAAATAAAATAATAATAATAATAATAATAATAATAATAATAATAATAATTCATTATTTGTAACCTGTCCATCTGGCTGGGCCTCCCCAGCCACTCTGGGCAGCCTCCAACAAAGATTAAAAATACATTAAAATGTCAAAATTGACAAAACTTTCCTAGCATGGGATAATATTTACCTGAGACAACTTATTCTAACCTCACCCCAAATTAATCAGGACGAGCATTTCTTCTGGAAATGCCCTAATTTATTCTGTGCATGTGAGCAATGATAAAACACATAAGGTGATATTCTAGTGAGTCCTGTCACTGCAAGGTTTTCTGCTTGCACAATAGGACTTTCCCCTGCTCACCTTCCCCTGCACTATTCCTGCACCCTCCCCAAATCTGCTCTAGGGGGTTGGGAGCACCCCTAGAACAGATCTGGGAAGTGCACAAGGGGAGGAGAAAGAGAGAGAGAGAGAAGTTTCTGTTGTATCAGCAGAGAACTCTCTGTGCTGGCAGAATGATTGCTTTAGCACCCCATGGGATCTGATCACCCATGAAAAGACAAAGTTGATGGAATTGTACATATGAATACATAAAGAATTTTTTGTGTAGTATGTTACCAGTCCAGTTGTACACACTGATGAAACATGGGGCTTATCATTTTTAGAAGGCACTTAGGGTGCAATCCTATACATATCTACTCAGAAGGAAGCAGTTTTGACTTTTTGCAAGTTCAATGGAACTTAGGTCGTTTCTAGGCAACCTGTCTATTGAGCATTCACCCTGATTTGTTTACAGGGAGGTTAGACGATGTCACACCAAATGTTATCCCACACTGTCTTGTGCATTCTCCCATCACTTATCTTATCACAAGAAGTCCAGTCTTGGGAAGAAGCAGTTTTGTTGCACAGGAGCTTCCAATCAACTTTCTTTGCACAACCTGAACTTCCTGATAAACATTTGAACCCCCACCTGAAAACAGTGGCAGTCTGGAAGCACCACCTAGATTATGGCAGCCTTTGGACTTTAAGTTGGTATGCAGCTTCAACCTTTGCTATGCCAAGTCGCTGAATCTGTAAATCTCAAAGTGATAACTACCTGTACATTGAAACTTAAATGTATTGAGTCCTTTGAGGTTGTTAAAAACATACCTTCCTTAACTCACCTTAGATTCCTTCCTCTTCCTTTTCCCCACTATATGCTGCTTGAATTCACACTAATCTAGGTTGCTTATTTTTTCCGCTGCAGATATAATTATCTAATTATAACCTGATTAACCTGCCTAATCACAGTTGCTTTCTCCAGGGGATCATGACATTGTGAGCTTATGGAGATACACGACTACATTCAATAGTTAGTTGAATAAGACCACCTGCTTGAGTTGTATCACTTCTATTATGTAAAAGATCTGATGGGTGCATTTTGAATTGCTTAATCACTGTGTTTATTTATTATTATGTAAAATCCACAGTTAAATGTTAATAACAAATACATAAATATCTCTGCTGATTTGAGTCTATTTGTGAAGATCCTAAGCAGCAGAGAAAAGCCATGAAATAGTTTGTATGTGGTATCTTGTTCAGGAAATTATCATGCTCAGAGTGAATGACACAGTCTTTAGAAATGTAGTTCATTTGAATTGTTTGGCTACTGCAGGCTCTCCTTTTCCCTTGAACAGACCCACTTTACAAGACGCACACGACTGGGTGGTAACAGACATTTTTAGTCATCATATATGGATGCTCCATCTGGGGATACAGGAATAACTTGATATTTACAAAGTCCATTATGAACTGATCTACTCCCTCTTTCCCAGACAGAAGTGCAGATGAGAATCCAATTTATCCATAGTCTTTCATGCTTCCATGTTACATCCTTGGCTCAATAATCATATCCAAATAATTTATTTAATTTTACTTAACAAATTTTACAACCTCTGTGCAATTTCTGAAAACATTTAGATTCTCGATAAAAACAAATATTTTTAAAAATATTCAAAGGGTTATTAAAATCAGGAGCAGTTACATAAAACACTTGTAACTTCTACATGTCTGGATAGGTTTTTCTAACCAGAAATGTTTTGTACAGTGAAGGCACTTGCTGGATGTCAGTAGGCAGGGAGTTCCAAAGTTTAGGTGCTACAACACTAAAGAGTCAATATCTCACAAGTGCAGAGCAAGTAATACGTGGTGCCTGTAACAGTCTCAGGTCCACAGATGTAAAGGATTGAGTGTGCAAATGTTTGGGGTCAAATAAACTGGTTCCCAAGCGGTTAAGGGCTTTATAGCAAACATCTTGACCTTGGCTTGGTAATAAGGTTAGAAATGTGTGTTTTGTGGGAATTTTTTTTTTTTTTTAATGCCTGTTTAAATACTATTTCAAGAAGGATTTTCATGCAGAAGTGAAGCAAACAGATCGGCAGATTCTGCAGATAAGGAAAAGAGATCTGCACAAAAATAAAAATCCAACAAAAGAAGAAGTGAAGCTTGGCCTTTTTTGAAACCATTTTTGGTGCACTTCTCCCACCCACTGAATCTTCAGAAGGAATTGAGCTCAGCTGACCACAAAGGAGAAATCATGACTTTATGAGCTGAATGGAAGATTGCACCATGTTTCTATTCCAACAACTGATTTCAAATGAAAAGGGCTGGTCAGTTGCCCTGGAATTACCCAAAGCTTTGGCTCTCTCTACCACTGGACCTGTGGCAAACTGTCTTTCTTCAGGGATCTAGGGAGGTTTTAAAGGCACTTATTTTCCAGCTGGTTTCTTGTGATTTTTCATAATTGTTATTTTTATTGGCCAGATTACTGTTATGATTACTATTGCTGTGTAAGAGAAAAGTACTTTATTGGTTGGGTGAGTATGTCTTATTGGTTCTTATTTTTGTGTAAAAAAAGGTTTTACCTTTTCTATTGGTTATTATTTTTATGTAAAAAAAGTTTTACCTTTTATATTGTTGATGTCCTCTTTTTGTGTTGTTGGTAGCTGCAAGCCATCTAGGATGGGTAAGGTCCAGAAAGGCATCCCAGATATATTTCAAAACAAAATGAACAATTTGAAGGACCAAACATGTATTGATAAAGCTTGTGTTGAAAAATGGGTCAACATACCAAATGCAAGCCACACCTAGGGGTCACCTACCTGCACAAAACAACAAGCAGAAAGCCAACCAAGATGTATGAACCCAGGATGCCAACCAAGCATAGGAACAGTTGGTGGGGCGACAGGTACAATTTTTTTACAAGCAATAATATTACTTAATTATTTTATGTTGGTGTGTGAGCATCTACTCTTGGGTTTTCATTTCTTTCTGCAGCAGAGTTCCTTTTACAGAGTTTTCCTGCATCTTTTACTTCTTTACAGCAGCAGCACCCCAGCTCTTAGTGAAATCCCCATTACAGTAATAAACACTCTTTGGTTCTGTTTTTCAGTGTATTTTATTATTTACAAAACTTTACACTGGTCAAAAACAAAGAACACAACACAATCTTTTTCACTTTTAGCCATCCAGCCAGAGACCTAATGCTGACTCCTTCCCATGCTCATTTACACTGACCCAGACTTAGTTGATCACATGCCCTAATAAAGGCACCTGTTGCTGGGGAAATTTTCTGTTGCCTAGCAACTTCTTCAGGACCATTTTCAAGTTTCTTCTAGAATATTCCAACATTTATACACTGCTTGCGTGCCAAAATATCTTCTAAGCTGTTTACAAATATCAAATCAGTTCTAAAATATCCATGTGTAATCAAAAGACACACTAATGCAATTCCATCATTCCAACATTAAAAGCACACAGGATTAAAATATACAATAAAACAAGCCTATTAAAAAGTATAACAATTAAAAGAGCAAAAGAAGGCTGATCGCCAAAGAATTGATGCTTTTGACTTATGGTGCTGGAGGAGACTCTTGAGAGTCCCATGGACTGCAAGAAGATCAAACCTATCCATTCTGAAGGAAATCAGCCCTGGGTGCTCACTGGAAGGACAGATCTTGAAGCTGAGGCTCCAATACTTTGGCCACCTCATGAGAAGAGAAGACTCCCTGGAAAAGACCCTGATGTTGGGAAAGATTGAAGGCACAAGGAGAAGGGGATGACAGAGGACGAGATTGTTGGACAGTGTTCTCGAAGCTACGAACATGAGTTTGACCAAACTGCGGGAGGCAGTGGAAGACATGAGAGCCTGGCGTGCTCTGGTCCATGGAGTCATAAAGAGTCGGACACAACTATATGACAAAACAACAACAACAACAAAAGAGCAATTACAGCAGTCTTGGGGGAAAGTGACCAGCAACACTGCAGCTGGCAGAACTGAGGCATTCATCTGTAAGACAGGCACTACAAAATGGTGACCCTGTGAGAATAGGACTTGCTGGCTCTGTGATCACCTATGTGTTGTATTAAACAAGCACTGGGCTATTTTGATACATCAGAGTTATGGATTGAGAAGGCCGAGTTTCATACACACCTGGTTAGCTAGAACGAAATGTTTCCCGAGGGTAAGCCGGGTCAGTGAGGTGTATATCTTGGAACAAAGCAGAAACCAATTAGAGCAATCCAGTCCTTCTGCTGAGGGGAAAGTGACTGGTAGGAATAGATATATATATGGCACACAGAGCAAGGGATGGAAAGAAAAAACATTGATTTTTTTGAAGGAAAGAGTTACCATTTGAAGGGAGGGAAGTAGAAAGACTTCTGTATAAAAATATCCTCTCTGCCGCTATAATATTTGACTTCACCCCCAAAGGCACACTCCTCCATTGTCTCCTGAGACAGGAGGGTGCCAACAACAACCCTGTTGAATGGGTAACTTCAGAAGTAATTCTCAGCAACTGGGACTTCTTTGTTTAGAGAAACGGCGAGTGTAAGAGGTGACAAAATAGAAGTTTATAAAGTTATGCATGGCTCAGAGAGAGGAGGCAGGAAAAAAAGTTCTCTCCCTCTCTGCTAGCATGAGAACTCATGGGCGTTCCATGAAGTTGCAAGTTGAAAGAATCAGGACGGATAAAAGAAAATACTTCTTCATGCAGCACAGTTAAAACCGTGGAACTCATTCAAATTTCTACATGTTTGATCTTTGTGGGTTCTGACATGAATTGATCTGCTCCACACCTCCGAGAAGAATGTATGGATCAGAACATCAAATTTCAACACAGTTCACACCTCAAATACACACACACACATTCAAATCTATTTTTAAGATGCGTATTTTGAGATAATATACATTTAGACCTGTATTTTAGGAGAACATTTAAGATACACACAGATTTTTTTAAAATTCTCTTTTAAATGCAGAAATAGGCGGGGACAGATTTATGAGTGAACAGATGAGAAAGTGAATCGGACCAAAGAAGGTGGGTGCTTTTATGTTGAGGACTGGTGACTCCGACAACTAGGCGGAGGATTTCTCCACCATCTTGGAAATTCTGATTGGTCTCCTGGGTCTGAGGAGAGATTAAAAGATTGTTTACAGTACACACAGCCTTGGTGAAGCTGTGGAATACAGCAGGCAACTACAGTCTTAGAATACAGTGGTACCTCGGGTTAAGTACTTAATTTGTTCCGGAGGTCTGTTCTCAACCTGAAACTGTTCTTAACCTGAAGCACCACTTTAGCTAATGGGGCCTCCCGCTGCCACCGCGCTGCTGGAGCACAATTTCTGTTCTCATCCTGGAGCAAAGTTCTTAACCTGAGGTACTATTCCTGGGTTAGCGGAGTCTGTAACTTGAAGCATATGTAACCTGAAGTGTATGTAACCCGAGGTACCACTGTAGTACATCTTTTGGTAGGTATGACCTACAGAAGCTCCCTTCATTATGACAGGCTGGACTTGTGGGGTAGGTGAGGAAAACCTTCGCTTTTCAGGTAGCTCTGGGGAGGGTGTGAGAAACATGGAAGGGTTGTAGTTTAGTGGCCGAGCATCTGCTTTGTGTGTAGAAGGTCCCATGTTCAATCTCCAGCCACTCCGGATAGGGCTGGGAATGGCCCTCATCTGAAACCCTGGAGAGTTACTGCCAGTCTGTGTTGACAATACTGTGTTCGATGGGCAATGGTACTTTCCTATGCTCACTCCTCCTGGTAGCTGGAACATTGGTTTGTTGCGCACTGGTCCTGCTGGCAGACTTCTCATAGGCATCTGACTGGCCACTGTGAGAACTGAAGATAGCCTGCTGGTCTGATCCAGAAGGACTCTTTTTATTTTTGCAAAGATGTGTACCTTAAGCAAAATTGCACCTAGAAATGGGCATATTAGGATAAATTTGCATTAAAATGCTGATGGATTTTCATAATGACTTCTTTTTAAAAAAATAAAAATAAGTGTAAACGGATGTAGAAATGTGTAGGACTGAACTTCAGATTGGAAAAATGAGAAGCTTGGAGAAATAAAAATGGTCTGATTGGCCCATCCCTTCCCACTACTGAAAGCGCCATACCACGACTGTAATAGCAGGCATACTGATCCAATGAGGTTATTGCCAGTATTCAGTGGGAATCCAGGGAATCCAGCACCCTTCTCCTGCTCAGAAATGGCCACAGGATTTCAATCTCTCTCTCTCTCTCTCTCTCTCTCTCTCTCTCTCTCTCTCTCTTTCCCCCCCCTCCCTCCCTCCCTCCCTCCCTCTGTGTGTGTTGGATTGGGATGAATAACTAGAACCACCCACTCCATTTCTCATGTGTGAATGAGACCAGGAAAGGAAAGCACTGCATCATTCTTCCCCATCTCTTCTGCTGAAGTTTAAGAAATGGAATAACAGCTGCTTCCCCATTCTTGAGTGAACAAGTGATTATCCTTTCAGCTCTCTAATTGCCCAATCAGTGTTACATCAAGCAATGAAATCAAGCCAATCAATGCAAAATTCAACTTTAAATATACCCTTTCGTTTGTATATTTATATATGTATGTACAAAACTGGTAAACAAACAACAGCACCAATGCTGGAAATGGCACGCAAACATCTTAAGCGAGGAAGAAAGATGCAGCCATGTGCACTCTCCACACTGTGGCTGAATCAGAAGGCTGCCTTGCAGTCATCCAGAATGTATTTTCTGAGCCTAAGCTCTGTTAATCATACCATTACAGAAGGTGGACCTCTCTGCCTTTGAGAGACATAAGAGGAGTCCTGTCAGATCAGACCAAAGGCCCATCTGTTTCAGCAGCCTGCTTCCCACACTGGCCAATCAAATACCTAGGGGATACCCATAAGCAGAACATCAGACCAATAGGCCGCCTCTCAGTGTTGTTCCCTGGCAATTGGTAGCCAGAAAGGCATAGTGCCTCCAAATCTGAAAGCAGGAACATAGGAAGTTGACTTATACTACATCAAAGCATTGGTTCATCTAGCTTAGTATTGTCTACAGTGACAAACAGCAAGTCTCCAAGATTTCAGACAAGGTCCTCTCCTAGCCCTACCAGGATATGGTGGGGACTGAGCCTGGAAACGTCTGCATTCAAAGTAGAGGTAGTACAACTGAGCTACAGCCCTTCCCATCCATATAGTATGAGGCAGTTCAATCCCTGGCATTTCCAGGTAGGGTTGGAAAGAACCTCTCTCCGAATGCCTGGAGAACTTCTACCAGTCACTGCAGTTGATACAGGTCTAAACTGACCAATGGTCTAACTCCACAGAGAGCAGCCTTCCATTCTCCTCCCCAGCATTGTTTTTATAACATCAGCAAGTAATGGATGTGTATTTCATGGGACTTGGATGGTTCTCAGGTTCTGTTGCCCAGCGAAACTGCAAAAAAGTAAACAATAAACATTTTTCCAAAAAAAGAGTAAAAAGTAAAAATAATAATGGTAGCAATTCAGGCTGCCAGATGGTAAAGTTTAATGGCTTTAACTACACATATAAACTGGAAACTGATGGGTTTCTAAGAAAGCAGCCTCCTGTTTGCAGATCTTCCTTTGCAGGCACTGCTGACTTCAATTACACAGGTGCTGCTTATTCTTTTTTTTTCTAAGTGGCAACCCAGTTATGTAAGAATTCCAGGAAATCAATCAGGCAGAAACAAAGGAGGCAATTCAGAGGCAGAATAGTTCCCCACTCCACCATCCTTATAAAAACAGCGGCAAAATCCAGCTCCCTCCTAAAAATATCAGAGCCGGTACTTGGTTTCTGTCTGTCCCCAGCCAATCCATTGTCACTCGCAATGGGAAAATGGTCTCACCCCTGGCATTCTGTGAATGAGTTGGAGAGGAAAGCAATTAGATGGGAAAGAATGAAACCATTCATCCCAAAATACCTGCCCTGCCTGCTGTAAACAACTGGGTTTCATTCCTGACTTTTGCAGGCATTTATCTATTTTGAGAAGCATTGCAAAGTCAGTGATTCATGTGTACATAATACTGCCTGTATAATTAGAGACAAAAGGGACCCTCTTGGGAAGCAGCCACTGAGATTTGGGTGCCTGTATAATAATAAGACTAAATGCCATGAATTTCATAGCACTCAGGCAGCTAGGAAGCTCCACTTGATTGGATCCACAAGAAGCCCAGTCCATGAAGTGTAAAATTGACCCCAGACATTTACATGTAGAATAAAGTAAAGGTACCCCTGCCCGTACGGGCCAGTCGTGTCCAACTCTAGGGTTGTGCGGTCATCTCACTTAAGAGGCTGGGAGCCAGCGCTGTCCGAAGACACTTCCGGGTCACGTGGCCAGCATGACGAAGCTGCTCTGGCGAGCCAGCACCAGCCAGCACCAGCGCAGCACACGGAAACGCCGTTTACCTTCCCGCTATAAAGCGGTACCTATTTATCTACTTGCACTTAGGGGTGCTTTCGAACTGCTAGGTGGGCAGGAGCTGGGACCGAAAGACGGGAGCTCACCCCGCCACGGGGATTCGAACTGCCGACCATACGATCGGCAAGTCCTAGGCACTGAGGTTTTACCCACAGCGCCACCCATGTAGAATAGCCAACCTGCAATTATGGAGGCAAACAGTTCAGCCAATAGACACTGTGCCAGCATCTTGCTTAATACTTCTTATTCAGAGAAATAAGTCCAGAGACCTTCCCTCTTCCCAACAACTCAAGACACTATTTTTTACACTAACATTCTCCACCCAGGTGGAGAACTTTTATAAAGCTGACAGCTTTTGCGGGTGTGTTGCAAAACCTGCTTCCCAACCTGAGGATCTTTCTTTAGGAGGGATGCTACAGTACTGTGACTTAGAAATTGTGAATCAGGAAGTCCCTGGTTTGAATCTTAGCTCTGCCATAAACTCACGACGTGGCCACTTTCTCAAGCCTCAGACCCCACATCTCCAATATGGGGGATAATAATAGTTGCTGTACCTTACATGGCTTTTGTTAGGAACTGTAATGAGAGAACGATAGCTCATCAGAAATTTGAAAGTGCCATACAAATTTAAGTATCATGGTCATCCTCAACATCGCAGCCAAGGGTTGAGTCACATCACTAACTTGAACCAAGCCCTGCCTGGCCTCTATGCCAACTTCGCTCCCCTGCCAAATAGGTGCCAGATGGACTCAATGTTTGTTGGGCATGTAACTTGGAAGGAAAACATGAACACTTGTTTGCTATTTTTAGAGCAATTTGCCTTTTACTATATTGGGGAATGGAGCAGAAAGCAACCAAGCTAAGCCTGCTAAACAAAGGTTTCACCATGCACAAGCTTCTGCTTGTTGAACTCTTAGCTGTTTTGTACTCCCTTTAATATACCTTGGAAATTCTCAGAAAATGAAGTCTTGGTGATAAGCCAATCTATTGAAATGCAATGGATCAATTCATTACAAGGAAGAGAGACGATTGATCAGTTATGCATTGTAACTTTGCGTGGCCTAGATCTGAAGCTACAAATAAATGGATTTATTGCTTTCAATAAGAGGGGCTTCACCCACAGATTCCCTCTGGATGGGGTTTGGCTGAGACCTTCCACAGAAGGATGAACAGAGGAAAACAACTCAAAGCTTATGAGAAGGAACCATATTCATCATTCTCGCTTCTATCTAGTCTTCACGCCATAATTGGAGTTGATGCCCTTCTACTGTGTGTGTGGAAGGGAACTTTCAGGTAAGAGTGTCTTCCAGTCTGCATCACTGTATCCTCAAAGCCTCCTTCACCTTTTAGTGGAAACAATGGATTCGACCTCCTTCACTTATTTAGGGAAACCATTTTCATAACCATCATTCCAGCTGGTAAACCAGCTGATCCAGATCAGTGTAGCATCAGTGACCATGGACCACTCAATAGCCTACTGTGAGAGATTTACAAATCACCTTTTTTTGGAGGGGGGGAATTACTCAGTTCTGTTCTGTACTTGATTCCAAAATGGGTTTAGGAGTATTGGATGTCCCTGGAGCACAGTCGAATTACAGGTCATGGGATTGGTCTCAGTTGTTGCAGCCCAAGAATGTGGACAGGACACTTGTGTAGCAGTGAGGCTGACTCCATGTCCTCTTGGTCCCTATCCATCATGGCTGGTAAAATCTGGGCAAAGGGGAATGAATGGCTGGAGGGGGCCAGGGTGTGCTCAATGCCTCGCTACAGGAGCGACTGATGCCCACTGCCTTGAAAAAGGTGGGGATGCAACCCCTCTTGAAGAGGTCCTTGGATCCAGAGGTTTATGAAATCTACTGTCCAGTCTCTAATATTCCCATCCTGGGCAAGGTGTTTCAGAGAGGGCTGGCAAAGCAGCTGCAGGTATGCCTAGAAGGAGCAGGTTATCTAAATCCATTCTGGTCTGGTTTCAGACTTGGTTTTGGCACTGAAGCATCCTTGGTTGTCCTGACTGTTGACCTCTTGTCAGGTGAGAGACAGGGGAGTGTGACCCTGTTAGTTCTCCTTAACAGTGGAACAACTCAAAAGTAAGTTGAATAGAACATAATGTGTCCCTGTTGTAGTGCAACCCTCTACTCTGAACAAGTTCCAACAAACAACAGTCACCTCTGATGTCAAGGCACAGTCAGGAGATTGGAAAGGAGTTCTCAACAGCCCTGATTCTACAGACACATCAGAGACGACAAGCAAGCAAGCAAGCAGGCAGGCAAACAAACAAACACTTTGCATCACCCTGCATTGGGTTGTTAAGGGGACTGGGAAATCAACAGCTGTTGCTATGGTGATGACAGTTCATCACCATTCAGTGCACAGACCTGAGAAGCACACAAGAAGGAAGTGATAGAAAAAGGCAGGCAAATGGCAACAGGTTCCTCTGGGTCACAGAAGCTCGTTTAGGCCAAAGGAGCAAAGGGAACCTTAGCCCCCTCATGGCTGTTTTGGATGACAGAAGATGGGAAGGTACTCAGTCTGCTGCTCATTTGTGTTTCTGCTGGCAAATGCTTTGAATACAAGCCGGTGAGGCGGTTGTTGTTTGAGGCCTTTTTTCTTCTTTCTGGGCTTCAGCCCAAGGTGCTTCAACCTGATCTTATTTACCTACTTGGGCACCACACATAAGGATACGAGGAAAGCTCTGCTGGACCAGGCCAAAGGTCCACCTAGTCCAGCCGAGTCGTCCTCACAGTGGCCAAGAAACCTGTGAGCACCATTAGTGAGAAGAGCAACAAACAATTAAATAGATCACAAAGTATTACAACACAATTGTATGGAATGGTTTGCCATGCCGATTGGGTGATTAGCTCCATGCCACCACAGAACTTTCTTTTAGAGACATCTGGTAAAGCACCAAGAGTCTCAAATCAGGGACTCTGGAAGGGAGAACCAAGTCGGCTTATTTTCTGTGCGCAGTGAATGCTTGTCAAAGGAGGAGTGGGTGCTCATCAGCACCACTGCTGCCAATGAACAGAGCCAACGACTTAGCTTACCAGGCCCAGGAAATAGACACCTGGGTGTAAAAGGGTGCCCACATTCTTCTGCCTGAGCTACCCTTGATGTACCAAGAGCTTTGTCTCAGAACACCACCAGCCCTGGCCCACTTGTGAAGCTATAGAAAACTGACTGATCCATGTGGTGAGCCATGTTTCACAGCACGATAAGGACCACTGCTGCGTGGAGCAATGGGAAGCAGTTGGCTATGTCTACTGTTCCTGATACAAGGCAATAGGGCAGATGTCCCCAAGTCTTCTGGGTCTTCAAAACAGAGACACCCTTCCCTCACATCTTTCTTTCTTTCTTTCTTTCTTTCTTTCTTTCTTTCTTTCTTTCTTTCTTTCTTTCTTTCTTTCTTTCTTTGTCTGTCTTTCTGTCTCTCTCTCTTTGTAGCAAGCGGCTCTTTTTCAGTTTTACATTTTGTAAGAGTGATGCTGTTGGAATATTTATTTAACATGACATTATCTGCAAGAAGAAACTTCACTGATTTTTATTTATTTTTGCTCATAAACCCATTTGTCTACCTAGCAGGTATTGTCTCAGAGGAGCCAGAGTGGCGGTGGGCTGGGGGCGGGGGAGGAAGTGAAAACATGCTAGCCCTTGCCAGTGGATGCATGTTTAGTGTTGCACCTGTGCTTTGTGGTTTAAAAATATCCCTTAAATCTCCATTAATAACTGCTATCAAAGTCCCATCTAAACCCTGGTACAATTTTGCCTCTCTTTCCCACCACCAGAGAAGGATAGAACACTGTCATTATGTGTCCTTTAGATCTCTGTGCGGCTCTTTGTAATTTGATGGCATTTGACTCAGTCGATTGAAAGAGCAAAGCCCAGCCTGCATCACAAAGTCTGGCCTCCTCTTTTTTTTTCCAGAACAGGAAGGGGAAATTGCTGGCGTTACATAAAAGCTTCGCAAGCACATATTCTATCTATATTTATTTCTCTTTTGCAGTCTGTTCCCCCCCACCACCACCACAAAAAAAAGGCTGGGCTTACAAAACAGTTGCTGCTTTAGTTTCTCTACCACCTGCTTTGTATATCTGGGAGAAAGATTGCAACCACAGTCATACCTCGGGTTAAAGTCGCTTCAGGTTGAATGTTTTCAGGTTGCGTCCCGTGGTGACCCGGAAGTAATGGAATGGATTACTTCCGGGTTTCACTGCTCACGCAGATGCTCAGAATGACATCACATGCATGTGCAGACACGGCGAATCACATCCTGTGCACGCGCAGACGCACAGACATGGGTTGCCTTCTGCTCATGATGCAAATGGGGCTCCAGAACGGATCCCACTCGCATCCAGAGGTACCACTGCATTTGTTTCATGGAGAATATGCCTATCAATGGATACAGGGGCGGACTTTGGTCTTTCAAATTTCAGCAGCGACCTGTGAGAGGTCAAAATTCAGCAACCCCTTGCCTTCTGTTCTGCTCAATTCACTACGCAATAGTTGTGATGCCCTGCAGCGCCCCCTAGGCTCAGTGCCCAGTGTGGCAAAACTGGTTGTACTGCCCTAAATCTGCCTCTGATGGCTCCTAGCCATGATGGCTATACTCTACCTCCACTGTTGGAGGCAGGATGCCTCTGAATGCCAGTTGCTGGGAATCACAAGTGAGGATAGTGTTGGTCCTGCTTTTGGACTTTCCACGGGCATCTGGTTGGCTAGTTTGAGAACAGGATGCTGGACTAGTTGGATCATAAGCCGAAGACAGCAGGCTAGAGAGTGGGATGGGTCTGAACACTGCCCAAATACCAAAGTTTTTAATCTTAAGCAGCAGCAGCAGAAAATTCCAGTTACATCAGCCCCGAAACTAAACACAACAACCATGGACCACCCAAACTGGTACCACCCAGCAGGGAAGCAAAAAGAAATGTTTCTCTACTTTGGGGGAAAGAGAAAATGTTGTCAAGATGGTCATAGCCCTCTGACCTCCCAAGGTTGCATTCCGGCACATATTTACCAGGATTGAAGTCCCAGTATGCTCAATGGGTCCCAAGAGGAGATTTGTGACTGTGTCTTTGCCAAAGAAGCACATCTGGGATGGGGCTGCAAGTGCTTCAAAGGGCAACAAAGCCAGCGACTTGTGGGAGGAGGAGCTCCATTAGAGCTCAAAAGGCTTGGAAAAATATCCATACAGATGGCAGTGGGGGGGGGGGAGAACTCTCCCCTGGCAGATAGTTGCAAAATGTGTTATATTTATTGCTTCCAAGGAGTACAATTGACCACAACAGTACAGTCACTCTGTGAATGTGTGGACACTGTCTGATTCACTGGAAAATTATGTTAATCATTTTCATTAATGTTTGTTTTTTCAAAACAAAGCAGAAAAAGAACAAAACAGAGTTAGTTGCAGTGTGTGCAGCAAACACCTTCTACCACCTGTTGAACAAATCTTTGCCTTGTTTGTCTACGATGCACAGTGTTCAGTCTGCCAAGACAGTTATTGATTCTGCCGCAAAGCCATCCTTGATTTCTAGACTGTTCTTCCAGCAATATGTGAGGGACACGTGACCTCTGACTCGACAGTTTCTTTTATTCCTGACATGGTTCCCAACTTGTTGCTCTTCTCCATTTACAACTTCCTGGAATAACCTTCATGAAGAGGCAGCCACTATTTATGGAAACAAATATGTCCATTAAATTGGTGACCCTTTGTTCAAAACATGTCAGCAGTATGTTGGGTTTGGCACTTGTTTTCCAAATCCACAGTTCAAGTGGAAGCATCTTGAAGAAGCAGATATTTCCTTTCCAGAACACACTTCTTCATTTTAACAGGCTCCAAGTCCAAATCCCACCACTGCGCTTCTCTAGTGGTGGTGGTCCCACAAGTACTGCCACCTGCAGGGTAGACAATGTTGGGAGCCAGAACAGACCCAAGATGACAGTAGGCACAGAGATCAAGTGGATGCCTGCCTGCCTCCTTACACAGCCACGTGGGTGCATCCTTGGGCTTTCTGAGAGTTCAGGGGCCAACACGGCTGCTAGAAAACGGTTCTTTCATCTTCCTTTCAGAGTGGCCATCCTAGCAAGCATAGGCAACCAAACGAGGTTGACATTTAACGGAATGGCAAAGATTACATTTCTGAGATTATATTTAATATGAGCAGCCCAATTAGTCAAGCAAAATCAATACATTTCTACTGAATAGTAAGCCTGGCACACTCTAATGCAGGCTCCTTAGGAGGAGGGGGAAAATAGCCTTATTTTTCTACATTCATTTTCTGTTGTGACATCTCTGGCTGCCTCAAATGATGCATAATGTTATTTTCATCTCTTTCAATTGAATTTTAGTACGTTCCCTTCTTTGATCTATCAATTTCTATATTCATTCATCAAAGCATTATCAAAAGGGGACAGGAACAGATGTAGGTGGAGAAGTCATCTGTGCCTTGCCCAGCATCACCCAAGGTTTGTACAATATTCACTGCACAGAATCTGTTCATTTACCCTTTGCTGAAAAATGGGAGTTCCGTGGTGACCTTTGTATGGAAAGTTTCCTCTGAAGGAGACAGTGCAGGAGTCTTTGTGCTTTTGCTGATTGACTGAGAAGAAATCACAAAGATGTAGAGGCGAACGCTCATAGGATGTTCACACTGGTGACTTAAAATGCGGTGAGATCAGCCTCCTGCCCTGCTGTGTCCCAGGCCACATTTGCATGGTGTTGTGTGCATCGGATATGGGGCAGGGATGCCTTCACCCAGTGCACATTACCCTTTTGGGTTCCTCATGACTGTAACACACACACACACACACAAACCCCTGAATTTCTATTCATGAAGCTGTCATTTGTGCATGCAAATGTCTCAAATGCATACAGTGGGGGTACATGAAAGGGTTTCAAAGGGCACACACCAGTAACTTTTATTTTGCTTTCTCATAGATAAAATAGTTTTATTAAAACTAGTATTATTTTCATGTGAGGAGTAGTAAGTATCACTTTGGGAAACAATGCAGTAGGGCATTAGGTGAAACACATAAGGGAAATTATGTTTTATTTACGGTACCAAAGTGTTTGGTACACAAGAATTAAAAGGCTGCAATCCTAAATATATTTCTTATGTGGAAGTAAGCTGCTTTGGAATGGACTCCCTCAGAAGATGGTGGACTCTCCTCCCTTAGAAGTTTTTAAGCAGAGGTTGGATGGCCATCTGTCATGGATGCTTCAGTTGAGATTCCCCCATTGCAGGGGGTTGGACTTTATAAATTTCATAGAATCATAGAATCATAAAGTTGCTTCCTGTTCAAGACTAGGGTGCAATACACAATCATCTGCCCAGTGCTGCTGCAGATTGGCTCACATCCAGTTCCACTTCTCCAACTCTGGGGGCGCACTAAGTGGCTTATGATCACTGTTCCATTCATAAGAGCAGTGCTTTTTTCTGGGGGGATGCAGGGGTATGTGTAACCCTAAACATTTTGTGTTGCCCCAACCAACCAACAGATGGACCAACATGCCAGCTGTCTCCGCAGTAGCAGCGCAGACTGGAACTCTGTCATTCTCCCCACCAGTGCCCAGGGAGGGAAGTCTAGGGCGGCCTCAGTGGAGGCGATAGCGCTCCTCCTCCTCTTGCCAGGCTACAGCCAGCCGGCGAGCACTCGCCCCTTCTCACTCAAGCCAACCCCGCCATCGCCCTTCCCGTCCTCTCAGCACCACTGCCACATCGATTCCCTTGTCCAGGGGTTGGGAGGCAGTTGGGGGGAGGAAGGGGGCGAGGGCGAGAGCGAGCAGGTGAAATGAGAGTACCCCTAAACAATGTTTTTTGGGGGGGAAAGGACTGCGTAAGAGTGATTTAATAGCTTTCCAGTCAATTCAGTTAATCTCATGGCTGTGGCCTTGAGGCCCCACATTGGCACAAGGTTCCTGCACTGCAGGGGTTTCGACCAAATGACCCTTATGGTCCCTTCCAACTCTGTCCCATGATTCTATGAATCAGTCAGCAGGAAGTACGTGATAAGCTGGACCGAATTTCATAGTGAGCTATTCCATCATCATAGTTGTTGTTGTTATTTCTATATTCCCCTTCAGCTGAGGATCAGCGTGTGGTTTACGATATAAAAACACAAAAATAAAATACTGAAAGATCAT
Source organism: Podarcis pityusensis (assembly GCF_964106645.2). NCBI lineage: Eukaryota > Metazoa > Chordata > Lepidosauria > Squamata > Lacertidae > Podarcis > Podarcis pityusensis. The sequence continues at coordinate 90,571,971 of NC_138026.1, read as the reverse complement.
GTGGATCATCAATGACGAACATATCACTGAAGGACATATTGACATCACTGACATTGTGATGGCCACACACAACTGTACATACTCTCTCTTTTTTGGAGGGCTAACTTGGGTCAGAACTTGACACTGTATGACTCGGAGTGTAAACATCAGGTGAAATCAGCAGAGAGGCTGCATTTTTCAAATTTTCTTTATCCTAGGATAAACTCTTCCAGTTGTCACCGGGCTTGGGTGAAAGCAGCCTCCCTCCTCCCAACTTCTTTATAATGAAATGGAACAGGAGGGGCGCTGTTGTTTGCTCAGGAAGACAGATGCCCACTAATGGAGGAGACCTTTCCCCCTTTGCCGCCTCCTGCTGGAGAATAAAACCCGAGGCTCAGCTGCCTATTCATAGGGAGGCTACTTCCTATGACTCGTCGCCTGTCAGGCGCGCTTGATGAGCAGAGTCGCTTAACCAGGAGACGGGGAGCTGCAGGCGAGTGATAAAGGGGGATCTTTTGTATCTCGGTGTACAAAAATAAAAAGCAATTTCATCAGGCAGAGCCGGGAAGAAACAGTCTTTGCAATTTCATGCTGGGAAAGAATGAAGGCAGCGGGAAAGGGGTGGAGAGTGAGACGGAGAAGCAGGCTCTGTGCGACGGCTCGCTTCTCCAGGGAGAGAAATGGCGGCAAAAAAGGGACCCAGAGAACTCTGCCAAGAAAATGAAAGATCTTTCCTCCAAATAAATGAGGTTCTCTGAGAAATAACAAGCCTACAGGAGGTCTGGCACGGTGTTGTTGTTTACTCTTGGCTTTCCTTTCATTGCCATGGTGAGGTGCATCCCATTTCTACTCTGCCACATCACCCCAGACTTCATTTCGGTGCAGGATTAAACCAGGGTAAGAGGACCCTGTTTAGCCTTATTGCCCGGCTGATGCCACTGAGGATGCCGAACAAAACTAGCAGTGCCATTTTCTCCAGCACTTAGGCCACTCTCCTTTTCAAACTGTCTGGAGAAAAATATCCTGGAGAAAATAAAGGAGATGCTTGTTTTGTTTGCTTGTGTTCTGCATTCGTATACTGCCCCTCTGCCAAGGCCCACACAAGGCATTTTATTATTTTAAAAAGCTAAAACCAATAAATGATATTAAAATGGAGAGTGACAGAGTGCCCTCAGGCTAATTATATACAAGAGACCTGGCCTGGGCTTCCTGGCTTCTGCCTCCCCTCAGGGCATGTCCGCCCTTCAGTAGCTCCAGGGAAACCAGAGGTTGCTGCCCTGACTGTTCCCTCAAGCCATCAATGGATCTGTCAGGAGTGGAGGCAATATGCTCCCTGGCCTTGTCTTCCATGCTGCTCAAGTGATAAACATGTCACATGCTTCCATTGGCTAAAATGGATCTAGGTATGAACAACTGCTCTGTTCACAGAACTGCTGTTTCACACAACCACTTAGAGGCACTCCCATCCCCGCACTTGCTGGTCATTCTCCCCTCCTTTCCCAGCTCTCTTTCCCTTCCTCCACACTTGCCAGCCATTTCCCCCTCCCCCTACTACCCTCACCTAACCTCTCCACTTTCTCTGCCACCACAACCACTTTTAAAATAATCTGGGCCACTTTCCCCCTTAACACCACCGCTTTTACCTCCTGGGTGACTGAGCTACTCTTCTGTGGACAAAGGGCGGTATACAAATTTAATAAATGATCAACAACAACATTGTCAGAGATCAATGAAACAACATTGTCAGAGATCAATGTGGAAGGTGTTGGGAGAAGAGAAGGGAGAGACAGAGACAGAGCAGCCAGCTGCGACATTATCACAGGAGAGTGTGTTGTTGTTGATCATTTAATAAATGATCAACAACAACAACAACATTGTCAGAGATCAATGAAAGGACTCTTACTGAGTCCATGGATTAGGCCTTACATCGGGGGGTGGGTGGGGGTGGGTATGTGGTCCTTGCGATGCTGCTGGCTGAAATTCCCATCATCCCTAGCCCTTGGCTGTGCAAGTCCAACAACATCTGGAAGACACCAGCCTGTGGGGGGCTGGAAACTTGATGCTTATAGGCTGCATGCCACAGAATCCCAGTAGATTGGGTGGGCGGGGGGCAAAGCAGGCTGTTGGCATCAGTCCTTGCCTGCGGTCTTTCCAAAGGGTTGACTGCTGTGGGAAGCAGGATGTTGGACTAGCTCCAGCAGAGTTTTTCTTCTGTTATTAATTCATAAATGACACTTGATTGTTATTTTTATTCCGTTGCACTGAGTTGTGTCCCATTGCATAAATAAGCTGGGCAGCACGGACCAGGCTAGAACGGGGTCACTTTGCTGTGTAATGCAAAAGGTTTGACACCTTTGTCAAGGTGGGCCTTCATTCTGTAGGATGGCCACATACACATCACAAAAAAAAAAAAAAAAAAAGACAAGAGGGGACACAGATTGGCATAGAAACGGCATGGGCTAGTATATATGCAGAGATGTAAGGTTAGAAATTGTTGTGACAAATTAAATAGAAACATAGTAAATCTTACCCAGACGCATACATAGGCTCCCTTGTTTCCCTGGCAAAGAGCTGCATCATTGTGTCCCCCGTCCCTTGACAAGGAGATGTTGGGTGTCCAAAGCAGCAGTGTCTGGTTTCAGTGAATTCCAATCCTCCCCCCTCTCACGGCAGACAGCTAAGGAAGTAGACGGGAAGCTCTTACCGAGTCTTCAATATTCACAGCAAGAGGCCTCTGTACGCTGCCTCTTAGGTTAATGGCGTTGCTCCAACTGAGCTCCTCCCTCCTCCCTTCCTAGCAAAAGCACTTCCCCCTATGGTGGCTGCTAGGGGCTAATTGTCTCTGAGTCCTCTGCTCTTCCACTTTCAATGCACACTGGGTTCTGGGAGAAGGGGGAGGGTCAGAAACGCTCTCCAGTGATAACGTCTCAGCTGCCTGCTCTGTCTCTGTCTCTCCCTTCTCTTCTCCCAACACCTTCCACATCTTCTGTTTGCCTGTCTCTGAGCTGTGACCTTCCTCAAACCACTGCTGTAATTCAATACTGCCTTCCTCTTTTCTGGAAGATTCAGTCTCGCCCCCCTCAGTCTGTGTCCCCTGACACAGAGGAGTGGCCTGGGGATGACACGGACAGGCAGGTGGGCTCTTAGCCACTCAGAGCCAGAGTGAAGAGGCATGATTTTTGCACACCCCCTGGGCCTGAGCTCCAGTGTTATTAAGGTTGCAAGGTTTTTAACTGGGGCAATCAGAATAAGATCCACTATTTGACTATTGATTCAAAACCCTAAAATGTATTTTATATAATTGACTTTTTATTTCTATTCTTTGTATATCATATTGTTGTTTTATTGCTATGGCCAATGGCCGATGCAAATAAAGTTTCATTCATTCATTCTAATGATATGAGACAGGGACAAAAACTTTTCTCTATCCACTTTCGCTTTGACATGCATAATTTTTATAAACTTCTATCGTGTCACTCTCACTCACCTCTTCTCTAAACTAAAACACCCCAACCCGCTTCAGAAAACACCATGGAGTGGAGGGGGAATAACTGAAGGCCGAGAATGGCATTGAAATGCCACAGCCATATATTGTTGGCCCTCTTCACTGTCTCTCAAAACAGGCTTCAAGCAGTGAGTCGTCAAGATGGTTTAAATTACTAGTGCCATGTTGAACTTGATATAAGCCAGTCTAAATGTCTTTGAATAACTACACACACCGAGATATATTCACAGCTAATCCCTTGGGACTGAAATGATGTTGAATTTAGTGAAGTGGCTCTTGAGTTGAGATGGCTGTAGGAATTACCAAGAGAGGGTCATGCGGATCTGCTATGCATTTTGAAGGTTCTTCCCCCCCCCCCCCCCAACGTGGGGAAGTTTCATAGGAGAAATCCTTCAGGGCTCTTAACTCCTAGTATGAACACATTTGAAATGTCAGTGGCTTTCGGTAGACGTTACTAGGTTGCACAATGCGTCATTCCCTCTTTTTATTTATTTGGAGGTAGCATTTTTAAAAATAAATGGTATTATAAAAATTAATTTCTGAAGTACACGGATTACTCTGATCTGTCTTCTGGTCATATACATTTTTTGTGTTTTACTATGTGGTAGCTTTCCATATGGTTTGCCAGTATCTGAGTCATTAGCCAATACCCTATGGGGAGAAGCGAGGGCTAAAATGGAGGAAGTAGAAAGTGCCGTCTTTCCCATTAAGAAACTTGTGCTACTGGTCTAGTATAGAATTGGAGTACGGGGGTGCGGGCTGGCTTTTCTGGGTGTTGAAGGGGCAGAGCAAGACACCTCTTGTTCTGTAAGTGTTGAATCAGTCCATCGTATTTCTAAATGGTTGCTCAGGAAATGTTCACATGTTTTGCCCATAGTGCCAAAAGATGGCTAAGGCCAGGCTTGACATGGCAGCAGGAAGCTAGGAAGCTGTTTTAGTCTGCTATACTGACTCTCAGCTGCTCCCCAGAATTTCAGACAGGGCTCTCCCCCAGCCCTACCTAGAGAATGAACCTAGAGCCTTCTTCATTCAGTGCAGATCCTCTACAGCTGAGCTATGGCCCTTCCTCATAATTCACGGGGTAGTCAGTTGACTTTAATGACTACAGCAGCCTTTTCCAACCTGGTACCCTCCAGATGAAGACAGGAGTGCCTGGTCCATGTGGTCATGAAGAGTTGGACACGACTAAACAACACCCTCCAGATGTTTTGGACTACAACCATGATTAGCCTCAGTCGACTTATCTAGAGGACATCAGGGTTGTTCAATGGCAGTAGAGGTAGTGCTAGATTGGTTCCACCAATGTCCTGACTCCCACCACTGCCCTTGCCTCACCACAGCCCCATCTAGGTAAGATGCATTATTGCTGGGGACGGGAGGGTGGCATTGTGGCTCCACCCCACCCCATGGGCTGCAAATGAGGTCCAACTTGTAATTACTTTCGGAAACCCTTAAAATATTTTCCTCAACTTTGGATAGGTGCATACAGGAGTTTACAGACAACACAACTTTAAACTTTTATTTTTTAAAAGCAACAACAAAAAGGGAAGTCTACTACTTTTCTTTTTGTGCAAAAATGGGATGCAATATTTGGAAACGTGAAACCCTTCCCCAAGTCACCCTGATCCTCTTTGTAATTCAGGCGATACCCTGCTCTAGTGCCCACTCCTCGCCCACACAATAATCCTAATATATATCACTGTTCAAGGATACAGGTTGTTTTTTTAAAAGCCAAGTGAGCAGGAATACATTAGCCACATATTTATTTTATTTAATGTATTCATACCCCATAAATACATTTATGGTAAACTTTTACAAGGTGTCTCAAGGGCAGTAAGTCAATAAAATTAAGAAGAACAGGCCAATAAAAATAAAAACAGTGACAAAGAGACCATATGCATTGAATAATATACAGCTTTGATGTTTGCCTGACAAACATGGCTCCTTGCATTTGCTTTATGTCTGGCCTGAGCAACTATTGAATTACCGCATATTAACATGACATTTTTATATGACATGAAAGGTAAAGAGAAAGCCCAGCCATGGATCTGATAATAGCCACCCTTAGCATTTCTCTTGTGCTTTTTCCTAAGTGGTCAAAGCACTTCATGGGTGTTTTCAGTGATCGTTCCTTACAATAGGAGGTGAGTCAACACCAGTCCCCATCACTGCTAGGGCACTGAATGTTCCTAAATTAATGATATAGCAGCTCAAAAGTGGCTTGTCAGAACCATGTGGTCTCAGACACCGCAGCCAGCTCAGATCTCCTCACATGCTGAGCTTCTCAGGTAGACTGAAAGGGAACAAAGTCTTGATCACCTAGACCCTCCCAAGGTGAGTTAAGCCTGGCAGGACAGCTTACTCTATGGTCTTAACCCCTTCATACTTTAATTAGACTTAAGCATGTTGGCTATATGAGGCTGGTCATTCTATCCTCACAAGAGCCCTCAGGAAGCAATATTGCCCCATGGGATCATGTGAGGGGTAGAGTGGCCAAGAGCTTAGAAGCCCCAGTGGCAAAGGAAGGGGGGATATTTTGCTCATATGACTATGCCATAAATCAGAACAAATGCTGAGAAAGACCTAACCTCTGAATAAGCAAATCATGACGGCTCAATGAACAGGACATCTGGAGGGGCCTGAAGAAAGCAGAGCATTGTGGTTATTAAAGGACCCATTTTTCTCACACAGACAACCCTGTGACAGCCTGTCAGCTAAATATATGCTCATTTTTAGGCCATCAGCTTTGCTGACTCCACCTATGACACTAGCAGTTCCTGAACTGACCTTAGATCCACGTGTTATGCAACCTTGATAAATATAGATGTGTTTTGATTTCGCTTCTTACCCAGCCTGGTGAGCAACCTCCTATTTGTGTTGGGCACGCGTACAAAGTACTTACGTCACAAGTGAAAAACGATGCGTCACCTTCTCCTTCTTGTTGTTGTTTTAAATTGTTTCAGTATCTTAGTCTTTTTGTGACTTCCTGTCACATTTACCTAATTAATGACTCAGTAATTTCAGTTGTCCCTGGAAGAACTCCAGGTTCCAAGTAATCTTACTGCCCTGTGCATCATTGAGAGAGCTTAAGTCTGGAACCAGACCATGAATTCTATAAGCTGATTGACTGAGCTTAAATGTAATATAGGGACACAGTTAGGGGAACCTCACAGCTCCCCATACACACAGCTTTCCCTAGCTGAAGCTCCTTCTGGGGCTGTTTCATCTCCCTGACCGTGTCCTCTGTGGGGCGTACCAGGGGAGACGGCCTGTTCCAGGCTGGGCTCTTGTGTTCTAAATGCAGCCCCGTTTCATCCAAGGGAAGCCTTTGGATCTGCCCGATCTAAAGTCCCCCTCATTTCCTAGACATGCCCCCAGAACAAATGTGAAACTATGCCAGCACTGGCACTTGTGTGGTTATTTCCACTTCCACTGGAAACAATGGGACTGGGGAAAGGGGTAGTGAAAAATCTACAAGGAAAAAGACATAAATTACTTATGGCTTGTGATGATTTCACACCTAACACAAAACTCAAATTGTAATACCACTTTGTCTCCATTATATTGAATGGAGAAAAAACAACACCACAGGATGCATTTTTAAGCCTTAGGAATGAAGAGAATTAGCTGCATCCCTGTCACTGCCTAGCAAAGTTGTATATTTACCGGCTCAGGGTGCACACCATCTTGCCTCAGCATGGTCATCCAAAGAAGAAAAACTACACTCAGACTGCATCAAAGACCAAACATTGAATAGCATGGGAAATGTTGGCTGATAATGTCATGTCATTTAACAGAAAACTTGTTTAGAGTCTTCTCTAGCTTAAAAGGCCTCTGGGTCTGTTGTGAACACTGAAGAAGCAAATAGGAGACACACAGTAATTTTGATGACTGCAGTTGGGTAATCACCCGTTTTACAGAGCAATTGTGCAAATCAGTCCATTTGCAGTCTGTGTCACTTTTTCATATATTCACCCATCTTGTTTCTGTATTAATCTGTGATTTAAACTGTCAACAGAAAAATACATTTCTAAACCTTTCTTTTGAACTGCTGAAATGCTCTCAAAATATTCATTTTAAACATATTGTTTTGTAAGCCTGATAATGCCTGAATAGTCCTAGAGTACAGTGGATGCTTGGGTTGCGAATGTAATCTGTGTGGGGCGCACGTTCGCAACCCGCAGCGGTGTGTCTGTGCATGCGCGGGCTGCGATTCGGCGCAAAGTGCGATTTAGTGCTTCTGTGCATGCGCGACCCCTGAAATCCAGAAGTAACCCGTTCCAGTACTTCCGGGTTTCGGTGGGTCCGTAACCCGAAAAACACGCAACCTGAAGCATCTGTAACCCGAGGTATGACTGTATGCTGACCCAAGAATGATTTTGGCAAGAGCATGGTATGGAGAACGTAGTTAGGGGAAACTTTTCCTCCCTCTCTCATTAGACCAGAACTCAGAGGCATCCAGTGTGGTTCCATGTTGGAAATACAGGCTAGACAAAACCAATTACTTCTTCACACAGCACGTAGTTAAAACTATGGAATTCATTCCCGCAAGAGAAAGCAATGGCCACCAAATTGTCTGGCTTTAAAAGATGCTTAGACAAATTGATGGAGGATAAGGCTGTTGATGGGTTGATGAACCCCAATGGATATGTTCTCCCTGCACAGCTGGAGGTGCTATGCTTCTGAATACCAGTTGCTGAAAACAACAGGAGGGGACAGTGCTGTTGTGCTCAGGTCCTGCTTGTTGGCTTCCCATAGGTATCTGGTTGGCTTCTGGGAGAAGAGAAGGTTGGACTAGCTGAGCTGCAGGTCTGATCCGGCAGGCTCTTCTCATGCCATGTTCTCACTCTATTTGAATTGGTCTGCTGTTATTATTCTGCTACAATGCAATATCACAACCTCTTTGAACCTTTGAGATTGGATGCCTTAATAGTAAATCAATCTCTCAGTAAAAGGCTGCAGAAAGAAGCAATGTCTTCATTTTATGAAAAAGGGTCTAATTCACCATGGATATTATACCAAGGAATACAATAACACCAATGTGCATTTGAAATTCTTTTATTGTTGCTGTAGAATAGGTTTGTTCGTTTGTGGCTAAAACATTCTAACAGTTTGGTAAAACCTGAAAACTAAGGCTAGTCTGGAGACCTTTTGTACCCCAGTTGTCTCTTAATACAATTTATTTATAAAATGAACCTATAAAAATGCATTGCAGAAGCAACAAGGTTTGAACGAAGACATGGAAGCAGACATGACACTTAATGAGATCAACAATAAATACCTTAAGTGTTGGCTTATGGCTCCGTCTTACTAATTATATTCAGGGCAGGGAAGGGAACTTTGTCAGCTATAACCAATTGATGACAAATACAGTCCGTAAAAAGAGTTCACTGTAATTCTAAGAAAAAGTGCTGGGGGGAAAGTGCTTAGTCAACAGAGATGACGTATAACTAAGCTAGGACATTTCAAGGAATATATGTAGTCTCAAGTCACTAGAGAGAGTAGGGAACTTGCTTCTTAGCAAGTGTGGGGTTATTTCCAGAGTGGCCAAGAGAGTGAATAGAGAAGGGGCAGCCAACATGTAGCCAGGCCTACAATTCCCAGTCATCACAGGCAGCAGTTAGGGATATAGGGATTTGTAGTCCAACAATATCTGGAGGGTCACAGGTCCCCCTTCCCTCCACTGAATAGAGATCGGTTTCTTCTTCCTAGAAAGCTCTCCCCACTCTGGTAGTTTGCATGACAGCGGCTCCCCCATTTATTTTTATGTCAAAAGCAAAGGTAACAGGTGCTCTAGAAAACAGGAAGCAGTTCATGAAAGAAGCATATAAACCAGAGTGTCTGAGACACTGAGAATGGTGACCTTCCAAGACCACAGAAGGTCCAACCAGCCACATGTTGCGGCCTGCCAGGGGCTTGACAACCTGATTTTGTCTGGCAGGCAGCAAACACAAGATTTATCAGTCTCCCTGGTGGATAGGTGGCTCTTGGTGTTTGTTTGTTTTAGCTTGTTGGCTCACTAGTTGTTCAGGCATCCCCTTTTACTGGGAAGTGGTCCTGTGCAAAGGACTTTCTGGAGCAAAGGGGAGGTGGCACTGTGAGAGTCCTCTGTTTGGCATTCTAGGAGTCATTTTTCAGCCTCCTGTTTCTTGCTGTAGGGGAGTTACACTGGGGTGGGTGGAGTGACTGTGGACATGATGCCTCAACTTCACTTGCCATCTATAGGATGCCACTTTAACCTCAGCAGGTAAAGGTGTTCCTACTGGCTGAGGCTTCCAAATGTTGACCAGTAGAACTAAGCAACGAAACAAAAAATAAAAATATTTTCTCTCACATAATCAAGGAGGCGAAATTCTTCACAGCAATGCTGAAACTCATGCTTCGAATACACTGTGTGAAAACCCATCATGTTTTTCAAACATTCAAGTCCTGTACATCTGTATGATTTCCTTAATTGCAAAGCCAATGTGCCATTCTCTTTATACTCTCAGCACCTGGATAGGAAATGAGGGGTGATTCAGCTACTGACACCTATCATGTGAATCTTCGTGAGGTGAGCATATCTACATGTGCCATTTGTGACATTTGTGATCTAAAAACACATTATTAAAGCAAACAAGCAAACAACAAAAACTCTTTAACTTTTCTCATGTTTCATCACAATCCAAATGGGAGATTTTTTTAAAAATAAAAAATCTAACTGGTTCTTCTAAATGTGTGGGCATAAAGATGCTTTGTTGGTGTTGAACAATCGTGTTATGGGCTGGCTCCCTATTTCCTATCTTGTGGATGGTTTGGTACGTTTTTATGTTGTAGGCCAATCCAGTTTTAAACATGAGATTGCCTACTATCTTAAAATATTACAAACCATTCACAGGACTTCAATACAGCCAGCCTTAGGTGGATTGCTGACAAAATATTTGTTGAAACTTCATGAAAATCCTTTGCCATAATATTTACCTCAAGATCAACACAACTGATTTTTACTGAAACTTGTTTCAAAATACATGTTCAAAACTTGTTTCGAAGCTTGTTTAAAAACTGAGGTGTACAAGTTGTACCAGTTTAATCAACAGACAGAACAGGCATATAAAAATGGAGTATAATAAAATAGACCCAAATTAACATCTTTTGTTTTCTCATTCTGCAGGTCAGAAAATTTGCTGATACTAATGATGATTCTCTCACAGAAAGGGAAAAGGGGGAAAGAGCTAAAGAAAGGCCAATATGGACCATGTAATGAGTGGGGACTTTCAAATTTCACAATTTATTTATGGCAAGGCCATGTAGGGATCACAGGCCACTGCTTTTAGCACGACAATTTGCCTAGCTATTTATAGCTCCCGAAAGGCTCAAGCGCTATAAAATGTGATTGGTTGGCAAATTATTTTGCAGAGACATTGTATATGCTAGCTGCCAAAGAGAGAAACTCTGAAAATACATTCAAAAATTAAAAATTCACATGACTGTTCTTTCTCCTTTTACAATATAAGTGCACAGTGTATTAATCAACCACAGCATTAAGACAGACCAATGATTCTCATGCAAAATCTCCTCCCACTTTTGCAAACCCTGTGGCACATTTGAAAAATGCCCACAAACTTAACCCCCCTCCCCACAACATACACCAAATTTAGTCTCTTTCTGAGTTGCGTAATTTTTTACTAAAAAACCGATGACATGCAAGTTCCAGCAATTCAAGCCCACCAAATGCTTTTTGTTGCATAACAAAAATGACAACAAGAATCACAAAATACCACCGCACAAAACTGTACAAGTATAGCAGCACAAACATAGCCAGTGTGAAAGATGTCCAGTAAAAGAGTGAAATGCACTTAACAACCATGACCCTGAACTCAGATTTACAGGGTGGAATTTTGCTTCTTCTGGTTGCATCAAAGTATTTTTTGCCTTCATAAAACAAACGAAGCCTTTCTTCCTTTTCTTCCCAGCGCTTCTGACACCAGAGTTGCAGTTCTTCCCGAGAGGTTGGCAGAGACTGTACTGGATATCTCTGGACGTGAAAATGAATCTCCTTTGGGAAGTTTCCATACAAAAGATGCTTCTCGGTTTGAGGAATGTTTTGAGGATATGCCACTGTTATGTCATGGATAGCATCAAGGTTGTTGCCTAGAGGGAAATAGATAAAGACTATGAATACAGTTGGTCAGTATTCACAGAACCAAGCACTGATTAGATATTGTGAACAACTGAAACCAGAATCACCTAAAAATCTAAGAGATCCATTATAAAATGTCATTTTCTGTCTTCTAGGTCCAGGAAAATAGGCCACAAGCCTTTAAGATTATGTTTTGCCATTTGTGTTCTCCTCTTCAATCAAAAGAACTTTTGAAAATCTTATCTATTTAATTCCAAAAATTCAACCGAAGCGCAGTCTGCAATTTTCACCCCACTTATCAAGGAGTATTGAATTCAATACAACTTACTTTGGAGTAGACATTGTTAGGACTGCAAGCTAAGTCATCTATGTATCTTCTATTGCTGCTTCCTTTTAAGATGAAAAGTGGTCTACACTATTATTTACGCTCTGCGTATGTGCACCAATGCCAGCTCTAACACAGCACACTACTTTCTTGCCTAACAGTGTCCCAGATTTTTTAAAAGTGGCTTTGAGTTACTTTTCATTCAAAAAGAGGAGTGAGTTAAATAAATAATAAATAGCAATAATACGACATTATTTTTATGCAATCTAAAGTCAGCTTGCCTAATTCGATGTGGGTGCCACACTCACTGGATATGACGTTTAAGATAAGCTGTGCCAGCACATTAATTTATTTTGCATTTCCTTTTAAAACTTCAGTCTGCTGGCTGGGGTAGAGCTGAGTGCATTAGAGATTTAAAACAATGGTTGTCTGGAAATGCAGGCCGGCTGCTTCAGGAGGGCTTTTGTTGTTGTTATAGTTGTACACATACTGGAAATGGGCAACATGTTGCATAAAGGTAAAGGTAAAGGACCCCTGACTATACGGTCCAGTCGTGACCGACTCTGGGGTTGCGTGCTCATCTCGCTCAAGAGGCCAAGAGCCAGCGCTTGTCCGCAGACAGCTTCCGGGTCACGTGGCCAGCGTGACTAAGCCGCTACTGTCGAAGCAGAGCAGCACACGGAAACGCCGTTTACCTTCCCGCCGGAGAGCGGTCCCTATTTATCTACTTGCACATTGAGGTGCTTTCGAACTGCTAGGTGGGCAGGAGCTGGGACCGAACAACGGGAGCTCACCCCGTCGTGGGGATTCGAACCGCCGACCATCCGATCGGCAAGTCCTAGGCGCAGTGGTTTAGCCCACAGCGCCATCCGCGTCCCAAACATGTTGCATAGTTGGGTATAAAATATCTCTCTCTCTGCTTTCAAAATTCTGCTCTTTGGCATTTTTGTCAAATATTTCCATCGGCATACCTCTCCCATGTCATCACAACACTGTTGCAATGCTAATGGGAGTATATGCTTTGTAGTATTGTGACTGCGTACTTTTGCTATGACCTGGTTCTAAACATTTATGTGCTGGCACAGCCACTCTTAGCATAGGATTTTATTTCCACCTTACTTTATCATTCTGTCAGATGTTATGGCCCGGAAGTAGCCAATGTGGTGTCCTCCAGATGTTTTGGATTATCATTCCCATCAGCCCCAACCATCATGATCAATGGTCAGGGATGACTGGAGCTCTAGTCAAAAACATCTAGTGGGGGGCCACAATGGTCCCCCATGTCATAGGCTCCTTCTGTCACTGGAAATCCCTGATATTGATTCATTTTTCCTCTGCCTTGTTGAACTAACGTAGATTCTAACCCTTTTGGACCATGGATCATGCTATTTCTGGACATTATACAGTACCCAGCATGCAGCTGGTGTTATGTGTTATATAAGGAATAATAAAAGCAACTGATGACTGACGGTCTTAACATCTTCTCCGGGTCTGTTTCAGCCTCTGTATGCATGATTCCCAGTTGGCTTACAAAAGTTGTGTTTCATGGATTGCAAAGACCCCTCACCCTCCTTGCTAGGTCCCTGTGGTCAGTTGAAGGAAAGCAAGTTTTCACACACAAATTATAAAGTATAAATTAAAGTAAAGCTTCAACTTTGAGCAAAGTTAGTTGACATTTCATCAAAAATCCATTGAAAATACTTATAGAGAAAATGTCAAGGATGGAAGTGTTAAAGTGACCCTCTTTCACAAATCTAAAATGTGAGGAAGGTCCCTTCCCATTTTTCTCCAAAACATACAGCGCTCCTTCTGTGCACTTCACATATTTTTCTGGTGCTACCACTCTGCTACAAGCTGAAATCTATACTTCTCAAGTATGGCAGGCAGCTTTCAAAGAGCCTCCTGATGGTACATCTGAAGAAATACGCTAGCCTTTAGACATGGAGATCTATGCTGCTAAAATCACCAGCGAGACTGCCTTGTGGTTCTGCGTGACTTTTACTACACTTTGAAAACTGCAGGAAAACCACTGTTGAGTTTGACTGAGGTCAATGCAAGGAACGGAAATTACAACTGAATTGTCAAGCTTCATGTGCTTTGGATGTCACTTATGAGAGCACCTGGAATGAATAATTGGTCCTCCGTCCAACATGAATAGCATACACCTGCATACTTTCTTGTCCCAACAAGTGGGGCTGTGCCCTCTCCTGCAACAGCCTGCATGAATTTTCAAAGCACGGTAAGCCTTCATTTGAAAACTAAGAAAATGTAAATGAGCCTTAGCAGCAGTAGCTGTAACAATGCCTTGGGTGAGAACGAAAACAGTTTTCAAGTATGTCTGAAACGTCCTAAGATCTGTCTCACAAGAAAGGCTCTTTGTGATCCATATTAAGTGCTGTTTTTCTAGAAAAGAAGAGGTGCTGGAATTCACCACAAACGCCTCGCTTGTTCTCTTATAATGGCAATGGCGCCCACCTGAGAGGTGCTGGAACTGAGTTCCAGCAAGTTCCAGCTGAAAAAAGCCCTGTCCAGAAAGAATGGAAGTTATTTTTATACGCAGTAACGGCAGCAAGAATATTAATGGCCCAAAAATGGAAACAATTAGAACTACCTACGATTGAAGAATGAAATTAATGGAATACGCAGAACTTGATAAATTAACAGGAAGGATCCGGAACCGACGAGACCAGAGATTCACTGAAGACTGGATTAAATTCACAGATTATATGAAAACTACATGTGATGACCAGATAACGTTTGTAAGCTTTCAGGAAGCTCTGTGAGAATGTATGGTAGAAATATTGTTTAAAAAATAAGGTAAATTAGGATATTATTGTAGTGCAATATTAAATTAAGAAATGTGTAAGAAGTGATTAAGACGGAGAATTATCAGACATGTTGATGGAAGTAAAAAAAAAAGATGTTGGTGATAAATTGGATGATTTGTTTTGTATAGTTTTATATTGGAAAACTAATAAAAATATATATATTTAAAAAAAAGCCCTGTCCTCATTCTCCTGCAGATCCAGAACATTCAGTCTTGTTAAACAAGATCTACTTGTTAAGGATACAGAATGCACAATCTAAAACTCCTGCAGAATAGAGCTCATACTAGCTTGTCCTCAGTGCAACTCTTTAAGGCCACATTGCTTTATACATTTACCTCATACAAAGTCTGACTGAATCCTTCTGAGTAAATATGCATAAGATTTCACCAATATATTTGATTTCCAGAATATTTGCTTTGTAATTTCTCTACCACTATAGTACATTGAAAATTCCTTCCTTCCTTCCTAGTATAACCAGATTATGAGCTGCATTGTACCTGCTGCTATTATTACTTGATAAACTTCCCACACTATAGTAGGGGCAATCCAAATAATGTCATTACTTAAGTATGTGTAATGAGGTAAAGAATAAAATGTATAATCTCTTCTTTAGTGTAATGTCATATAGCATAAAAAGCACAATCTCTTCTTTAGCACAATATCTCCCACAATCTATTAATAACAGGGATTTCATATATATCCCTACATTGGTTGGTAACCTGAATTTCACTGATGCTTTCTTTCCTTGGACCACGGTTTATCCAGCTTGGGACTTAACACATCATTCAAATCATCTGTCTAAACAATTTCTTTATTTGTAAAAAGTTAGTCAAAATTTTACAAAAACGAAGTGAAAAATCTTGCCTGTTCTAACATAATCTTGACTAATGGAGTCTTAATAATTTAATAGAATGAATCTACCCTCCGAATGAATGTACTAAGCAGAAGAATGCTCTTTGTATCTGGAGTTAGCACACTTCTAAGAACAGAGCAACTCAGAAAACAGAAGCATCAGTATTCCACTGCTGGCAAACTAATAGGAACTCATGCATAACAATTCCTAATAAAGATAAAGCACTAAAATGGGCACTGGCTCCAGCTACTTAGAAGTTACTAAGCAAAAGACAATCCAGAAAGCATTATTGTCTGGCTCCTTTCTATTAATATTTCTTTTGACCTATTTGCATTCCACTTAAAGTCGCTCATATTTCAGGATCTACAGACGTCACATCTTTCTCTCAATAATTACAATGCAAAGCTAATTGTTTTAGGCATTATGTCTGAGGCCAGCAAAAGGCAACTCCCAAAACTCTAAGTAAGCTTGTGACCAAAGTAAAAGCTTCCCTAATAAATCACTCTCTTCAGTTAAATGCATTTTCAAAAGCAAAAGAAAAGTCACTTTTATCGCATTGGATTTTTGAAATTCTCCTTTTATTAAAAGCATCTAGCTTGAATTTACACAAATTTAACTTCATTGGTTAAATTTCTATCTTACTATCACGGGAAATTATTCATCCTTGGCACATATCAAGCTCTTAAGATGTATCTGAAAGCTTTTCTTTACTTGGTTTATGAAAATAACGCATTCATCTTGTGAGGTGGCTAAAATAAAAGCCAGTGGGTGAAAAAATCCAAACGATGTAGTATGGAATGTAGGTTTGCCTGCAAAGATCTTGGGAAGCAGAAGTTAAGACTTGGAATGGTCAAAATTACATTGCAACCGGCTTATTGAGGTGGAATCCAGGGCAGCATATGCCATCCAAATGGATCACCAAGCTGGCTGTTCTCTTTGCCTAAATCAGGCGAGTTTGTCAGCCCAAGGGCTACAGTTGGAAAACTTCCCAGAAGCCACAGGCCAGTTCGGGCAGAGCAATGGATATGACTTTCTTTTGTATACAGTGGTGCCCCACAAGACGAATGCCTCGCAATACGAAAAACTCGCTAGACGAAAGGGTTTTGCGGTTTTTGAGCTGCTTCGCAAGACGAATTTCCCTATGGGCTTGCTTCGCAAGACGAAAACGTCTTGCGTTTTTTGCAAGTTTGCTTCCTTTTTCTTAACACCGTTAATACAGTTGCGACTTGACTTCGAGGAGCAACTCATAGAACGCGGTGTGGTAGCCTTTTTTGAGTTTTTTGGTGATTTTTGAAGCTTTTCCAAAACTTTTCCGACACCGTGCTTCGCAAGACGAAAAATTCGCTAGACGAAAAAACTCACGGAATGAATTAATTTCGTCTTGCGAGGCACCACTGTACTTGGGTACATTCTAGATGCGCGGAAGTTGGAGATTTCCACCCCTTCTCCTGCCCTTCATCTCTCGATCCATGAAAGCAAGAGACATAACACTTGAAGGATGCATTCAAGACAGGCCAAAACACTTGAGGAGAGTGCAAAGCACAGCTGGTGGGGGGGTCCAGCGGGTGGCAATATGTGGGAGTCGTGATGCAGGACTTTTTTGGGTGTGTGTGTGTGACCTATGAGGAAGGGGTTGGGCAATCTGATGGGGGAGGGGTGGGTGAATTGTGAGCGAGATGGAAAGGGGAAAAGGTGAGATGCGAGGAGAGGAGGAGGAGGGGTTTGGGGTGAGTTGTAAAGAGGGGGGGATTGGCAATGGGGTGGGGGTGAAGGGGGCAGATGGGGTTGGTGAACAATGCAAGCAGAAGCCACAACCTGTAGTTTTTTGGGGGAAACAAAATTGGTAAAGGGGGCATATACTTCAAACAGCATTTCAGTAATAACATCAATAACATTACACAGCAACCTGATAGCTCAGTTGGTAGATAATGAGACTTAATCTCAGGGTAACGGGTTCGAGACCCATGTTGGGGAAAAGATTCCTGCATTGCAGGGAGTTGGACTAGATGATCCTCGTGGTCCCTTCCAGCTCTATGAGAATGTAGGTTTAAAGAAAACTGGGTGAAACCAAGCCTTAAGCATCTAGCTCACTACCATCCCCTCTTCAGGCTACGATACACCTGTCCATAGAGCAAAGACACAATTTGCAGAATTAAAACCCAATCATTCAATCCGGCTTTAACGGTACCATAGTGATTCTACTGAACATTATACAGGGTAAACATTCTGGTTGTCAGGAAAGTCTAGCTATCGAAAGCTGGGATGTGTCCCTTCTGGCAAGCTATGTAAATGAATCTGCATGGAAAATAAATAGCACTTTTGCCTTCTCAATTGCATGTTTATCAAAAGGGTTTGGGTGTCTTGCAGGCCGTACAGACGAATGAGGTTGCACTGTACTCCTGGCATCTTGCCAGAACAAAATCTAACTGCCAAAAGCTGATGAAACCTCTGCCAAAGGCCAACTGCGAGGCAAGGAAAGAATCCTAAATGCGCGCCTAAGAATGTCATTGTGCACTCCTGCCTTTGCAACAAGAAGCAACTTTACCCAGATATCAGCAAAGAGTTCAACAGGACCCTTATTATCTCCCAAGCTTTCTTTACATGACAAGAGATCTGCCACCTGTGTCCTGAAAATTTGTAATCCTGGCCAGATTGCTAATGGTTTTTTTTTTTTTTTTTTTTTTTTTATGCACCCCAATCCTATGCAAGTTTAGTCAGCAGTAAATTCCTACTGCTTGTATTACTGTGCCAAGTAAGTAATTATTTCCACTTAGGAGTGCAACCTATTTAAACTCATTTTTTCTGTCCCACCCTTTAGGGTAGGGTGGGGAACCTGTGGCCCTCCCGGTGTTGCTGCATGTGCCATGCTGGTTGACATGGAGGGCAACAACATCTAGGGGTCAATCAGTTCCCCACCGCTGCACTTTAGGCTTTTATTTGTGTTTAAAGTTCTTGAGAGGCTGTGCACTTCTCCTTTCCAGTGCCGACGCTACCTACATTGTTAAAAAAGGAAGTGGACCACTACATAGTTATTCTTCTTCCTCTCTTATGAGATACGAGATAAGGGCTTTCAAGCTTATTGTGTCCAGGATAACATGCATTTGAGGCATTCTTTGTGCAGAAAAGCCCTTCATTTGCTCCAAAGTTCAAACAATGTCAACTGCCCCCCCCCAATACAACTGTCCTTTGAAGGCTGCCTTTTGTGTACTGAGAAAGGATTCACTGAAGAGCAAAGTCTGGGCACATAAAGGATATGGGCAACAGGACAAAATCAGCTGTTGTGATGTGTAATATTCTAACTAAGGGACTGCATTCATCCTAGTGCCAACCTGGCAGCTGCATTTTAGCCTTCATAGCAATGCTTCTCTTTCTCCTGCAGCTTCTGAAGTGCTATTCTATGAATTACAAAGCGAATGAGCTATAAATAAAGCACAGACAACATACAAAAAGTGGGATAGGAGAAGGTCAAAAGGGTGGAAAAACAAGTTATTTTCAGCCTCTTCAGGATGACCAGGCAGAACTGACTCACGGACTCTGTTTATCTAACTCAGTTTACAGGCTTCACAACTGCACATTTCTCCCAATTATGCAAACTTGTTCCCTTCTCAGGACCACATAATTTTGAATCTATGTAGACAAGCTCTCACAGCCATCGCTGTTAACACAGTTATGGGACGTAAAATAAATGGTGCATGGTCAAAGTTAGAGCCCTTTGGCAGCTTCAGTCCACATGCATGGCCTACATAAGCAACAATGCCCCCCCCCCCCCACTTCAGTGTACAATGGACTGTGTGAAACACTTACTGGCATTGAAGCGAATGCGTAAATCCATGCCACGTGGAGAACTTGCATGTGTGCTGCTGTCCCTGAATGCACACATTATTACAAGGTAGAAACATTTAAACTGATTTTGGATATTAAATCATGATACCTTGCCTGCGTCTGAGGCAGGGAAGCTCAGGACTGAGGTCTCTTTATCCAACCTTCCACACTCACCCCAATTAACTCCTCTTCTCGTTCGCTCTCCTTCACATCTCAAGTGTTTTTGCAAAGCTGGAATGTGTCCTTAAACTCTGCTGCCTCTTGCCTGCTTGTCTGAGTGGAGGATAGAGAAATGTCTACGAGTGTGTGCAGAAACTAGCCTGCTGTAGAAGGGTAAAATTTACATGTGGTGCTCTGCCTACTTTTGCCTCTGCCCCTGTCTACCTCTGGCATACAACCCCTGAAAAGTTGACCAGAAGCATAGGTGCCAGCTCCCCCAAAGTCTGTTGGGACGGGACCAAAACCCACCAATCTTGAGGGGGTGGAACAGGCTGAGCCCATCCTCTCCCTTCCTCTTACGTTTCTCCCGCAATCCTGCCTTGGGAGATGCCACACGGCCTGGCTGGAGGTTGCCTCAGGCCGCGCAGCACTGGAAGATGCAGTGAGGACTGGCACAGTCTAGCAGAACGTCGCTGCACAGCCTGGCAGGAGGACAACCCAGGAGGCAGCCTGGCTGGAGGTTGCCCCTGGCCACACAGTGTCTGAAACAGTTACGTCACACACACATGCACCCCCCACCCAACTCGGCGCCTCTGACCAGAAGGGAATGCGGCACTCAGACTGAAATAGCCCTGTTCTAAGATTTAGAAAATGAGTTCTGACAATAGGCCCATGTCCCGCACCTCCTCTAAAAAGAACAAAACCCTTTGCTCATATGATCAGCGTAACAACAGAGTCACTACCTCACACAAAATCCCTCCTGTTGTGTGAAAAACCCATGAATGTGCCTCAACATTACCCTGTTCATGAAATTAGTCTGCTTGCGTGAACCATTAAATTCCAGGGGTGAAGGCCTATTGCTGCAATCAAATCCAGCATGCCATGTATTTGACAATAGTTTTCACGTTGCTGAACATCCTGGTTCCCCAACTTGCTTCCCCAACAGCTTGTGGAGTGGAGGCAGCCGGCCTTTCCTGTGTGGGTCAGGGACTTCTAACTTCCCCACCTGCCCTTCTTTGTACAGTGGAACCTTGGTTCCCGAATGGCTTAGTTGCCAAACAAATCGGCTCTCAAATGCCGCAAACCCAGAAAAGAGTGTTCCTGTTTGCGAACATTTTTGGAAGCCGAACATCCTATGTGGCTTCCGCTTGAGTAGAGGAATCCCCTGCAGCCAATCGGAAGCCACGCCTTGGTTTTTGAACGGACTCCCAGAACAGATTAAGTTTGAGAACCAAGGTACCACTGTATATAGTTATAACTTTTGTGACTTTCTTCAATGAAGGAGGTCTCTATCTGCAATGTTCCTATGGACACTGGTTGGTGATTTGTTCTCAGCATCGAGGAGGAATTTTTACCTGCAGGCGGATTGGCTTAGGTCCTGTGGGGTTTTCACCTATCTCAGAGCAATGGCTGTTTTTGATTCCCCACAATAGCGGAAGGGGCAGAGCTTCATTTTTCATGAAGGGAATTCATGAAGTTGATTCTGGAGCCAGAGTTGAATGGGGTAGGCCACAACACATTTTGGGATGAAGTGGACTACTTCCCGAGGTAGCAAATCCAGAACTGAACCAAATCTTGATGGTAGTGCATACTCCTAGTTTTTTACAATAAAGTGGATGATCTCATTTAACATGTCCTGAATTATGGACAGTTCAAGTGTTTTTGTTTTTTGTTTAAGTGAGATAATGTGTAGGTAATAGCAAGAGTTAACATTGCCTGACAAACCAGTGGCCTTTGCTAGTCTTAAGAAGGCTTAAGTATCTGCTATTTGTAATTAGAGGCCGTCTCAAAATCTTATTCAAAGAGAACTCACACTTGGAAGTCTCATTGTAAAATGGGAGATACCACCCCCCAACCAGATATGCAGGTAAGATTTTGTTGCTGCCAGATACTCCATGCAAAAATTCATTTCTGCACTTTTCATCAGTGCCCCAACTCAACCACTAGAGAGTTCTCTTTAGCTGCTCAGGGATCTTCACAACTGTATCTCAGACATCATTAAGGGCCCTTCTGGCCCTTGGTAGCTTAGGAAAACAGCTATAAAGTTAAGAACCGATTCATTTACAATATTCACTAATATGACAGATTAGCTGCAGCAAACAAAATAACAAAACAGTTTTTAATTCAGAGAGCTTTACTGTGAACAGCAAGGCTATTAACATTAGCTAGGATCCAAAGAACCATGCAACTAGCTCCATTAGATCAGTGGGTCTTTAGAATAGTGCTGTCCCAGTGGAGATAAAAAAGGGTAAGTTTAACAATAAGTTTAAACTAGGAACACTGGAATTTTTCTAATGACCTTCAAGCACATAGTCGTCATTTGGGGGATTCGGGTTCAAGTAAGCTCTGAAAATGACTGCATAACTCATGAAATGGCTTCTTATGGGTGTTTTTGTTTTTATTTTGTGAATCTTATCCCTCCCAAGACATAACATATACTGGCTTTACTGGAATGATACAAACTGCCAAACTGCTTAATGAGCAATTATTGGAAAGAAGCCATGAGCAGATTTTAAAACTTTTCTTTTTTCACCTAGCATGTAAACTGTGGTGTAACTGATTGTTCTCCTCTGCTTCATAATGCTTACATCTTACACGTTTTCTGTCAAAACCATTTGAAAATACAACTAATAGTAAGGCATTAACTTGTCATCCAATCTAAGATGACTAATTTTGGAGTTTAATCAGTCTCTTAAGGTCTTTCCTTAGTTATTTAAATCAAATCAGATGGAATCTGGCCCATGCTCCTTCAAGCAGTTAATGCTCTGCCTAAATTTCTTGCTGTTTCATTAAAACTATTCAAATAAGTTGTGTTAGTAAGTGAACATTCCCAGCAGAGCTTGGTGAGCATCATACACAAACAAGCTCATCTATGTGCCTCTGAAGGAAACCAGTTTCAGAAGTCAAAATAAAAAAATCCTTCCAGTAGCACCTTTAAGACCAACTAAGTTAGTTCTTGGTATGAGCTTTCGTGTGCAAGCACACTTCTTCAGATACACTGAAACAGAAGTTGCCAGATCCTTCTATATAGTGAGAAGGTGGGGAGGGGTATTACTCAGAAGGGTGGTGGGAATTGGAGATTGGCAGATAGCTGAGATGAGCCTGCTGACGACTCTTAACGACTGTAATAGGTCTTACAGGAAAAGGCAGGGGGTGAGAAGGTGAGAAATGGCTTAGTCATGTATAATGGGATAAGAATCCAATGTCTTTGTTCAAACCAGGTTTCTCCATGGTTTTAAGTTTGGTAATGAGTTGCAATTCAGCAGCTTCTCTTTCCAGTCTATTTCTGAAATTCCTTTGTAGTAAAACAGTTACTTTGAGATCTTGTATAGAATGTCCTGGGAGATTGAAGTGTTCTCCTACTGGTTTCTCTGTTTTGTGATTCTTGATGTCAGATTTATGTCCATTTATTCTTTGGCGTAAGGTTTGGCCTGTTTGTCCAATATAGAGAGCTGAAGGACACTGTTGGCATTTGATGCCATACACAATGTTAGATGATGAGCAATTGAATAGTCCCGAGATGGTATGTGTGATGTTGTTGGGGCCGGTAATGGTGTTGTCCGGGTGTATGTGGCAGCAAAGTTGGCATCTGGGTTTATTGCAGGCTCTGGTGCCAGTGTCCGTGTTAAGTCTGGTTGTAGTATTATTGTGGGTTAGGAGTTGTTTAAGATTGGGTGGCTGTCTGTAGGCAATGAAAGGTCTTCCTCCCAGAGCTTGAGAAAGAGAACTGTCATTGTCCAGGAGAGGTTGTAGATCTCTGATGATGCGTTGTACTGTTTTAACTTGGGAGCTGTATGTGATGACTAGAGGTGTTCTGTTATTTTCTTTTTTGGGTCTGTCTTGCAGCAAGTTCTCTCTGGGTATAAGTCTGGCTCTGTTGATCTGTTGTCTAACTTCATCTGCTGGGTATTTTAGTTCTGAAAAGGTTTGCTGTAGATCTCTTAGGTGAGAGTCTCTGTCTGTAGAATTGGAACAGATGCGGCTGTAACGTAGTGCCTGGCTATATACAATGGACTGTTTGGTATGTTTGGGATGGTAGCTAGAGGCATGTAGATATGTTTGTCGGTCAGTTGGTTTACGGTATAAGGTGGTGTCTATGCACCCATCCTGTATTTTTATAGTAGTGTCCAAAAAATGTATTTCTTGCATAGATTGATTCATTGTAAGGTTGATTGTGGGGTGAAAATCATTAAATTTCTGGTGAAAGGTGTCCAGGGTCTGTTGACCATGTGTCCAGATGATAAAAATATCGTCAATGTATCGTAGGTACAAGAGAGGTTTGAGTGGGTAGGAGTTTAGGAAACGTTGTTCTAAATCTGCCATGAAGATGTTGGCATACTGTGGGGCCATGCGGGTGCCCATTGCTGTGCCGCTGATCTGAAGGAACAGGTCATCACCGAATTTGAAGTTGTTGTGGGTAAGGACAAATTGGCAGAGTTTGGTGGCAAGGTCCGCTGTGGTTTTATCTGGAATGGTGTTCCTTATAGCTTGTAAACCATCGTTGTGTGGGATGTTGGTATACAGAGATTCCACATCCATAGTAGCTAGTATAGTATTGTTGGGAAGATTATTTAAAGATTGTATTTTCCTCAGAAAATCTGTGGTGTCACGTACATAGCTGGGAGCACTGATGGCATATGGTTTCAGAACAGAGTCCATATAACCGGAGACACCCACTGTAATAGTGCCAATACCTGAAATGATGGGGCGTCCTGGATTTCCTGGTTTGTGTATTTTAGGTAGAAGATAGAAAGTTCCTGGTCGAGGTTCTGTTGGTGTGTTGGTGAGGATCTGTTCTTGGATGTGTGGGGGTAGCTCCTTAACAATCTTGTTCAGTTCTTTCCTAAACTCCTACCCACTCAAACCTCTCTTGTACCTACGATACATTGACGATATTTTTATCATCTGGACACATGGTCAACAGACCCTGGACACCTTTCACCAGAAATTTAATGATTTTCACCCCACAATCAACCTTACAATGAATCAATCTATGCAAGAAATACATTTTTTGGACACTACTATAAAAATACAGGATGGGTGCATAGACACCACCTTATACCGTAAACCAACTGACCGACAAACATATCTACATGCCTCTAGCTACCATCCCAAACATACCAAACAGTCCATTGTATATAGCCAGGCACTACGTTACAGCCGCATCTGTTCCAATTCTACAGACAGAGACTCTCACCTAAGAGATCTACAGCAAACCTTTTCAGAACTAAAATACCCAGCAGATGAAGTTAGACAACAGATCAACAGAGCCAGACTTATACCCAGAGAGAACTTGCTGCAAGACAGACCCAAAAAAGAAAATAACAGAACACCTCTAGTCATCACATACAGCTCCCAAGTTAAAACAGTACAACGCATCATCAGAGATCTACAACCTCTCCTGGACAATGACAGTTCTCTTTCTCAAGCTCTGGGAGGAAGACCTTTCATTGCCTACAGACAGCCACCCAATCTTAAACAACTCCTAACCCACAATAATACTACAACCAGACTTAACACGGACACTGGCACCAGAGCCTGCAATAAACCCAGATGCCAACTTTGCTGCCACATACACCCGGACAACACCATTACCGGCCCCAACAACATCACACATACCATCTCGGGACTATTCAATTGCTCATCATCTAACATTGTGTATGGCATCAAATGCCAACAGTGTCCTTCAGCTCTCTATATTGGACAAACAGGCCAAACCTTACGCCAAAGAATAAATGGACATAAATCTGACATCAAGAATCACAAAACAGAGAAACCAGTAGGAGAACACTTCAATCTCCCAGGACATTCTATACAAGATCTCAAAGTAACTGTTTTACTACAAAGGAATTTCAGAAATAGACTGGAAAGAGAAGCTGCTGAATTGCAACTCATTACCAAACTTAAAACCATGGAGAAACCTGGTTTGAACAAAGACATTGGATTCTTATCCCATTATACATGACTAAGCCATTTCTCACCTTCTCACCCCCTGCCTTTTCCTGTAAGACCTATTACAGTCGTTAAGAGTCGTCAGCAGGCTCATCTCAGCTATCTGCCAATCTCCAATTCCCACCACCCTTCTGGGTAATACCCCTCCCCACCTTCTCACTATATAGAAGGATCTGGCAACTTCTGTTTCAGTGTATCTGAAGAAGTGTGCTTGCACACGAAAGCTCATACCAAGAACTAACTTAGTTGGTCTTAAAGGTGCTACTGGAAGGATTTTTTTATTTTGACTATGGCAGACCAACACGGCTACCTATCTGTAACCAGTTTCAGAAGGATAAACTATTTGTGTTTCAACGTGCATCCAGTTCCCTGATCGGCAGAAGAGGGGCTCTTTTTAAAACCACTTAGCGTTAAAGATGCGGCAACATTAAGTTTCCTATGCAGTCATTATAGTTTATATATATCACTGTGTGAACAGCCTGCTAGCCTAATAATATAAAGTGGTAGATCAGACTGCAGCTTATATATAGTTTTCAAAATGACAGGTGTTTAAATCCATGAGTGGACAGGAGGAGAAACGATCTTATAGCTGCTAATCTGCTGGCACTGAAACAGTTTCTGCCATGCCACAATACACAAGTGGACAAATCTTATTAAGTTCAATAAACCCAGTACTCAGGGAGCCATCTTAATCAGAAAGGGATTTAATTAAAAGTCTTGGCTGCAATAAACACTCTTTAATTATGACTGACTAATATTTATCCACAAAGAAGAATTTGTTTCAGGATTAGCCAGAGACCTGGAGGAAGCCAAATACATCAACTTAATAATGGAATGCCTAATTAAACTATAATGGATTTCTAATTGTGATATATTGCTTTGTAGCACATATGATTTATTTAGTACAATTGTTTTTCATTGGCTGTGCTAGGCCATTTAAAAATGCAATCATATAAAGGAAAGAGACAGACAGAATTAGGATGCACTGAAAGCGAGTCCAGTTGTATTTTTACTAAAGAGGGTGTTGCTGCCTCCCAATACACATTTCAATATTTATTAAGGGGAACGACTCTAATTCCATCACCCTGTCCCAAATCTGAGATAGTCAGTGGGCACAGTGGGACTTCCTCTCCTCGCTCCAATCTGCTCTGCAGGTTCCCCAACCCACTAGAGCAGATTTGAGGATGTGTTGGGAGCTGCAGATGGGAAGAGGAGGAATGGGAAGTCTCGCTTACAAAAGCAGAAGTCTGTTGCACAGAAGGGATGCCACAATTGGATATCACTCGAGGTAGGCATCAGAACAACCTCTCTGAAAGGTCGGCCCCTGGTTTTTGAAGACTGTGGGATCAGGAGTGGGGGATGCTGAGAAGAGGAAGGGAATTCTCCTTGCCTAGAATTCCTTGTTCATTTATATTAGGATCCAAGCCAGCATTTTTTGTTAAGCCTTGATTTCCACACCCCCCCCTCAGTTGGATAAAGGGATATATTTTCTAGCATATTTTCCCATTTTAAACTAAATTTATTTATAACAAGATGGGAACAGTTTGGTACTTCAGAAACTGCTGCCTCATATGTGAACTTGCTCAATAACTTTTTCTGAGGCACTTCTTGTTAACCCTCCTCTGACAGAGTTTCAGATGGCAGAGATTAGGTGGGGCCTTTTTCATCATGGAACCCAGACTCTTTCCAGAGAAGTTCAACAGACCACCTCCTTGTCAACTTTTAAGCAGGCACTGAAAGCTGTATTGTTTTAGCTGCCATTTTCAGTTAATTTGCCTCCAAAGTTTATCCCATGGTAGTTGTTTTTGCTCTTTATCATGAATGCACATTCATTCAATTAATGTATTGTTAGAATGTGTAGAATGTGTAGAATAGAATTATTAGAATGTGTAGAATTATTACAATGTATAGGAGGGAATATGAAAAAATTACATACTTGTGCATATTAGCATAATGGATGTAATGATGATGATGATTCTCATCATCATCAACAACAACCTCCCAAGGTGAAATAAAGTTGGTCAGATTCCAGTCCAATCTTAAAACAAAACACACACACAAACACAAATCCTGGGTTTAAAAAAATCCCTTCTTTTATACAGGAAGTCAGTTTCACTAAAGAGACCCACTTTTATTCATATGGCTTTCCTCATGATATTTCAGTGGTTTCCTTTAGAGTAGGTTCTAAGGTGCCTTCATATAATTTTCCAGCTATTTTTTTCCATGGTTGGTTTGACCAAGAACGGGGAAAAGGTTTATTTTCTGAAGAAACTACTACAGAAGCAAATGAAGCCTTAAATGAAAAGATGAATATTCACTCCAGAGAAAAAGGTAAAATTTGAAATACTTTTATAAAATCTCCATGAAGCCCCCACAATTACAACTCTTTTTTTGTGCTGACAATTTATACTTATGAAATAAAAAATACTTTCTGCATTAAGTTGTGAGAAGTGTCGGCAGGTTCACCAACAATGTCTTACATTCAGAAAAACTTTCTGACAGTATGAGCTGTTCAGCAGTGGAACAGACTCCGGTGAGAGGCGGTAGAGTCCTTGGAGGTTTTTAAACAGAGGTTGGATGGCTGTCTGCCATGAATGCTTTAGCTGAGATCCCTACATTGCAGGGAGTTAGACTAGATGACCCTTGGGGTCTCTTCTAACTCTAAGATTCTATGTTTCTGTATTTTAACCTTTCTTAATAATATACCTTTCTATCACCACTAGGTGGTTATACATTTTAAGGGGTGTTTGGCAAATGCTCCTGAACCATGAAGCACTCGTGGCTGCTTTACACTTCCACCTGATGACATTAAAACAGAATTTTGATAATATTTGAGTTTAGTGGTCTGTGGGTTAAACCACAGAGCCTAGGGCTTGCCGATCAGGAGGTCAGCAGTTCGAATCCCCGCGATGGGGTGAGCTCCCGTTGCTCGGTCCCTGTTCCTGCCAACCTAGCAGTTCGAAAGCAAGCAGTGCTAGTAGATAAATAAGTACCACTCCAGTTGGAAGGTAAACAGCGTTTCCGTGCGCTGCTCTGGTTCGCCAGAAGTGGCTTAGTTATGCTGGTCACATGACCCAGAAGCTGTACACCGGCTCCCTTGGCCAGTAAAGCGAGATGAGTGCCGCAACCCCAGAGTCATCTGCGACTGGACCTTTACCTTTTAGAGGTAGTAACAAACAATGCACACATAGAGAAGGTTTCCAATAATATTCTTGGTATAGAAATAGGTTCACATAGGATCTTTTTTATAGTAAATTTATTTCAGTGATCCAATGTTGGGTAAAATGCTTATCAAAGCTGTGATCATTTCAAAATAGTGAAAGAACAATATAACCTAGATAGCTTTGTCATGATTAATTCATGAGCTTCTTAAGCTTTTAAACGGACTCCTTGTTTCAAGAAATATTTACATGTGCCCAATGTCCTCAGTGTCCTCTTAGAGAACTAAAAAAAATAAAACAGGAGGAAAAATCCCTTCGGCAATAAAAAGAAATATGGCATGGAGATCAGTCTAGTTGGGGGCTGAGGGGAGAATCATCAGTGTCCCACAGCAGCACGTTTTACAAAAGGAATTAAAGCCATGAAATTAACATTTTAATGAAGCAGAGAGACCATTGACGTCAGGACTACTCACTGATTGCTGCTTCCAGGTGGCCTAATGAGATGAAAATGAAGTTTATATCCTCAGCTAGTCTAAGCCAGGCTTGTTTTGTGACTGTGATTGAATTTAAATGAGAAGACACTGCTGTGTGCAAACATGCCTAGGCTGGTTAGTAGCCTGTTCAAACGCAAGCACAATAAAAAGCTTGATTTAAAATACTTCAGTGCACAGAAAGCAACAATGAAACAATGGGGCTTTCTTCCCCTCACGCCAACCCCACATTTTTATACTTTAAAAAATACACAGAAATGTTATACAGCAGTATGTGTACCAGACCATCTCAGCATCTCTAAGCACAAATTCATCTCAATCTATTTGTTCTTATATATAGTGGCCAACTTCTTACTTACCTATAAAGGAAAGAATACCTTTTGGTCAGTATGTATAACTCAGTGACTACTCCCTGTTGTTTCAGTCTCCAGGATCTCTGGCTAAAAGATGTCAACAAGGCTGAGAGAGACCTCTTCCTAAGATTTTTGAGAAGTACTGCTCAAGTAGACTCTGATAGGCTAGATTATCATTACCCAACCTTGGCCCTCTCAGATTATGTGTTTTTAATGTGTTTGAGGGGGGGTTGGGTGGGAAGAGGGAGGGATACTGGTTTGTTGGTTTGTTTGTTATTATGCATTTTGTGCTGTTTATCTTGTATTTTTGTTGTTTTGTATTATTGTTGTTAGCCGCCCTGAGCCCGGCTTCAGCTGGGGGGGGTGGGATATAAATAAATTATGATGATGATGATGATGATGATGATGATGATGTTGTGAACCACCCCAATGACTGGCCACACTGGCTGGAGTGATGAGGTTGTAATCTAGTAGCATATTGGGTCACAAAGTTAGGGAAGGCTGGGCTAGATGGCCTGATGGCCTGGTAGTATTCGAGATAACTTCATACATTCATATGAAGCAGTAGACCCAGGTTAAGAATTGTATGCAATGTGAAATACCAGAAGTCTTTGCATTCTTACTCACACATTTGATGAACTCAAGGGCGGCAGCTGCCTGGAAAGTGGTTATCATGTTATATGAGCTTTTGCCAACTTGGTGCCCTAGCAAATTAGACATTTTGAACTACAGTTCCAATCAGACCCATCCAGCAGGGCCAGTGGTCAGAAATGCAGGGTGTTGGTGCCCTCCAGATGTTTGGAGCTACAAGTTGTCAAAGGCTACCTTAGACCAAAATTAAGATCATGTGGGATTGATACCACTACACCGTACTGGTTATTAAAGAAGCTGTTAGCGAACAAACAACAATTTAAGGTGAGCGTTGGTCTATGGCTGAGCCTGTAGGGACAAGGCGGCTTTTCCCAAATGTTTTTCATCAGCTGAAAAGTTTGTGCTTTTAAGGCAACGGGGCTGGGAAATCACTGAGAAGGGGTTCTCTGATGGAAGGAAATGCATTGTTAAAAATCTTTTGATCACTGAGGGAGACCTCAGACATAGGTTTTATTTATTTATTGTTTGTCACATTGATCAGGCCTTGACCTGGATAGCATTTTTATTTATACCCTTTGTCAGAGCTGGCTCCAGGTCCCAGCTCACAGAGGACCAACGCTAGCCGGCAGTAATGTATAAAAGTCTTTATTGAAGTACAGTTTCCATTTTCAAGCCGCAGCGCCCCAGCTCTACGTCTAGGGGTTAGATCGGCGAAGCTCCATCTGAGTCTCCGCCCCCTGTACACCAGTTTAAGATTCTAGCCTTACTC
This sequence comes from Podarcis pityusensis, assembly GCF_964106645.2. Classification (NCBI taxonomy): domain Eukaryota; kingdom Metazoa; phylum Chordata; class Lepidosauria; order Squamata; family Lacertidae; genus Podarcis; species Podarcis pityusensis. The sequence goes on along the minus strand of NC_138026.1, from coordinate 90,541,064 downwards.
CACCTCTTACATCTCTCCTTTCTCCTCTGGGTCCTGCTACCCCCCGGGGTCCCTTCCTTCCTGGATTCTTCTGACGCTGACGTTGACCCCCCTGACTCCTCCCCCTCTTTTCGGCGGGCTTTGGGACCTGGCTCCCTATCCGGGCTGCCAACTGCGCCGCCCTCCTGTACATTTGAACTTGGCGCGCGTGCCCAGCCTTCAACCTTCCTCTCGACCGTTTCCTCGCTCCCCGATGGAGGCGTGGCCAATCCTGACTCATGTCCTCCCACTGGCAGTGCGCCGCCTGATCCCGATGCCTGGGACTCCTCCCCCCTACTGCACTCTGGTGTGGACGCTGGTCCTGATTTCCAACTGCTGCTCTCTGAGTCCCCTCTGGCCCCTTCTTCCTGGGGTGTCCCCCTCGGCACCCCCCTTGCTCTGACCATGGGAGCCCCTTTCTGTGAATCTTCCGATTCGCTGGAAAGACTCAGAGACCTCGGACCGCTGTCATCGCTAACATTTCCTTCGGACTCCTCCCCCTCGCTCTCTATTTCCTCCCTTTCCTGTGCCTCTGCTCCTGAACCCCTGACACCCTTCTTGCATTTTAACATGCTTTTGTGGGATTAAAGTTGTATTTTATTTTCTCATGCTATTTGGGAGTACTTACTATTTTTTTTGTTCTCACCCAACTCAGTATTTCAGTTCATCTTCAGAAGTTGGAGTCATGTCCTTTTTTGTGTGACTCCAAATCCCTGCACCTCCACTTTAAAAGGATCTCAAACAGCAAATACAAACAGACCTCTGTAAGAATCCTCTGCCACCCAAAGGCAGACAGCATTGGACTAGATCCACTTAACAGTATATAAGGCATGAGTTTTCAGCAACACTAGTATAAGCTCTGGGAAAATACTGTTAGCCCATCTGAAAACGGCAGCTTTATTTAATCACAGCATTTTTAAACTACAAAGCAATTTAAACCCATAAATTAGAATACAGAAAGTAAACCTCTCTGGATCATAAATTTAGACTTTGTAAACAAATTTGGAGGATAACATCACCCTGCAGAATGTCAGTGTTAAGAATGATTCACCAAAATTACAAACGCTGTTGATATTCAGAGGATGAAATACTGAAGCTAAGTTTAATATTTAATATGGTTAAAATTCCTACAGAGAAGAATGACATCATCTCTCTCTTGGAAGCTATTTTTCCCACCCTTTAAAGAACAAAAACTGTTACTAAATCAGGAGGATTGTATTCTGAAAACAAACACTTTACATTCTTTCACCCCTAAAGATATTTCTGCCATTATAAAAGGAATACTATCAATATTTTCTATGGTCCTAAGACCATCCAGTTTTATTAACTAAAGGTCAGTTTAAAAATAAAACCAGGTATTTTACTAATAAAGAATGTAAGGCCACACTGAAGAAATTAAATCATATGTATAAGAAATGCCACTTTCAAAGTGACTGAAGTGAATAAAGGAAACTTTTTTAGTGAATCACAGACCAAGATGCTGGAGAAAAAGTAGAAAATGAGAAAGCCGTTTTCAAGTTTCTAAGAGGCTAAAACAGTTCCTGAAATATGTAATTCTGAAAGTATTTGGCATGCATTCTAAAACCCATCAGCCCAAGCAAGATGGGGGTCAGTTGGCTTTCCTGCAAAATACTAAGTTGAATATTTTGAAGCCATAAATTTAATAAAATGAACATGTGCTAATTTTACCCCCTTGGCTCTGTCAACAAAACCCTTATTTGGTAACCTATGTTCTAGGGCAGTATTTTCCAATTTGTCAATGCAGTGAGAAGGCTCAAAGTGTAATCCTGTAGGAATCAGTCCAAATGAAGCAAGCAATGGTTGAACAGTAAAAAAAAAAAAAAAAGCCTTTTAGGGTATAAAAAATCAGAGAAGACATACATAATGTACAAGCTCTGTAGTTTTCTTAGAAGGATGTAAATAAGCACTAAGCAAAGCAAGGTGGAGAAAACAAAATAGCTTAAATTTCATCTCTTCCCCGCAGGCTTTCATATTTGTGAGAGGCACAATACTTTTGTCCTACTATCGCTTTTAACCCATGATCCCTTATTTCTCTCCATTATCCTTTATTTCTTTCAGTACAAATGGCTGACTGGTCAGGTCACAGTTCTGCCACTTGGTTCCAAGCCATTTTTAAAATCAGTCTGATCCTTCAGTTTAAACAGTTTCCAGTAATTATTATCATGAATGTGCATCTAGGTACCAGGTTAAAAAATACCCTTGACTATTAACTGGAAGGGTAGTAGGGGTTTTGTGGTCTTTATACTACTTGACTTTTAGTTGGATGGGTAAAATTTGTCCTTTTATAAATATTCCGGTGGAGGCACATTTATGCATTGTGTTTTATTCCTTTATATTGAGTTTTGATGTATTTCATGCTTTATGTTGCTTTGAAGCACTCTTCTGTGTATGAAGTGATAAATTAATACATACTGAAAACTCAGTATGTATTCAGTATTCATACATCTTCATAGATACGAAAAACTCAGTTCAGACAGAACATGAAGATCAAACATCTCCCTTTTTCTTGAAAAAGATTGTGTGGTGTTTGTGAAGTACCTTGCAGTACAAATCAATATATTATCAGAAGTGCCTCTGTGTTCATGTTCACACCCGGCACACAGCACTTAATTAACAAGTATCCTTTGAAATGTGTTGTTTGCTTATTACTTCTGGTCTAAATGTTTTTAAATGGCTGGGTAATAGTCGCAGAGAACAGAACATTTGATTTATTTTACTCTTTTGTGCTGGCACACAAATGAATCAGTAGGAGAGCACTTTAGAGATCATTACCCCTTGCCAACCATACGGGGCAGTGTTACTAAAACAACTATTCCTGAGAAGTATTTAGTGACACTATTTCTAAAGGCTTCATTAACCAGGAATTCCAACTTCCATAGTTCATGTCTTTCATTATACAATACTTACCACAATACATAAGCATTGTTATATTCAAAAATTCTTTCCTGCCCATAAATTCGTTACTCTTTATTTTGAAATCGTTCATTAAAACTTTAAATGTTTTATCGTATTTTTTGCTCTATAAGACTCACTTTTTCCCTCCTAAAAAGTAAGGGGAAATGTGTGTGCGCCTTATGGAACGAATGCAGGCTGCGCAGCTATCCCAGAAGCCAGAACAGCAAGAGGGATTGCTGCTTTCACTGCGCAGCAATCCCTCTTGCTGTTCTGGCTTCTGAGATTCAGAATATTTTTTTTCTTGTTTTCCTCCTCCCAAAACTAGGTGCGTCTTGTGGTCTGGTGCGTCTTATAGAGCGAAAAATACGGTAAGTTTGATCACTGCCCTCAGCTTTCTATATTTGACATGAAAAGGTAATATACACCTGCAGTCTTTCCCTGTAGGGGCTCAACCCTGAGAGTACTTCCTCAACTGCAAGAACTAACATTTCTTGAACTTTCAATCTTGCTTCCTATTCCGCTCCAAGGTTATTCACTCCTGGCAATGTTTCACTGGTGAGTTTGTTACATGTGTAAAGGTAAAGGTACCCCGACTGTTAGGTCCAGTCACAGACGACTCTGGGGTTGCGTGTCCATCTTGCTCTCTAGGCCGAGTGAGCCAGCGTTTGTCCGCAGACAGCTTCTGGCTCATGTGGCCAGCATGACTAAGCCACTTCTGGCAAACCAGAGCAGCGCACGGAAGCGCAGTTTACTTTCCCGCCGGAGCGGTACCTATTTATCTACTTGCACTTTGACGTGCTTTCGAACTGCTAGGTGGGCAGGGGCTGGGATCGAACAACAGGAGCTCACACCGTCGCGGGGATTTGAACCACCGACCTTCTGATCGGCAAGCCCTAGGCTCTGTGGTTTAGACCACAGTGCCACCTGCGTCCCTAGTTTAGATGTGTACACTAGTTTAAATAAGTAATCAGTCTGTTTGGGGCTGCATGAAGCTCACTATGAAAAGTATAGTAGTATTAGAAGGAAAGATCTTCCAAACCTGGCTCAGACAAACTTTGGACTTAATGAAAAGTGAGCTTTTAGAAACCCTGAATTATTTTGTGGTTTGGATCAAAAACCAAGCTGGAGAATAATTCATTGTTTCCCTCCCCCTGTCTCTGCAGCTCTCCAAAATTTTTTAATCTCTGGTAAGAAGTGGTGTGAACAGAAGATTCTCTGTTCCTTCCTCCCTTTTCTGATGTGCTGATTAGCAGTTCACTGGGGCTCCAAAACTGTGCAGCAGGGACAGGGTGCCGTTTCCATAGCTTTAGCATTACCTCTGAGAGTAACCTTTCTGAGCCTGCATGCCAGTGGTAGGTAGCACTGGAACCAAAAGGGGCCAGAGCCAAAAATGTTCTGGGTTAAGTGGTTCAGAATAAAAACTACCCTGCTTCAATTTTTGCCAAAACAACCTGTGGAGAAAAGCTCTGTCTGTCTGTCTCTTCCTGTTTATCTTTTGTGCTTTGCCAAACATTTCTGTGATCTCTGTTGATGCCAGAACATTAACTGTCAAAGACCTTAACTGTTGGAGACCTTGTACTGTTATTATGTGGTAGGCCTATGTAGCTGCTTCAAGAAAGGTTCTGAAAGGGGAGAGGGAGAGAATCATAGATCTGTAGAGTTGGAAGGGACCCAGAGGGTCATCTAGTCTGATCCCCTGCAATGCAGGAATCTCAGCTAAAGCATCCATGACAGATGACTATCCAACCTCTGCTTAAAAACCTCCAAGGAAGGAGAGTCTACCACCTCCTGAGGGAGTGTGTTCCACTGTCAAACAGCTCATGCTATTCTTCCTGATGTTTCATCAGAATCTCCTTTCTTGAATCCATTGGTCCAGATGCTAGCCTATCAGTATTCCCTTGTGGAAATATCTCTTTGATAGGCAATCTTGGTTAATAGCTCATTCTGTCTCCAGTGCTGGTGTCCATCTCATGCACAAGTCCATTATACCAAGCTATAAGGAAGCTTTGTAGGCATTCAAAGGGAACAGGTGGCAGGGAGAAAGGGTCACACCTGAGATCTCTGCTTAACAATGCTACATGATATTGCACACTATGAATGAAAAATACTGCTCCTTTCAGCTGTTCTCAGCCACACAGAAAGAGAGGAAAAGACATTCCATAAGGCCAGAATTAATTCTGAACAAAGGCGAAGTAGCAGGAAAGTTGAAAATGGTTTAAAAACCAACATCCACAGAAGCGTGCAGCACATCCACATGCCAACTGGGGTGGTAATCTGCATTTTAAAGGTTCCTTAAATCATACTATTGTTTAAAAGCTTTAGTCTCTCTCACTTCAGCCTCTACGAATCTACCCTCCCTGCATTTCCAGGACTTGCAGGTGCTGTGACGTTTACAACCCTCCCACTCCCAAAGCTTTTGGTCTCTCATCCCGAGATGCCAGCTTGTTGGAGTCTCCTCTTCCTAACTGTTCATAAAGGATGTGTGGTGGAGGTGGGTAGAGCTGCTGCAGCAGCTGAAGAAGACAGAGACAGCTGTCCAACGGGACTCTGCACCTGTACCTGCCTTCTCTCTACTGTTTTTCTCTGATCAGCTGAGGGCAAGTTTGTGGCAAAACACAGCTGATTGGTAGGAAACTGATGAGAAGTGAAACAAGGGCCTCTTGGTGGGGTGGGGCTTTGGAGGCCCCTTCTGGCTCCATAACTTCTGGGCTAGAAGTTTTCTCCCACATCTGTACTGCCAACGGGGGATGTAATTCTCCTAAGAGCTACGGCAATTACTTCAAGACATTTTAATGGTTCTTAAGAGCATGAGTGGCTACAACACTGCTTCCTAAATAAACAGCTGAACATTTATTGAGACTGAAAATCTGCCACGTAGCTGAAGGTTATATCCGTAACATCAACTTACCTTCAGTTCTACCAACAGCTCCTTTGATTGGCTCTTTTCTCGTCCTGCCCAATGGCAGCACATGCTGCCTTCATTCTCAGTAGCACCCTGCTCCCCACACATTACTGGTAGCTGCTATTTTCTCACTTCCATAGCACATATTTCTTAGGGCACACTTAACATTACTATATGATATAACACACCATGAATGAAAAACATAGGTGACCTAAAGGCCATAGGTATTAATTGAACAAATGCAGAAAAAGTAGCTTACACAACATATGCTAGTCCTGAGAGCAACCTCAAGCAGAGATTAAGGAATAAGCCTGAACAGTCTGAACCTAAAGAATTTTAAGAATCATAACATTTACATCACAGTAAGGCCAAGGTCAGCGCGATGTTTTTCTTAAGTGGGAGGCTATAAAAGAAGCTGATTTGATAAAGGAAAGGAAAGAAAGCTATATTCAACAGCCTCATGTTGTATATTTATAATAAATTATACTGACATGGTACTAGCAATTTAGAAATAGCAAAGTTTGAAGCCTATTATTTAATTCCAGTGTAAAAAAAGTATTATTTTCTCCTACCACACTATAAATGTTTGGATTCCTGGCAAGCTCGCTCGGCATGCCAGAGCAGTTGCTGAATGCCAACAATGTGGGTAGCTGCAGTTAAAACCAGCTAAAAGGAGCTTCAGAGAGAAATTTGGTTCCTGCAACAAAGCTCTCCAGTTTTTTCCCCAGTCAGGGGTTTCCCCCAAGGCCCATACAGCCAAACTTCACACCTATAATCTTTAAGTATTGTGAGATTAGGAACAGGTCTCAGGGCCATATACTTCTCGTGCTCAGAATGCAGAAGACAGCTCCAAAAGGGGACACACTGAATTCATTTGAATGCACTAGCTCCCTGACCCTGTCTGTAATCAAAATTTATGTTTAAAATATATTTAGTACATTTATATCCCACCTTATTACATCCCAGAGCTCATGATGGCATACAAAGGTGGTCTCCCATTCTGGCACTGACCAGATTTAGACATGCTCAGCTCCAGCACAATGGACAGCTTCCAACAGAATATTAAAAACACAATAAAACATCAAAATTAAAAACTTGCCTAAATAGGGCTGCCTTCAGATGTCTTCTAAAAATCAGATTACAAAGGGCTGATCTCGTTGAGATCCTGGAAGGGGACAGGGAGACACTTTTTACCAATTACTCCTTCTGCCCTGAAACCCACTATGCAGGCTGAATTTGGATCTAAGCAAATTACAATTCAATTGTGTCTTACCTTAATACATATGCATAATATAACAAAAACCAAGTCTGAAAAATAATGTATAAAGCAAAAGTAAAGTATCCTAAGCCTCATATTTGGACATACTGGTTGCTTTGAATCATGTAAAAATATTGGACGGCTTTGCAATTCCCTTTTGTGTATTATTTTTCCAGTATAAACCCTGTACAGTGCTCAAAAAATAAACTATGATGCCACTTTAGTATAAATAAAGTATTCATGGGTAACCATCTATGTATATTTAATATATTTCCATGTCACCAGCCATTGCTGAATAATTAGTTCCTGGAACTCTTACTGAGCTCAAGCAGTGAAACTGAAGATGATCGTATATAACAGCAAGTTTCCATTTAATAGGCGAGATGCAATTCTTCTTCTGCCTTCTCCTGTTTTGATATACTTTTCCTAAGCAACACACTTAAAGGAGTAAATAGAAAGGTACATTTCATTGTTACAGAAACAGTTACACAATGTCCCTGCCATCAAGGAGCTGTGAAGGACATCAATGCACAAACAGCTAAGTCTTATGCGTTTTGTGTAATTTTTTCCAGTGAGTGATGCTACAAGACTCTCATGCTTTATGAAAATGTAAGAAACTGTTCTGGGCACCACAAAACCCCAAATTCAGGGGGGACTGATAATGAATGGTCAGACCCCAGTCTGACAAAGCACCCTGACTAAACAAAGAAAGCACAACCAACCCTTCATAATTAAAAATTGGGAAGGGCAAGGTACCTTGTCGGACACCATGGTGCCCCTAAGACCCCAACAGGAAATGAATCAAGCCTGTAGTTGCTTACAGGCACAGATCCTGAGCATTTTAGTTCTATAAAGACTGGGGAAGAGAAGTCCCTTTCTTCCTCCAGAAACATCCCTGCATAATGCAGGGAGAGGAGGGTTTTGTTTTGTTTTTAACGTCATGGCACACACCCAGACCCCTACCAATAAGCTGTGAGTGACTCAAATAGGTCAATTCCATCTTCTCTCAATTCCCCCTCCCAAAACTGACACCCTTAATATTTCATGGTAGAAAATCCCCAATGTCCTGGGAAGCAAGTGTAAGTCACTGTATAGCTATTTTTGTTTGTAGAACGAAACAAAATGAAAACAAACAAATATACTTTTGTTCAACTTGAAATCTCTTAAATATGCAAACATCACTATCTTATTTTTAAAGTGAGTGGTATCAGATTACCTAAATTTGGTATTAGAGGGATTATGATTTGTTTGTGTTGAAAATCATGTGTAAAACCGGTAGAAGTTTTAATAGAAACTGCTATCATTTTTTTTAAAAGGCTATTTTTGCCAGTATTGTCTTATTTAAAAAAAAAATAAGATGAAACATTGTTAAATGTGAGCATGTTGACTGCACTCTTTTCCTCCAAGACGGACAACTAGCTACTGAAAAAGTACATGTATATTTCATCCTGCTTTTGCTTTTCTACACATGCTATACAGTTTAAAATGGAAAGTTTTGTTGAGCCGAATGATAGCACTAAGTGGATTGGCATTTGCACTTGGTTTTCCAGTGGTTTGGCAGTATTAATAATGCAACAGAGGCAGGATATCCTCCAAGTACTTTAGTTAAAGAAAAAAGGTTTTCATTAGCATTACAATGCGTGTTGCTCACAACTAAGAATATACATGGTGGTTAGAAAATAATTGGTTGCTTTTAGCATTTCATCATATTTACAGGCTAAGAAGTCCATGGCTGTTAATGCCCCACTTTTTTATTCTGTGCTGTAAGGATAAATGAGCCCTCTCAAGTGGTTGCAGTTTACAATGGATTATTTTTAGTACTCTTATTCAAAAATATGTTCTGAACCAGAAAGTTATACTCAACTAGTTGGTTTTAGCTAAATGTAAGCTGCTTCTTTGGGGGCTGGGTTTTTTTAAGCATTAGCTAGAAGGATTATAAAATTTCAGGAGACTTAAAATACTGACAAAGATCCGAGATGATTTGGCTTTTCTTATTTTCCATAATGATCTACTTTCTTGGAAAGTTTGAACAAATGAGGTGGGCCTTTTAACACCAGCTCGGCTTCTTACAATTATGTGGATAAACTTGGTTGGTTCCAGCAAATACATTCTGCTTTGTCAGCTATGCTGAAAGCAGACGAAAGCAATGTGGTTTTGCAGAAGCTGGTGGTTCTTGGCAGGCTAATGAGCTACAGAACTTGACTCTCTGAATGCAGTATACCCATGATGATAATTAACGGACAGAATTAGACACTAAGATGGAGAGGATGGAATTATTGTCTCTGGCAGCCAAGCTCTTTGGGGCAGGGCCCTTTGTTTATTGATTAGAAGGGATCCAACTCACCAAACTTCTTTTAATATGATATATTCTGTAAGATAATACTCCCACTTGCGGTGGGACTGGCATTCTCTGCCTCCCATGGTGATCACTACACTATTAAGTCTTCTTAAAGCTCAGTTGAAGGCTTAGCTCTCTGTGTTATTGTCTCTAGCGTCCTCCAACCAACCAGGCCTACTATTCATGGCTTATTTAAAAATATTGCTATACCATTATTATTCAATTTCACAGTGGACTGGATTTTTTACATGGGGCCAGCAGAATGCATATACCATGACAAAATTAAAATTACTTTAAGAGGGCCTTTATAGGCTTCTCGATTATGCTACTGAAACTTAAAAATAACTTAAAGATGGGATTGCTAAATGCAATGTCAGTGGGAAATACCACAAAGCTGTGGTGATCGTTTATATGGTTGTACAGAGCTGAAAATGTTTCTGATCCATGCCTATTTTGTACTACAGTGAAACTTTGGGTTTCGTACCGTCCCTCCTTATGAATGCTTTGGGTAACAAGCTCCGCTAACCTGTAAGTAGGTGTTCCAGGTAGCGAACTTTGCCCCAGGGTGCGAGCGGAAGTCATGTGCCGTTGGCGCAGCGGCAGCGGGAGACTCCATTAGAAGAGTCTGGATTTGATATCCCGCTTTATCATTACCCTAAGGAGTCTCAAAGCGGCTAACAATCTCCTTTCCCTTCCTCCCCCACAACAAACACTCTGTGAGGTGAGTGGGGCTGAGAAACTTCAGAGAAGTGTGACTGGCCCAAGGTCACCCAGCAGCTGCATGTGGAGGAGCGGAGACGCGAACCCGGTTCACCAGATTACGAGTCCACTGCTCTTAACCACTACACCACACTTAGCAAAAGCGCGCCTCAGGTTAAGAACAGTGTCGGGTTAAGAATAGACCTCCGGAAAGAATTAAGTTCGTAAACAGAGGTACCACTGTATTGTGACAATCTAAAGCTGAAATGTACAGCTCCAACTGCCCTGAGGATCACTTTCACATTTTTACTAATTCTAGGAAGGATACATCATGGCATTAATTATGGGAAAGCAGTCAGATACAATTTTAATACAGTACTTGCATGCTACATGCTTGATGCTCACAGATGGAGCAAGATTTTCCATGTGCACTTGTGTTCAAATCCTGTTTCCTGGCCTCCCACAGGCATCTGGGTGGCCATTGTGAGAACAGAATGCTGGACTAGATGGGCCATGGGCCTGATCCAGCAGGGCTGTTATTTTATGCTTACCTGCTCAACTGGGGGATGGTCCCATCAGCCTGCAAGCTTTTCTATGGGGGGGGGGCACACAATACAGTATATGGTGGTTCTGCCTTCAGTGTCAAGGTCTAGGGGCTCTAACAGTTCATCAGCTTTTCATGCTAGTAGGAAAAAGTGATTGTCAATGCCCAAATCAATAATACTGATTCTCCTGCACAAGCTCAGTTCATTCAGCAAGGCAACTGGCTAGGTCTGGGCCTATGTGCCTGCCTGCACGTATCTTAGCAAGAGCGGTAAAAATAAGTCTGGAAAAAGAATGATGCTTCTAATAATATGACAGTTTTGTATGGGGCAAAGTAATGAATTTCTGTTTGTGTTTTTCAGTAAATATATTGTTTAAAGAGGAGTCCTGACTCCACTATAACTTTTTCCCAAGCATCTCTGCCCTGTGTGTTTTGACATTTCAACTTCAGTACCCATGGCAACATCCAACAGCCAAAATAAATATGCCCATGCTTTCAAGAGCTTTTCAGTAAAAACCAGCAATTGACTATCAAGACCAAAAAATGTGAGTCACCTCAAAACAACAGGCCAAAATATGTACAATCTGGGAATAAAAAAAAAGAGCTGAAGAAAATGAGCCCTCATATGGAGCAGACACAAGGCAACTACTGAAAGCTGAGGTAAAAAGGTAAAGGTACCCCTGACCACTAGGTCCAGTCGCGGACAACTCTGGGGTTGCAGCGCTCATTATAATCAGTTCCAGTATAAATAACAACAACAACAACAACAAAAACCCCTTGAGATTCAGGATATGTGCAGAAAACATAGAGAATGTTCATGTAGGGAAGAAAAGATTTAAATTTGACATTTCAGAATTATGCCAATTAACAAGGGGCAAACTCTCTATAGAGGACCACATACTGAACATCTATATCAGCAAAACCATATCAAATTAACATGATTGTCCTCTAGGGGCCAGTGTTGTTTTATTGAAGTAAAGGCCACACCGCTATTCCTCTGAATAAAACAATGGCTTTAAATCTGGGACATGTACCATTTTTCATCAAGCTACTCTACACTTAAGAAGAGACAATTCAACTTTAGTCATCTTCAGAAAGCAGAGTTCACAGCTCCTAATTCACAGGTTCAGATTGCAGGCACAAGGTATCATCTGTGAATAGTTCCTTTGGATCTGCAGTATGTGTAAATCACTGTGCTAACAACCCATGCAAGGAAATCTTTCAAGACTGACTACAGAGCTCACAGGCAGGCAGGGAAGAAATTCAAAATTTCACACACTGAATTTCCACAGTAATCTGGGCATAGTGAACTTTTACAGCTGCAGCCACCTCCAAGAGAATGTAACACATCAGCCAACAATCTTTCCGTTATCTCACTACTATCTTAAGAGAAGATTGCAAAGCCTATTGCACCCAGACAGAAAGTTCTATAAAACTTCCCCCCCCGTACATTAACCCAAAAAACCCTCTCATCCTGCCACTAATGACAAGGGAGATGACCCCTAACTTCTTCATAACATTTGAAGACTAGTGGATGGTTTGTTTAAGGGCTGCTCAGTGGCAGAGCATTCGCAAGCAGAAGGCCTCATATTGAACTACAGGCATCTCTAGGTAGGGCTGGCAGACAGCCTTGTCTGAAACCCTGGAAGCTGCTGTGAGTCTGTGTTAACAGCACTGTAAAAGGCCACTTCATATGTTTGTATGTGTAACTATGAATGCTACCTTGACTTTATCTGTAGTTGCATCCTCTTTTCCCCATTGCTCCGATTTTCTGAATAGTGCAAAAATTCCACACTGTAGCAAAGCACATACACACACAAAAATGCAACCCCTTTTCTCTGGTTTTTTCATATGGAAGTTTTTAACAGATGTTCTGAAACCGTTGGCAAAACAAGTACATTCTTTCCTGCTATATATAAACCCTGTCCTGCAACTACAGAAAATAAAATTCTTCTGCAAGTTACTAGGACCACTGAGTTATGAGAACAAGTCCATACTCATTTCTGAGTACCTGGGCAAAATTCTTTACATTACATTCATTCTACAGAAAATGCGGAATGGTTTATTTTACTGTCACGCACTACATATGTGACATTCAGATTGACCTGTGATGGCTAAAATGCCTTCATCAGGGCATATAATACTAAGTAAATACCAAGTAATTCAGTTTCTTTAAATAACATAATGGAATATAAGGCATTACTTCACTGCAGTGGTGTGCCAAACCACCAATTCCAGCGCACTGGTAATAGCACAGTCTGCAGAGCCAATTCGTTCCATGATTATATGGAAAGCAGAATGCTATTATGAGCTCTGGTTCGGCATACACTGAGCCTATTTGGATCAGCTGTAAAAGTAACAGTATTTCAACAATCCACCCCAAACAAATTGAAATCTAGGACTGCCACCTTCATTGCTTTATGGTTCCTCTTTACACAAATCTGTTCCTTGTGCTGTGGAACAGTAGAAGAAGAAAGCAGGACAGGATAAAAGGACTTCTAGCCATGTCACAAAGCATACTTCATGTCCTTTTTCTCCCTGAAATAAGGCAAGTCCTGTTGTTCATATGAGACAAAGCAGTACCACGCAAGGTGTATCGGCAAAGTTACTTAAGATCTCTGCCAATGTCTCCTTAGCTCTAAGCCCTTTAGTTAGCTGTTGCAGCTCATGCATAATTTTGGATTTATCTTCCACTTTATTAATATGACACCCCGACAGCTTTACTAAAGAACAACCTAAAAAAACCTTTAGAATAAATTTTACTAAAAAAAGTCTTGGGCCATTACCGAGGAATCAAAAGTTAAATTTAGCCCGTTTTTAACTACTTTCATCAACAACACTCTGTAGAATAATAATAATAATAATAATAATAATAATAATAATAATAATAATTTATTATTTATACCCCACCCATTTGGCTAGGTTTCCCCAGCCACTCTGGGCAGCTTCTAATCAAATATTAAAAACACAATATAGAATTAAACATTAAAAAAACTTCCCTAAACAGGGCTGTCTTCAGATGTCTTTTAAAAGTAAGATAGTTGCTTATTGCCTTGACATCTGTTGGGAGGGTGTTCCATAGGGTAGGTGCCACTACCGAGAAGGCCCTCTGCCTGGTTCTGTCATTTAACTACCCCCAAACCAGTAACTATGACCAGGTGCTGGTTTTAACCTGTAAAGTCCTACATGGCCTAGGACCCTCCTACTTACGGGACCGCCTCTCCTGGTATGCCCTGCGGAGGACCTTACAGTCCGCAAATAATAGTATCTTGGAGGTCCCGGGCCTCAAGGAGGTTAAACTGGCCTCAACCAGGGCCAAGGCCTTTTCGGCTTTGGCCCCAGCTTGGTGGTACGCTCTATCGCAGGAGACCAGGGCCCTGCAGCAGGAGGCCCCATTAGCTAAAGTGGTGCTTCAGGTTAAGAACAGTTTCAGGTTAAGAACGGACCACCGGAACAAATTAGGTACATAACCAGAGGTACCACTTTACACTCATTTTAAAGGAACAGGTTTGCAATTCAGAGGTGCTAACTGGACCCAATGCTACACTTTCTTTTTCAGACAGTGCCCTCCTGGCCAGGAAACATCTTTCCCCTTTCTACACTTGGAATGCCAACTGAGCGAGGCTGCATAGATTTTCGAAGCAGGCAAGCCAAAGGACTTGCAAAGAACTTATTCTTGGGTAGTTGTGTTACAGACTGAATTGTTTCTGTGCTCAGTTGAAAGTGATGATGCTAAACTTTTAAAGCTCTGAGGCTTGGGTACTATATGCTCTCAAGTGTGTGTTGAGATCGTCAAGAGGAGGCCCAGATTATCATCCCCTCCTTTCAAGCGTCATGGTTGCAGCTAAGTAAATCCTAGGCCTCTTTTTTAGTAAAAATCTGCACCTCAAACTCCCTGCTCAAGGAGATGTACATAGCCAGTTCTATCCACCACCTTTTGGGTAGAATAAGAACCCTATTGTACTTAGGGTTTTTTGTTATTTCAGATGCTTTTTTAAAAAGTTTTGTATTTAAAATGTTTGAAGTGCTTAACTGGTTTTGTTAGCTGCTTTGAGAAACCTGTTCTTAGATTAAGAAGAAGGAAACCAATAGGAATGCTATTATCTATAAATAGATAGTGCCTCTGAATAGTGGCTGCTGGAGATCAGAGGTGGGAAAGCACCATTGTACTCTTGTTTTAGGCATCTGCTTGGCCACTGTGAAAACAGAATCCTTATGGTCTGATCCAGCAGCCACTTCCAGAGTTCTATTAATAAGATATTTAAGTTTACCACTCAAGATAGGAAAAAAGGCTCAGTTTACATACAGAATTACAAAAGTTTGCTCTCTGAGAACAAACAACCATCTCAGGTGTGCTTCAGCATTCTTAGGTAATTCAGTCACCTAAATAAACCACTGTAGTTGCCCAGACCATCACAGGAGATGTCGTATCACCAGATTATGGAAAGGTGCCATTTCTCTCATATGATCCTAGCAAACCAAATCTGAGTATATTTGAGAATGGCTAAGAGTTGAGTGCATATATATATATATATATATATATCAGCTCTGGAAAGCAATTCCTCTACTTCTTGCTGTAAGCAGTGGATAAAAGCAATTCACATGGGGCAAGTGAGAATCTACTAGATGTAGCTCTAGCATTCTGCACACAGATGGCAACTGCCTCAGGTGAAAACTAATTTAACCTAGGACAAAAGCTGCAGAACTGTAATGGGTCCACAAGCTCTGAACTATGAGATTGCTAGTAAAAAGAAAAGAAAAGAAAAGAAAAGAAAAGAAAAGAAAAGAAAAGAAAAGAAAAGAAAAGAAAAGAAAAGAAAAGAAAAGTGTTGGAACCCAAACAGGAAAGATGTCTGGAAGCAGACGTGGAGGAGCAGCTGTGGCTTCAAGAACAGTCCCCCTCGAGAATGTACTTGTTGTGAATTCCACTAATACCTGCAAGAAATCAAAACTTCAGCAGCAAAAGTTTAGCTGTGATTGATTATAGAGGTCATGCATTTATAAATAGAGACAGCTATGCTAAGGGAAAATATATAGGAGTGTGGTTTTGAGACTGATGTAAACCACAGCAAATGAAGACCTAGTAAGGTTCAGTCATTTTACCGTTGCCAATGCTTAATACAAAAAGGAGAGAGCAACACTCTTCTGAAGGTTATTACTTCAGATTCTTCCTTAGTATTTTTACGGTTCATATAACAGTGGCATTTATAATATAACAGGTAATTCATTCATACGACAGCCTGCAATACAGATTAATCAAGGTTCTTGACAAATGAAATTAATTTTTGCAAAGTTAAAAAAGCAATTAAACTTCTCATGACATTTCCCCCCTTCGCCACTGACCTATTTTTGGAGCTAAATAATGTACTTATGCCTGAAGGGAATGCATTTCAGCCTGAGGAATGGAAAACTGCCATGAGCCAAAAATTTATTCACAGAAAAGTATGAGGCATTTAAGGTTGTCATCCATGCACAAGGGAAAAACAGTCTGCGAAGATGTAGGCATGATATTGAAGACTTCACCATAACAACCTGGAAATTAACTTTCCCCGTGTTCTTAATCCTGTCAGCTTTCAGACAGGTATGAGTGATAGCAGATACCTTCAAGGGCAGCAAATGAATTTGCTGCAAAAAAACAAAGAAAAACAAAACAAAACAAAACAAACCACACACAAGGAAGTGGAGGAATTTGTTATTGTAGCACCAATGTTATTTTTTCATTTTTGTTGCAAATAACAAAGCTGCTAATGGGTTTTAATTTCAAAATGCACTAGTTTTTGCTGTTGTTGTCTGTACGCAATTAGTACCTCTAGTGAAAAGGCAATTCAAGAGGCCCACCATAAGCACAGATGTCTTCTGTCAACAACACTACAAAAGCTGCTGAAGTTTATTTGTTATAGTGCAGTAGAGAGAAATCTGTGGTCATAGCCAAGCAGTCAGAATATTCCTTTATTATGCATACATTTAACCTCTCAACAAAAATAATCTTCCGGGACTTAAAATAAAAAAAAAGCAAAAAGACCCACTGGCTGAACAAAATGACCTGAATACATGGTCTGCCAAGTAGTTGTCTGACTAGGCCCCATTCTCAGGCCGTGTCTGCATTTTAGATCAAATCCTATTTTGTGCTCACTTGCTCCCTCCAGTATTATAATAGCATCCTATTTATTATCCCTGTCAGGTTTTGCTCACAGATTTATTGCCAGAAAAATTAACCTTTCCATGTGTTATGTAGGCTGGAATCACTTCAAAAAAAGGAGCGCCATGAATGACAAATGCATCATTTCATCATAAAGATGCTAGGACTGAATTTCACACCAGATATAAAGAAAGAGTAAGACAAGGGACACAACAACACCGATACACTCCTCCCTTTGCATCAAAGAACATACAAAGATCAGCTTTTCAGTGCCTGACTGTCGAAATTTCTCTCCTTTTTCTGAAAAACCACAAGAGTGGGCACCTATCACTAACTGAAATTCTTGCAATGTTCAGTGCAACAAAACACCCTAATTGTAGTAGTGGTAGTTATGATTATTATGATTATTATATTTATTAATACCCCACATTTCCCCCTAACAATGAAAACACAATGTCATGCTAACCCTGAGTCCGGCATACTGTTAAAGCAGACAATACATTGATCCACTGAGCTTTAACAGTTGATACAAAACAAGTTAGATGACTGCTGACAAACTCATGTATTTGCAAATATAACTCTGAAACCCCACATGGAAAAGCAGCTGCTTCAGTGCTATTTTGAGTAGAAAAACTGCCCCGAGGGAGAACATCAAGCTCCCCCTTCACCCTTCAAAATTACAGTGCTCTAAGGTTGTTTTTCATTAATAGTAATTATTGAGGTTGGAACCTGATTACAAACATTTTCTTACAATATATAGTTTGCCCCAAGACCAACCTCATCTAAGTGCTTCCCAATACCAGCATACAAAATTCACTGTATAGAATGGAAGCAATTTAATTTGCTATAATATCTATGCCTTCATTCATCAAATTATTTCATTTTTAAAGACACTAGAAATGTTGCCACTACTCAGAATATGTAATTTCTTGTTCTTTAGAATGTAGAATCCATTTTTAAAAATCTTGGAGAAACCTTCTCAAAGCAATTGGTTCTCAGCTACATTCCTCACCAGATATTATTTATTTTGAGATGACAAGAAAAGAAAAGCAAATCCAAAGATCCATTACCATCTCTTAGTCGTTCCACTATAAAAGTGAAGCCTGTAGTTCTTGGATGCAAGACATATTCGTATTTCTGAAGTCCATTCTTTTCAGCAAATTCATTACTGCGGGCTTTGGTGTTGTCTATAAAGAGCATGAAAAACATTGATTAAAATCAGTGTTGTGACTAAGCTTTAGAACATTTTAGCATCATAGAGCACATCAGTGGAGCAAGGGATCAAGGAGATTATAAGAGATTAATAACACCAGGAAAAAATTCTTGTTTTGCTTTCTTACATAAACATCTTTCCCCCCCATGTTCAGTTCTTATTATGCAGAGAGTCAGGGAAAGTTGGCTGATGCAAAGCTTTGGGTCAAAGCTAGCCCCAAGCTCCTCCGTGAGCTGTAGGACTCAGCCTCAAACAACAGAACTCACGGCAAATCCGAAGGCTTTTGCAGAATGATGCCCTAGGAACTAGAGGCAAACATTCTGTCAATTTGACATTATTCCAGCTCTCCCATGGAAGGAGGGGCAAACAGGTAGAAAAACAGGAAGGTGTGGATAAAGAGTCAGACAAAAAACACACAAAAATGTGTGACCTTAGTCAGCAGCTTCCATTTCCCAAGAGACACTGGTTGCTCCAGAAGGCTTCATCAATAGTCAATCAGGCTGCAACTGGTCACCAATCAGGTGGGGCTAAGGCATTAGAATCAACAAGATCAGAAAAAAAAAATCCTTCTCAGGCACTAAGATTTGACAGTATGCCAGTTGAAGCTGCTAGCAGATGGGCAATATTAGGGGCATTTAGCATTTAGCAACGAAAGGCAACAGCATTAGCAGAAAGAGCAGGTACCACACACTGTACCTTTGATCTGTGGTACACACAGGAAGTCTTCACTTTCTTGCCACATGAAGCTCCACCAGGTTCTTCCTAGGTCTAACCATTTTTGGGGGGTGGAGAGAAATCTCCTACATCCCTAACCAAATTTGATACTCTTTTGGACACATCACACTACCTTACTTTTTCCAGAGTGCACAGAGGTCATATGATGCAGGGCTTCCTTTGCACTCGATCCAGAAGCTGCAGTTAGTGCAGAATGCTGCAGCATGGCTGCTCGCAGGAGTGTAAATGACACCTGAGCCCAGAGATTGCCGATTTGCTACCGGGCCACGTTCAATAAGTAACTACAAGTTACAGCCATTAACAACCCGGCGCCATTTCACCTGCAAGATCACCATACCCCATATATGCCCATTTCACCACTTCGATTCGCAGAACTGGCGCTGTTACAGTTACCACATAATACCTGTTCTGCATTTGTAAGAAATAAATATTTTGGTGCCCCGCAAGACGAATGCCTCGCAAGACGGAAAACCCGCTAGACGAAAGGGTTTTCCGTTTTGGAGGTGCTTCACAAAACGAATTTCCTATGGGCTTGCTTCGCAAGACGAAAATGTCTTGCGAGTTCCTGCTGGGTTTTTTTCCTCCCCCCCCTTTTTCCCAAGCCGCTAAGCCGCTTAACAGCTGATCCACTAAGCCGCTAAGCCGCTTAACAGCTGATCGCTAAGCCGCTTATCAGCTGATCCGTTAAGCCACTAAGCCGCTTATCAGCTGATCCGCTAAGCCGCTTATCAGCTGATCCGTTAAGCCACTAAGCCGCTTATCAGCTGATCCGCTAAGCCGCTTAACAGCTGATCCGTTAAGCCACTAAGCCGCTTATCAGCTGATCCGCTAAGCCCGCTAAGCCGCTAACAGCGCTAATCCGCTAAACCGCTAATGGGCTTGCTTCGCAAGACGAAAAAACCGCAAGACGAAGAGACTCGCAGAACGGATTCTTTTCGTCTTGCGAGGCACCACTGTATTTTGGTGTTGGCAGTGCCTACAATCAGGAACTCCCTGCCTATTTACTTCAGGCAAGCGCCATCTCTGTACGTTTTTCAGTCCCTGCTAAAAACACTTTTCTTACCCAAGCTTACTCAGACGTGTAATGTGCAGATATATATTTGAACCTTTTTAGTTTATTGTTGATTTTATGTTTTGAATGATTTACAGAGTTTTATGTTTTTTTTACTGATAATTTTATTGTTTTGCTCTCTTTGTAAACACTGTTGAGATTTTTTTTTTAACAATCAAGCATTGTATACATTTTATGAAATAGTAATAAAATAAATAATGAATATTTTTATTAGCCCCTAAAAATACTTGGTTCTGCTAAGGTAATGGTATAAAAGAAAAACAAAATGTACAAAATAATTAAGATCTGGGAGGAGAGTACTGAAATGCTTTTGTATCTTTAATATTTCAAATGTACTGAGTTTAAACTTCACAGAAATATGTAGTGGTGATGGAAAATCATGACATTCCGGGGGCAAGGGGATAGTGTGAAACTTCATAATCAAAACAACCTGAACAGAATATGATATTCTTTGTCATTAGAAAGTATTCTGTTTGTGCTGTCTTCCTTACAGGAACACATTTCAGTTTACTTCCCGTGTAAACTTAGCTGCTATATGCAAGAGCAAACATTTGCATTTGGTTTATTATTTATTCTATTTATGATGGAGCGCACAGAAGAAAAAAAGCTACTTGTTACCTGCTGTCACATAGCACTACTTTGCCTGGCAACACAATCTAAGAATAATCGAACTTTGTGACTCTCAGACACATAACAGAAAAAATGTCTTTAAGTACCTAGCAACCTGACCAACTTCTGGACCTATTTCACAGCTTGATTAATTCTGGGACATCAGGACCCCCCACTTGGTATATAAAAAACTATTTCAGTGCTAGAATAGGAGGAATAGAGAGAAATACTTGCAGCAAAAAAATTATTCCTATATTGCCACCCCAAGCTCAGTATGTAGATGATTGCACTTCTCATCTTTCTTTTCAGGTCTTACTCTCTTCTATTATCTTTCCTCTTGTTGCTTTTATTTAATTTATCACCAAGTAATGCCATTTCTTCTGGCAAAAGTGTGTCTTCTCTATCCAATTTCTCATCTTGAACTACTGTTAAATTCCTCCCTTTCCCTTGTTAATCCAGAACTCTGCTGACAAATAATTTCTTTCTAGTTGTGCAGACCATGCCAATCTATGCTACTCATTTTCATTCACACCAACGCAAACTCTGTGACCCGATTTTTAAAATGCACCAGGTATATCCCCAAGGCTTTTGCTCTTCTAATTTTGCCCTCAGTTCCTTGGAACACACTTTGCTCTCTCAAGCATCTCTGCCCCTTCTTTCCTGCTGCCATTCTTTTATTATCCTCTCCCATCCCTCCAGCTTGCGCTCCCTTCCCTACTGTCAAACTTACTGTAAGTTCTTTGGGGCAGCATGTTATTAATTTTGCTTATATTTCTTTGCCATGTTCCCTGACAATAGTGCAATACTAAATCCTCAAAGGCATGAACGTGAGTACACTGGGATATCTCTGGATGAATGTGAGTATACTGGGACATCTCTGTGGTAGATTGACAAGAATTTCTGATTCCCTGTTGTTTAACAATAGTAAAAAGTAAATTTTCCTAAATAAGGCTGCTAAAATTGAAGAAAGCTAACTGTGCTCGTAGGCACCACATTCTTTAATTTCATACTATACTATATTATATATTATTATTATTATTATTATTATTATTATTATTATTACAGTTAGCTCTGGCTGGTAGATCTAGGAGTTCTAGTGAAAAACAAAGCTGTAAGTCTATTCACCCCATAAGAAAATATTGTTTATTATTTATTAGATTTCTAAACCGCCTTTGATCCAAGGATCATAGGGCAGTTTACAATATAAAAACACAAAAATGCAAAACATAATAACATATAAAACAATACCCCCCATCTCTCTCTCTCTCAGACACACACACACACACACACACACACACACGGAGAGGGAGACAGAGAGCTTAAAAGTCCAAGCAGAATTTCTGAAAATCGGCAACCCATGTCAGCTCATTTTTTTTTGCCAGAAAAATATAAGAAGAAAAAGCTCAACAACATTTGTCCAGATTTTCACTTTTTGAAATATGGCAACCCTAGCTTAATTAGTTAAAGGGCTGAGAGTAAAGGAAAGTTTTTGCCTGGTGCCTAAATATATGTGTAGAAGGCACCAACCAAGCCGCCCTGGGGAGAGCATTCCACAATTTTGAATTTAATGTAGTAATGTTCAGATTGTACGAATGTGTCTCGGAAGCATTCAGCACTTCAAATACATTTATAAAACACATTCCAAAAGTGCACTTTTGGGCCACAGACCATCACCAGGAAGCAGTGACTATACCCAAAGCAATGGCATTTATTCCTCTCTGAAGGCTACTCCACATGGAAAAAGTCACTTTTATTTGATTTACACAAAAGAAAGTCCAGACAGTATGATACAGCATCAAAATTATCAGTGAACCTACACACTTGTGCATTCGTGCTAAACTATAAAAGGTAAAGGGTAAAGGGACCCCTGACCATTAGGTCCAGTCGTGGCTGACTCTGGGGTTGCGGTGCTCATCTCGCTTTATTGGCCGAGGGAGCTGGTGTACAGCTTCCGGGTCATGTGGCCAGCATAACTAAGCCGCTTCTGGCGAACCAGAGTAGCGCACGGAAACGCTGTTTACTTTCCCGCCGGATTGGTATCTATTTATCTACTTGCACTTTGACGTGCTTTCGAACTGCTAGGTTGGCAGGAGCAGGGACCGAGCAGCGGGAGCTCATCCCGTTGCGGGGACTCGAACCGCCGACCTTCTGATCGGCAAGCCCTAGGCTCTGTGGTTTAGCCCACAGCGCCACCCATGTCCCGTGTTAAACCATAGCTTGGCCTTAATGTGACACGCAAACCAGGCCAATGTCTCATTATAGACACACTGGAAGCACTGGGCTGGATGTACAGCAGGGATAAGAACGGGTGGGATTCCCTGCTCCCCACTGGGAGATTGTTGTTTCAAGGCAACTAACACATAAGATTATTAAAAACAGTTAATCCACTTAAGGAACCTTTGGATGTCACTTCAAAACCCAGTCGAGTTTGGGGGCTGCCATACCCATCCAACATCCAGGCCGTTCAAACCTTAGAAATTTATCATATTTCTGCTACTCCCATCAATGTGGGCTGGGTGGCTGTACTATCAAATAGCAGTAAGGATGATCCGCAGTTGATCTGTGCCCTATGCCACATCAAAAAAAGGTTGTGGCCGTTTTGAACCCACTTCAGAATATGTGCAGTATTTCCTCTCAAGCTCCTGCCCTATGGGTACTAGTATCACTTGTAGAAGTCTCATAAAGCATAACTTTTCAAGATAAAACACCACTGAACACATGGCAGGTCAAACTTGCATTTTAAATTGTAAACTTTTAAATGGAATAATTGTGACACAATTTTTTCTACCCTGAGAAGATTGGTGGGGAGAGAATTGAATTAAAGTACCTGTCAGATCTGTTCCTTCGGGAAAGATGAGGAGCTGCAGTGGTTCGTTAATGTCACAGAAGTAATCCAGCATATTTTCAAAATGATTTTTGTCTTCTTCCCATCTTCTATGAATAAAAATGAAGGCAGCAACCTGCATGGCCCAGCCTAGAACAATTTTGAAGAGTCTTTTAAATACTGTGCTGGAAATTTCTTGCTTGTGCATATCCATAACTTAAGTTCTCAAATTATCAAACATAAATTTTGTAACACTGTGTTAAAAAGGATTATAGAAAAAGGATTTGTAGAACGATTCAAGGGTTTAATAAATCAATTATACTTGAGGAACAAGGCATATGCCATCGTGAACAATGGTATAACAGAACAAATAACACTAGTCCGAGGTACAAGACAAGGATGCCCCCTTTCCCCAATTTTATTTGTATTGGTCATTGAAACTCTGGTCAATGTAATTATAGAAGATGGAAATATAAAAGGATTAAGCAATAATGGAAAAGAGAAAATAAGCTTATTTGCAGATGACACCTTGATAGCAATCAAAAATCCGTTGGAAAATATGCAGGCAATAGAGGCACATTAGAAAAAAAAAGTGGAGAAAAAACAAGGTTGTGAATTAATTGGTCCAAATCAGAGATGATGATATTTAACTACGATCAAGATGTAAACCAAAAACTTTTGAAGGAAAAAAAATAGATATAAAATTAAGACATGTAATAAAGTACTTGGGAATAAATATAACAAGAAATTTAGAAGATTTAGAACAAGAAAATATTAACAAATTAAAAGAGGCAAAGGGTGTTTAAGGAGATAACAGAAATCACTGGGTTAAAGCTGGCCAAATGTCCAGAGGTAGCACTGTTCTCAATTTATGATGGGGTGGAAGGTTCACAGGCTATGAAAGACTTGCTCACAAATTTACTGACAGCTGCACGAGGTGTTATATCTTGGAAGTGGAAGGGGTGAGATGAATATAAAATGGAAGAATGGTCTAAAGAGGTGTGAGATATAGCTATTAATAATAAATTACCATGTGCTCTTAAGGTAAGACAGGGAATATGCAGGAGAAATGATTTTGATGAAATATGGAAGGTATTTGTAGAATTTGTATTGTTAAAATGGAAAGAGGTCAAATCATTGCAAGAGGTGTTGAAATTTGGGAGGTTGGATAGTTACAATGGAATGGTCTTGGGGTGGGGGCGCACATTTTTATTTGTATTTATTTATTATTATTACTTTGTTAAAATAAAAATAATAAAAAGGATATTAAAAAACAAACAAACAAACAGATAATTTTATGTGAAAACATAACCAATTTCTTAGGGAAGACCACTTTGCATGTAATACAGTTATTATAGAAAAAAGTGTATGGGCTAGCACTAAAATATGTCAGATGTGTTAGTGACCCCTCTGAAAGGTGTGGGAAAAAGTAGGTGTTATGTTATTCTTAATGATATTAAATCAGGGGTGCAAAATAACACTAAGAGACTGAGTCATGTCTAACATTAAAAACATGAGCTAGAACATAACATACTTGGGACCTAATAAGAATACACAGGCGAAAAAATTCTTATAATTAAGATTTTTTTTAGCAGAAGTACATTTTTACAGCTTTTTAGCTCAATACCATTACTGAAACTCAAGCATCTTGCCTTCTCATTTCAATTTGCAAATTCAACTGCCTATCATTGTAAAGTGATAAGTCCTTGAAATGCACACCACTTGATCTTTCCTTTCTTTTTGCAGAATCTGACCTGTGCTGCATAAATTAATGCATTTCACATGTGAACTCAGTGACCTGGCAAACAATTGCCAGATTCAATATGGGGCAGAGTTGCTGCACTATTAATAGTTGTATTGAAGGGAAAATGTTGAATGTTACAGTTTCACCAACCAACTAGTTGCAGGAGAAGCCACTACAAAAAAAGTCCTTCATTTGAAAGCAAATGAGAGGTCCTCCAGATATTGTGGACTACAACTCCCATCATCCCAGACCACTGGTCATATTGGCTGGGTCAGACAGGAAGTGTAGTCTACTGCATGTGGAGAGCACTATGTTGGCTAAAGGGTCCTCAAGCTGGAAACAACTACAAGATACCACATAATGTGTCAGAGACCACGTTGCACATACTATCATTTATTGTAGGGCATGCTGCATAGCCATCTCTCCTTGTAGAAATTTGGAAGAAACTCCTTTACTCCAGAACATCAGACAATAGCTCATTATGTAGCTCCCACAAGTAGGCAATTGAAAAAAAATTGAAAATGTGTTTTTCAATTATAATGGGGGTGGTATCTACGTGCGCTCTCTCTCTCTTTCTCTCTCTCTCTTTCTCTCTCTCTGTCTCTCTCTCTCTCTGTGTGTGTACAGTGGATTTTGGAATACTGTTCATCATCTTGAGCACCACAGGAGTCAAAAGACATCTTAAGAAAATTTATGAACAAGCATAAATAAATAAATAAATATGCATGCAACAGATTGCATCAGTGACTTTTACATCGTTTTTCTATGGCTGAGAGTAGGTTAATTTCAACACTATGATCTAATAAGGGCATTCAGATGACCCAATAAAGACCTATCTCTTCAGGGAAGGAAGAGAACTGGATTCTGTGTTCTCTATGATTTTAGTCCATGTAAAGTTGTTTTCCTGGTGTTGCAGTAACCATCCCATTAATAAATGCACTATCATGACTGAGGAAACCCTCAAATTCTAACAGAAGAATCCTACATATATTGACTCAGAAGTAAGCCAATGAGTTCTATGTTGCTTTCAGGTTAAGTCACTTGCTTCAAAAGACAACGCTCTAAGTGGAGCAAAAGAAAGAAATAATTTTTTTTCTCTAGAAAAAAATATATTCAGGCTTGTTTCCCATAGATGATTTTTGAGAGGAAGCAGAAATTTGGCCGTTTCTAAAGCTTGCACAAAGTGCAAGACACATTTACTTCTTTTCTCCTTTATATGTGAAAGTACAGTGGTGCCCCGCAAGACGAATGCCTCGCAAGACGAAAAACTCGCTAGACGAAAGGGTTTTCCGTTTTTTGAGCTGCTTCGCAAGACGAATTTCCCTATGGGCTTGCTTTGCAAGACGAAAAACGAAAACGTCTTGCAAGTTTGTTTCCTTTTTCTTAACACCGTTAATACAGCTGCGACTTGACTTCGAGGAGCAACTCATAGAACGCGGTGTGGTAGCCTTTTTTGAAGTTTTTGAAGACTTTGGTGATTTTTGAAGCTTTTCCAAAACTTCTTTTAAACTTTTAAAACTTTTTTGGGGGTTTTTGGATTTTGGGTTGGGGTGTTTGGAATTCAAGGATTTGGTGTTGGGGAGGGGTTTGCAAGAATCTGGAAGCTTGTGTGGTTTTTTTCTGCATTTTTATGATTTTCTGTGACCATTGGGCCACTCTGCTGTTTTTTAAAAAAAATTCTGGATTTGAATTTCTGTGTGGTGGGTGTGACTTTAAAGAGCACTTAATAAACTCTTGTTGTACCAAATTTGGCTTTAAAGAGCACTTAATAAACTCTTGTTTTTGACCATAGGAACGCATTAATTGAATTTCAATGCATTCCTATGGGATTTCGTGCTTCGCAAGACGAAAAATTCGCTAGACGAAAAAACTCGCGGAACGAATTAATTTCGTCTTGCGAGGCACCACTGTAAATGTGAAAGTCTTCAATATTGTGGGGTATATATGAGACGAAAAATTAGCTATGAATTAAAGAAATTATCACACAAGCTACAGCTTTGATCTTATTTTTTAAAAATTGCAAAAGCATCCCTCTGCAATTCTACTTTATGTCTATGGACACTAGCATCTTTCATGACCAGCCATCTCTGGAAAGGTGAGTGCTTCCTTGTTTGATCCTTTCTCTACAGCCAGGATCCAACAAAACGACATGAATGAATGGAGGAAGACTTGCATGCAGGTAAGGTTCAGTTTAATCATCAGTAAGGACTGCTGCAGCAAAACAAAACCTCAGCTGAATATCCATCTATTATTTCTCTGAACTCTGCTATGTGGTATTCACCTCTAATCCAGATGCTTGTCTCATTGCTTGACATGCAACCTCAAGTCTGCCTACTTATTCTCAGTCTATAAGGCTGTTGGCATCCATCTGTCTCAGGAGACAATGGAATGTGTCTCCAAGGGTGAAGTCATTACTGGCACCAAAGTGATCTCCCCAGGGTACTAGCCTGGGCTGTGTGCATGGAGATCCTGGGCTGCCCAGACGACAAGACCCAACCTCTCTAGTTAATCAGGTAGTACATTGGCTCCTTGCCCTCTACATTAAGATGCTTGAGCTGGAAGGTATGGACATTTCAAGTGAATCGGAACATATTATTTCCTCTCCCCCGCCCCCATTTTGTATAAACAAAACTTTTATAGGATGTTTAGTAGATGATTTGCTTACTTGAGTCATCTGGCACATTTGCTTAGCAGGCAAAAATATGCAAATTAGTTGTTTTTAGTGATTTTAACACACTGGCCTGAATTCAGTTTACCTATGGGAGACTAGATGAATGCTTTTTAAACCGAACCTTTGGTCTTTGTGTTTTGATCCCTTCAAATTATTATTCTAAGCCATCACTTTTCACAAAATGTTCCCTTACAACACAGATCTTTATGAGACCAGACTTATTTAAAGCATAAAAAGCAGGATTACAAGCTATTACAATAGTCATTTTATTCCCCTTTCCCAGCACAAATTTAGAGCAGGGTTAATGTTCCAACTTCCAAAATTAATAATAATAATAATAATAATAATAATAATAATAAATCTGGTATGCATCTTTCTGATGTAAACAATTCTACAAGAGTGATAACACTACAGAGAACACTTTCCAACATACACTCCCAAAGCTACCTCATAATATAAATAACTCTAAAGTAATTAAGTCTGACAGCCCTTGATGAAATTGCTGGAAGATATCACATGTCACTGTTGCTCAGACTCTCACTTAAAGAGTCCATTGCCTCCAGTCCACAAAGCAAACCACAAGCTATTTATACAGCACTTAGATAATGGAAGGCCTATGCTTAACAGAAACCTTTGACCCTACTCAAATACTATCTTTCACAAAGAAAGAGGTGGCCTCCCTGTGGAGGAGCTGTGGACTTGACCCTTTCCACAATTTTATTACTGCATTATGCATAACTTGGAAAAACAGACCAAGGTCTAACCATACAATTTTCTGATGCAGCTAATGCCATGCCATGGTTATTTCCACATGTGTGGTATTGTGTGGAACATCCAAAATGCAATTCAAAAATAACCTGCAAAAGTCACTATCTGAGAATGTTATTATCTTAAAAAAATTGCAAGGGAAGCAGCCATCAGGGAATAGCTAACATTGAAAGACTTCGGGGAAAGTTATCCCACCATAGCCTTCTACCTTTAACAACTCCTGGATTTTCCTGAAGCTCTCAGCAGGTTTTGATACCATCAGCCATGGTATCCTCTCTGTGGCTGGGAGATGGAGGCATAATATTATAATGATTCCGCTGCAACCTGCAGGGCTGCTTCCAGCGTGTAGCATTGGGTGACTTCTGTTCAGCCCTTTGGCAATTGGGCTGTGGGGTTTGACAAAGTTCCATCTGGTCCCTGGTGCTATCTAGCATCTATATGAAGTTGAGTGGAGTTATCACGGGATTTGGGACTCAGTGTCATCAATGACACCCAGCGCTGTTTCTCCATACCATCTGAACTAGGTGAAACTACTTTGGTGGTAGTCCAGTGTCTGGAGGCAGCAGTGGAATGCATGAGGGCCAATAAACTGAGGTTGAATCTTGACAAGATGGTGGTGCTGTTGGTAAGTGATTCCCAGAGTTCCATTCATCCATAAGCAGCAGGTTCAGAGTCTGGGGATACTCTTAGGAGTGGTGCTATCCAGTGCTATCACCACTTGAGGCTCAGGTGGATTTGGTGATGAAAAGTACCCATCAGCTGTGGCCATTCCTGCATGGGCCACAGTGGAACATGCTCTGGTAACCTCACGTTTCACTTGCACAGAAAGGAGCTGTGACCCACAAACCCTAATATAACTTCCCACTTCGCTGTGGAAAGAACACCAGGAGAGGACGAGAGAGAGAGGCAAGCAAAGGCCAACTTAGAACTTGCTCGATCTGGATCTTCCCATTCCTCATACAGAGTCATCTAGCATCAATTGCCAACTGAGAAGGATACTGATAAAATGTTACATTTTAATGTTATTGTGATTTTGTTAATGTATTTTTTTGGAAGGATTTATATCCCCAAAGATAGGATTTAATAACTGATTGACTGACTGATTGACTGAACGAATGAACAGCCAGTAAATAGCAAGGGTTCTATCCAATGCTCCATGTGCAGAGTTCCAGAGGTGCAATGGGACCCCTGTTTTCTCTCTTTCCTTGTGCACCCCCAAAATCTTCTCTGAAGAAATCCCCAAACCTTCAGAGCTGATTATAAGAATGTGAGAAGGGGGGCTGGAAAGGATAGGAGATAAAAAGGAAGCTCCACATGTATGCATGGAAATCCACTGCAGCAGCATTGAATACGACTCCAGGATTTTGGCAAAACAAATTGAAGTTATCATCATCATGATGCTGATATTTGCTTATTACTGGCAGAAGCTCTAATGGGTAATTTAAGTTTTAAGAATGGTAAGTAATTAAAAGAAAAAAGGGAAATGCTCTCCAAGGTACTCTTTGTTAATTCTTACAGTTATACCAGTGGTAAGTGAACTGTACCATACCATACATTCCACAAGTTAATTGGTGAAAGAGTAAAGGTGACCTAGCAATAAAGGGGTATGACTGAACTGATGAAAATTTTGTTTGAGATAGAAGGCTTGTTAGAGCCTATACGTTCAACAGAACAAAACTAAAGATTGGTATGCACAATGCAACCGGTGTACCTTAATAGTTTCTGATGATATCAGCTGAGAAATCAAAGTAATAGTAGAATAGTGAGTGAAAGCAATAAATACAATCAGAACTTTTCTGAAAGGTCAAACTAGTGGAGGGTGGCCAGTTAACTTAATTTTTACAAGTGTACACATAAAACAAAGTATATTTTTGTGAACCAGTGAAGTGAGCACCTTTTGCTAAATGAACATCCTGCTTGTGGGCTTCCCATAATAGGCACCTGGCTGGCCACTATGAGGAACAGAAGGCTGGACTAAATAGGTCTTTGGAGCTGATCCAGGAGGGCTACACTTGTGTGCTTAGAAAGTTTCAACACAGGCTACATGCGTAGCCCCTTACAAAAGTGGTATGTGTACCACACTATCTATTATCACCACACTAGGATATACTGTATATAAGATAAAGAGAATACAAACAATGCCTCGAGACTTCTCTTGTTGATTGAGGCTGACAGTGCCACGGCTACATTTGAAGAGTTGCTGTTTATTTTCTGCCCCTTCTAAATGCAAAAGGAAAGGGAAGAACTACTTCACAGGCCAGTTGCGACGTGATGAACTTGGCCTAATAAACCTTAGTTTATTATGGCACACATCAGCTTCAGAGATTCTATTGTGGTTTGTTTAAAAGGGAGAGGAGCGCTCCAGGCCCAACATGCATTGTTGGCTTTAAAGGTGATGGTTTGTTACAACTGAATGGGCTCTTTGTTATTTCCTTTCTGTCACTTACATTCCATCAAAATAACACAGCTGTGAACAGCAGAATCTTCAGTACTGAGTAGGTAAGAATAAATGTTCTTAGTAAGTTTTTAAACCAAGAATAAAAAAGTATAGTGTTATCAATGACTACTACTCATGATAGCTATATGCTGCCTCCAGGTAGAGAGGGAGCATGCCCCAGAATAATGGTTGCAGGAGCGGGCTACTGCCCATAGGTCTTGCTTACAAGTTTCTCAAAAGGCATCATGGGAAACAGGATGCTAAAAATTAAGCAGCCTTTGGTCTGATCCAACAGAGCGCTTCTTAGGCCTCCTCTTTTCCAGGCTAAACATACCCAGCTCCTTCAACTGTTCCTCATACAGCTTGGTTTCCAGACCCTTGATCATCTTGGCTGCCCTCCTCTGCAAATGTTCCAGCTTGTCAATATCCCTCTTAAATTGTGGCACCCAGAACTAGACACTACTCCAGGTGGGTCTCACCAAGACAAAATACAGAAGTACTATTACTTCCCTTGATAAGGACACTATACTTCTGTTGATGCAGCCTAGAAAAACATTAGCCTTTCTTGCCGCTGCATCACACTGTTGATTCATGTTAAGCTTGTGGTCCACCAAGAGACCTTCTCACATGTACTACTGGTAATCCATGTGTCCCTCATCGTATATTTGTGCAGCTGTTCTTCCTGCCAAAGTATAGAACCTTATATTTGCCCCTATTGAAATTTCTTTTGTTAGTTTGGGCCCTGTCAGCTGTATGCTTAAGGTCATCAAGCCGACCAACAAATCCACCTAACAGTTGCCTCATCTAGACCACATTTTACCGGCTTCTCTGCAAGAATAGCATGGGAGACTTTGTCAAAAGCCTTACTGAAATCAAGATACACTATGTCCACAGCATTCCCTGATCCACCAAACTTGTATGTCTATCAGAAAAAGAAATGGGATTTATCTTCTAAGAGTTTGACTACTGTGCAATAAAACAAGACAGCACAAACAAATATGCAACTAATCTGAAGAGAATAATATTTTAAGACATATTTTGAAAACAAATTATTTTAGCCTATGTGAGCTGGAAAGCAGTTTACATGCTTAACAGACAGAAGGTTTTAGATATCATTTTGGAATTTTTCTCTTTCTGCATGGCTCCACAGATCCCTTAAGACAGCTAACAATAATGCCGAAAAATAATAAACAGAACAATGAAACCCATCATTATAAAAACAGCAGAGCTAAAATCAAATATTCTGAACTACCATATAAGGTAGCAAATATTACAACATCATATAAAGCTAAACAAAAAAGAAAGTTTTTATCATGTTGGTGACCTACCAAATCCTGGAATGCCTTTGAGGCTAGATTTGAGACATATTTTTTCAAGTCTGAGGTAGCTATATCTCAGCAGGCAGTTCCATAGGAACATCCAGTCCATTCGAGTTCGGTGGTTCATGATAATGACACTTCTTTCTCCGGGGATGAATCCATCACCTGTTATAACCACTTTTGCTCCAAATACAATCTCCAGTAAGGCCTAAGAGAAATAATTTGATTTTATATTAACTTTGAAAACATGCAAATATCTGAGAACAAATAATTTACAATGATATAAATCAAGACATTATCTTGCACCAAAGGTTTATAGTAGCCAGTGCATGTTTCTAAGATGTACCTAGTTTTTTAAAAAAATATTTAGCAGAATGGTTTGGGGAAAGCATTTGAGGAGTAGCATACTGTTCAACTGTACAGTACCAATGGGACTATTACAGAGCACCCACTGCAGGAAAAAAATGTGGACCTTGCATACTCAAAGGACTCAGTGTCAAATAACCACATGATTCAGAAGAACCATTATGGTTGTGGTGAAAGCAGCAGAAAATAGACACATTAATTCAAGGCAGTCATATTTATCTCCCCAAACAATGAACACCTTCACCCTTCCATGCATGAAGCAAGATTTGCCTATGCTGTGGGATCTCCTGCCTGATAGCATCTACCCTTTGGATGATTCCTTCTGGGAAGCCTCATACCACACCAATCTCTTTATGCCTTTCTCTGACACTGCTCTTTCTGTCCATAGACTGGTCAGCTTGTGGTTTGCTGCACAGCAGAATCATTTAACTCAGGGGTTGGAAACCTTTTCGGCTCCATGGGCTGATAATGATACGCTTCACAGGACATCCCATCTGTCAATCTCCTGACTTCCCTATTATGTCAGCTGCAGGGTGCTTTGTAGTCCCAAACTCAGGACTTCAGAGCACCTTGCAAGGCCAGTGCCCCCCTCCATTTCAGCAGGAATTTCCATACAGGCCCCCTTTCTGAATCAGGAAGGTGCTGCATGGAATCCAGCCAAACCAAGCAGGATTTATCAGCTGACAAGCATGGAGGTCAAATCCTGCTGCTTCAGCTGTGCTGCTCTCCTGTTTCTTGCTCGGAACAGGAATGCAGGCAATGCAGGATTTAACTGTAGCTTCCAATCCATCAGATGATGCCATGAGTGACATTAGCAGAAGGGTGGAAGTGACTTTGGGAACATGGCTTTGTGGGTCAAATTGAGAACGGGCCAATATTGGCTTGTAAGTCAGAAGTTCCCTACCCCAACATAATTTATCTGTATTGATATAATCTGTATGAGTTATGTCTTTTTTATATAAAAAAGTTGCACATCAACTTGAATTGTTATTAGAAAAGACATTTTAAAATTACTACGCAAAGGAATAGTATTTACACTATTTGAACAGTTAAAGTTATCCAGCTTCAAATTATAGAGGAAATAACTTTCTTCCTGCCTAACTGATCACAGAGTTGCTTTGAGAATAAAGTAACTATGGACATGCAACCCTGAGCCTTTCAGAGAAAGGTTGGAATACAAAGATGATGGTTAAAAACAACCAATTGCAACGGCAGAAAAGGTGACGAAGGCACCCAGACCCACAATAGAATCAAAACACCAATTTTCTTCCCTGAACTACCCAAGGGGAAAAGTGAAGCCTTCTAACCCAAAATAAACCTTGACGTTTGGAATATAAAACAGCATTAGAATTAGAAAAGATGAAGGAACAAGGAAATAAGACAGACAATGTCTCATCTAATCAACAGAGATGTCACTTACCTCTGTGAAGGGCTTTTAGTTCCCTGTGTGAAATGAACTATATAAAGAGCATAAAGCATTAATGGATGACTCAGCTAACTGCAGTACTGGCATGTTATTATTGATCAAGGTTAAAAATGAACCATTATAAAAGCATAGCAAACTCTGCACCGCTATTCGGACGGACCATCTATCGAGGTGGGAGAGAGATAGTTTTGCTCATTAACATGTTGCTTACAACTATTAACACACAGTGGTAGCTGGTGCCTCCAACAAGTGTGTGTGCTGCAAGTGTTCCCCAGCCCAACTTCATCCATCAAAACCATTCCTACTTTCTCAACCTCAGTTTTGCCCATGGAAGTCTTCCCTATCAGTAATAATAGATAACTGGAGCTCCCATGTTCAGAAGCAGTATGAAAACAGTGGGTACTGTGGCCCTCATGCCCCACCTGTAAGCTTTCTAAAGGCATCGTGGGGTCATCATGGTGCAACAGATGGACTAGGTCTGAGGAGACACAGATTCAAATCCCCAGTCTGCCACTCTCTCTCAATCCAACCTACCCCAAAGGGTTGTTACACTAATAAAATGAAGAGCGTGAAGAGCCACATACACACCCCTGAGCTTCCTGCAGTACATAAATGTAGTAAGTAAAATAAATAAATAAATAATGGCTGTGCACCGCTACAGGTAAGATTGCTGGACTCTATGGCTTAAATGTTAAAATAAGACACCTTAAGGAATTTCACAGAAGGTAAGTTTTCCATCCCACGTGAAGCCACTTTTGTCCTCCAATGGTTGGATCACATGGGGTACAGGAAGTGGATCAGATACGTAGGGTACAGGAGGTTTTTTGGGGTGTCTTCTGTTGATATGTAATACCCGTGTGGTGCTGTGATTTGAATGCTGCACTAGGGACTGAGCCATTCAGTCATGAAGCTCACTGGGTGGCCTTGGGCCATTATCTCCCTCTCAGCCTCATTAACCTCACAGGGTTGTTATGAGGATAAAATGGGGAAGGTCAGGGCTGTTTGAGACTGGAACAGACTTCCATGAGAGGTGGTGGACTCTCCTTCCTTAGGGGTTTTTATGCAGAGTTTGGATAGTCATCAGTCATGTGTGATCTAGTTGAGAATCCTGTATTGTAGTGAGTTGGAGTAGATGACCCTCAGGGTCCCTTCCAACTGTACAAATCAATGATTCTGTACCTAAAATTCTATACATTTACGTCACCTTGAGCTCCTTGGGGGAAAGGTGGGATATAAATGAGATCATCATCATCTGATGAAAAAAATGAGAACTAGAGAATTAGTCACTTCAGGGCTTATGCATGACAAAGCAGTCAAAGAAACATATACAATGGGACATATTTGTAAGTTCCACTACTTCTACTATCAGTCAATAAGTTGTTCCTTATTAAAAACAGGTTTTTAATATGCTATCAGCCTTGAACGAAAGAATGAACGAAAGAAGTAAAATGAATTTTACTTCTTATTTAGCCAGAATTTTTATTTCAGAGCTCTGCTCAGAGAAAACAAAGTAATATGTAAGTGACTATATGGTACAATTTTTTTACCGATTCTAAATATTTGTAAACCTCTAAATGCATAGCCTCTGTGCAGTATTATTAGATATTTGAAATCCATTTTAAGAAGGCAGGAATCATAGAATTGTAGAGGAGGGAAGCACACCTGGTAGAGTCTCTAAAAATGCTGGCATTACGATAATTCAGGAAATGAATCAAATACATGATCAGAAGAAAACAGTTTGTTCCTACATTGATTTATTTCCAAAGACTCACCAAGTTCCCACTGAGTTCAATGGAACTGGCTTCAAATTAATCTTCTTTGGGCTGCAGTCTCAGGGCACAATTATAACTCCCCACTGCTGTTGTTTTTTAAACAGTGAACAGCAGTGTTCATGTGTTTCTGTGAGACTACAGTTCATAAACATAGTCCTGGGGATGAGATGGTTGAACTACAGCACTTCAGACCTAAATATACATTTTCTTCCATTCTGATTTCAGCATTACGTTAAAATCCAAGTGGGACCTGCAACAAAATGTTGCAGTGTTAAGTGTTCCTGTTCAGGGTTCCAGCTGGCCAACCAGGATCTTACAGGACACTATGTTCCATTCCCTCTGATTTTCCCTTCCTTCAACAGTCAGCAGTCTGCTGCAACCATAGTCAAGCTTCATTCACATTCATTCGCTCAGTGCTTCTTTTCTATAGTTTTTAGGGTCTATATGGGATGTTTGCGCATGTACTCCTGATTAACACAGATACCCAGCATAGGATATTGCTTTGATGGCTACTCTGCCTTGTCACCTTACCCCTCAAGTAAGCTTACAAACAAAAGTCATGTCAACCAACAACAACAAAGTTGTTGTTTGGCCACACAGTTAAAACAGCAGAAAAACAAGAAACTCATCAGTACAGTGGACCCTCCGGATACAAATTTAATTCATTCTGGGGGTCCGTGTGCACCCCAAAAAAACGTAACCAGAGGTGCCGTTTCTGCACACGTGGCAAAACCCGGAAGGATGCACTTCCGGGTTTGCCACGTTCATAACCTGAAAGTTACATAACCAGAGTAGTATGTAACTGGACGGTCCAATGTACAGTGAAACAAACATATAGGTAACCTTTAAGAGGTCTGGTAAAAATTTTCTTTTAAAAAATGTATTACTGGTCTGCTAACCACCTAAAGCTTACAAATTATTTTTAAAAGACTCTTCACTGTCATTACACTGATATATTAGGGTTAATAGGTGGTGACCTTGTCAGGCTGAGGACACTATGTGCTGGAAAGAAGTGACCTGAGAGTTACAGCTGTTAAGCATAGCAGTTCATCTCAAACCATTCCAACCAGGAAATCCTATTTTTTTTTATCTCTCTCAAATAAATTACTATATTTTACATGGAAAAGAAGGAAAAAACATGACCACTTGTTGATGAATAATTAAAGGCGGATCATTCAAAGAATGAAGAAACAAAGATACCTTACAATAAAGCAGACTGCTGAATATTATAATTGAATTTTCCATTCCAGAACAGAACAAGGAGTACTGTTAACTTATCTGATAGCTGTTCTTCCTTGGCTCTTCTATAGTTGTCATTTTGGCCATCTGCCAAAGTCTTTCCAGTCCAGACACCTCCCATCTCTGTCTCAAGTTTAGACACAGTTGTCCATCACCCTCTGCCATTAGCTCTGAAGCTTATCCTGACAGCACATAGAAGATTATGCCTGCAATCCTAGTTACACTTAGGATAATAAGGTCTACTGAACAGAGCAAGGTTGTGTTGCATGGCTGCAATTCTATACCTGAAACTAAGTCCAAATATTGAATATAAAAAGTCATTGTTTGGCATTTAAAGTCTGGGTGGTTTGAGCAGTTGGGACTTTTCATAAGATGTAATATATAAGCAACTTACCACTGGAAGTGTAAGCCAAGTAGCCACAACGCGATCAGTGACCCAGCGATACCAAGCTGGGGAGAAAAACATCAATGGCAGCAAGGGGCCAAGCATGAAAATGCTTCCGAAAAAACTTCCCAAGAATAGTGTAAGTACAAAATAAATTCCTTTCCATGACACCATGGCTCTGAAAAAGAGAAAGAAAGGTGTTTATGGAAACAGCTTCAATGCTGATGTCTTCCTGAATTGGCTCCTCTCCATGCTTTTCAATTGACGGTACTCAATTTCTGTCATACATTTTGGAGAGAGGAGAAGAAAACCAGTTTGTTGGCAAGTCAGCCTCAGGCCAGAGATGGTCAGTTTCTTAAAGCCACTCAGTACCTCCAGTGTAACCCACAATATAGCTGCCTAGATAACTTGTACCATTACTGAACCCACCACCCTATAATTTGTACTCAGCATGTGATTTTCATTCCATTTTGCAAAGACAGATCTTGTGGATTTTGCACCAAGAGAGCCCTGAAAAGTTTTGAAACAGACACAAACTGTAATGGTCCCCCCATGGCTCAGGTGCACAGCTTGCATCTGCCAGGAGCCGTGCATTCAGTATTGTCAGCCTAATTCTCTTTCCCAGTTGAAATCAAAACAGGCCGCCTGCCTCCCTGAACTACAGGCACTTTGTGAACAAAAGGAAGCTTTTTTGGTAAAATTTTTAACTTGTTTTATCTGTTGCATCTCCTTTGTAACCTCACTGTACACTGCTTAGAAACTACGCTGCTAAGCTGTGTATAAATTGTTGAATTAAAATAATTAAATAAAAGCATTACTTCAAAAAGTAAAGGAACATGAAACGCTGAGGTGGGAGTGAGAATATGCGATTCTAAATGAGGCCATACCAGAGGCAAGGGGTTAAAGCCTGCTCCCTCCAGGTACCGGTCCAGCTCTGGCCCCCAAATCAGCTTTTGAATAAATCATGTACGGCACTAGCATAACATTTAGTTTGGCCTTCAGCCTAACGGGAATTCAAATGAGGGTGTCCAAGGGAGCATATCTCCCTGTCTGTGTTTACTCTAAAATTTTCTCACCTTCTGCTGCAGAATATATTACTGCAGAACTGACCCCTCTGTAAGAAAAAAATGCTACATCAATTCCCAAATCACCATTGCAACATACTCTGGGATGAATACAATACATCAGCAATCTCTATTAAGATA
This sequence comes from Podarcis pityusensis, assembly GCF_964106645.2. Taxonomy (NCBI): domain Eukaryota; kingdom Metazoa; phylum Chordata; class Lepidosauria; order Squamata; family Lacertidae; genus Podarcis; species Podarcis pityusensis. The sequence goes on along the minus strand of NC_138026.1, from coordinate 90,502,465 downwards.
TAATCAGAATAAAATTATAAATATAATTAAGATAATATAAATTATGACAAGACTATCAGAGTAGCTCTACTGTCGGTTAGAACCATAATGTAGATCTGTTATTAAATGTGCTAGATACAATAAGAAATGTTGCTGGCCAAATGTGGACCAAAGAGTATCTTATTATTGTCTAGGAAACTTTCCATCATAGCAGCCACCTTGTTATCATTAAACAAATATGGAAACACTAATTTTCTAAATTAGAATCTGCAAATAGCCAGTTTTCCATTATTTAGGATTAAATTGGTTGTTTAGAAGATGAGGAGCTTTGCACAGGCTTTTCTTGTTCACTACTCTGAAGAGCTCTCTAAAAGGCAGCTTTAAAATTACATGCAAGAAATCACACAAGACAGGCAGGAAACTAGTGCTTTCAGTTTGGTGGAAGTGGGGAGAAATAGCAGTGGAAAAGCAACCCATTACGCAAAGCCATTGGAGCCCATTTATTTTCAAGTTCCAGTAAAGCATGAACATGCAGAACCTGGCTCTCTCCAGCAAATCAAGATGTGAGTACAATGGAGTGGTGCCTGAATTATCTAACAAATACACTGTGTCAAACAAGCACAGAATTTCGAAAATTGTGGCTTTTAGTTTTGGTAAATAACAGAACAAGAAAAAAAAGTCTCTTGTTTACAAAACACAAACACACATACTGCTTATAAAGGAGAGGGCTGTCTGTCAAGCTTTTCATTCAGAATGCCAGAGAGTATTTTTAGTAAGCAATACAGGAAATATTATCCAATCCACCTAATTTGCATTTGGGAGGACTAGCATGAAGTTCCACCTCTGCCACTGACTCACTGTCTTGGTTCACACATAATGCTGAACCATGGTTTAGCTTTTTGTGCACAATGCTAACTATGATTTACTAAATCAGATCAGGGTCCATAATCAGGGTTTGAACTTTGCTTATTTCAATAAATCATAGCTAACTCTAAGTACAGTTTGTCCAGATTCAGCCATAACAAGAACATATGGATAGTTGAAAATGGAAGATGGAAGCAGAAGTTTCTGATATCCTCTTCTCAGCTGCACTGGAGGTAGAAATGCACAAGCTTATTGTCCATGCACATTGGGCAGGAGGTGTATGCAGCTGCTGGGCTTGTTTGCCTGTAACACTAAATCATGGTTCAGCATTACGGAGACAAGTCTCAACAAAGCATCAGGCTCACATGTTACTTTCCTTGCCCTCCTCTGCCAAGTTTACTTTAAATGTCAAAGCATGATGGCTTAGCATCATGTGCAAACACAATCAGCAGTTAAAACATGCCAGCTAACCCATGGTTTGAGGTCTGCTTGTTTTAGAAACTAACCACTGTTTGCTTTAAGCCAGAATTACTGGTTCACAAGTAATGCAAAGCCAAGATTCTCTGAAGCTGAAACTAAACTTGGCAGGAGTCCTCCTCCTGGATGCAAGGGGCCTTGCACTTCCATCATCATCATTTCAATTTATATACAGTGGTACCTTGGGTTACATACGCTTCAGGTTACAGACTCCACTAACCCAGAAATAATACCTTGGGTTCAGAACTTTGCTTCAGGATGAGAACAGAAATTGTGCGGCGGTGGGAGGCCCCATTAGCTAAAGTGGTACCTCAGGTAAAGAACAGTTTCAGGTTAAGAACGGACCTCCGGAATGAATTAAGTACTTAACCCGAAGTACCACTGTACTATCTTTTATCAAAAGATCCGAGGGTGGTGTACAGCATTAAGAAAACGTTTTACAGAACGTCAATAGTGAAAACATAATAAAAAGCATAACAATATGATAAAATAATCATAATAAATGTCCCTGGCACCTAAAGAATGTAAATAATGGTGCCAGGTGAGCCTCTCTGGGGATAGCATTCCAGTCAGGAAGCCACCACAGAAAGGGCCCGTTTTTGTGTTGCCACCCTCCAAAACTCTCAGGAGTGGGGACATAGAGATAACAAGTGCAGGGTCTGGGTCAGTCTGCATGGGGAGAGGATGTACTTAGGGTATTGAGGTCCTGAGCTGTGTAAGGCTTTATAAGTGAACAGCAGCTCTTTGAACTGGGCCTGGAAACTAATTGGCAGCCAATGAAGTTGGGCCAGGATTGGTGTTATATGCTCAAACCATCTTGTTCTGGTGAGCATTCGGCTTGTTAAGGCTCATCTATGTAGCATTAAATCATGGGAAAGTGTTATTTGTCAACCAACCCATGGGTTTCATTCAAGGATCATGCCTTACATGGTTTCTGCTAACCATAGTTAGGAACCGACACCATGGCTTATGCTTCCAAATACATAATAGGCAATACATGTGCAGTGTGAAAAGAGGAAAGCACTTGGTAAGGAAAGGGAGTTGTGAGGACTGGATGTAGTTGATTTCATTCTCCTTTCTTTCTCTATTTATCTCCATTTTGGATAAGCTGTGTGGTGGGGTGAGTAAATATACAGTATAACAGTAAGCAGCAGGCACAAACTGTAATTTTCAAGCAAGCCCCTCCTAAATGATGGTTTGCGAGCTGACAAAGGTTCAGAAGTAAAAGCATGGCCTCTGAATACAGCCAGGGTAAGAGCCTGAGTAAGTCACTCTGTCTCATTTCACCTTCTGCAAGTAAGAATAATCACCCCTGGAGGTGCACTGCATTGTCTCTTGAGACAGACGCCAACAACAACAAGGAACTTAAGTTGGGTTGAAAGTAGCTGCTCTTCATTATCTCAGTCTTCTTAGGTTCACGTCAACTTAAAATGTATTCAGTAAACTTGGGGAACAGTGCACTCTCAGTGAGCTTTCAGCATAAATTCTTAAAACCTTCCTGTCACCGAAAAATACTAAACCATCCTTTTTGTCATTTTGTCTCTGTCTGTGAATTAAATAAAAAGCTTCAACCCAGGTACTTGGCTGCCCAAAGTTATCCATGATCCACTGCTTGCTTCTGAAAATCTAAGGCTACTTAGGAATTTGAAAATATACAGTATGTCCACTCCTGAATGACACAATAGAAGTAGTCATTCAAAATCTGAATTCAATACATTGCTACTACTTTGTCCAAAGAAAGCAAAAGCAACTCCATCCCAATATGGTCCATTTTGTTAATCAGCTTAGGGAAACATTTTTTCCTACACTCAACAGCCATCTTTTCCTATAACGGGACTAAGTTTGCAAACCTTCTAAAATACCATATAAAAGCTTTATTCCAAGTAATTTTCCACTTCTACAAAAAGATTGAGAAGTGTGGGGATGAATTAGGTCAAAGTGGAGGCTGGAAATTTTGAGATACAACTCTACTGCAGCACTAAACAGATTTCTCATCTATTTTGTGGCAGAACTCCAAGTTATTGGTTTATCGTACATTCACATTTTCTTGTTGCCATAGCAAGAGAAAAACATTTTCTGTTTCCAGGTAACAGGGGACAGTAAATCCTAAAATATTTTGTTTTATTTTTCAGTTAATTTTAAACATTCTTGGCTAAGAATAGAAAGTAACTTTCCAAAACAGTTGCATTTTTATTCCAGTGTTTATTATTGTAATAAACATACAAAACACACATAACAAAATCACATAAAAGAAACAAAAATATTTCAAAGCCAAAACTCATAAGAGCATCAAAAGCATACTAATCTATATAGAAACCCTAATGTACAAATATTCCCAAATCATTCAACACTATTTATTGACTATAACCTTCCAAAAATAACTTCAACGAATTGTTAGATCTAGTCAGTGTCAGTTCCTAACTTGCAATACCATGTACTCCTTTGCCTCCTTCCTCGGTACTTGCATCTTGGTTTAATTAAACTGAAGTTAGTCATTACATTTGAAATGGGATGCCATGATTTATCACCACTTTCCTAACCTGGCTGCTAAACTATGAATTGGGAAGCTGGGAACTGAGCTTCCAAACCAGGCCATCAGCAGTACAGTACAATGTTAAACAAGCCTACTTGACTTCAATGAGGTGTGCTCCTAGGTGAGTTAAGAATGCGGCCAGACAGTGCAATCCTAACCATGTCCACTTAGTCCTCCTGAATTAAATAAGACTTACTCCCATATTAGTGGGGTTAGGACTGCAGCCCTAGTCATTCAGCAACTCCAGATTTCAGGTTTGTACTTTCCCATCTCTTCAGAACAAATCATTTTAATTTTTGTTTACTATAATTCAAGAAATAGTATCTCCATTGCCTTCCAAAATTGAGAAAGATTTTTTTTGGTAGATTTTAAACAAGTGGAATAGCAATCCAGTCTCCTGTTTGTGCAAAAACCTTCCAATGTCCTAAAATAAATGCTACTGGATTCATCAGTATAACCTGTTATTTCTTGTATTTTTCTTTTAAAAAATAATGCAAAAGAAATTTCACAATACATGCATCAAATTAACTGTTATGGTTTCACATCACAAGCAATTAGACAGAGGATTCTTACAATTTCTTAAGTTTCTAGAGTGTCAATTACCATTTTGCAATGATTTTATAAGAATTTCTGATTAGATGACAGAAATTCTCATTTCCATTCTCCAGATCTCCATTGTGGGAACATGTGTGCAGTATGGATGTCATGGTCCATGCATCACAATGTTCCTTTCTCTGATTGGCTCTTTCATGCATCCTGTGTTTACAGTCAAACTAACATGGAAAAAATAACTCCATTAGAAGGCCTGGGTAATTAACAGGCCCTCCTGGTTCTGGGAAGTGAACAATGTGATAATGAGGCTTTTAGTTTTGCTGTTATTTGTGCCAGGTAAGCACAGAACAAGTCAGAGCCTGGGGGAAATAATCAAGCAGGGGCTGGATACTTCTTTCCTTCGATGGGGTTCCTACTTTATTCTAGCAGTTTAAAAGGCAAGCTGTCTTTCTTTCATTTCCAATTAAAAGCTGCATTGCAGCTGACTCAAGCTCTTTTGTTAAAGCTCAACATGCTTTTCAGATACCTATGCACAGAATAGCAGTCATGCCACCTGACTGACCAGTGATCTGAGTTATCTTCCCAGACAAATTCCAACATACTAACAAAACCCACCTTTTGCAGCTATTCTATGAGTGCCAGCTGATTCAAAGTCTTGTGGAGGGTATATCAGTTCCGTCTAGGAATATGGGCTATGGGACTGTCATATTTAGAAAGAAGAAGAAGAAGAAGAGTTTGGATTTGATATCCCACTTTATCACCACCCGAAGGAGTCTCAAAGCGGCTAACAATCTCCTTTCCCTTCCTCCCCCACAACAAACACTCTGTGAGGTGAGTGAGGCTGAGAGACTTCAGAGAAGTGTGACTGGCCCAAGGTCACCCAGCAGCTGCATGTGGAGGAGCGGAGACGCGAACCCGGTTCCCCAGATTACGAGACTACCGCTCTTAACCACTACACCACACTGGCCTTTGGGGACATGTAGAACAGCAGTTGCAGACCATCCATGTCTCTTAAATGCAGAGGAACCCAGATGCAATCCTTGGCATCTATCCCCAGGCTGTGCTGTTGAGGAATGGAAGCCGCTGCCAGTCAGTGTAGATAATACTGGGCTAGATGGACTAATGGTCTGACTCAGTATAAAGCAGCTTCCTTTCTAAGTCCTACCCATCAAAATTTACCAGTACACCATTGTTCCTAGCTGCTTAAACTAATCCTTTAATTCCTTAATGTCAACTTAACTTTTATCAGTTTCACGTCAAACTTTTTGAAACCTGCTTCTCCGGGCAGGTTTCTATATACAAAAGATAAACATAATCTCAATGTTTCCTGTGACATTGATTTCTTATTCCTATTCTTCGCTAGTGCTAGTCTTTGTGATTATGTATTTTCCATTCTTTTAGCTTGAGAATATTCAGATATTTATTTTTACTACTACTATTCATGGAGAAATATTATTGTGAGTTTGTGGCAAAAAATGATTTCTTCCCATATTCTAAAGTTCAGTTGAACTAAATCAAAACCTTTTATGGTTTCCAAAAATGCTTTAAAACAAGATCTTGGCCTCTACAGTAAACGAGAATGCACGCACGAAGAATTGCATCCCATGAAATACATGAAACAATATGAAATCTATTCCTATCTTCTGGTTAAAAATAAAAGACTTAACTGTTTCTAAAATTAAGAAATGTACAAGCAGCTGCACAGTAGCCAAAATCTGACCTCTACGTTCAAGTGAATTTTCAGCTTCTGAAAAATCTTCAGAACCATCGATCCAATTTAGAAGCCTACTTTCAAATCAGCTGAAATCCACGTCTCTGCCCACCCCCAAACTCAGACCTCACCATCATCAAAGGAATATAAATGCACTTTTCTCCACCAAGTATCAAAAAAACTGAAATAATTATTAGATAGGTTTCTTTATATTTTGCTATGTCATCTTTCAATCCACTCCCCTTAGCAGATGCTGAACTCTTTTTACCCTTCTGGACTTCTCTGGATATCAAGAACTAAACCAGCATCTCTTCTCAAACATCTCTAGGTACTATTCTTTAAAAAGGACGAACGAACAAAGGAGTCTTGTGATATCTTAAAGAGTAGCAAGATTTATTTTGGCATAAATTTATGTTCACTTAATCCCATGATCTTTTCTGAGGTTTATGAACTTTGTGAACATGACAAATCAGTTCTGAAACTTAAGACAAAAACTGGTTTCATATAGTTAATTGCCTTACTATGCAAGACAATAAAAGATGTGAGACACATCCTGAACTGAACATTTGGGGTGAAATTTATGCTAGTGACATGGAATATAGTTTATATTTTCTGACAATCGTGTTACACTAATTCTTTGTTTTACTTATCTTCTTCCACTTACAGTCATTTCATTACCAGTTTGCTGATCTGTTGGTCCCAACTTATCTATTCTGGCATAGAACATTATTCCTTTTTTTTTGCCTTCATCACTTCCCATCACAATCCCAGCAGGACTTGGGCAGAATTCTCTCTCCCTTCCATTCAAGCTCTTCAAATATTAAATTGCGGTGACGAAAAGGGAGTGGGTCACTGGATTTATATCATTCATACAGAAGTGTGATGCACATTCTGCTAGATTTAGAATGTGAGTCTGATTTGTAATCTTGGTTTGGAGGGATAGTCACACACAGTTTTGCCAGTTTGGACATCATGGCAAACAACAGTTTGAGGAAATCAGGAAGTGTTTTATTAAGGCACATATAAGAAGGAAGGAGCATCTTGATTTCTGAAAAAAACAAATATGACCTTAAAGCAGCCTTGGTACATACTTCCAACACCCCCAGGCAGTAGCTTAATGTTGATTTTTATGCTGTTAAGCTGGTTCTTTTCTTGTTTTATATATTATGTTTGACAGATTTGACAGATGTTTTAGTGGGTTGTTGTTGTTTTAGGATTATGTTATTTCATTTGTGTTTCTATTAAAAACATTGTTAACTACCTCAGAGTGTTTTTTTTAAAATATAAGAAAATATTAATTATATTCTCAAATACCAAGGACAGATCAAGAAGGTCATAAGTTTTTAGTAGGGAAGAAAATGCCCACATTAAAAGAATAAAGGAAATCACAGAAAGACAATGAATGGCTCAATATTCCCTCCCTCTTCTCATTTGACCTTACTCTCAATGAACGCAGCATTAAACCAAAAAGCCATATTGAGAACACCAGGTAAGTTATTTAGAAATGGTTGTAAAAGGGGTATCAAACAGTGAAGCAGCTGCTCCATAAATAGAGTGATGGAAAGAAGCCTCATTTTTATTCTCAGCTGTATTCCTATTCATGAAATCTCACACAATCTGGACTTGAGCAGCAGTAGCAAGAATTGTCCAGAGAGGAATAACTAATCAGCCACAGCTTGTAGCTTCCCCCCCCCCCATCAAAACTGTTCCTGTTTGTTAATTAGTGTGTGTGTGTGTGTGTGTGTGTGTGTGCGCGCGTGTGTGAACAATTCCATGTAACTGCTTCACAGCTTTCTAGACACAAACCTGGTCAACTCATTCTTACATTTCTACCATCTCATGGTGCTCATTTCAACAGCAATAAATGCAATAGCTATTTGGTCATTTTTGCTCTGAAAAATTGAATGAGTCAAAAAAGAGCAACTATACTACCTCCCAAGGGATTCAGTTTTGTTTTGTTTTTGTTTTTAATTCTGTTGGGATAGTCACAACCACAAACATCTGTAATGGAATGCAAGGCTTATTCGTGAAATTTCCACTGATAATTTTATTTTACAAAGAAGAAATGGATTGCGTCCTCTATTTTGAGAGGGCATTTTTAAACATTTCATGCTTCCATGCATACATAGGAGCTCCAAACTTTAAGCACCAAACGTGTTTGGCACATAAGACACCAGTGTTAATTGGCCTTTTCCACAGCAAAATGTATGATTCACAGAAAGCACACAGATGCTGGCATTATCAGGGTCCCAGTATTTGCACATAGGTCTCAGGTGCCTTACATGCTTAACTTGGGAAACACCAGTGTAAGACTAGTTTACATGCAGCAATCATATTTGCTATGAAAAGAACACAGCTCCTTTTTAAACAGGCACAAAAAAACCCTTTTATGCTTTCTAGCAATTTAGTTTTCAAATGCAAAAAATGTGAGAAGTTTACTTTTAAAAAATAAGATTTGGGGAGGGGGGTGTTAAAAACAAAAACAACCCTCAGCCATAGTTACTGATTCTGTCCTTTTTTAAAAAAAATGTCTGTTTCCTACAGTGGCTCCCATCAATTCCAGTAGGGACTCAACTTCTGCTTTATAAATGCATATCGAATGTAAATGCTTGCTCGACAGGTTGCATCCTGGCAACCCTGGTTAGCAGGATGTTATTTTTAAACTATATGGGTATGGTTTTGATCCCTTCACACCTTAAATTGAAAACAATAGCAATGTCTATTTCTGCGGCATTAAAAATCAAATCACTTCATATCTCCCTGTCAGCTCCGTCTGTAATGATCTTGGCGAGGACAACAACAGGGACAATCTGAAGTACCAATTCATTGTGAAAAGCATCTTGTATTTTTAAAACATTCCATAAAGGGTGGGTTAAGAAGCAATTAAAAACTACCATTAAAAACCAGCAACTTTGGACTGAAGAAAAAATAAGCAATAAAGTGTATATAAGTATACAGTCTTCTTAAATGGAGTTTGGATAAGGTTTTGTCCTTAACTGGTGTTTAAAATAACCATATTTTTTAACTGAACCATCTTTTTAGCTCAATCCCCAATTAGATATTTGACATTTTCCTCAATAAAATGTTGAACCAGCAGGTCACTAAAATCTTCTATTTCATGAGCATTACATTTGTGACATCACTTGTTCCACTTTCAGTAAAAAGTGCATTTATTTAATTTTAGAGAATTTGGAATGTCCAATGCATAGGAAAAACAATGACCTCAGTCCAAAGGCACCTGCAAGAGCTGGGAAAGCTAGCTCATCAAACTTAACTAGGGATTTTTGAGGACTATTACCTCCTATTTACATTTACAAGAACTTGGCATAATGGAAAGAAGTCATCATATATCTGCAGCCACTTGAACAGGAAGATCACAAAATTTTGTAAAAGCTGTTCCCCTTAGTAGAGAACTTAATATAGTTAAATGTTCATATGAGAGCCAAATGGCACATTAAACAGCACAAAATGATCAAATTCTGGATTCTACCACTTTAGATTACAGGGAGTGGAATATTTTTGGCTGCTCCATCCCCTGGTGAACTCCAATTACTTCTAAGAGAAAGAGAATGTCTTTAGCATCTCAAAATATTTCCTAAAAGAAATGGGCAAAACAGTTATTCAACAGCACAGAAAATGGACCAAGAAGAAATTGTTTTAAAACTATGAAAAGGTAAAGTGTGATTAGACATCAGAAAAGAAAACCTCCTAATGGTAAGTGGAAAACACTGGTGATGGAAAACATTTGCCTGAGTTTGTAGTATCTTATTTCCTTGACAATTCCTTGAAATGCCAGACAGATGGCAGTCACAGATAACTGTGTACAGGTAAATCATACCCCTTGACCTAATCTCAAAAGCTGTTGAGTGTAGTAGTTTGCTCATTAAAAAGTTGTTGCCACCACAGGAAATTGGAAGGGAACAGTTCCAATATGGGATGAGTGTGCAAGGGAGAAAGTCTAAGAAACCCTCTCATTCTCGGAGCATCAGGCAAGGTTGGGGAAAGAAGTGCTCAGGGGCACTTCTGGTATTAGCTGGAAAGGAAAATAAACTTTGCTTCCAGAAGCCAAAAGATGCAGAGGGAGGCTTGGTTACACTTATTTCCTCATTAAAAGGTAAATGTATGAAAAGACCCTTAGTAAACACATTTTGAAGACAGAGAAAAGTTGTTCGTTTTTTACAGAATGGTTGATGGTGGAGGAGGGCAGTAAGGGAATTTTGCTCAGTAAACCCTGGCAATGACTGAGCATACCTTCTCATCCTTTTGTTATTTTGGTTCATGTTGCTGACATTTTTCAATCTGAACAACAAACAGAGGGGGGAGCGGATTACTTGAGGACCATTTCCCAGGCTGCCTGGACTCAGAGGAGTTGGAAGACTGCCTCAGGAGATAAAAGCATAGATGCTGAAACTCCGAAACAACTTATTTTTAACAGAGAGCATGCATGCAGAGAAGGGAGAAAATGCCTGTAAAAGAACTAAAGGCCATGCTTTGCCTCCAACCAGAGTGATAGTCTAGTTATATGCCTAATAAAGGAAATAGTTCTTTTCACATCTCCTGACATACACCAAACAGTGAGCTGGGAGTGGGATGTTAGCATACTTTGCAGGGCTGAAACCAGAACCTTGCTAGTACAGTCTTATGCTGCCCAGGAAACAAAGTTGGAGCTTAGCCAGTCCTCTTAGTCCTTTCAGTTACCAGCTAGTCAAGCATCAATGGCATCGATGGGCTTTGTACCTCAAAACAAAAGTTGAGCTTAGCTTAGTAGCTAACTGGCAGCCAGTGCAATTATTTCAGCAGTGTAGTGAGGTAACCGAGGGACGAGGGTGGCGCTGTGGGTAAAACTCAGCACCTAGGACTTGCCGATCGTATGGTCGGCGGTTCAAATCCCCGCGGCGGGGTGAGCTCCCGTCGTTCGGTCCCAGCTCCTGCCCACCTAGCAGTTCGAAAGCACTCTTAAGTGCAAGTAGATAAATAGGTACCGCTTTATAGCGGGAAGGTAAACGGCGTTTCCGTGTACTGCGCTGGTGCTGGCTCGCCAGAGCAGCTTCGTCACACTGGCCACGTGACCCGGAAGTGTCTCCGGACAGCGCTGGCCCCCGGCCTCTTAAGTGAGATGGGCGCACAACCCTAGAGTCGGACACGACTGGCCCGTACGGGCAGGGGTACCTTTACCTTTTTTAGTGAGGTAACCAAGTTTGCTGATTTCAATGGGATCTAAATGCAACTAATTTAATTTACATCCAGTCTATTGAGTTTTCACTTGCAACAATGATCTTCATGGAATTTACTCATAGGTTGCCTGCTGTGCTTTTAAACCATATATGATACACAGAATTACAGGAGCTAAAGCTTCCCCACCATTGACTTTAATGCCAGCTAAAGCTTTGAATGAATGATGTCTGCATGCTACCTTCATACATTTTGATCATCTAGAGTCCTTTAATCTAACACAAGACTCTTAGCCTACCAACTGATGAAGCATTCCAATCAGATCTGCAACTCAGTTCTGGAAATATTACTTTGAATTCTCATAATGAAAACTTCCTTTAAAATGTTATTGTAATAATTCAACATTGGCTGCAGCTTTCTTGACAGCTTGTATTTCTTTAACAAAACTGTCTCAAACGGATTGTGCACAGCATTCTTTCAAGAATTAATTTCCTTTCAGTGTAAGATGTTAAGGCACTAAAAGTGTGCAGGAATTCTAGTCTTGAGGGATACACTAGCTCTAAAATGTTATTTTATAATATCCCACTGACTTTTTCTGAAGATATAATGTTGGCTAAAGTTCTATTTTGGGGGAACAGAAAACTATTTATTTCCTGTAGCAGTTCTAGTGTAAAACTGTATGGAACAAACATCTGATGTTATGTATTTTTATTTCAATATAAAACACGACATTTTAAGTACATAAGTTTAAGTACATAATTGTTAATTCTAAAGAATTAAATGCCAGTCATTACTTTAAAGACAGAATTTCCTGATGTCACTATATTCTGAAGAATTCTGCAGCTGGAACTGATGTAAATAGAACAGCACAGTTCAGCCAAACTACATAGCCTGTTTTTTCCTGCCTTTGCTTCCCATGTGCTCTTAAAATACCTAGTTTGGGGCATCTAGAGGTCTTGTAATAACTTCATGAAGCAGAGTCCCATATAAGGTCAACTAAGAAGGCAGATCACATTGGTTAAGTATGTGTGCAGGTATGCACTCAATCACACAACACACTTTACAAGCGGGGAGGATGAAATCCTGCACAGGTTTACTCAAAAGTCCAAATGAAGTCAATACAGTTTACTCCCAGGTAAGTGGGCAAAAGACTGCGGTCTAAGAGTTTGTCCTGCACCTGTGTACACAATCTGCACGCCAGGATGTGAATGAACCAGCTCTCATTTTAGCTATTACAGGGGACAATTTGCTCTAGTAACATGAAAAAAGGTAATTACTACTTTGAAAATTCTCCACCTGGTGCTGCATCCATTCATTATGTTGCTAATTGCTTTTTTTTTTAATGTATTTTAAGACATGGAAAATTTTCCATGAAAATAACAGCAGGGAGAATTTTTCCACCCCACCTCGCTGATTAGGAAAAAATGAATAGAAAGGACTGTTCAAGAACCAGGCATATTTTACATCAGTTAGGCTACTTTTCCCCTTATGCACTCGAAGCAGAATTCTTTCCTCTGATTTAGAGATGAAATCAGGCTCCTTTGATGATGATGAAGAAGAGTTTGGATTTGATATCCCGCCTTTCACTCCCTTAAAGGAGTCTCAAAGTGGCTAACATTCTCCTTTCCCTTCCTCCCCCACAACAAACACTCTGTGAGGTGAGTGGGGCTGAGAGACTTCAAGGAAGTGTTACTGGCCCAAGGTCACCCAGCAGCTGCATGTGGAGGAGCGGAGACGCGAACCCAGTTCCCCAGATTACAAGACTACCGCTCTCAACCACTACACCACACTGATGTGTTTGAACAGGTAAAACAAGTGGGGTCTGCAACAAAATGTTGCAGTAGGGAGTGCTCCTGTGTTCCAGGCAATTATAGGCTACTTCTCTCCCCCACCCTAGCTTTCCTCCCCCCCCCAATTCCTCCCAAACAGTCAGCATTGTCAATGAGCATGCTGAATGGGGCACTTAGGGCTTCGTCTCTTGCCACTAAAAGTGCGCCCCCCCCATAAAGGGGTTGGGGGGGTTGGTACTTCGGAGCATGCTAATTCCTTGCTAATACCTCCCCCCTTGGGCAGTGACATTTGGAGAGTCAAGTTTTCTATTGGTATACTTGACAGTTGTTTAACATTCTACAGTACTGATAAGTACTTGCTATTTTATGAACCATCACAACAAACTGCTAAAAAGACAAAAAGACTACTGAAGGAGCACACATCCATTTCATTAACAGGTTGATGTCTTCATTCAATCTCATTTCTACTTTGGCCAAAGTTTATATACATTTAATAAGAGTCAACCCTTGGAACAAAACAAGAATTTGTACTCAACTTAGGTTCTGTGTTGAGCCACCCTGTAGTGTTAAATGAAGGAATGAAACAATTTTCATATGAAAGAGCTCCATGCCTACCATTAATGCAGTTGTAAGTTGTGAGAGATTGCTTCTAGTGGCTTGAGTTCCTACTTAAACAGGTATTTTTAAGGTTAAGCTCTGGGACCTGAAACCCAAGATATAACCACTGATGTGGGATAACAAAATTATAAATTGAAATGTCCATTCTGGCATGAAAATGTTGCCAGATATAAACATTGGAAACAGTGGATACTTGTCAAGTTTTCTTTGAAACTTTTATTCGAAGGCAAATAAATTTAAACCTTATGTTCTCAACAGCTCAACACTCTGTTCTCTGAAAATCAAGTTTTTGTGAGAAAGCCATCCTCTTGTCACTTGCAATCATTAGAAATATTTTTTTAGAAACTTATTGCAACTCACAAAGAGTTCTTTCCAAGATAACATAGTGTAAAACTGAAGTGCTTTTCTAGAGATAGCAAGTTGAAACAGTAGGCCCAATGCCATGAAAAATTCAGCATAGGAACAATTACATCCCCAGGAAAAATAGGATCCTCAGTGAGTGAACAATTACAATTGTGAATGCTGCTTGGAATGTGGTTACCTCACTGCTCCTATTGAAGAATGCCCTTGATGGAACTAGTAGTGCAGCAACTCTGCCTCCTCAGAGGCCTGGTCTATTGCAAGGCTTTTAAAAGAAGCTTTATAAATTAGTATTTTTACACAATAATTCATTTGTAGCTGAATGTACTGCTAAAGAATGGCAGCACCTTTTAAGCCCTTTTAAAAAAGCTTTAAATTGCAATCCCTGATAGAAACAAAATGATTTCCTCTACCGCTCACAAGTCTCCCCATTCTAGGTGGACAGGCGGACATACTACATTTGGACCACCAACTGGAAAAAGGTTGATATCTTGATAAACCACTGAAATATTGTTTCTAGAGCTGCATAGCATCGAAAATTCATGTACGGACATCCTTCGACTTACACGTGATCGACATGTGTGACCACATGAATGTGCAGTGATGGGAAATCAATCTAACAATTTACATCAATTCAAAGCTGGAGGCAGTGGAAGACAGGAGTGCCCGGTGTGCTCTGGTCCATGGGGTCACAAAGAGTCGACACAACTAAACAACAACGTAAGCTAGAAATGACAGGAGAGAACTGGAAAGTCCTCACAGCATGCGAGGAGATCCTCCCCAGAGCCCAAAGATGTTTTAAAGGCTTTTTTGAAAAAGGAAGGGAGGGAGGGAGGAACTTATGGGCTCCAAAATGGCGTGAGTGAGCTCTCAATGCTGCTGCACTGCCCTGCTCAACAGCTGTCGGGCAGGAAGCTGTACTGCTGCAGACTCAAACGCATTGTTCTCTGCCCTTTCTGGCAATCTGTAGGCAAAGGTACAGTATGGGTTGCTTTTTGTTATGTAGCGTTCCAAATAGCTCTGAAGTTTTTTGTTGTAAAAGAAGAAGAAATCACCCTAGTTCCCCGCTCAAGCATTTCACTTACTGTATGTGCACATGGGCCCAGAACGTAACCCACACATAAGTGGGGAGTCACCTGTATTTGAAATCTTTCAAGTATATTAACACTGCATCTGCTTCATTTCTTTTACTTTTAGGCAACGGATACACAAATATTTATCAGCATAAAAGAGTAATAGCAGTAAGAGGGAGACCTCAAGACAGCTTCTCATTTTCTGTACTCAAGAAGGCAAACAGATGATCGCCAAACAAACCCAATGTATCTCTTGACATTTCAAAGGGGAGAGTAGTGAAGTCTAGTGCCATTTTAAATGAGCCGCTATATGGCATGATGAAGTCCGGTTGAGTTACAGAGAAGAGAGAATACCAAGCTTCTTTATTCTCAGCAAGAGAGGAAAATAGAAAGAAATGCTTGCTACAACACCACCACATTTTTAAAAATACCTTTGCAACCTGCCAGTGCTCTCAACCACTAGCACACAGATCTCCCTCTCATTCACTTTTTTAAAAAAATGATACACAGTATTGTAAATGGCAGTCTTCCTGTAACATGCTTATTGCAGCATGAGAGAGCAACTGCTTTCCTGTCCACCCGTCCTGCAAAATGTAGATATTTCTCTGATATTTTAATAAATTCCAGTGCTGCAGCAGGCAGATGAGCAGAGCATGTAGTAGGAGAGGTACTCTTTTAAGAAAGGAACTGGGGAATATTGAAGAATAGAAGCTCTGCAAGCTTAGGAGTTTTCCCTCCACTTTTACAATCTAATTTTTGTGAACAAGGGTTTACAAAGAGGCAAGTTAAGGCCCAGCTCCATAACTTTTCCACATTTGGAGGTTTTATACCAGAAAATGTAAGATGTTGTATACTTTTGAGCTTTTATTAGATTTATTGCAAAAAAAAAAAAAAGGCAAAACTGCCAAGTTACAAAATTAATGACAGCTTAAAAATTTGGGGGTGGGGATGAAATCCACTCAGGCAATAGTCTTCTCTCCTCTCCTTCCTCCACCTTGCAGCCCCCTGAACGCTTCCAAAATGTGTTCCAGAGGGTTGGAGAGCCGCCTGGAAGAAATTTTGGGGCATGTAGGGGAAAGGAAGGAAGAAGCAGTCAGACTGCACAAGCAAGAAGTCCATTCTACTCGCAGATGGACTCTATAGGAGATCACCCAAGAATTTCAGTTGTTCAATGACCAAGATAAAACCCTGAAACAGCACTGCTATTCAAGAAGAAAAAAGAAAAGGGGGTAGGCTACCAAGGCCAACCACAATTTTCTGAAACCCTGTTTTTTGAGTGCTTGTTAAACTATAAATTTCAGTACAATCTGAAGATTCAATTATACAAACCATTGCAGGATTAAGACAGTATTTTATTTCAGAAATGCATTCGGGAAGGGTCATAACTGGGTGGAATGCTTTGCACACAGAAGGTTCCATTTCCAATCCCTGACTTCTCCAAGGAAGGCTGGGAAAGATTCCTGCCTGCAAACCCTGGAGAGTTGCTGCCAGTCAGTGCAGACAGTGCTGAGTTAGAGGACTAAATAGTCTGACTTGGCATGAAGCAGCTTCCTATGGTCATATTACATATATTACATATATTTTGCACTTTAAGTGTTTTAACTGAAGCACTTCATATTTCAAACTAGAGCTTAATGGAGTATTTTGTACTTTTTATTTGAATCAGTCAAAGGCATACTGTTTTGCCAAGATGTGGTTGTTTCCATAATATCAAGATATTCATCTGAAATTCCAGAGCTCATTACTAGCTGAACAAAGCCCTTACCACATAGTAACATATGCAAAATGGACTGGAACATATTCCCAAACAAGTGCCAGAACCAGTGTTACAGGAATCAAGCAGTGGTGCCAATCCCAAGCATAAGACTGAACAATCCTGTGACCACCAAGGGCTAGGTCTAGATTCATGCATGAGCTAAAGGAGATCTGTGTTTAAGCTACACATGCTAGCTTTGGGTGTTGGGTCAATACAACAATAGACGCAAATCATTTTTTGTTTGTTTTCTACAGTCAACAATCTGTACTGACAAATGATTCCATGGCATGAGCAATGCTTTAAAAGCATTTAATGCGATCTGGGAGCCATACCAATTTTCTTTTGCTAACCCAGTGGTTCTCAATCTTTTTTCGTCCGGGTCACACTTTCAGAATAAAAATTTGCTTGTGCCATACCAAATTTTTAATTAATAAGAAACACATTGAAAACAAAAAGAAACAATTTCTAGCGCTACTTGATTTATAAAATAGAACACAACTACTTTATAACATGATCATGGGACATCCAGAAAGTATTAAGCCATGCAGCTACATAAGAACATGAATCATTCCCAAAATAGAATTATAAACGAGCCTCTTACATACGTACCTTAAATATATATATATACAAACTCAATAAGATGTGTGAACTTGCTTTTGCTGGGTTATCTCATTTATATTAAGTCTAACTAGAGACAAACAACTCAAATATCAACACAAAAAAGCCTTGCTCTTGCTCTTATTTTGAAAAGCTATCTGCCAATATTCTGCAGGTAATTTTATTTTGATACTATATTACACTGAAATGTGCTAATCAGCAATGCAAAAGCCGTGGGAGACCCGTGGGAGACCCTAAGAATGAATTTGTTACATCATGTTCGGATTGTCCTTCAATAAATTTGAAAAGTACACCAACAATAAGACCCAACTTAACAAAAATGAATGCAAAGCCTTCATGTGGAAGAACATCCACAAGTGCACAATTTGCTTTGTAGAACACCAAACAGTGGGCAGCTATTATTTCAAATAAGCAAGTTGGAGCCTCCAGAATGCCCACAGCATCTGTTATTCCACAGTACATTCTATTTTGGTTCCAATCTTTCATTTATTTTTATGATTTGAAGTGTGTTGCTTGCAGCTGGGCTTCTGTGGTAGTTTCTAAATGTATTACACTTTGTTTGTGTAGTACATGCTTTCAAACAGGACTTTAAACCACTTTTTCAATTATGGCTTTTCCCAAGAATGTACATGGCTTATGTGCTGCAAAGGAGATGCCTCAAGTAATATATACCTATTAGATCAGGCATAGGCAAACTCCAGCCCTCCAGATGTTTGGGACTACAATTCCCATCATCCCTGACCACTGGTCCTGTTAGCTAGGGATGATGGGAATTGTAGTCCCAAACACCTGGAGGGCCGCAGTTTGCCTATGCCTGTATTAGATTAATCTCACACATTAACTGAAGTACTGTGTCCAATTCTGGGACCCCAATTTAAGAAGGATATTGACAAGCTGGAACGTATGCAGAGGAGGGCAACCAAGATGATCAGGCGTCTGGAAACCAAGAGTTATGAGGAACGGTTCAGGGAGTTGGGTATGTTTAGCCTGGAGAAGAGGAGACTAGAGGAGATAGGATAGCCATATTCAAACATCTAAAGGGCTGTCATGGAAGATGGAGCAAGTCTGTTTTCTCCTGCTCCAGAAGGTAGAACCTGGACCAATAGATTCAAGTTACAAGAAAGGAGATTCTGACTAAACATCAGGAAGAACTAGATGGTGCTAAGATCGGTCTGACAGTGGAAGGGACTCTCTCAGAAGGCAGTGGACTCTCCTTTATTAGATGTTTTTAAGCAGAGGTTGCATGGCTATCTGTCATGGATGCGTTAGTTGAGATTCCTGCATTGCAGAAGGTTCATTAGATGATTACTGGAGGCGCTTCCAACTCTACAATTCTGTGATTCTATTATCAGTATAGCTTTTGGGTATGCTGCTTTTCATTATTAAACTAATTTTCAAACATTCAAAATGAAAAATTCAAGAATGTACCAAATTACAACCAAAACCCACACCCTAAAAATGAAACAAATTATTGGCATTTAAGGCACCATGCAAAAAAACATTTTCCATGCACATTATCATATTTCACAGTCATTTATTTTCCATAATCGCATTATATTCAACAAGGTCAGGAACTCCTCAGATCGGTGCACAGTGCAAAATTCAGGAGACCAGAAGGAAATGTGTTTCAATGGAAAATAGGATTCAAGATCCGGACATAATGTGTGGGAGGGAAGCCATAGCCCTGAAAGGCATCTTACTTTATTTGTTCAGTGTATTTATATTTCTCAACTGAGCATTTTGTTACAGTGAATGGACTGGAACTATTCTTGCCCTTCACAAACAAAGGGTTCTTTACATTCACAGAGCAAAGTAGGATCCAGTGAAGGCTTCCCACTGAGGGGAGTGGGTTGGCAATTTTCATCAATTCCTCTTTCCCCCCGCAGCCCCCAGCACCACATCCCATGCTGCCTGAGAGTCCTTCAGTCCCACAGAACAGCCCTGCAGGACAAAGGAGAAACTGGTGAAAACTTCTGGGCTGCCCCTTTCCTGCAGTACACTCTGAACACCATTAAGAGCAACTCTGGATCTAGCCCAATATATGCACGAACACATTGCAAATATACACATACACCAAAATCCAAACAATTATCTCTATGCAAGGCGTCTGTTGGATTTTTCCCTGTGCACAGCACAAAATGCTATAGAAATCTATCTGGGGGTTGGCATTTGAGAAGAAAAAACATTAAGCTCCCTTGGGTCCAACAAAGCTCTCTGGATTGTGCCTTACTGTTTTGGACGATTTTCTTGCACATCTTTCCCAAATTCCTACCTTCAATTTATTATTGCAGAACATTTTCTATTTTCCAGGAAGTGTCACCATCTCTTAGCCTAACCCACCTCACAGGTTGTTATGAGGATGAAATGGGGTGGAGAAAGATGGGTACCACCTTGAGATCCTTGGAAGATAAAGGTTGTATATACTGTGGAACCTCTAGTCACAACCACAATCCATTCGGGAGGCCCGTCCTTATGGCGAAACGGGTCACTGAGAGAGGCCATTGTGCACAGGCGCGAACGGCAAACGCCGCTCCTACTCATGCGCAAACAGTGATCGCCACTCCTGCACATGCGTGAACAGCAGCAAACCCACCGGTTACTTCCGGGTTTGCCGTGGTCACAATTTGGAACGTCCGCGAGTGGAGGCGGTTGTAAGTAGAGGTTCTACTGTAAATGCAATGAATGAATGAATGAATGATTCCAATGCTATTTTTCTAGAAAAAGAGGTGTTGGAACTGACCACAAACGCCTCCCTTGTTCTCTTAGAATGGCAATGGCACCCACCTGAGAAGTGCTGGAACTGAATTCCGGCGACTTCCGGCTGAAAAAAAAGCTCTGAATAAAACCTCTCCAAACATGAGAACCGTCTACCCACAGTGTTTCTGTATCATTGGGATTGAGTTTCTTTACTGCTTTTCTTCCACACATGGAGATGTGCAAGATTCTGTTGGCAGTGCATGTTCCTGAAACTCATCTGAACATGTTTAAAAAAAGTTTTCCTACAAATTTACATCTATTTATAAAATGAATGGAAAATGTCACCACAGAAACGGTCTACTTTAGAAAAACAAGTACATGTCTTCCAAAATGCTGCCCTCCATTTAGATGCCTGTTTCTTCAAACACTGTAATTATGAGAAACCAAAATTGATTTCTAAATACTTCAAGATGAAACTGGCACTGATATGCAATTATCTTTTTCAGCTCTACATTGCTTGTACATAGAATGGATCCTTTCCGTGAATTATTTTAGACTGCAATTCTTGACTGATATAAATATCCTACAGAAATCATCCCAAGATATAAGCATCTAAGTAGAATGAATAATCTAACAAGCTTTACACATATATAACACTGGTGCTGAAAAATCTATACTGGCTGCCTGTTCACTACCAAGGCAAATTCAAGGTTTGGTTGTTGACATTTAAAGTCTTAACCAGTGGCAGACTTTGGGGTCTCAAATTTCAGTGGCGCCCTGTGTGACGCCAAAATTGGGGGGCAGGGCTGCCTCTCACCTTCCATTCTATATCATAGTTGCAGCGCCCCCTGCAGCACCCCAAAGGCTCTGCACCCAGTGCGACTGAACCTAAATCTGCCTCTGCTTTAACAACTTGGAAACAGGACATCCTAGGTGCAGACCAGCCAATCAATTCCATGATCAGTCAATTACCACTTGGTGACAACGCAGAAACAAGCCTTCTCAGTGATCACACCCACCCTCAAAAATGCCCTCCCTCAGGGAATTCTTGAGCCAGGCGCCTCTTAAAAACGTTTTTATCCAAGCTCTACTGGATTTGGGAACTTTAATTTTCTTTTCAACACTATTGGTTTTGTATGTGGTATACAGTTGTGTTTTGTTTTTAATCTCATTTTAACTAGTTTTTATGTTATGCAATGTTATGTTTTACAATATTATTCCATGTTGTATTTCAATTGGGTTGTATACAACTAAATTCCACGCAGAGTAGAGCACTGCAATTAATGGACCTAAGTTAGTCTTGTCAATTAATTTCAATGGGTCTACTTCCATTGGGACTAACCCATTTTTATGTCAATTTGTTTTTATTACTGCTTGTTAGCCGCCCTGAGCCCGGCCTTGGCTGGGGAGGGCGGGGTATAAATAAAATTTATTACTTATTATTTTTATAAACTGCTTAAAATATTATTCTATTAAGTAATATAAAGATGTTATAAACAAACAACTTTGTAAAGAAAATATGTTCAATGTGCAAATTATTTTGTGCCTTATAACCATAAAAAAACTTTTTTAAAAACTTTGCAAAGTTTCCATTTTTATGACAGAGACCTGCTTCAGACACTCACTTAAGCCACAGTTTTTAGGTGATCACAAGCAAGGCATTGCATGCTTTCATGATTTCACACTTTCCCAGCCTCATCTGCCATGTGCAAGAGGAGAAGTGAAAGCTTTCCTTTTTAATTAAGAATAAACCACAGTTCCATGTCATGTACAAATGCAGAGGACAAACCAGGATCTCAAGCCAGTTTTGTGTTTTTTTTTGCTTTTGTTTTTAGGTTGTTTGCAATGGGAACTGTGGTTGGTTCTTAGGCCCTCACCCCTAAACACCAGCCATGTGGGTTGGGGCTGATAGGAGTTGAACCCAACATCTGGAGGGTCACAGGTTAGCCAACCGTGTTCTAAAGTGAACACAGATTCAACTTCTCTTTTTTTTTTTTTAAATATTTATTGGGGTTTACAATAAAAATAAATATAATAAACAGTATAACATATATCTTAACATAATTTCACATTTTCTTTGGACTTCCTCACATCTCCCGCTCCCACTTTCATCGTTGTAACTTTTTGCCAGCAATTTATTATCTTATTTGCATTCTTATGTCCCATCTGTATATTTATAATCTTATAATTCTCAAAAAGGTTTATATTTTCTCAATCTCACTTATTATCTTAAATCATCTAATTTAGTGGTGCTCAATTATTTATGATCTAGCATCCTGCTTAACATTCACTCAAGTTACAATGTTTTTGTAAATAGTTCTTAAATTTCTTCCAGTCCTCCTCCATCTTCTCTTCTCCCAGGTCACGAATTCTGCCGGTCATCTCGGCCAGTTCCATATAGTCTATCAGTTGCATCTGCCATTCTTCCAGTGTGGGTAGATCTTGAGCTTTCCAGTGCTTTGCAAGTAGTATCCTTGCTGCTGTTGTTGCATACATAAAGAATGTCCAGTCCTTCTTTACCACCCCTTGGCCGACAATACCCAAAAGAAAGGCCTCTGGTTTCTTTGTGAAGGTATACTTAAATACCTTTTTCAGTTCATTATAAATCATTTCCCAGAACGCCTTCACTTTAGGGCAGGTCCACCAGAGGTGGAAGAATGTTCCTTCACTCTCTTTACATTTCCAACACTTATTATCAGGCAGGTGGTATATTTTTGCAAGTTTGACTGGGGTCATATACCATCTATATATCATTTTCATTACATTTTCTTTCAAAGCATTGCATGCAGTAAAGTTCAACCCAGTACTCCACAACCTTTCCCAGTCCTCAAACATGATATTGTACCCAATGTCCTGCGCCCACCTTATCATAGCCGATTTAACCATTTCATCTTGTGTATTCCATTTTAACAGCAAGTTATACATCCTTGAAAGTACCTTAGACTTTGGTTCTAACAGTTCTGTTTCTAGTTTCGATTTCTCCACCTGGAACCCTAGTTTCTTGTCATTTTTAAAGACTTCTTTAATCTGAGCGTAATGTAACCAGTCTCGCACTTTATCCTTCATTTTCTCCAAACTCTGCAATTTCCAGTTGTCTCCATCTTTTTCTAGTATTTCCCAATATTTTGGCCATTTAGCCTCCATATTGGGTCAGATTCAACTTCTCATACGTGTGAAGAAGATGGAAGCACATGTGTCCATGTGTTGCCATCACTCACTGTCATTCATTTAAGTCAAAGAGTAATAGGTTTATACCATTCTAAAGATATGCACTTAAGTCCAGTTATTTAAGCAGCATATGCAACTCCATACTATGTTACAACTTGTATCTTTTGGACTTATCAAATCATACACACTAAACCCTACAAACAAGTTAGTACTATTTTTCTAGATATGAATCACATGATTACAACATGAAGTATAACATCCGTAACGGAGGAATTAGAGTGTAACCTGAAAAGACACAAAACTATAAATGCACTCATCCCATAACTACATCTGCATTACTGCCTTACATTAATACAGTGGCCCCTCTGGATACAAATTTAATTTGTTCCGGGGGTCCATGTGCACCCCGAAAATTTCTAAGAAGAGGCGCTGCTTCTGCGCATGCGCACACAGTGAAACTACGTTACCCAAAGCTAACGTAACCCGAGGGTCCACAGTATGTTAGCAGCAACACTTTGAAAACAATGCTACAAAAGAGTTACAATGAAGCAATGTGAAACAGCCATTTTAAACAGCAACTGACAGCTATAATCAAACCCAACTGAAAAGCTTGACAAGAAAAAGACAAGATTGAGACACGCATGTTTTGGGGAAATGCATAACTCAAATAAGAAATCTTATTTGAAACACCATTCCCCTAAGAAAGAATGTGTGCTTAGATCCTTAAAGACTAGTGTCAGAGCTGAAAGAAACAAACCTAGAAGCCTGGTCTCTCAAGCTTCTAAAACTGATGCTTTGTATCAGCTCATGCTTTGTATACAGGTCTTTGTTCCAAACCTCAATGCCTCTAGTTTAAAAGGATTAGGTAGTATGTGGAAGTCCATACCAAGCTAAATGGACAAATGAGGTAGTTTAATTTTCCCTCATCACTCCTGTACAAAACTGGTACCTAAAGATGTGGTGCCGACATCTAAGTATTTAAAAATAAAACCTATAGTTCAAGCCTCACTCATTCTCACCACAGGTCTCTCAGCTTCTTCTTTTTTTATAAGATATTTATTGAAATCAGCTTCTAGCCTCATCAGTTGGTGCAGACCTAGTCCACAAGGATGTAGAAGACCACAAGGGCACCCACAAATCCACAAGCACTAGAAGTCCAAAGGCAAATGGGGCTTGCCATGACATGTATCAACTTCTACATGTCAATGAGGGCACCATTGGGAGGGTGACCATTGTTAATCCAATACTGCCAAGCCCAAATTCTGGGGTAGCCAAGATGAACTAAGATAGATGGAAGCAGTGGAAAAGTAAATCTGTGTGTAACCTCTCCCAATGTAATAATAATTAAAAAAAACCTGCCTTTGGGAGAGACCTTGACACATGGACTGCTAATGAACAAAGAAGAAAAGCATAATTGAGTTAATAAGAATGTCTTGTTAACCAATAGACAGAAATTGGCTCTTGGGCAGCATGTGAAGCCATACTAATAAGCCTAAGGCAATATGTAGAAGTGGTTTGTTTATAATCTAATGTTGAAATGGAATAGCAAAAGTAACAAACTGGTTTTTGTCTGACAGCTCAGCTCCAGCCTGTGAAGTGGCCTGCCAGCTTTATCTCATGATTTCAGTACTGTGATGCATCAGAATTAAGATAAAAAATAGGGACCACCCACTTGCTGGCACACAAACTCTCAAGCGCCGCCTTTGCCAACCTGGTGCCCTATAGATGTTTTCAAGTACAATTCACATCAGGCATAGCATCTGGGATTGATGGGCTGTAGTACAACACACCTGGAAGGCACCAGATTAGCAAAGGCTGTTCCAGCAAAACAAGATCAAGGTAAGAACATTCCATGCCACTGAATATGAATCTAGCAAACTTTAGATAATGATATGGAACACCTTAACAATGACAAATACATAATTGCTTTATTCACTCTTTCAAATGAATCACAATCAGATTTTGAATTAGACAAATTTTAAACAAATTTAACAATTTTTAAATGTTTTAAAGTGAGAAAGCCAATATTAAGCTCTATTTTGAGTATGTCCTTACAAAAACATTAAATCGTATGTCCAACAGAACAGACTTTACACATTGACAAAATTCTCTCTTTGAAATCATACAAGTTTACAACGGACTTTTAGAAGACATCTGAAGGCAGCCCCGGATGGGGAAGTTCTTAGTGTTTCATGCTTTCCTTTGACACTGTCATCTTATCTGTGCTTAAGTAAGATTGGTAGCTATCGGCATCGCTGAAGAAGTAAGCCTAAATAGAGTAAGTGTAGCCTAATAGTTAGAGTGTTGGACAGGACCTGGGGTTTGAACCCCCATTCAGCCCTGAAGCTCATTTGATGACCTTGGCTTAGTCAGTCTTGCAGTCTAACATACCACACAGTATGTCAGTAAGTGTAAAATGAGGAGGAGGAGAAGAACCATGTATCCCATCTTGAACTCTTTGAAGGGAGTGAGGGATATACATTAGTATTCAAGACATTAAGCAGGAAAGTTCCTTTTACCTAATTATACACTGCTAGCAACAATTCTAACATACTTGCTCGAGTAAGAACTCAGTAGGACTTATTTCTGAATACACATCTTCTTTATAAGCTGGAACTTAAGGACCTAGAAGAAAAAGCACCCAAATGTATACACTGATCAGTAAGAGCTTGAGTTTACACGACAGTAACTACATAGGTGTACATGGGGGAGCGAGTGCTACTTTAGCACATCAGCAGAAATATACAGCAGGGTTGGAGAACCTGTGGGTCTCCAGATGTTGTTGTGCTAAAATTCACATCATCCCTGACCATTGGAGCAGCCTAGCTGAGGCTGATGGGAGTTGGTTCAAAAACATCTGAAATACTGGTTTCCTCAGTATCAACAGTCTACTTCATCCAGCAAAAGCAGTGTCATAACTGAGCTAAACAATATTAGTAAGGAAACTGAGGCAGGTGGCAGTTTAATTAAAGAATCCTATATTATGTACAACATGAGTCTCACTGCATACAAAATGAGGCACCCCTCCCAACTTTCTTAATTAAAGCACCCCATTGTAACCTGGAATTGAAAGACAAGGACTCGAAACTAGCACATATTTTAATCCCACCTATATCCGTCACCAACCCTTCCTCCAAAGATCTCAAGCTGGCGTTTCCGTTTCACGACCACACTGAGAAACAGACTGGGCTGCAAGAAGACAATTGCGGCCAAGCTACCCCAGGAAGTCATAGCCGGCCAGGGGGTTGAATTGGATTTCCCTTGCCACAATCCACCACTATGCCGGCACGTCAGCATGCAAGTCAACGTCACTTTCTAAAAGGTCTGAGGAAATGAAAACACGTCACACGTGCGCAACACCCAGCTATCAGGAGAGCAAAAGGAAGAAAAGCCTGTTTAAAGAGGTGGAACCGAAGCAGGAAAATGACGAAGGCCGTTTTGTACCGGGGAAGGGGAGGGGGATACATTTAGAGCACGCATTGGCGCCTCCACCAACCCCACTTCACCCGGAGACGACCCGCCCCCGTCCGCAGGGTGAGCCGTTGCCCAGCCTAGCCCAGCCCTCTCCGCCTCCAGCCTCACTCCCCTCACCTGATGCGCGGACCCAGAAGCGTCAGCTGGAGGAGGAGGAGAAGGAGGCCTCAGCCCTCGCGGCTCCTTCACCACGCTCCGAAGCGTCACCAGCAACGGGCGCCTCAGCCCCGGCTCAGGCTGCCGAGGACCCCCATCAGCGCGTCCCAGCCGCTAAGATGCAAAGGCAAGTCCCTCGCCGCCGCCATCTTCTTCCCGCCGCCACCTTCGACCTTCGAACTCTTCCCCCCCCCCTCGGGTCACTTCCGGTCCGCTGTCGCCTGAGCTTCGGTTGCCAAGGTGATCTCCGCGCTCTCCCGCGTGGGGAATTGGATTCTCTTAAAGAGATACCGCCCTTTTTGAGCAACGCCTGCCTTCTGTATAAAAGAACAAGGGACCAACCTTCTTTCTTTTTCCTTCCCTGAAGCTGGAGCCACACAACTATGGCACTCCGTTGTTGTTATTAAGAACAAGGATTTCTCCCGTGCCTTGAAATTACCTCTTTTAATGTTGTGGCTTTATATGCCCTGAAACACACCCACCCACCCCAATGCAGTATAATTAAAATCACCACCACACACACACAAAAATGCTACCTATTTTCATAGCTGTCAACTTTTCCCTTTTCTTGCGAGGAATCCTATTCGAAACAAGGGAATTGCCCTTAAAAAAGGGAAAACGTTGACAGCTATGCCTATTTTTAACACTTAAGTGTTAAGCTAGCAAAGCTTGGAGTGTTATTCCTGTTGTAAACGGTCACTGCGCTTATCTCGCAACACATTTGCGATTTCCATTGAAAGGTCAGGCAGGCTTCATGTACTTATGGCAAATCGTGATCTTTAACCTCCACTGGTGCGTTTGCGTGTGTGTGCACGTGGGGATGTTTGCAAACTAGGGATATCATCTCATGTATCTGAAAGGTGCGATAATCCATTAGATTTTAAGGGGTTCTAAAACTACACACACACACACACACCAAAAATGGGGAAAACAGAAGCCTAGATCATTGTAAAAAAATTAGCTTGCCCCATAACATTTAGACAGTGTTCAAATTGTATGAAGGGCTTCATCAGAATCCTCCACCATTTGTCATCTACAGCAGTCACTGGAAAGAGATGGGACTCCAGGGCCTTCTCCACCAGTTCTACGGAAATATCAGTAACTTTAAGCTCCTCTGGTCTTTGAAATGTTTTCATTCCAGCCGGTCATTTTCAAGAACTCCAGAGTAGCCAGTGTAATAATGTGGGGGCATTTGTTTCCTGGAAACACTGGGATGAGAGAGATCAGAGATGATCCCTGGAGAATGGTGTGAGGGGATGAAGCATGAATGTCTGGAGAAGCTCCAGCACAAAAATAGTTGTTGTTTTAACTGGGTTGTTTTTTTTTTAATTAAATAAAAACACTTTATCAAGTCTCCTCTTACATTTTTCGAAATGAAAAAGGCCCAGATTTTGTAACTTGCCTTTGGATAGACATCTGCAAACACTGTCCAGCTTGCAACGTGTTGGAAATCCTGGAAGCCAGGACCCAAGTTTGGGGCAAGTACTCTTTGGTGAGAGAACCCTGGCGGAGAGTAAACATGCCCCCACATTGCTCAGAGCACTTGCCTATCTCCCTAGAAAAGGTCAACAACTTTGGATGATTACCCATAGCTGAGCAACTATGCCAAATTTTAACTTATTGAAATGTGGCAACATTAGTTTAAGTCTTTAACTGCTTTAACTGCTTTCAATTTATTAATCACCTTCCAAACCACTGTCTCAAAGCAATTTACCAGATGGGTAAATTGCTTTGAGACAGTGGTTTGGAAGGTGAATAATAAATTAATTGTGATCACCAGCATCATGCTTTTGGCCATGCCAGCATAGTTCCACTGGTCACTTGCCCTGATATATAAAACCAGGAGGGTGTTCTCTGTGCTCTGCTGCAACAGACACTGGTGATATGTCTCTTGAGCTTGAAGCTGTCCTCCTTTTTGCTTGCGCAAGAAACTATAGAATTGAACTGGCAGCTGCATGGTTATTTTGGGTATAGACTTTGGGTTCCCATGCTAAAGCATTCAAGATTAAAAACAGCAACACAATAACATTTATTCTGTAGAGCATGTGTGCAGCCATGCAAAGAGCAATGCTACTTTGCTTAAGTGATAAAGTGGATGGCTTGCTAGGTCTTTTCCATTTCTGCATGCTGTGATTCATGTTGACTGGAATGTTTTTGCATTTGTAACCAGAGAGGAGCCAGATTAATAACACGGGAAGGGGCTGCAGTACACATCCTTTGTACTATAAAAGAACAGTAATCCGGTACTTCATTGCCTTTACTGGGATTCATCCATAGTTCTTACAGCAACCAAAGCGTAAGTGTTCCTGAGTGGAGTCCCTATTCCCTTAACATCTGTTTTTAAATATTTGTTCATTTTATTGTCCTGCCCTTCCCACGCATACCTGCCGTTTCCAATCTAAAACCATGAGCAGCTCACTAGACTCAAATTGCTCCTAACGTCTGTTCTTTTCATTACCACCTGGCTTGTTCATTGGATATGCCGCATAACAAATGGTGCCCTTTGTTGCTGGATCCTCAATAGAGTGTAGCATAGGGACAATTATATGCTGTCCTCTGGATATATGCCTCCTCCTTCATGACATCACTAGATTAAATCAGGGGGGCCCATAAGTGTGGTCAGTATCTACTTTTGAAGTCGTAATGCAGTGAGTCCAATTCACATTCATACGGTTTCTGGAATATTGAACAGGTCATGTACAGCTGGGTTATTTAAACTGTTAATCACCTCCCACATGATGGCTGGATTTGTGTTTCTGGTTTTAATTTTCCCTTCTAAGGGGGCCTCTGCAATAGCCAGTGGAGTCTGTTTAACCAAAGGAGCATCATATATGCCATGTTATTTCTGCTTTTGGCAGGGTTGGGAGGCTTGACTCCAAATTCCCACTTAAGAATCAAATGTTGAAATGGGAATATGAAGAGTGGTGTAGAAAATTTCTCTCCAGCTAATTAATGTGATAATTTTTGATATAGTGACTATCCGTTACATTGATTGCTTGGGTAGAATTTCCTGCGTTAAACCGATATTGTGAGAAACCTGGTTTTGGAAGTTTAAAAGTATTTATCTGAGTTGTTTATACTTCATTTTTCAAACCAACTTGACTGTCTACTCCTCAGCACTCTAAGTTTTGTGATGGAGCACCCTTTGAGACCAGGGCTTTATAGTGCACCAGAATTGATCCTAGGAGTTAGCAGACTGAGAGGTTCTCTTGGAGTCCAGAACACTACCTATCAGGCTTACTACAGAAATGAGAGTGTTGGTGGCCCAAGGAAGTAATGTGCTGGAATTTGGGAGTCCTGGTTCAAAACTGTGAAAACAGAAACTATCTTATCTACTAGTTGAAATGCAGACACCTCTGACTTTGCACCATACAAATGGTTTGAGGCACTTTGGAACCCAAAGAAGAAAATAAAAAGGTTCTCTCATGGTAGCAAAATATATTATATTAAACCCAATTATTGACTATTTGCTGTGCTTGGATGGTTCTTCAAAATCTGGCATCCAGGTCAGGTTGTCTAAGCCTGCCTAATGGTAGGTTCAGCCCAGAGTACACTACAATTTTAACACTGAAGGTTATTTACACAATACTTCGGAAATCTGGTTTTTAATTGAATCTGTACTGTGGAGAGTATTAAGCACCCTTATACATATACTGGAAAACTGATTATAAACTAATCAGTTTGAAATAATTAGTAGAGTGACGGAGAACAGCTGTTTTGATAGAAAGCAAATGTTTATTCAGAAACTATATATACACTATTAAAGCCTCCATGATTTTTTTTTTAAATGGAAAGACCGGTTTTTATAGCCAAAGACAACAGCTAGGGCAAGAAAAGAATGTTCAGTATTCGGCAAAAGGAAGGATGTGATAGACTGGGAATTTATGTGCAATTCTTAAGGCTTTGTTATACTAATACTAAGGATGAAGACTTCATCCCAAAAAGGTCAAAGAAGAATGTGGGAGGAGATGGTAGGTAACACCAGTTTGTCATTGCAAGACACAATTGAAAGTGTTTAAAGAAATATGCATTCAAAACAAAATATCGGTTTGTTTTATTTAAAGAATAGTAGCTGTGGCAATTCCAATTCCACATAAACATACATATTGATGTATAAGGTAACTTTGTATTCAACCAATGGGTCAACTAAGATGACGATTGCTATGAGCCACAGTTTCCAGAGTGGTTTAACAATCAGTCCCTCTTCCCAGGGAACTCTGGGAATTGTAGCTTGAGGGAGGGTAGGGGTCTCCTGACAACACCCTTAACAAATTACAATTCGCATGATTCTTTAGGGGGAAGCGATGGCTATTTAAAGTGGAATCGCACTGCTTTAAATGTATAGTGTAGGTGGGGAACGATTCATGATCTGTTGCTCAACCAGCAACAAAGCCAGAAGTTCAACAGCTGCAGAAACCAGTGCTGATGTAGCAACACGAGCAACTATTTCCACAGTGTAGCTCCCTAGTAACTCACAAGATCACTTGCCAATGACACCCTTATACCAGCCTGAATGAAAGGCATCTGTCAACATGTGGCAACACCATCAACATTCCAGTTTCCCCACACTGCCTCTTCTACTCAAGTGGGTAAGGCAGGAAGCGTTGGCGGGGGTTGCAGCAGATACACATGTTTTGCATACAAAAGGTCCCAGGTTCAATCCCTGGTGTCTCTGGGAAGGGCTTGGAGATTCTTGCCTACATGCTGCTGCCTGTCATTGTTGACAATGCTGATCATCAGGGGGCCACTAGGGGGCGCATTGGAAGATGGCCGACAATACGATCTCTCCGACCCACACGGGGTAATTAAGAGGCTGTTATGGGAGTAGGCAGCCTCCCTTGTTGCCCCAAGGAAATGGGGAACACTGCCCTTGCCTGCTGTGCCCATAAATCACCCCCTAATTCGAAAGAAGGGGGTGAGGGCCCTAGGCAGAATGCCCCCGTGTGGACATCGGCTCTCCTGGACGCTGTTTCTGATCGCGCACTAGTTGCAGCAATTTGGAATAATTAATTACAAAAGAAGCAAATGCACATATTTCAAGTGAAGAAGGGGAGTGAAGTCTGCTAATTTAAGTGACCTCTGCAAAAGAAGACGACGGGCTGGAGAAACAGGAATATTTTACGATGAAGATACACCAAAGGCGGGGTATGTTGACAATGGGGCTGAATGGGGGGGGGAACCTTTTTTACTTTCCTTCTATGTGATTTACAAGAACCCCTCCTCATTAGAACCGTCGGTTGAACTGACCCAAGCAGGATGATCAAGGTCTGTGTGGAGATAAACTTTAACCAAAAGTATGCTTTATGGAGACCGAGAAGCAATAAGAGCTTTTGGGAATGGCGCAGCAATTAATTCGGAGTCGCCATCTTGCCAAAGGATTTATAGCCGGGAGGAAGAATGGATTTGTTTTCAGACTGCATTCCTAGTGAATCTCCTCAGAGGTTTTGAGAAAGGAGGCAGATTGGTGAAGATTAATGACACTAAGACTGTTTTGATGTATGGAAGTGATGTTATATGGAAAACGTCTGAATATGGCTACTGGATAAAAAAATTAATATCCACGCAGGATTACAAACTGTTCTAACCAGCTTGCGGAGACTATCAGAGGTCACAAAGAGAAAGGAAAAATATATGAAAATAACAACAAGAGATGTGGAAAAATAATAAGAAAGGACTGGATAGTACTGTGAACATCATAAGGTTAGATTTGTGGACATTAAAACAGCAGTAAGAAGCAAGAAGTTGATTGGATCCCTTCGGAACTTGAAATATGGGTAACCCCAACAAAAATTTAAAATTCGGCTGTGTAATTTGGAATTTATGTAATTTGGTTTGATTTGATGTGATTGGTCGGTTAATAAAAAATTATTCTTAAAAAAAAAAAAAGACAATGCTGATCATCATGGATCAATGGTCTGACTAGCTATAAGTCAACTTCCTATGTTCACCTTCCCCAGTGCAGATTACCAAGGCTGCCAAGATCTTGTGCAAAAAATAATAATGGGATGTCCCTTTCTCCCCCAGGGTGCTTGGAAGGTATGAGGTTGCGATAGTGTAAGTGAAGTGATAGGCCTCATGTACTCCCAGGCTCCTCTTGACTGTCTCCAGCCACCCAAGCAAACCCTTGGGCCCTCTTGGTCAGGAGGAAAGACCACAAAAGCTTTCTTGTTAGGGGCTCCCAGCCATGTCAGGACAGGAATGGAGAAAAGCACAGAGCTTTGCCACAGGTGTTTTCTGCCAGACCCCAGGAGCAATCCTCAGGCCCGTGTATCCTTCGCCACTGGGCATGGAGGAGAGTGCTCTCTGTTGTGAGATGACCTTCCAGCTAGCCTCCTCCAAGCCAAGAAACAGCAGGAGTAACGGTTAATGTTCTTTATTCAATTTTCTTCATGCAAGAACAACAGACACCAACAAAACCACACAGCTTGTGCTCACTAGGCATACAGACTAACACACCCTAGCCAGTTCTAACTGGATTATGGAGAAAACCTTCGCTGTATTGTTTTCGGCGCCTGCTAAGAACCTTTTTGTTCCAGCAAGACTACCCAGGCCTGTAATTTTAGCACATGATATTACTGATTTTATTTGATATTTTCAAAACGTTATGTAACATGTTTTTGATTATTTTAGACTGTCTACTGGAAACTGAGAAGAAGCCTTTTGTTCTAGTAAGTGGTGTATAAATTTTGTGAAATAAATAAATAAGGCGACACTCCCCCAAGTAGGAAGAGGTGCTGCTGTTACATGCCAGGCTAGCCTCTTATTTCTTTCTTCTTCTTTTTTAGCTAAGTTATACAGTTTCCGTGCAGCTTAGTTAAAATCTGTATGCAGTTTACAGAACAAGAATAAAAATACAAATGACATTTAAGGACATCTTCTAAATACTAGACGAAAACACAACTATATATCGCAAATAAAACTTGGGGTCAACCAAGAAAAGGAAAATATTGTCAGGTTTCTAAGAGTTAAATATAATAAATAGAGTTTAATTTTTAAAAAGGGGAAACGTAGAATGATTTGACCTTGTGCTTTTAAGTTGGGCCTCATGCATGCCATTGTTTTGTGGGTTTAATTATTTTGTTCCAAGACAGGTCTTTTTTCTTTGTTCAGCCATCTGCTTATATAGATTGGAAATGAGCGATCAGGGAAGAAACAGTGTTTTCTTTTTACATGATGCAACACGATGTTGTTCTTCCTGGCCACATGTACAATGCATTTACATCAGAAGCATGCCAAAAATGCCCCAAGGTAACATTAGCTGTAGCAGAATACTGGAATTTTATTATTATTATTTTTGAAACACTGCCAAATAATGGAAGTGAATGCTATTTTTCTTAAAACAGCTCTGGGACAGATGGCTGCATTTTGCTGAAGAGGAAGATCAA
This sequence comes from Podarcis pityusensis, assembly GCF_964106645.2. Lineage (NCBI taxonomy): Eukaryota > Metazoa > Chordata > Lepidosauria > Squamata > Lacertidae > Podarcis > Podarcis pityusensis. Next base: position 90,468,082 of record NC_138026.1, on the reverse strand, counting down.
AGTTAGCCATCATTCATGTAATATCAAAAAGTTACTGAGAAGCAGTGGAAAAACAAAAAAAAATAGCACATGTGAACACTGAAGTCCATAAATAGCTTATTCTGCAGAAGTTCTCTTGAAGTCTGTCTGTTTTCCATCACCTATCATTGTATTATTATACTGATACCTGTAAGCAGTTTAGCAGGTGGGGCCCATGGAGAAGGAATCTGATAATTCATTAGATGGGTGGGTAAGGAGTTCACTCTTTTCATAGAGAATATACTGTATAAAGAATACCTAAAAAATTATGCTGTAAACAGAAATCTCCTGGCAGAATTAGACTAATCCTTGAAATTCATAAAAGGTAACTGAGGTATAACGAAAAATCACAAGAAACAGGTAACTGTGCAGTATAATGTACATAACAGATAAAGTACAATGAGAATACTTGGAAGTCTTTTTAAATGTTTGCAGCACTTTTTATTTCTAATTGTGTGAATAATCATTGTATTAACAAAATACTCAGTGTTGAGGAATCTCATAATTACGCATATTTTTTCTCTTCTTTTTTCCTTGATTTTTATACACTTGTCCTTATTTTGCATTTTTCTTTTCTTTCTTATGTTGTAAGCTTGTAATGGCAAATACTGTATGGATGTATTCATTTTAACTTAATAAAGGTTGACAGGGGGAAACAACTAAAATAGACTGTTGAAATGAAGACAGCAAACCAGGAAGGGGGGTTTTGTGTGAAAGGACTGAATAAGCTGAGTTCAGTTCTGGTACTAAAAACAAATGTGCTCAGAGGCACCCTCTTCTTTAGCTCTATCTGTATGTCTTTTGCATCTGGCTCTCACTAAGAGATCTGACAAGACTGACATGACCTGTGCTTTGCTGTGTATTACCGTATTTTTCGCTCTATAAGACGCACCAGACAATAAGACGCACTTAGTTTTTGGAGGAGAAAAACAAGAAAAAAAATATTCTGAATCCCAGAAGCCAGAACAGCAAGAGGGATCGCTGCGCAGTGAAAGCAGCAATCCCTCTTGCTGTTCTGGCTTCTGGGATAGCTGCGCAGCGTGCATTCGCTCCATAAGACGCACACACATTTCCCCTTACTTTTTAGGAGGGAAAAAGTGAGTCTTATAGAGCAAAAAATACGGTATATCTAGTACAGTGCTGCCACTTTTTAAAAGTCACAATGCAGGATAAATGTTCACATTCTAGCATCAATAGCCACTTCTGTGAATGGCCTCTAGGATAGTCATTGTGTGTCCAGAAGGAAGCGAGAGAGAAGACAAGTGGAAAATGCACTTCCCCTCTTGGCCCACATTGTTGCTGGAAAATGCCAAAAAGAATTTGTTTCCAAATTTGCAGAATGCAAATCCAGCTTTATCTGGTCGATCTCAATTTGACATCCTGAACTGCTTTAAGACCTAGAATCTGTTCTAGCTAATCTCAAGGTCTGAGCCAAGCCCCTTCCTTCCTAGCCGAATCAAGCACTGCAACTTCAGGTTGGCTGCTGAAACAGCATGAGGGTTTTTCGAACATCCTGCAGCCTCAACCAAAACCTTGTGTTACACTGCAAGCCATAAACAATGAGCTCTGTCAGCACCGACAGAGGAAGTAGTCAATAACACAGGGTGTGAATGATGAAAAATTATCCACCAATAAATATTTGAATTGCCTTATTATACTATCAGCATGCCCAATTTGCTTTCACTTGGTTAAATCACTCTTTCTTTTATCAGAGTGCATCTCCCAATTGCTGCTCTCCCGGAATCCACATACTAGGGTAAAGTGTGCATTAAAAATGCATATAAATATGGATATTAGTGCAAATAGCATCCAAAAGTGCATTCCATTTGAGGGAATAGCTTTGCAAAAATGTGCATATTAGAGTTTGGATTTGATATCCTGCTTTATCACTACCCTAAGGAGTCTCAAAGCGGCTAACATTCTCCTTTCCCTTCCTCCCCCACAACAAACACTCTGTGAGGTGAGTGGGGCTGAGAGACTTCAGAGAAGTGTGACTAGCCCAAGGTCACCCAGCAGCTGCATGTGGAGGAGCGGGGAAGCAAACCCAGTTCACCAGATTACGAGACTACCGCTCTTAACCACTACACCTGGTGAAATTACATACAAAAATTTGTATATTAGGAGAAATTTGCATTAAAATGTTGCTGAATATATGTGTATGTTTGTATAAAGAAACTGATTCAGAAAAGTAGAGAACTCAACTTATGAGAAATGAGAAACTGAGAAAAACCAAAACTGACATATTTGGCACTCTCTATTTTCAACTAGCCATCATGGTAAAAAGCCATTGACAGATTTGCTGAAGGTTACACTAAGCCCTTCTCTTGACTATGGTATGAACAGAAAGTCCAAAATTAGTATGCTTTCTCATTTGTAGTGCCCCAGATATGGAACTAGGTGCATCATAGGCATTGGGTTATTCTTGGGTTTGTATGTATAAAGTATTGGAACAGTGCTGTCTATGAAACAGTGGAAATCTAGAATCACTGTTGTTTTAATTGATATTTAATTGTTTCACTTGTTTCTTGGTCTTCATGGGTTGAGTCTATGTTGTTGCTTTCATTTGCCTTGTAGACTACCCTGGGTTAATATTGTGGAGGATGGTTAAAGAAGTAAATACAATTAAAATGATTTGTTTATTTAATTAATTTATTGTTACATTTATATCCTGCGCTTCCTTCCAAAGGAGGTCAGGGAGGCAAAATGATGGTGGACCTCCAAATCCATTTTTTGCATAAATACAGTATAGGGAAAGGCTCACTGGTGGCAGAACACATATCTTGCCTGTGAATATATCCCCAATATCTCTAGGTAGGGCTGGGACAGGCTCTGGAGGCAATTACCTTTCAACTGCATTGGACACCTGCCTACTGTTTTACTCGCTTCTTTGTCATTTACTTGCTTTTTATTGTGCATTTCATCTTCTGTTGTCTTTCAGCCTTGACACAGGACCAAAATGATTGTACAACAGCAAAACCCAGCAGCACTGCATGACCCCAGATGGTTCATGCAATGTTTTCCATCTGCTAAGCGTAATCACAATGAAAGGCTTACCTGCCTTTGTCACAGGTTTTCAGCTCCTTGAATGAGATTCACTGTATTAATACTCCTTGGTGTATAACTTAAAGTAACAGCTTGTGGAACAGCTCTTTCATTGTCTGCAACATCACCATAACAGATTGTTGCAGTGCTATATCCTCCATGGATTATGAGAAATGAATGTTCTTTTATACATGTACAGGCTGTTCTTAAGATTTACAATCTTGGGCAGTAAGTGTGCAATTTCTTGTTGCTCTACCCAGTGCCCTCCAGCTTTTGAAATATCACAAACTTGCCATTTCTGTTCCTAAATCCAGCATTTCTTGTGTTCACGCCACTTCTGTTGCCTAGTCCATCTTCAGGTACCCAAATACTTTCATTTGGATTTTCCCATTTTCTTATTTGATATCTCTGACCAGATCTCACATACCACTAATTCTTTAATTTGTAAACCAGTGCACAATGATGTTCTGCAACGGCAATGCTCCACTGCCATTTGCCAATGAATTAATTTCTCTCATATTTAGAGCTGAAATCTTAAGGAGTTCTATATTCTTGCAAAGGTTTGTTCTAAGTAGCTCAGGTCCTGCAACACTTATATTAATTACCCATTAGTTTCTATTCCTGTATCCTGTTGACCTGCAAGCAGGTTCACTTTCTTGGACTTAAACAGATCATAGCAGCGGCTGTGAGGATAAACGTGACTATACCTTTAAGGATGCCTCCAATATCTAGGTAAGGAGGATAGGGAGAGGCCAGTGAGAAAGTAGCTAAAGGACCTGTTATGCATAGTTCTTTAAGAAAAATACTTCTTGTTCAGCATTAAACAGGGACTATTACAGTGACCCAGTGCATCATAGTTGATGGTTTACTAGGAGCGCTCCAATCTAGGCAATTTTATTTCTCTCCTCTTGAGAGTAGGGAAAACAAACCATAACCCCAGGGTGATGTTACATCCAACTTGGAGACTGTGGTTTATTTCAAAAGAAGTCACAATCAGTAAGCCTGGAATAAACCTTGGCCTACAGATCATGGTTGTTGGGAGAAAAACAAAACATGATTCCCATATTGGACATAACACTGAGTTAGGGATCATGGCTTGTGTTCCCCCCATGCAATAGCAGGAAAAGCAAAGCAGCTAAGATTGGCATGTTCACAGTAAACTTTTAGCTATGGTTTATAATGACATACAAGCAAGGTCAGTGATGGGGCAGAAGTGGCTAAGAACATCTGCTGTTCTTTTTCTGTGCAAAACTCTTCCATTGCCCCACTAAAATAAATTGAGATGTATAGCAATGGTGTTTTGCCTGTTGCTCCCATCCTAAGGATGAATACCTTTCTGCAAAGTGTTTGCATATTCACTGGAACTCTTTTCAAATCAAAAATATCTTTATATATACAAGGAATGTTGTTCCAAGTAATTGGATGATTTTCAGGGATGATATCTGAGTACATTTCTATGGCTTATTTCCTCTGAGGTCTATAATATTTAAAGCTCATATCCAGGCAGATAACATATGCAGATATTTGCATCTGCATGCAAATGTAGTTCTATAACTGGTATTGTTCCCGTATGTCGAGTAAACCTGATAATACATGCAGTATGTGTTCTTTTCCCTTGACAGTTATGACAGAGTTCAACTTTTTTTTTTCCTGGGCTTGCCTTACGTGTTTAGAACATTTTAAACAGCGATGAGATCTTATTATCTTTATTATTTCTATTGCTATTAAAAGTTGCTACACTTGAGAAATGTATGGAATTTTGACACAAGGAATACGATCCAGAAACAGTGGGATTTTTGCCAGTGAGCTCAGTGGGAGGTGGCTTGCATCCAAGAAGAACTTGATCTGATGCAGAAAATCATGATATGTAGAGCAACCCTGAACTATATTGCTAGTTGGAACAATAGATTATAATTTGTAATGAGGAGAAAACATTCCAGAGGTTTCTGTGGGGAAAGGCATAATTTTATTACTTGGATCGTTCCCCCCCCTTTTTTTTTTCACTCAGTCAGAAGCATCCAAGGTTTATAACCTCGCAACAACTCCATGAGAAAGTTAGCATAAAGTGTTAGCAACATCACCAAGGTCACTGAAACATAGGTAGCTGCTATAAACCAGGTCAGACAAGCTGACACATTTGCTGCCTGACTGTAGCTCTCCAGAGTTTTTCCCATCACATTATCATTTTAACTGATATATACCAGGGGTTGATCCATGGTCTTTCTGCCTACAAAGCCTACAGTCTACCATTGAGCTATGGCCCCTTCCAAAGGCTAGCTCATGCATGTGTTTTCATATACAGTGGTACCTCGGTTTTTGAATGTCACCGTTGACGAACATTTCAGTTTTCGAACGCTGTAAACCCGGAAGTAAATACTGTGGTTTTCAAACACGCCTCAGAAGTCAAACATGGCACGCAGCTTCTGTTGAGTGCAAGATCCTGAGGCCTAAGTGTCGGCTGTTGAGTTTTCAGTTTTCAAACGTTTCAGAACTTGAACGGTCTTCCGGAAAGGATTACAGTGGTACCTTGGGTTACAGATGCTTCAAGTTATAGATGCTTCAGGTTACAGACTCCGCTAACCCAGAAATAGTACCTCAGGTTAAGAACTTTTCTTCAGGATGAGAACAGAAATTGTGCGGTGGCGGCCTGGTGGCAGCGGGAGGCCCCATTAGCTAAAGTGGTACCTCAGGTTAAGAACAGTTTCAGGTTAAGAACGGACCTCCAGAACGAATTAAGTTCTTAACCCAAGGTACCACTGTGCATTCGAAAACCGAGGTACCACTGTAACTGCAACATCCAGCTAAATGTGTGACTTAGCCATGAGAGATCCAAGAACAGTAGGCAGACTTCCGGGGTGGCGCCAGCGGTAATGGCGGACTCCCTCTGATCTGGAGGGACCAGCTCCACGGAAAACGGGTCTTTCCCACTACGGCGAAGCGGGGACCCTTTCAAAAATCACAGGCGGATGAAGCCTGTGACCATGGGACTCGGCGGGCACCTTTAGCGCCCCCCCAACCCAGTAAGGAACCCATTCACGGGCTCCGGAGCGAAGAGGGGGAAGTGGCACGGTGCTGAGAGTCAACTGCTTCTTCCATGGAGCGAAGCCACACAGCCGTTGCCGGAGAGCACTGCCTTTTTCCTGGGACAATTTGGCTTTTAAAACAATTACCCGTGAGTACTTTAATTTCGGACAATTGGACTTTGAATAATGACCTGCGAGTAGAAAGGAAAATTGGACTAAGAAATTCATCTCAATTTGGCACTGAAACGGGAAGGTCTAAACAGGAAGTCAGCCTTCTGTTTCTTGTAGATAGATTAAAGCAAAGACATGGCAAACTAGAGTTCAGAAAATCGCTTGTAAAGGATTAACTTTCATCATTTAAAATTGTTGAACCCCCTTCGGAAGCAGGAGAAGAGGGGGGATTTTTTCCCCGGACTGTTTAAACCTGCAGAAAGAGTGTAAAGCAAAGTAATTTTCCACCGTCTTGATCCTGGGAGCGGGTGTCAGGACTGACGTTCTTTGGGAAGCTCATTGACCAGAGACAAACGTTTTTGACAGATAGTTAAAAGAAGAGAAACATAGTGATTCCATTGTTCTCCTTCGCATTTTAAAGGAACAAATATTGACAAAATATCTGAAAAAGGAAACTTTGTTGTTAGATCTGCTTTTAAAAGAAAAGAACAAATAGAAGTTCTTCCCCTAGAGGGAGCCTGTGAAACTGTTACTAAATCTGAATCGGGAAGCTCTGCAGCTGCAGCAGATTACGATCGTGGGAATAGTCATCTGACCTTGCAGAACAATGTATTCAGAAGCTCTGATGTGTGTCTTCTGCAAAACAAGTGCCCTACTGGAACAGCTACATGAGAAGACGGACTTGATGACTGCAGCGAATGGAAATTTCGGACAGGTAGTGGGTAACTATATAGAGCCCATCCAGGAATTAAATCAGGAGTGTGCTCTGACAGATCAGATGAGGGAAGAGGATGTTGTTGAACCTCGGGCGCCAGAGATGGAGGGAGCTGTGGCCCAGCAGGAACATGAGTTGTTGGATTTGACAAATGAACTTGGAAAAAGCCAGGCTTGGAGAGATAGAGTTTTGTTTGGTTTGGAAATGGGGGGTTGGATAGACCCCCCCCCCATGCAGGGATGTTTTGACTCTCCAAGTCTGGCAATGGGCCGTGAGATGTTTGGGGTTGTGGGGGCTCTTAATTCTGGAGGGATCTTGAAACATGTTTTTAAATACCACATGGAGTCTAGTGTGGACTATGGAAAAGGGGCTGATTTGTCGAGAAGGGTCAAAAACACTGTTAAGTTGGAGTTTCCACGAGTGAAAGGAGCAGGAGATAAAGTAAAGTACAGGTATAAATATGAAGAAGAGCTGCGGAAGGGACATGGAAGAGATTTAAGGGCCTTGGACATAAGATTACCAGGTTAATGAACTAGATTGATGGGATAGAAAGGACTGACAAAACCCGGGACCAGGAGGAAGAGACGCTGGATGAAGATTGGAAGAAATTTTTTTTATTAGGATTGTTTTATAAAATTGATGAATGTTAGAAAAATGTTGGAACGAAATTATTTGGCTTTAGCAAAAATGTTAAAAGAATTATGTAAGAATATGTTATGGTTATGAGAAATTGGTGTAAATAAGATCTAAGTTTTAAGTCTTAAGGTCTTTTATAGTAAGATAAGGTTAAAACAGATTAAGGTAATGTAATGACAGAATATTATGAAAAATGGAAAGGATTTGCTGTGACTATTAATAACTAGGATACAAAAAAAAGGGAGGAGTGAGGAGGTCAAAAAAAGAAGGTAATGACAGTCAAGGATATGAGAATATTGGATTTGTTTTTAAATTTTTGTGGCTTATTTTTGTTTTTTGATTCTGTTCTGTTACGTGCTTTGTTCTTATTTTTTGATTTTGATTTTTATCAATTTGTATTGCTGGATTGTGGTTTGTCTTTCTTTTGTTTTTTCTCTTTCTTTTTCTTCTCTGTTTTTTCTGTAACTTTAAAACTCTTAATAAATATCATTAAAAAAAAAAGAACAGTAGGCAGAACCTCACTCACCTCAAAAACAATGCAGTTGACAGTGTTACTGCATAAATGCTACAAATTGCACATGAATCCTATGGAGTGAAAATCAAATGAAATACATTAATGTGCCTGTCCTTAGTGAATTCCATGGCAAAGCAGAGATTAGAAACTGTCTCTGTCATCCCAGTGCAAATCCCAGCATTTTCTTTCACATATTGCACTCTTATTGGATCAGTAAGGTAATTTGGACAATAGTTTTCTATAAATGCTTGTATATGTATGTGTGTTAGAGAGAGAGAGAATTAACTGACAACAACACTTATTTCTTGAGACAGTAAGTCTTAAATCACTTCACAGGAAGCTTTTAAATATTTATGATATTCAAACATATAGCCTTTATTTCACGAACTGCTATAAAGCATGTACCTTATTAAAGGTACAGTTGTATATTGGAAGTTGAACGGAATCCGTTTCGACTTCCAGAAAGTTTGGAAACCAAAGCGCGGCTTCTGATTGGCCGCAGAAAGCTCCTGCAGCCAATTGGAAGCTGCCAAAGCTTAGAAATCATTCCTCTCTCAGTTGTAATTATCCACTATGCATTCTCTTGGGCCAATTGTTGCACATGGCAGCCTGTAGCGCATGACAATATTTGGACCAAAGCCATCACTCTTTCTTCTCACAAACAATGAAAGTTGAATATGTATCCAGTTATCTAAAAATGACATGATCCAGAATCTCTACTGGGCTGAATTTGTGCATCTTTCAGCTATATTATGTAGAAGATTGGCTACTCCAAGACTGATATCTCTGCTTTTAATTTAGACTTAGGTCAAAATTGGCATGTGTGTTCTCCAGAATAATGGAATACAGTCACTATGGGCTATTTTTGATATCCCACCAATTTTGCTATTATTATTAATTAGCTGGAGGGCAGTGAGATTAGTATTGTGCAGAGACTTCCGGGTTGGTGCCTCCGGCAATGGCGGAATTCCTCTGATCGGGAGGAATTTGCCCCGTGGGACTTTGGGTCTCACAGCGAAGGCGGAGACCCGTAAAAATCACAGGCGGGAGAAGCCTGTGAACGTGGGATTCGGCAGGCACCTTTTGCGCCTCCCCTACTCGCGGGGAAACCCGGTTTCGGGGATCCGGAGCGATGTGGGGTGAGTGGCGCAGTGCTTCGAATCGTCTGCTTCTTCCACGGAGCGAAGCCGCATAGCTGTTGTCGGAGAGCACTGACTCTTTCCTGTGGACAATTTGACTCTAAAGTAATTACCCGTGAGTAGAGCTGAATTGGGAAGAATTGGATTTTTAAATGTTTAATCTGGCATCAAAACGGGGAGGTTCAATACAGGAAGTCCGCCTCCCTCTTTTGTAGATTAATTGAAGCAAGGAGACTGCAAGCTAAAGTCTTGGAAAGCCTTTTGTAAAGGACTAAATTTCCATCGGTAAAGAACTAAATCCCCCCTTTTTGGAGGCAGGAGAAAAGGGGGGGAAGTGGTGGACTGAATATGCCTGTAGGAGAGAGTTAAGAGAGTTAAAATACCGCCGCTCTGACCCTGGAAACGGGCTGCTAGCAGGATTGATGTTTTTTGGAACGTCCATTGACAGTGTTTAGAACGTTCATTGACAGGTAGCTAATCAAGAGAATACATTGTTTCTACTGTCTCCGGTTGTTTTTAAAAAAGGAGGAAAGTAACTGAAAATTGAAACTAACTTTGGATTATTGAAACTGTGTTTAAAAGAGGACATACTGACCGATACAAATACAACCTGTTTTCCCCTAGTGGAAGCTTTTGAAATTGGTTACTTTATAGGAGCTGGGCTAGGGGAATTTCCAGCTGCAAGATAAAAAAGTGTGAGACTTTGGAATTGACCTTGAATCTCTAAAGTGTTATGGCAAACGGGAAGGAAAAAACAGACGGGATGTCGACAGAGGAGGCCTTAGTGGCTGCATTATTGAAAATAAACGATTCGCTGGAACAACTCCACAAGAAAACAGATGCAATAAATGTGAAATTGGATGTTGCAAATATTGCAATTGATTCAATTGTAGAAAGTTTAAATAACTTGGGACAAAAGGTGAATACCAATTCAGAAACCACCCAGAAACTGACACAGGAATCTACTTTGATACGGCAAACTGCAGATGAAGTCAGGGAAAAAACCCTTGCTGCTGAATCTAAAGTAATACAACTGGAGAGGAGAGTCCCATCCATACAAAGACAACTTGACGAACATAAGCTGACATTCGTTATGATTGAACTTAAAGAAGAACGGACGAATTTGAGGACCAGAGCCCTATCTGAATTGGAAAAGGAAAGCCTGACAGAGTTTCAGGAGGCGACAGGACTAACATTGGTTGAGAAAGAGAGGTATTTGGGGGTCAGTATGACCGCCAAAAATGTGAATCTGCTTAAGGATAACTGTGAAGGATGTTGGATTGAAGAGAAGGGGGATTTGGAAATATGGATAAATCAGAAGTTGTTACTGTTGGGCCGAGTTATTGTGGTGGGGATGAGGGCTGCTGTGTTGCTGGGGATGTTGCTTTTGTTTCAAACATTGCAAGCTTTGGATGGGATGGAGGGTTTCAGGAGGTGGCAGAGGGATGCTCCTAGAGTTGTTTGGCAGGGCAGGAAGCCTCGAGTAAAACTTAAGATATTGATGGATGCTAAAGAAGGAGGTGGACCTGCCCTGCTAGACCTTTAAACTTCGCTGTGAACCATCTGCTTTTTGCTGGTTGAGAGAATGGTTGATTTTTGAAAACACTGAAGCGTTGGACAATGGCAGATGAAGTTGATGGACTAGATGGAATTGGCGGAAATGACTGGCAAGATCCGAGACCAGGGTGAAGAGTCGGTGGAAGAAGATTGGAAAAAGTTTAAAGACTATTTATAGAAATATTGTAAAATTAAGGAATGTTAGAAAAATGTTGGAATGAAATTACATGGCTTTAGTAGAAATGTCATAAGGAATTAAGTATAAATAGATTAATAGAAAATTAAAGGAAAAGTATGGCAAGAATGTGTTAAGATAATTATAGAACAGAAAACAGAGTAAGATGGAAAGGAATTGCTGAAACAAATAATAGAAGTGGAATACAAAAAGGGAGGTGGGAGGAGGTCGCTGGAAATAAGTGAATGAAATATAAGATATTGAAAATGTTTGAGGTGTTTTTAAATTGTTTTTGTTTGTTTTTGTTTGTTTTGTTAGTCCATGTAGCATTTTTCTATTGTATTTGTATTGTTTTTTCTCTTTTTTCTTTTTTCTTTTTTTGTTTGTAGTGTTATGTTGGAAATGTTGAAAAAGTAATAAATATCATTTAAAAAAAAAGAGAGATTAGTATTGTGCAGGCTAAATTCAAACTTATTTTGATCTGCCATATGCAACCATTATATAAAACTATGATGCAATCATTACACTGGGCAACAATTTTTTACTTTTTGAATGTTGTCTAGATTTCTACAACTGATTTAGGGTATTTTTGCACTGCTGAATCAGAAAATGGCATCCGTTTCTCTCCATCAGGTCAGGTTTACTGTAAACTGAATGGTGGGCATTGATAAAGGTAAGTACACGTAAATTGCATGTTGCTTCACCATTTTTCAAACTTCAGGGTTTGAACTTCCATTTCTTGGAACTCCTGGAATGCTCAGCAGCAGGGAGGTCTCTCTTCAGAGTCCAACAGTAGTCAGCCATCATGACTGCGTCCCAGCGACCCTGATACCTGGTCTCCATCTCTTTCATGTCCTGATGGAATCTGTCCCCCTGCTCGTCACTCATTGAACCCAGGTTCTCAGGAAACCGGTCCATATGTGAAAATAGGTAGTGCATCTTGACGCTCATGTTGCAGCCCAGGTTTCTGAAAGCAGTCAGCATGTTGTTGACAAGTTCTGCGTAGTTTCTGGCCTTATTGTTGCCAAGAAAGTTCTTCACTACCAGAACAAATTCCTTCCACACTTCCAGTTCCACTTCATTCATTGAGTTTCCGAACTCTGGATCTCTGATGAGCTGACGGATCTGAGGACCGTCAAAGATGCCAGCTTTCAACTTCTCCATGGTCAATCCTGGAAAAGCCTGGCACAAGTAAGTGAAGCAGTCACCATCCTTGTCCAGAGCCTTGGTGAACTGCTTGATTAAGCCGAGCTTGATGTGCAGCGGTGGGAAGAGTATTCTGTCTCTGTCCACCAGAGGGTCGTTGATAACGTTCCTTTCTTTGCAAGGCACCAATTCCTCCCGCACAGGCCAGTCCTTCTTCGTGTAATGCTGAGCACGGTCCCTACTATCCCACATGCACAGAAAACATGGGTACTTGATGAAGCCAGACTGTTGTCCCAACAAAAAGTTCACCATCTTCAGGTCAACACAAATAAACCACTTATGCTGATCATAACCAATTTTCTCCAGCACATACTTCACCGCTTCATAGTTCTCCTTCAGTGTAGTTGAGTGAGCCAGGGGTATAGAGGCAAACTGGTTGTCGTTGTATAGCAGAACACATTTCAGTGATCGCTTGCTGCTGTCAGTGAGCAGTCTCCAATCTTTGGGTTCATACTGTGGCACTCCAAGCTTGAGCAGAAGCTGCGCAATATCTGCACAGTACACCAAATCCTTCTCTTCCGAGAAAAAATGGAGGTACTCTTGATGCCTGTTGCGGAAGAAGCTGATGCGAGCACTGTCAGAGAGGAGGTTTTTTTCCTTCAATCTGGATGCCAACAGTTTGGCAGAGTCCTTTGACAAGCTGAGGTCGCGAACTAGATCATTCAACTCCTTTTGGGAAAATGGATGTGGAGCATCATCTTCAAGAACCACTTCTTCTTCATGTCCTTCAACACTGGAGGCATCTTCGTCACTAATGTCAGGAAGTTCTCCGAAGATAGGCACTGGAATTTCATCACAATGAGCTACAGGGTGACGTGCTGATTGAAGATCAGGATTAACTTAGTTTTGATCCCCCAACTTTATGCTTTGCCGCACCAATTTATGGAAGATTTCGAGGTTTTATGACTTCAAACTGATCCCTTTTCGACATAATCACCCAGAACTATCGGACCTGAATACTTCTTGTCATTAAAATAATCATTTCCAATCAAAACAATTATTCGACATGGCATTTTACCCCCACCAACTTCTTCTAAAATGCTCCACACAAGCGTACATGTGAACAAAAACGTAAAAAAAGACATGTGGCCGTAGCTCAAAAACTTGACCTGATTGATCAAAACCAATGTGAATTTTGGATTCAGCGCATCAGATTCATCCTAAATCAACTGAAAAAATGCAGACAACAAATTTGTTGTTGACCAGTGTTATATAAAAAGGAGTGCTGGCGATGCAGCAGAAAAAATATTTACATGGTTAGTCTCTGAAGACTTCCACAATGACATTTTTAGGGGTATTAAATGCAGTCCGCTCACATTTAAATTTGATGCAGGCATATTCACTCTTTTGTTTGCCAGATGTGTGATTATTATTCCATTATGAACAGTCGTCAAAGGTTCGCATTTAGATCAGCAATAGACTTATGAATGAATATTCTATCCTACTCTCTGAAACGTCTGTGAAGCTCCCTGCTCTCAGAGGTACAGCTGGCATCTTCACTGTTTATTTTCAGTGCCAGTTGCACCTCTCTTAGGCCTTTGGAGGAAGATAATCTGGATGACACCAACTGTGCATTGATGAATTGCTGCATTCTAAATTATGGTTGTATTTTAATGTTGGTTTTAAATTGTCATTGGAATATTATTGTTTTAATGCACTGACATTTTGGACTGTAAACTGCCCTAAGATTATAATTGTTGAAGGACAGTTTAGAAATGTAACTAATAAATAAACAATATAGGATAAATAAATATTATGTCATATTGCACTGCACTGCATTGTATTATAAAATAATAACATAATAATATCTCTAGCTTATTTGCCTTAGAACTCAGAATCTGCAGGATCTCACTAGACAACTCTCACAGTGCTGAGCAAAAATCATCCAATGCTACTTTTTGGAATTGCCCTTTGAGTTAGTAGCAGAGCCACCACAAAGCAATACCCCCAACTTCTAATTCCCGAAAGCGGTCTAGAAAGATAGCTTGGCCGCTCAGTGGTATGAAAAACTGCTGAGAGGTAATGGAGAATCATCAGGGTTGCATTCCCCATTCTTTCCTGCAACTAAGGCCATCAGCCAAGCTGACTAGGGCAGTTTGGGTCCCTTGGTCCCTAAACCAGACCTGAAGACAGACTGAAACAGTCATAAATGGCTTGTTTCATCCAAGCATCAGCTCCTCAAGCACTTTGCCCAAGAAGGGGAAGTTAGCATTCAGTCAACAGTTGCCAAGCACTTCTGGGTCCAGATGTTGGGAATTCCATTCCACCTTTTGCTGCAGATATGTGGATTGTTACATGTCACATGTCTGTTTACATTCCAGCACAGATGGCTGGCACGAGCAGAACTTCCGCTCTGTATTGCTTTTGTTTTCAGTCTCTCTCCGAGAAGACGGCAAGGAGAGATGCCATGTTTTCTTTGTCCTGATTTATGTATAATAAATGCGTAGTTTAGTTTGTGTCCAAGCCTCAAACCTCATCTGTTGTGGAGTTTACACTGCTGAGTAATGCGTGCTCAAGTATGCACTGCAGCTTGAGTCACTGATGAACGTCGGAGGAGCAGAGGTCAATGGATATCCACAGCGGCAAAGCTGAGAGGTGAGACGCTCTAGCTGGGGCCGAGCCAGCTGGCTTTTCCATGCCCCGATTCCGACACCAGGAACATCTTCTAAAGGAGGGAATGAACCACTTCCTCCTTCAGAAAGCATTACCTCAGAAAAGGAAGCACTACCTTGCACTACATCATTTTTCTGGACAGATTGTGCTATGTTGATTTTGTCATTCTACCCTATCTGCTAGGGGTGGAACAATACGTTTTGCTTCCTGAGGTGAATGACAAGATAGTGCCCTCCTCACCAACACACACATTCCATGTACAAAAGCCTATCAGATTGGCAGTTGAATCTTCATTTGACTCTGGCAATGGGCAGCCCCCCTCCCCACTGAATTTGAGGGCAGCAGGGGATGCAGGGCAAGGCATACACCTCTGTCCCCCTCCCTGCCTCTTGGCATTTGCCACCTGAGGCAGGTGCCTCACGTTAGGGTTGGCCCTACAATTTGTCATAAGGGCTGAAAGTGTCATTTTATTACTGATTGAATCTTGTGTATTGCAGTTATATGGACTGCCTTCCTTCTGAGACACCCAAAGCTGTTTACAGTTTCAAAATACCCAAACAAAGAAATGATATTAAATGTAATGTTGGCCCTTTGGGTGGTAGTGCTGTGTAAGGAGCAGTCCAACTAGTGCAGGCCCTGTTGTTTCGTTTGTCAGCCTTCCTTCCCACAGGGCAGATGGCATCCATTTTCCGTGTGAAACCTCCGGTGCTGAACCAGCATATTCAGCAAAACCCAGACAAACACACCCTTGCTTTTTTTCTGGATTGATCCTAGAAATAGGATCTCAAACTAAGTTATGTCTTCTTTATCTTCTTTTTCTAAAAAGACAACAGAGAAAGTAGGAAAACCAAGACTGCATAGTAGTCTGAAGTAAAACAGATCTAGGCCTGGGCAGTCCTGGGATGAGAGACCACCTGGAAACCTCAGGCATGTCACTCCAAGCCCTTTGGAGGAATGGTGGGATTCAAAACAATTAGTAAACAATATCTGCAAGCCCAGCTGTTTTACAAAACACCTCCCTGCTTCATCCCCTCGCAGCATAAACACTTATGACAGGACTATGACATTTTGCAGATGTTGGGTGCATAAAGCGGTTCCGGGAGTGGTGATGAGTGTGAGGCAAGCTTGCCAGAAAGCAGGGGAGGGAGCTAGGATTACTGAAATTCATTACTTGGAGGGGCCATGGGGGTCAGTGACAGGGGTGCTGAATGGATTTTTCCAGCCATTTTGAGCTGAGATCTGCACTTCATAATCTGAATGCTTTTATCTGTTTCTGAAAATAGACAGGAATTTTTCCACCGGCTGCTCCAATCTGGCTGTGGAGATGTGAGGAAGGATTACATGGATAAATTCAGGTTTTGTCAAACAAGCGTGTCTCTTCCAAGAGTAGGCTGTTCACTTACAACACTGCCTCCCCCCAATGTCATCCTAAAAAGAAAGATATGTCAGCTTGTGAGACAGGTGAAAGGCCAAATAACTCCAAGGCCCACTCAAAGCAGTTCACTCTTTCTTTCTTTTCCTGGTAAACTGTTGGGATCAGCTATTTTTGTCCCAAGGTTTCAGAGTCACTGAAGTCAGTGTTAAACAAATATTTTCCCTACAATGATAGCTAGTTGCTAGTATGCTTCCAATAACACGTTGCCCTCTCACTGGTGTTGCATCCTGATTTCACGGTCAAAACCTGATAGTGCTTTGGGATTATTAGCCATGAAATTCCTCAGCCCTCCATCCCTACAGCCCTCCATCCCTCAGCCCTTCAGCCCTCCATCCCTACAGACCCCATCGGTTGTTAAGATCAGCAGAGGGGTTGTAATTCCACCACCCTCAGAAATTCAGGGGGGCATGAAAGGAGAATCTCTGTGGCAGCCCCATAGCTTTGGAATTTTCTCCCCAAAGAAGTGGGTCTGGCACCTTCATTGGTTTTCATTGTTTGTTGAGGATGCCCAGTAGAGGCTGGTTCTCATCCAGTCCCCAGGTGGTGGGTGGTGTTGCCTTCCAGCTTCTTTCTGCTTAATGCCAGAGTTGCCCCTGTAGAACGCAGCATAGAGAAGGATGGGAACAAAACTAGAATTAGCTGGCTCTGCTTGTCATTGGCTCTGGCTCAACCTACTGTTGAGCTCCCTGCCTTCTGCCCTACCAGCCTCAATGGGCACCAGCCACTGCCTTGTTACCCTGGCCTATGACACCTAAGAGATCTATTATTGTATGCCACCTCAACCTCTGAGAGTTACGAGTTAGTAGCCATTGATATGAATGCTTTAGAAATAAATAGATGATGTTGATGATGTATTAATATCTTTACTCTGTTAGTGGTTGTGCTGCATCTTTTTCTTTGCCTGTTTGGGGGATTCCAACCTGTTTCCCTAACATTTCGCATAACAATTAACAATTATGTTCATCTTTGTATACAGAGAACAACAGCACAAATTTGATATTCATGAAGTGCTGATGATCTCTAAATATAGAACTGGAGTATTTGCCCCTGGAATTACTGATTATAATTCTAAAAGAAGATGAAAGGAGAACTGTGGGTTCTAATTTCTCAGAAGTGCAGGGCTGCTTTTTTCCCCAGGGGGAACTCACATGAATGCAGTTCTGGCACCTTCATTGCTATTCTAAGAGAATGAGGGAGGTGTTCATGGTGAGTTCCGACACCTCTTTTTCTAGAAAAATAGCACTGCAGAAATGAGACCAAAGAATCAATCACCGTGTCTAGAGTGTTGTTTTTTTTACAAGGCAGTGGCAAGGGAAATGCCACCATCCAGATGCAGTTTGGACTACAGCTCCCATCATCCTTGACCTTGGACTAGGGCTCATGGGTGCTGGAGTCCAACAACATTTAGAGGGCCACAGGTTCCCCACCTCTAGTTTATAAGGACCCACAGTTATACCATAATTGTTGAGGGGGGAGTGAAAACACAAATAAAGTTGAGTGGTTTGAAGGGGATGTCATGTTTTTGATTGTTTCAGAGAAACCTGGAACAAGATTCAGCTTCAGGCCTCTCTGCTTCTTGGTCTTTTGCCCAAAACTGCCTTCTGTAGGAAAAGTTTGAGTAAGCAGGAAAATCTGGGTAATAAATTTTCTGTAATTTGCTTCCCACATACCAAACACTATAATACATTACTGAACTGTGTTAATCCCCCTGTGCCCTTGTGTCATTTTACATAATAATGTTTCCACATATCTGCCTGCTTGCCTTTTCCTCTGGAATTGCTTTGCCAGCATTGGGTGGGGAAAGTGCCGTGTGAAAGCGGAGAAGGAAGATAAGGTAAATGGATGATGTTTGAGCGAATTAGGACCTTTCCCCCCCAAAGAGAAAGCTCTCCCTTAGTCCCAGGAACTGCATGTGGCATCATTAGCTATGACCAATCTGTATGCCCCTGTACCTCAGGAGTAAGGAAAGAGCAGGCCTTGTTTATAGGTTTCCAAAAGGCATATACTTGGCCACTGTGAGAACAGAGTGCTGGGCCAGATGAGACTTTCACCTGATCCAGCAGAGCTCTTCTTGTGTTCTTTAGGAGGAAAGACTGGCGTGTTTTCTGACCCTAGAGTGAGCAACAACTAGAAAAACCAGGGCCTGGAAGCTCAGTTTTGTGCAGGGCATTGAGGGGGCAGAGGCACATTTTCTGAGGGTTGGGACCAAGCAAAAAACAAAACCCAAGTTCTGCTAATCATACAAGCACTTGTGTTTGCCATGTGCATTCCACAACTCGGTGGGCATCCTGATGATTATATGTTAAACACATGCTGTTATATTTCAAGGACAAAAGGAAACACCTTGGTTCCCTAATATGGGGTTGGGAACCTGTAGCTTCCAGATGTTGTTGAACTGAAACTTCCATCAACCCTAACCATTCACTATACTGATGGGAGCCCAGCAACATTCCCTATTTACAGTGGTACCTCGGGTTACATATGCTTCAGGTTACATACGCTTCAGGTTACAGACTCCGCTAACCCAGAAATAGTACCTTGGGTTAAGAACTTTGCTTCAGGATGAGAACAGAAATCATGCTCTGGCGGCGTGGCAGCAGGAGGCCCCATTAGCTAAAGTGGTGCTTCAGGTTAAGAACAGTTTCAGGTTAAGTACGGACCTCTGGAACGAATTAAGTACTTAACCCGAGGTACCACTGTATAGCAACAACAGCCCCACACAAATTAAATATATGATAAAAGTAACATGAAACCAGTGTCTTTCATCTGTAAGACAGGAGTGAAAAATTAAAATTTTGCTCAGTGTCATTTCCAGGTTTTAGAGGGGCCCCGGGCAAGACACACTGCATGAAACCCCATCCCTTAGTGCGCCTATCTCCTCACCACAGTCATTCAAGGGTTTGTTGTTGTTAATGGTCCCCATAACAGGCTGCCGACCCCTGACAGTGGCCTTGATTTAAATCAATGCATTTCCTAAAATGGAACTCAAGGGAGCTATATTTAACATGGGTCTGAGGAACATCACCCTGCTGTCTGCAGTGGAACTTTCCATGTCTTCTACACCTGCAATGCCAACTTGTAACCCCAATCCAAGACTTTTATGGCTATCTCTTCTCATTGCCCATTTCCATTACCTATAGCAGGACTCTCTCTGGAATGAATGGTGGAAATGGTCCCTCTAGAGGTCATGAGAAAGGAAGAAGGCCCTAAAATCAGTTGTTCTTCCTGTTTCCCATCTCACAGAAGCGGATGATTAACTAAAACAAGCAGTAACAACCATTCAGCCTCCCATGGGAGTTTGTCAACAGGTGAGAAGGGTTCTTCATAAGGGAACAAAAATGTGCTACAGCAGACAGTTTTTCTAATAATGGGTGTGTGCTTGCTTAGTTCTAAATGCTCCCAGGAATGCTATTAATGTATACTCATTGCATTTTAAAGACTGAACCTTGTGTGTTTTCCAATGCTTTGGTTTGAAGAAAACTCCAGTTATGTGCCTTTAATATTTATTGTTGATGGAAAAACTCATCAAGGATGGATGCTCTTGTGTGACATACAAGAACATAAGAAAAGCCCTGCTCCTCCTAATGGTGCCTGCAAAAGGTCTCAGTATATATCCCATCAAAAATCCACAGTGCATGAGAGAACATTTGCTCTTCCTGCTCAGTGCCTGTTTGCACTGATTCAGTCATCCACTTAAACATGCCAACGTTCCATTGGATGCCAGGATTGGACATCCACTGTCCCATTCTGAACAGACAAAGGATGCAAAGAGTATTACCTGTTGTTGGTGGTTGATCTAGGTTCTTTCCCCCACTGATGGAGGGTGAGGCCATGCTCACACATTTCTCTCTTTCTGCTGTTTTAGACGCGGTTGCCATTTTGTGTTATGTTACACCTATATGGAGCCACAGCACTATTTCAAAATTCCAGTTGATCTCCCTGTTTCCAAACAGCTGGCAACCCCTGGCCTATGGGAAGCTCACAAACAAGGCACGAAGGTCATAGCCCTCTCTTCTCCAGTAACTTTATGGAATGGAATGATCCTGGAGGTACATAAAGCAATCATGACTTTTTGGCTTTGCTACACATACCCTCCATGAATCTGCCTATTTCTTCTTTGAAGCCATTTAAATCAGTGGCATCACCAACTCTCTTTTGCCTTCTGTCTGTCCTGAGTCTCCTGCCAATCCGTTTCATTGGATGACCCCAATAAGTCACTTAGACAAACCAGAAGAGGCACAGGTGATCTCTCTAGGTCATTACTTTATCATTTTTTCTTTCTACCTAATATCCTTAAGTGATTGTTTTAATCAGTATAGTGCAACCGTCTTACTGCCTGGTGTTCATGTGGGAGCAATAGCCTTCACTGAGACAAAACACTGGTGCTGAAGCATTGTACTTGATATGCTTAGTCAGTCAAAACCAGCAATCCACCGGGACTGAGGTGTTCTGTCCAAATCAGGATCATTCTTGCTTAGATGGATTGGAATGGGAGACTGCCTCATATCAAGTCAAATCATTGCTCCATCTAGCTCTGTGCTGTCAGTTTTCTCTACTGCTGTGTGGTAGCTCTCCAGGGTTACAGGCAAGGGATTTTCCCCAGTGCTACTTGAATAAACCTGGTATTGAACCTGGGACTTTTTGCATGCAGTACAAGTAATAATAATAATAATAATAATAATAATAATAATAATAATTTATTTATACCCCACCCATCTGGCTGGGTTTCCTCAGCCACTCTGGGCGGTTTCCAACTGAATATTAAAAACAATACAGCACCAGACATTAAAAACTTCCCTAAACAGGGCCGCCTCCAGTTGTCTTTTAAAAGTAAAATAGTTGTTTATTGCCTTGACATCTGCTGGGAGGGCGTTCCACAGGGCTAGCGCCACTACCGAGAAGGCCCTCTGCCTGGTTCCCTGTAACCTCACTTCTCGCAATGAGGGAACCGCCAGAAGGCCCTCAGCGCTGGATCTCAGTGTCTGGGCTGGATGATGGGGGTGGAGACACTCCTTCAGGTATACAGGACTGAGGCCGTTTGGGGCTTTAAAGGTCGGCACCAACACTTTGAATTGTGCTTGGAAAGGTACTGGGAGCCAATGAAGAACTTTCAGGACTGGTGTTATATGGTATCCTGCTACTGCACTGCTGCCCTTCCCCACAGTGCTAGCAAGGGTGCATTTAATTGGTCAGCTTTCTTTGTCATATGTTTGCCTGTGACAATGGAATGCAATGAGCCATGGCATAAGAAAAAAGCTACGAAAATATTATTTTCATTGCTCAGAAAGAAATGATTAATCAGGGACTAGAGGCAAAGGTAGCAATGCCTATGAGAGCTGACTCTTCAGATTGAGGTATTATAGGATATCAAAAGGCTACCTGAAAAATCCATCACTTGAGTTTGCCAGACTCTTCCAAAATATTTCAGGGAGTCGAGCCAGGCACATTAACTATCTCTTGGGTTATGAGCTCTGCAGACCCCGAGGCATGTGCTTAGCCGTTCTTCACTCCAATGGCTTCAGACTGGCTCTCTGCTATCTATATTTATCACTATCCCCTTGGGAAGTGCTTTGGCAGACACTTGCAATGAAAACCCTGCACAGAGCATTTTCTGGCACACGGTGAGCAGCCTTTAAATAGCACAGTGACATACTGCAATAATTACTCATATTAGCACTTTTCTGTGAGCTGCAGTGTGTGTATGTGTGTCACAGCGTCTGTGTCACCTGATGTGATTCACAACACAGTGCGCAAGCAGCTAGGTCGAACAGGAACTGGTGAAGAAGATGCAGAGAGTGGCTTCAACCCAAAGTTCTGCCAGAAGCGGCTTGATTTTCAGAATGGTTTTAGCTCAGTCCAGAAATGTAGGTCAATGGATGTGATAGCACAAGCCTATTATCCCCCAAAGTCTTTGCATCTCTGTTCTTCACTTTTGGCAGTTACTCTTACAAAAGTTGGGTGCAGTGGCAAAAGCCCATGGGGTTTCAGGGTCTGTGGTACTTTGGAGAATTGAGACACAGTGCAGACTGTCATAGCTTTAAGAAATTTGGTTTCCTCACCTATTTACACCTTCAGTCTGCATGGAGAGAGTCCAGATCTTACCGCATGGTCATTTCAGGAGGGGCTTTTACCCCACAGCAGTGCAGCCCTGGATTTCAAGGCATTTCTCCCAGCCAGCCTGCAGCCAACCTGCCCAAGATGGATCCATCTTCCTTTTTCTTTCCTCTTCTTCTCAGCAACTGTTCAGATATTCATCTGCACTGACCTGTGTAGTGCAGAGGGAGGAGGGTAGGGAGACAGGAGCTGGATGCACATAGCTTTGTAGAAAGTTCCAAAATCATGCCTACGTGATTTCAAATCTCCTGGAGCACCTGTGTTCTTTTCTATATCGCATTTATTTCAATAATAACATTAAAAAAATTTTTTAAAGCAAAACAGAGAACACCCAAAGGGGTGTGTGTGTGTGTGTGTGTGTGTGTGTGTTTATGGTATAAATAAATACTGATTACAAGTGATGATTGCCTGCAAAAAAGGGACAGTTGACATATGGACGTATCATTTGATTACTGCCCCCCTGAAGGCAGTTGAATGCATGAACCGATCGCACGGAATTGCCATTGTGTTTGATATATCACAATACTGTATATGACATAGCATAAAATAAGTTATGTGTTGTTTTTGATGGCCCATTCACACATGCAGTCATCGTACGATGAGCTTTCATGTGTGAACTTGTCCCAAGTTTGTGGCAAAAATAAGAAGAAGAAGAACAGCACAACAGCTGTGCCTTAGCCACAGATCTTATTTTTCATTCCTTGCATTCTGTCTGTATCCTCCGGTAGGTTAGATAGTAAGAAAACAAACAGAAGAATTCTTTTCTGTGCGGATATGCTGAAAATTACTCAGCTCCATTCAAGCCTGTTTGATTCCATCATAGTGGTTAATAACTCTTTGCAGAGTGGGGTTGTTTTTCCTTCATTGTTACTCTACGCAAAGTGCTCTGGACTCACCAGCACTTAATGAATCACTCCCAAACTACTCATATCAGCTTCAAACACATTCTATATTCAGACTAACAGTAGAATCTGGACTAATTTGGATTTCCTGGCTAACAGTTGGTTTCTGCTGTTTGTTGCTCATTGCGTGTGGAGGCTGTGGGATATCATTGACTAGATGACTGAAACTTGGTGGGAGAATAACAAATGGTCCATAATGAAATGACAAAGGATCAACATATGAGCAATTTCCTGGTTGAATAGTGAATCTATCAGGATTTGCAAGGAAATGCAGGTACACCAGCAGCTGGTGGTCCCTGGATTAAATCCAGTCCCTTACACCATCCGTGGGCAGATTTCAGGCTTCTTTCACTTGTTTTTACAAGAATCTCAAGATCTACCAAAGTCATAGAATTAAAGATTTCTGAGCCCAGGAGTTTGTTTTGAGTTTGGGAATTCAATGGCGCTCATAATCCTTTCACGCAAGCTTTGTTGCCCAAGGTGTTTTTCCCTCTTTCCATTTCAGCAGCATAATTTAGGGTAGGAGAGGGGTCACTTTGTTGCTGTTGTTGTTAAACAATCGGGAGTCAGGAAGCCTTTGCAACCTACTGCAAATCACTCAGATCTACCAGTATTTCCAGGTCTACTTTCCATCCACCCTAGGGGGTGTCTTCCGGCTTCAGTGCTGTCAACAACATCCAAAGTAGAGGGTGATGTTGGTGAACAGCATCCATTACAATGGGATTTGGTCCTGGGCCATTTGTGGGTGGGATCAGAGCTCTGGCAAACAACCCCTGGTTCTGTTTTGATTCATTGCTGGCCAGAGGTAGAAAATGCACACATGCTTAATACTCTTTCGTTTAAAGAATGGGCACACATTCCTGCTTACTAGTGTCCAACAACCTCCACCCTCCTATCTAGGATCATTTTGGTTGATACAATCAATCAGATATAGTTACGTCACGATATACTGTATTTTTCCATGTATAAGACAATGTTGTTTAAATTACCTTCCTTTGGCTGTCATGAAGAAGCTGCTGGAACCGCCAAAAAAGCTTGACATGCTGTTACTCTGGTCTTGGGTTCACAAGCAATTCATGAGGTTTCTGAGATGATCAAATCAATAGAAGGGGGGTGTTCTTGTAGAGAAAATGCTAAGCCATTGAGTGTATATTGAAAGGAAGTCTGTTGTCCTAAACATGCTTATTAGGGAGACAGCCCCATTGAATACTTTTGGGGAAACTTACATAGGATTGACTTGCACAGCTGTAAGTTACATTGGCCAGAGGCTTTTTGCACAGCATGGAAAACCAATGTTCCAGTTAGAGCACGTGCAGGTGGGTGGGTACTACTAACGTGAAGTAGCATTTTTTGACTTCTCCATGCTACAATCTCTGCCACAGAGGGGGAAAGAAAACAACAGTGGCTATTTTATGAACCTCTAGCAGAGCAGGAATCTGCCAAATATATCATCATCAGCAAACAATGCTGCAGTCATGTGGAGATATTTTTCCACTCTGTGTCCTTTATTAATACATTTGGAAAACTAATAACTGAAACCCACAGCTCAAGGTCATTCATGGCTGGAAAAGCTGGACACTAGGCAATGGACAGATTATTCAGGAGTGCTTTTTTTTTAACAGTGATCTAGCATTAAACACGACATTTCTATAATTGCAGAATAAGCTGAGTAGGTGCATTAGGAAAAGCTAGACTTAGTCTGCATGCAAATGAAGGACTTGAAGATTGCCTCTGAGATAATCTTGTCCAATCTCTCTTTCTCATCGGGCACATGGTTCAATGCCATGGACAATGGCCAACCTCTCCTATCATCATTGTGGGAGACATTGGGCATGGTGACCTTTGAGCCAAAGCCTGCTATTGTTAGTAACATTGTAGGTATTTCTTTGGGACAGTGCATGCTGTTCTCATCCAGGACAGCCATATTTAGAATTCAGGGCTCAGTGATCAGCTCTGTGGATCTCATGAGAATTTTGCTGCAGCAATGAAGAACATGCAAAGCGAATGTGAGCTGAGCTATTCATCTCCCCCTCTAAACTACCCTGGATTGCACAGGAAATCTGGTAACTAAAGCAGAATTTAGATTATTAAATATTTCCAGAAAGCAAGTTTCTAGACCTCATTGTCCCACTGTTCAGGAGTGGACTCTCAGATAACAGATGAGCTTTTCCCCCTGAATTGATTGATTGATTAATTGATTATTTAATCTCCATAGTACCAGGACCTCCATACACACTCCCCAGACTTGCACCCTGGGGAAGTCACTTCACTGCTGCTAACACAGTGGTTTGGCTTCATCCCCAGAGGCACACTCCATTGACTCTCAAGAAAGATGGATGACAACAAGAACAACATACCATTTAATGTGCAGAAAATGTGCAGAAAAACAGAAGCAGCAACAGACTATCTATTCTTAATATTACAAAAATGCAGTTACATAGAGAAATGTTACAATAATACAAAGTAACAGATATATATGAATCAATATGAATTCTCTTATAATGGCAATGGCACCCACTGAGAGGTGCTGGAACTGAGTTCCGGTGAGTTCTGGCTTAAAAAGAAGCCCTGCTTCAGGAGGAGCCTTGCAAGCCTTTCATCAGCCCCACATTTTCCCACATGCAGCCCATTCTGTCTGATTACTGGCCAATCTCTTCCCGAGTGAGCAGCCACTCTGGTAACTTCTCCCTACTGGATAAACTCATAAAGGTAAGGCCAGTGAAGAAACGTGACTGAGAAAATAAGGGGTACATGGAACCATCAAACGGGACAAAATATTGGGCAGCATCCAATGTTGCTGTTCTGCTAGTGAAGCACACTTCCACAACAGAAATTCCCATTCCTCTCCTCTCCCCTGAAGCCCTCTGGGAACTCTCAAAATCTGCTCCAGAGGGGTAGATTTTAAGGGCATGCCAAGTGATGGGAGAAAGGAGAAGGAGAGGTCCCATTGTAGGAATGGAACCTGAAGCATGCAGTGTGGGATACAACTCTGCTCCTCTCTCTCTTTTTTATATAATAATATATTACAATGTTAGCAGCGTGTTCCAGGTACACATGTTTCATATTATATTGTCACCACCACCACTGGCTTAAAATTATACTGCTGCTCCCTAAAAGCTCATAAAGTTCCCTTTAAAAGGCCATAAAAATTTAACCCGTGTTTGTTTATTGCCTACAGGATGTAAACGGAACTCATTTGTTTTTGATATATTTGCCATCGCTTGGACTTCACTTTCCATCCAGCGTTATTAAAAAATAATAATTTGTTTTGGTCTTTCCCTCATTTTGAATGAGTGAGGTAAAATTAAATTGAATAAGCCCAATTGAAAAAGTAGCTGAATATATTCTCCGAAGCAGAAGTCTGGCTGTGATGATTGTTATTATCCAAGTGTTCCACTTTAGATTGCCCTGAGAAAATGGGGGGGGGGGGGGACACAAGAGTCAAAGACTCACTGTCTGATATATTCAAGGCTCAGTTGCAGAAAAGAAGCAGTTCATTTCACGACCTATCTATTATGTTCAGGGCCGTCTTTAGCAGATGCGGCGCCAGGGTGCAAATATCAGCCCAGTGCCCCCAAATTACCACGGATAGTGTTGGGGTGGCCATAGCTGCGCACTGCCAGCCATCTGGGGGGAGGGTGCAACTCCTCCCCCATACCGCTGCGAGAAAGCGATCCCTGCAGAAGCTTGGGAGTGAAGCTGTGCGCCCCCCAGCCATATGGTTGGTGGGGCACAGCTTCCATCCTAAGCCTCTGCAGGGATTGCTCTCCTCCCGAGGAGGCTTGGGAGGGAAACTGGCGGCGTGCAGGGAAAGGGGAGGCAAAGCCACACAGCTCCCCCACTTGCTGGGGTGCCCCTGAAGGGCCGGCGCCCTGGCACAACACACCACTAAGCCCTATGGGAAAGACAGCTCTGATTATGTTTATTGTCTTTACAATATTTCATGAGCCTAATGATCACCAATGACACAAACAATAACTTTTCAAGCAAGTACTATATGCTGGGCCTTGGGTCTCTTTAAGGTGACCTTTTTATTGAGCATGCATCCTGAGTCATTTGCACAAAGTTTGTGCGGAGGTTATATACAATGTCTGCTGTTTATTCAGCATGCATTCTGATTTTCTTGTGGGGAAGTGATGTGATGTCACAGCAGGCAATTGTTATCCCAGTGAATTTTCCCATCACTTACCTTACTGCAAAAAGTTTTTTTTAGTTTGGAAGTGGGCTTATTGCACAAAAGCATAGACTCCAAATGGAATTTGCTGGTAAATAACTGAATCCCACCCACAAAATAGCAATGGTCTGGAATTGGCCTATATTTTCAATAAAGATAAATTTAGTAATCTATTCCAGGGGGACCTGCAGCCCTCCAGACATTATTGAACTTCAACTCCCGTCAGCTAAATCAGCATGGCCCGTGGCTGGGGATGAATGGAGCTATAGTCCAGCTACATCTGATCTGTTAGTCAATAGCAGGGCTCCTATTGCAAGGAGTTATGAGGTTGCACAGCATAGGCCAGGCATAGTCAAACTCGGCCCTCCAGATATTTTGAGACTACAATTCCCATAATCCCTGACCACTGGTCCTGTTAGCTAGGGATGATGGGAGTTGTAGCCCCAAAACATCTGGAGGCCTGAGTTTGCCTATGCCTGGTCTAACTGGTCTAACACCCGCATCACCAACATGCACACCAGCCCCCCCCCAACCACATGTTCAGCCACTGTATTAAGGGGCCCTGTGTGCATAGAGATGTATATGTAATGGAGGGCTCTATATCTGTACATTTGTATGTGGATAAGACCCATTCTCACAGTGGTCATTTCTCACAGGTCAAACATGTGGCTGGTGGAGGAGCTGGGTTGTGCGAACCCACAACCCCTTCACACCTTGCATGTGAAGGGCATCATGTGTACTGTCTTAGAATGCAGAATTCCTATGCATTCTCACATGCTGCTTGCTTCCCATGCTCTGAGATCTGCAACTCTGGCTCTTTTTAGGAGCCTGTGCTGTTATAACTAGAAGCCCTATCAAATAGTCTTTACTTTTTGATGCCCACTGCAGAATCTGCATGTTCAACAAAGCCAAACAGATTATATTGTAATGGCTACTGGCTACGAACCATAAAAATCTGAACAGATTATCAGTAGAATAAAAATTTAGCATGCTCTTTTGTTCCTCTGGGTAGTGATTCTTCTTTGCATAAATCTTTTTCTTTTCACCCTGGTTGCCCTCACTGCCATTGAATCTGACTGTCCGCAGCATCAACCCACATTATTTTGTATATGGTCGTCCATAACATCAAGTGTAGTGTCCTCAACAAAATTACGTAGGCTGCTCAATTTACCAGTGACAATTTGGCCGGAGTGGTGGTAGGAAATTTGCCATAGGCATACTGATCCTTGTGATGAATGTTGGGAATGCTCATCAAATGCAGAGGAGGACAAGACTCCCGAACTTTCAATACTGTGAAGCAGAAGGAATGTTTGCAGGCAGTCATATAGAGACAGAATATAGAAGAGCAACACCTCTATTAAAGATAAAAGACTCCTGACAGTTAAGTCCAGTCACGAATGACTCTGGGGTTGTGGCGCTCATCTCGCTTTATTGGCCGAGGGAGCTGACGTTTGTCCACAGACAGTTTTTCTGGGTCATGTAGCCAGCATGACTAAGCCACTTCTGGCAAACCCAGAGCAGTGCACAGAAACACTGCCCTTCCCCCCAGAGCAGTACCTATTTATCAACTTGCACTTTGATGTGCTTTCGAACTTCTAGGTTGGCAGGAGCTGGGACCGAGCAACAGGAGCTCACCCCGTTGCGGGGATTCGAACTGCCAACCTACTGATTGGCAAGCCCAAGAGGCTCAGTGGCTCAGACTACAGCGCCACTCACATCCCTCTAATACCTCTATTAGTCACCTGTAATTTTAAAAGCAGGGATAGCCAATGTGGTGCCACCCAGATGTTACTATTTGTTAATTTAAAAGCTTATATACCACCATTCATCAAAATACCACAGGACAGTTGACAACATAGAACATAATAAAGTGTGTGTGTGTGTGTGTGTGTGTGTACATACATACAGTAATATCCATAAAATACAAGAAAACCCAAACCATCATATAAATACAATTCATAACAATAAGCACTACATACTAATAAATATAGGATATATATACACACTCTCTCACACACACAGGTACCGCAAAAGCAAGGCCAGTGGTAAGGAATTAATGGAGCTGCACTCCAACAATATATGGACTGCACCATGTTGGCTATCCCTGTACAGTGGTACCTCGGATTACAGATGCTTCAGGTTACAGACTCCGCTAATCCAGAAATAGTACCTCAGGTTAAGAACTTTGCTTCAGGATGAGAACAGAAATCGCACAGCGGCAGCAGGAGGCCCCATTAGCTAAAGTGATACCTCAGGTTAAGAACAGTTTCTTTTTTTTTCTTTTTTCATTTTAAAATTTTATTGATTTCCCATTATTTATACATTATATCCATATTTCAATATATCTCATACATTTTGAACTTCCTTCAGCGTCATTGACATTCATTCGTATTTATATCTTTAAAACACATTCCATTCTTTCATATTGCCATTCGTTCCTCCCTTCATACATTATTTCTATTAAACAATACTTATTAGTTCTTTACAGTGCCTCTTTAAATCCCACTAGCGTTGTATTTACAAAACATTTATTCTCCAGATAACCCACAAATTTCCCCCAGTCCTCAATAAACTTTTGATCCTTAGTATATCTGATTTTCCCTGTTAATTTATCCAACTCGGCGTATTCTGTCAGTTTTACTCTCCACTCTGCTACCGTTGGGATTTCTTCCTGCTTCCACTTCTGAGCTATCACAATTCTGGCTGCCGTTACCGCATACTGGAAGAGTTTGCAATCCTTTCTTCTGATATCCTTTCCCACAATACCTAATAAAAAGGCTTCTGGCTTTTTTACAAAAGTATAACTTAACATCTTTTTCATTTCGTTATAAATTTCATCCCAGAAGCTTTTAACTTTCTTACACTCCCACCATTGATGATAGAAAGTCCCTTCCTTTTGTTTACATTTCCAGCATTTGTTATCTTAGCCAGTTTTACAGGTGTCATATACCACCTGTAGAGCATCTTCATCACATTTTCCCTCAGTAACGTGCATGCCGTAAATTTTATGTTCACTCTCCATAACTTTTCCCAATCCTCCAGTTGAATGTTATAGCCGAAATCCCTTGCCCATTGTACCATCACTGATTTTACTTCCTCATCCTTCGTATTCCACTCTAACAATATTTTATACATTTTTGACAGGTTTTTATATTCGTTGTTTATTATCTCTTTTTGGAATTCCGATTCCTTTTCCTCGTAACCCCTTTCCTTCACCTCTTCTTTAAACATTTCATTTATCTGAAAATAGTGCAGCCAGTCATATGTGAATACTTTAACCTGATCGTATGATTTTACTTTCCACTTCCCTCCTTCATTAGTAACCATTTCTCCATACTTTCCCCACTTTTCTCTCATGTTAACTTTCTTTACACTTATTATCTCCAACGGGGATAGCCAATGTGGGGTTTTCGGTTCTAATATATTTTTATATCTGTCCCAGACCTCTATTAGTGGACCTTTAAAGATGTGGCTACAAAATTCTTTATGCACTCTCTTTTTATCCCTCCATAGATACGCATGCCACCCAAATCTGTTATTGTGCCCTTCCAGATCTAGTAATTCTTTATTCTCCAACTTTACCCAGTTTCAGGTTAAGAATGGACCTCCAGAACGAATTAAGTTCTTAACCCGAGGTACCACTGTATATTAAAGGCAGAAGAGCTCTCTTTTCCTGCGCATGCCCTCCCTTCTCTTGGAGACAGGAGACCAGATAGAACTGATGGGTGGCATGTCCAGAACAGCTGTTCTTCTTATGTCCTTTTATCTCAGCCCTGCCACCTCCTGTTAGCAACGTCCCTTCTGCCTTCCTCTCCACCTTCTCATTAGCATCTTGCCATCTTGCTGCCCTCGTTTCCCGTTTCTCCCTCGCTCTCCCTTCCTGCTCTTCACGCTTTCTACTCCTGTTGGGGCTAATGTGTGCTCCATGGCTCCCAGTCACGTACGGCGCTTCCTGTCAACAACTTCCCTGAGATACACTATATTTCATTATGGTTTAATAGGATTGAGCAGCCGGGGCCTATTTGAATTCTCTGTGTGTCTGGTCCCCGCTGCACACACTGTGGCTTGAAGTGCTCATTTTACAGGAGACGGGAACCTTTCATTTCCAGGAGCTGGTAATTTCATCTGCATTGTTCAAGCCACTCCGGCATCCGAGGGGGGCAAGGAGAGACTGCCCAACCTGTAAAAGGTACATGGAACAGCTGTCTCACAATTACTTTTAACTTGAATGTTTTCTATTCCGCTCCGCTCCTTCCACTGATCGGCCCATTCTCACCCAGCTTCGAAAAGAAAGAAAGCACCGAGAAAGAATTCTGAAAAGGTTATAACCGTCATTGCCACACAAAACAAGCTGTCAGTGTGTGTGGACGCACACAACACAAACACAGCAAAGTGAACCCCCAACATACACCAAAAAGCTCAAGTTCTTGAACAAGCTGAATCAAATGCTCTTTAGCCTCTCTTTTCTGAGGTTTGTCTTGATTTTCTGGTGACAGCCAAATGACCTCCATCTCTCATGAGAATGGAATTGACCCTGTTTGACCTCCCGTGTACGCACAGAATAGAGCAATTGCTGTCCATAATGGCCAGTCTTAACTTTCTATTTCATTTCGCAGCAAAGAAGACTGACATTTGCTCGAGAAGGCTGTACGGTCATAATTGAACCAGCACTCAGACTGCTAGCTCTTGTTGTTCAGATTGCAATGCTTGCTCTAAAAAAGCATGATTTATTAATTAAGAGATTTCTTACCCACCCTTCACCACAAGGTCTCAGGGTGGGTTACAGTCTTGCAATATTAAAATCCAATAATACAATGGAAAACTAATCAAAGAAAATACATCAGGCAATTGTGGTGGTCTCACGAAAACCACAAAACTCTTAAGTGACAAAGGCCAGGTCAAAGGGTAATTATTACACCGCTGTTGCTATGTGGAATATGGCTGTCCTACTGCTGTGCATGCCTTTGGTTAAACGTCTGTGACATCACAGAAAGATTCTTAACACACTTCCTCCTTCTACACCATGCTGAATTTTATTTCCCATTTTTTATCCTTCTCCCTTTTTCTTCATTAATTATGTGTGTACTTGTCCTTTTCAGTACAGGCAACTCCTCATTTATGCAGGGGTTGCTTTCCAAGGCAGTGCACATTTAAGTGAAATCGCATATATTGGCAACACCATTGAAAAAGCCTGCAAACATAACGGTCGCTCCCTCCCAACTGCCTTGTTCAAGCTCCAACTCTCCACAGGCCTCAAAGGGTGGTGCAAGGGCTCCTGGTATTGCTAGACACTGTTCTTGCATCATTTTTGCCATTTTCATGCTCTTTCAAGGGCCATTCCCCCCCCCCTTTTGGTGCCACTTGTGGGTTTGCGGTGATACGCGCATGCGCGGTCACATGCGCCTTGAACACATGTAAATGGGACATTGCCAGTACGCACTTAAACAAAAAAACAAAACACTGAGCCATTGCTATTACACCCAGAGCACCACACACACACACACACACACACACACACACACACACACAAATACAAACACAGAGCAAGTCAAGCCTGCGCTTTCCATTATGTGGAGATGGAAATATTGATTTAGGACAGAACCACATCAACCAGCATTGCCCCCTCCCAGGTAAGGGGCTTCATTTGGAAATACCTTTGTTCTCCATCTGCAAAGCAGTTATAATAGTTACCTGTGTCACAGAGTTGCGGTTACAGAAATGCATCATTTTGTGTGCGCCTGTAGGAAGGGCCTGTATATTCTGGTTCCTCAGTGACTGGGGAGAGTCAATGTGTCTGTGCACAAAGAGTACCGACACTCATCCATTTTAGAAGCCTGCTTCTTAGCATTGAATAGGACTCATGGTTTGCAGACACCGGGATAAGGGAGTGCAGCTCTGGACTCAGAGATGGTTATCATGCCTTTGGCCCTTCCACCAAGACCCCTTTATCTCTCTCAGCGATGGCTGTTGCCATGGCCACCAAGTGATTAATCATTTTTTGAATCTGGCGTATGAATCTCTCTTGACAAAGTTGGACTCAGACCTGCACCACTCGCTATTTTTAGAGCCTCGCTGCATAATGCAGGAGCTGATGAATGTTCTCAGATCTTCATTAGTCAGCCGCTTCCAGCTGCGAGAGAAGTTGCTTGTCTCTGGACTGCAGCTTGATGAGAAGAAAATGAGGGACCTGGGAGGCACCGCCTTGGCGGAGGTAGGGAGAAAGAGAGTCAGCGGGGCCTTCCGGAGCCACCTCTGAAATGTTTACAAAAGCTGTCACCCATCACAAACAGGCAATTTGTTTCAAAATTCATGAGGATCCCTGGCAGCCTTCTCAGAATGTCAAACACTAGGGATGCTTCCACACAGAGCAAAGCGAGAGGGAGACAGATCAGGCTGAGGCAAGTTGAAAGTTCAGACAGTGCTCTTGTGGCAAGTTCATAATGCTTGTGGCTGAACCAGATTTGAATGCCCATATACTCCGCATTTAACCCAGCCCTCCAGATCTTGCTGGATGACAGCTCGATTCATTCCTGATTGCTCGCCATGCTGGCTGGGGTTGATGGGAGATAGAGTTCAACAATATCTGGAGGGGCTTCAAGTTCCCCATCCGTAGTTTAGTCTGATTCAAAGTTAGCCTCAGATCCATAAGGTTAAAACTTACTGTACTGGGAAATGATATATAATGAACAGAAAAATATGTTTAAGATAACACTTATTTTTTAAAAAAACAAACCCCAGAAGATTTCTTTTGGAAATTGTGGGATCAGAACTACCTAAACAGTATAGAAATTTATGCAACCACAGCTGCAATAATGTTATTTGCCCAAAAATGGAAGGAAGATGAAGTCCCAATGAGAGAAGAATGGATACAGAAGTTAATGGACTACGCAGAAATGGTGAAACTTAAGGGGAGAATAAGAAATCGAGATAACATTTTTTAAAAGGAATGGAAATGGTTTATTATTTACAATCAAAATGTAAACTGATTAAGACATTGGTGGGATTAATGTAAAAACCTGCAGTTTCAAAATATGTATGGGATATATGCGGGAACCGATATATAAAAGAATATGTTGAGATAATTTGGAGTATGTAGGAAGATGAAAAGAAATGTAAAGAACCACAGAAAGAGGGGGAATGGAGCCAGAGTTTGAAATTATGATTGAATAATTGTTGTTATATAAATGAAAATTATAAATAAAAACTTAAAAACCAAAACTAAAACAAAGTTAGCCTCAGATCCTGGACCAGTCTCAGAGCATGTGAAACAATAACATGTAGAGTTTTGTCAGGAGTGCTCTGATGGTGTTTCCTGCTTGGCAGGGGGTGGGACTCGATGGCCCTTGTGGTCTCTTCCAACTCTATGATTCTATGATTCTATGATTCTAGAGTGGTTTCTGTAGTATAATGGCCTTTCTAAGTTGCCATACCAGAGCTGCCTCAGTTGGCTCTCAGACATTGTTTTTTTAGTTCCTGTTCCGCATGGTTTTTCCCTCCATAAGCCATTTATCTAAAGTTGTTTTGTGGCTCTTCCTTGTGATATGTTTTGGTATTAAACCTGAATAAAGGGCCTTTACCACCCCATAAACCCTAGTTAGATGGAAGGGCTTTTGGGTAAGAGGTATTGTTTCCTCAGAGGAACTGAACACAGCAGCTGGCCATATTGTCAGAAGGAATCCTCCTCTCTGCCTTGGGGTGCGGGGAAGAAGCTCAGTTCATACTGTGTTTAAAAGCAAACTTATGCAATTTGCACTTTCTGAAGCAATATGTGAACCGAAACGCAGCCATCTTCAACATTCACACTACTCTGAATTTTGCAATGCAGTTCTCCAACCAAGTAACACACAAAAATGCATATACTGGGGGTGGGGATGTGCATAAAAATGCATATATTTGTGAAAACAACTTAGGCAAATGCATTATATTAGGGAAAACCTCTTGCAAAAATGTGTATGTATATGACAAAAGTACATAAAACAGGGAGTTTTACACTAAAATGCTGATGACTCTCCATGATGACTTTTTAAAAAAATCAGTCTGAAGGGGTAATGTGAGGAATTGAATTTAAGATTGTAAAAAATTTGAAACGGAGAAACCAAAACTGACAGATTCACCCATCCTGCTTGAACTTCCCTTAAGAAGCCAGAGTGAAATGCAATGGGGCCTCTTTGATTTGTGTCGGCCTTTAAGCCTCCAGCAGGAATTTGAACGGGCCACACAACAAGATGAGAGACAAAGGGCAGGGCGGGGAGCATTTCAGACGTTGGACAATCTGACCAAGCAAAGTTGCAATTACTGTTTTGGTAATTACTGGGCTAGGCCTAGAAAAGTAAAAGCTGCTGAAAGCAATGGTAATTATAGCTTATTTTCAGTATGTGAGGAATTGCTTGCCCAAGCATGCAAGCTGGCATAGAAGAAGCCAGCTTTCTCTCCCACAAAACATTAGTGGTGACGCAGAGCTTGTTAAGCCAACCAGACTTTCCAGAGAGTATCCATTCCTCCAGTTCCCTTTACGGCCGTGTGCTTTTCCCTTCAAAGCTCAGCTCATATGTTAGGCCAGGATAAAGCAAACAAAATATTTCCACTCTTCCTTGGTGTGCCTGAGTGGGTCCACAAGAACCTCAAGTGGAAAGTCAGTATGTGAACAGAGTCCTGGAATGGAACCAAAATGGCCCAGGTTCAAATTCTTGCTTAGCCATGAACTGTGGCTGAGTGACTCTGTGGTTGTCGCCTGAGTACCTTCGTTTAACACCTTTCCGTTCTTCTCCTCTTTCAAAGGATACCTGGGCGGTGTACAGCAGATGTAATGACATAAAACAGAACCGATCATAAAGCAATAAATAAAATTAAAACAAGACTGAGTATAA
This sequence comes from Podarcis pityusensis, assembly GCF_964106645.2. Taxonomy (NCBI): domain Eukaryota; kingdom Metazoa; phylum Chordata; class Lepidosauria; order Squamata; family Lacertidae; genus Podarcis; species Podarcis pityusensis. The sequence continues at coordinate 90,431,781 of NC_138026.1, read as the reverse complement.
TACATTTTAAAATGCTGTTAAGGGCTGCATTAGAAGAAGCAGGTACAATAAAACTTGCAATTATTTGGCTGGGATAACAGATGAGGTTTTATAACTTTCTTAAAATTCTGAACCTTGGAGGAAAGACGGGGAAAGTGGGGGTGGGGTAAATAAACAATGCAAGCTTTGACTTATTATGGGGGGGGGGAGCTGTGCTCCCCCAATAGTGTCCCTGCTCTGCTGCATTTAGGAGTGGGCTGCAGCCTGAGTTGTTGGTTCAGCCCAGCCTGAGACTCAGCTAGCAGGTTACAATCAGTGGCAAAGTGTCTCAAGTTCTTATTCATGGATCTGGTTGGAATAAAACCCTCAGCCTGTTGGAATTGTTTATCTTCCAGCTTCCTCTCCAAAACAATTCACCTCATCTGGGTCATAAATAAAGGAACAATAGCTATGTATTTTTAGACTCTTTCTGTGTTATGTTGGTTGGTTTCCATTTTGTCACCCTGACTTTCCTTTTCCTTTTCTTTTTTTTTAAGAAAAGAAATACACCTTGTGGAAATAAATTAAGACAAAGTCACATGTTTTCACAAGAAAACTACCCTTAGTTTGCGCTTGCCAAAAGGGAGCTCTATCAAGACCTCAGAGCCTTGGTGTCTAAATGAAATCTCAACGTTAAGGTTTCTTCACTTATGCATTGCCAAAACTGAGGAGGAAAGACACAATCTGCATAGATTTTGCAAGCAGTAATTTAGACGTACAGTTGCCAGCTTATAAATCATTGCCCATCCCTGCTGCATATTATACCTAGTAGAGTGTTGTCACTTCATAAAAGTTACAGTATAAAAATATTACAGCATGAGTAGTGGATGTTGGCTCAAGAGGGCAGGCGGGGCACTGCCCTACCTAGATGATTCTGCCCTCAGCCAGGTCCTACTTGCCTGCCTGCCATCTTTCTTTCATCCAGGCCAGGGGGGTGGCTGCCTGCCAGTCTCCTCCTCCTCCTTCGTCTCAGTGTTGCCCCTTGTGGAAACCAACAGGCGGGGCCAAGTTTGGGAACGCAACTGAAATTAGTTGGCTCTGCCTGCAACTTGCTCTGGTTCTGCCTATTATTGCCTCTCACTCCACCTCCTCTTGGCACTTTCCGCTCCACCAGTCTGAAGGGACACCAGCTACCACTGAGCCTGAATGTTCACATCAAGCACCATTTTGTGAATAGGATGGCCATTGTATGGAAACAAAATGAGAGACAAGGCAAGTGGAAAACACACTTCCCCTCTTGGTTCACATCAGTGCTGGTACGTCTAACTTGGGTCTGGTTAGCAGAACTTGAAGTTCTAGTTTAAAGAAACATCAAAAAGTAGATCTGACAAGTCAAAGCTCTGCTGGTGCCTGTGCTAAGGTGAGGTATGCTAGGGTTCACCCCTGACTGGGATCAACCATTGGAAACAGGGCTGCCTGGAAGGATGACCTAGCTGGCATTTCTCCCTAGTCTCAAATGTGCTGGGGCTGGATTCCTCAAGTGTTCTCTTCTTTTATGATCACTTTGGATGTTTTAGGACTGAGCCTTGACATAGACATCAGATTCCACAACCAAGTCCTGGTTGACATTATACTCTGCAACTGATTACAGGTAGGTAGCTGTGTTGGTCTGCTGTAGTCAAAATAAAATAAAAAAATTCATTCCAATAGCACCTTAGAGACCAACTAAGTTTGTTATTGGTATGAGCTTTCTCTGAAGTATTGGTATGAGCTTTCTCTGGTATCTGAAGTAGTGTGCATGCACACGAAAGCTCACTGGAAGGATTTTTTTTATTTCGTTTCGACTCTGCAACTGAGTTAAGACAAATGACCTGTCTGTATACTGTGACCAGTTGCAAAGGAAACCAGGGATCCATGGTCCTTTAATTGCTGTGCGGCAGGAGGGGTTTCAGCAAGTGAATCTTTTCCTCATCCCTGGCTGCACCCCAAAAGCTGCATATTTCAACTCCTCCCCTCCTTTTAAAAACAAATGTTTAAATGCTAACAGGGTCCTGCCTTCCGTCTAGAGTACTTTCAGACTGTTACTATTTTGGGGTGAGATTCAACCACATGCTGGCAAATTCGGGTCTTCTTTCTTTCTTTTTTGCTAGTCCCCCAATTAAAGTTGATTTGGAAGCCTCACACAATCTACCTACTTCCACCACAAAAGACCAGACCTTTTTCGATAAGGAAATGCAAAGGCACTTGGAAGTTGACATTGTCTAATCTCCCTGCTAACAAAGCAGAAGGCGTGCTTAATAAAGAGCCAGCATGGTCTAAAATCCCTGAGAACAAATCAGCATGTAAACAGGTCATCTGAAAGCGACCCTGGTCACCCTAGCAGTGCTTGCTTGGACAATGAAGTGACAAGGCTTGGATGTGGAAGTGTCCTCCTGCTAAATTCAGGAAGAGCTCCCACCTACCAAATTGCACCATCTGGGATTCTTGCAGTCAGTCTCGCTCTCCAGACGTCAAGCAAAGCTTTCCCCCTTTTGAAATTCTTCCCAGACTCCAAGTTCCCTGGCTGCATTCTTCAGGGCTCTGGCTCTCATGAGAGTTTATTTAAGTTCAGAGCAGTCAGCATTTTATTTATTGTGTTGTACAAAGAGTTCAGGAGGAGCTGTTCTTAAAATGTGCTTCACCTCCCTATACAGTACTGTGCATGGCTAAGGAGTGGGGGGTGGCAGTTGTAGGTTAATAAGTAAATATTGTTCCAGCATGTTTGCATCTCTTGTTCTTCTTCTAAAAGATAACCAGAAAGTGCCAGTGCTGTTCTCCCTGCTTACAATTCTGTGTTCTGCTAATGGCTAAGTAGGAAGTCTTCCCAGCTCTGCCTCCTCTAAGCTTAACTAACCTCAGCGAGTTTTTTTTAAAAAAAGTGCACCACCTTCCAGATATTTAAACATTTGCAGTTAGTGCTGGCTAGTTAAGTTTTACAGCAATCTATGGCATGCGTTTTGTAGGGGCAAAGTGAGGGCAGAAACTTTTACCTCATAAAATATTATACAACACACAGTATAAAACCTGAATGTGCCGCGCCATAATAAACACACAAAAGTATTGTGACTTTCCTTTCTGTTCTGCCAGCCCCTACAAAGGGTCCCCCCCCTATTTATTGATATCCCGCTCAGCAAACCCAATCAGCCAATGATTGAGCTGCTTCAGTTAAATCTTCTACTAACCAGCTTTTTCTTTTTCGTGTTGATTCCGACCCATTGTGGATGAATACTCCCCACAGTTGCTCCTGCATCTAGAGTCTGCAAAGATATGCAGAGATCATGTCTGATTCTGAACATCTTGTCTCCCAGCCAGACCTGTAAACTGCTCAGCCACTTCCTGAAGGTTATGCCTTGTGAGTCCAACTAGCCATCTGCGTTAGTCATTCAGACAAGATGTTTGCAGATTTCTGTAGTCACAAGAATGACTTTTGGGAGTCGTGTAGAGAAGAAGCCCCAATTTTTCTCCTTTCACATATTGCGGATAACAAGAATATCAGTATAGAATATGATGCATTCTCCAGACTGACATGTTCATAGTTAATGGAAAGTAGTGAGCCAGCATGACTGTAGGAGGCTGCCAAGTGTGCTGATATCAAATTGTTCAGGGTGTGTAAGACAAAAAGGGATTGTGAAGAGCTCTGAAAGGATGTCTCCAAACTGGATGAGTGGGCAGTAAAATGGCAAACACAATTCAGTGTAAGCAAGTGGAAAGTGACGCACACTAGGGCAAAAAAATTTCAAAATTTCACATATACGCTCTGAATGGTGTTGACCGACCTGGAAAGAGGCTGTAGGGGGCAAAGTGGATATCTCAGTGAAGATGTCAGCCCAGTGTGCAGAAACTGTGAAAAAGGCAAATTCCATGCTAGGAACCATTACGAAAAGAATTGAAAATAAAAGTACCAGCATCTTAATGTTGTTATGCAAATTGATGGTGTGACCGTGCTTAGAATACTGTGTACCGTATTTGATCATCTCACCTCAAAAAGGATATTGCAGAGTTGCAAAGGGTTCACAAAAGTGTGTCAAGGAGATGGAGCGACTGAAGGAAGGTTACAACATTTTGGCTTTTTAGTTTTGAGAAAAGTCAGGTAAGAGGAGGGACGGTAGAAGTGGTCTCCACCAATTAGGCATGGCGCAGAGAAAGTGGAGAAAGAAGTGTTTTTCTCCCTCTTGGGCACAAGGCATCATTTCTGGCCTTTACTTCCTGATATTAGGACACACCTGTCCACCATGAGCTAGCAGTTTCCCAGATAACATGGCTGGGGAACCTCAGATCTGAGGGGAGGGTGAATCTGGCCCTTGGGACTCTTCCCAGGCCACACACCCCTCCCCAGCCATATCTCCTCACCCTAGGCCATATTCCTTGCCAGCCCTGCTTCACAAGTGTTTTTTGGCTTGAGTTCTGATAATGCCTCTTGCTTATCTTAACAGAAGACACAAAGGGCTGTGTGTGGAAACTAGCCTACAGAACCAGTTAACATTTACATTTGCCTCTACTCCCCCTCACAGTTCACTGGCATGCAGCTCTCAGAAGGTGGTCCGAAAGGGAACATGACTCTTGGGCTGGAAATGTTCCCTATTCCTGCTGTATAGCAAAAGCAGTACCTTCGGTGCATGAGACAATCTTCCTGAGAGAGAAGTATTTTGTTCTTTCCCCCTTCTCTTTCTTTCTTTTTCTGAAAGGATCAGGTTCAAAGAGGATAAGTGATTTTGCCTGGCGTTGCCAAAGAAATCGCGGAAGGCCTGCAAACACCATATAACTCTTTTGGCGGTTACTTGTCAATCTCAGCACCAAGTTTTCCTACCTCCAGGATGCCTCTCTGCCAAGCATTACGTCTCCTTTCTCTCCTACATTCTTTCCAAGAGCATCCGTCATCCACAAGCCATTGAGATAGCTTTATATGGCTGTTGAAAGAGTCATTGCTTTATCATTTCCTTTCCTCTGGCGAGGGTCGGATGATGGGATCCTGCGCTATCCTATCCCCTTCTTCGGTTCTTTTGGCACACTCATTTTTAATATGAATCATTCCCCTTTTGGCTCAGATTCTCATGCTGATAATATTTTTGTGGAAAGGTTTCTTCAGAAGTCCCTATTACTCATGCATTTTCCAGATTATCCGGCATGTTTCTCGACAAATGTTATTCCAGAGGGCAGCTTGACGACGCTTTGCTGCTCCCCGATCTCTAAAATACGATGTGAGGAGTAGTAGGGAGAAGAGGATCATGGGAAATGGCTTGACCAGGGGCCACCGCTGACTCAAAGTGTTACTTTTCCCAGAGTGTCAGAGTCAATGTTTAAATACTATTTGAAGAGCTGTGTCTGCATATAAAAATATAAGTGGAGGAATGCTGTGAAAGTGTAGCATCTCTGGTGATTATGACGCTGAGGAAAACAAGGCCTCACCGGTACTACACATTGAAAGCAGTATCAAACCACTTTAAACTGTCATGGCTTTCCCAAAGAATCCTGGGAATTGTAGTTAGTTAGGGATACTGAGTGCACACAGAGCTATGATTCTCAGAGTGGATGAACAGTCAAATCCCCTCAGAGAAGTCTGAGAACTGTAGCTCTGAGAGGAATAGGCATCTCCTAACAACCCTTAGTGCCCTTAAAAACTACATCTGTTGGTCACTTTGTGTTTTTAATGCACTCATTATATTTTTAACACAAATATGTGTTAAAGATACACATATGTGCCAGGGTGGAAGGGCTGTTTGCTGAGTATACACAGTGGCTTCCTTCCTTGCCAAAGTATGAAATCAAATTCCCACAGAACTCAATCAACTATCGCTTACTAACGTGGTATTTAATGATATATTAGATTTCTACCCCACTTTTTTCACCAAGTTGCTTGAGGCTCCTCCCTTCCCAGTTTTTTCCTCACAACAGCCCTGTGGGGTAAGTTAGGCTGAAAAATTGTGACAGGCTCAAGGTTACCCAGAGAGCTTCATGGCTGAGGTAACAACCAAATCTGGGTCTCCTGGGTCCCATTCAACACCCTAACCACTGCAACCTGCTGGTTCTTCTTAGGAATCCCTTGCACCTGTAACATAAAGCTCTCACATCTCAGTTCCTTTGTGAAATCTTGCAGGGTATAAACGTCTCCAGGCAGCAAAGTTACATAACAATGTTCTTTCCAGACCATGGCAGCCTGGTTCAAGTTGACCCAAGCTTCACTTCAACATCTTGTGCCCTGGAGGAGCCATTTAGACTGTGCACACCGTGCAGCTTACTTTAATCTTGTTCCCTCTGTAAAGAATGGGGTGCCTCAGAAACACTCAGTTCTGTCACAGAAACAGAAGGCTGATATCTTGGCTGGGTCCACTGCTGAAATTATCATAAAGGGAGTTGGTACAGAATTCTCACATCTGAAGTTTAACTTCTCACTGAAAAACTTTGGACCAAGGCGACCTATTTTATTGGATATTCTGGGACAGTCTGCTTGCTATCTCCTTTCTTCTGGTGCTCTATAAGGCCACATTCACACAGCAGTTTATTCTGGCTCCCCAACTGTTAATTTGAATTTCCACACAATGTAAGAGCCACTTCTGGAACTCTGTGGAATACAGTAGAGGTTTGGTGCTCATTTCTGTGTTGATTGCTTCCAGAAAAAAAGAAGAAAAAATTCCCCAAAACTCATTAACCTAGAAAACTGTGGGAGTTAAGTGATGAAATTTGAGATGGTATACTGGCATACGGCTTTTTCTTGCCGTTTCCCTGCTGTGAATCATGAGGGAACAGAAGCATGCATGTGGGGAAAGGGTGGGAGAGTAGCCATGTTGTCCAGTGATGTTCATTGTTGTGTCATGAAACTGAGCACAGCATGCCCGTATATCTGTCAAAAAGTCACAGTTATATAATGCAATGGGTACTGCAGTGTGAAAGGAATGCTAGAAAACAAGAGAGAAATGTTAGCATTATAATAAAAAACAGCAACACTAATGCAGTGTTCCACATGTCTGAATGCACCCTAAAGCACCATGTACCGTATATGAGTGGGTGGCCACATGCCCTATGTTGCAGAGAACAGCGCTTTATTTGAAGGCAACTTCTATTTCCTATAATTATAGAATTGTAGAGTTGGAAGGGGCCCTGAGAGTCATCTAGTCCAACCCCCTAAGCATCCATGGCAGGTGACCATCCATCCTCTGCTTAAAAACCTCCAGTGAAGGAGAGACCACCACCTTCCATGAGAGTCCATTCCACAAACAGCTCTTACTGTCAGAAAGTTCTTCCTGATGTTTAGCCAGAATCTCCTTTCTTGTAACTTGACCAAGGCAGAATAGACTGGGACTATTCTGCCTTGGTCAGACCACACCTGGAGTACTGTGTCCAGTTCTGGGTGCCACAATTTAAGAATGGAATTAAGCTGGAATGTGTGCAGAGGAGGGCAACCAGGATGAACAAGGGTTTGGAAACCAAGCCTTATGAGGAGCAGTTGAGGGAGCTGGGTATGTTTAGCCTGAAAAAAGAGGAGACCTAGAGGATAGCCATCTTCAAATATCTAAAGGGCTGTCACATGGAAGATGGAGCAAGCTTGTTTTCTCTTGCTCCGGAGGGTAGGACCCGAACCAATGGATTCAAGTTACAAGAAAGGAGATTCCCTGGCCAGGGAAGATGGGACCTGGTGTTCAGCAATGTCTGGAGGACCGTAGGGCTTAGTTTGAATGGTACTAATGCATTCCATGTGCAGGCATGTGGCCCATACATGCTACATTGTTAGCAAGTGAGTTGTGCAAGACTTCTCTGACCCACATTTTCTTGATTGCATCTGCAACTTGCACAGCCGAACACTGAGTTTGTGGCGTGGCGCTGAAGTGTGTCATCAGCTCAGTAACTGGCAATTTCAAGGTCATTAAACCATTAAATGAGCTTTCCCCACAACCTCTGGGAAAGCGGTCTTAATTCTGAGCCGGGTTCTGTTTTGGAACTGAGCTCTAATGAACTTTTGATGATCTGGGATAGAGGCCGACAGCTGCCTCTATTGAATCAATGTCATATAAGGCTGGCTTTGTTAATGAATGTTTTATAGGCAGAGAAACCGACTGAAGTGGAGATATTTCAGCCTCCAACTTTTTAATTTTAATTGCATTTTCAAGAGTTCCAGAGACTGGAGCAACAGACGATATCTTTGTGATGGGTTGGAGAGTGTTTTGTGGTTTGGAAAGAATTTCAGGCATCTTCCTCGGCATTATACACCACCATCGCTATGCGTGAAGTACTGATAATGGGACCCATAGAGCTGCCTTGCAGGCATTCGATCTGGGGTGCAGCATATTTTAAACAACAAGAAGAATATCAGTGCTTTATAATGACAAATAGTTTCTATTAATAATAGCTTACACACATAAAGCCCATTGAAGCTGAAAAGATTTTGATCGAGGGCAGAACTGCACGTTACTCAAAAGATGGAGGGTACCTCTGCAAGCAACCCCACCCCCTGGTTGAGTTCCATCTTTGTTAATGGACAGAATCATTTGCACCGGGTTGTTATGCCATAATATTTGTGCGCACCGCATACCACCTCTGCTGCAACGTTGACTGGGTTTAGAGGAGCAAAGAAATGTACAATGAATGCCCTTTCATAAGGCACTGAAGTGTACTGGTGAGATGCATGACACTTTCATTGCTAAACTCTACATTTCCTTGCTCTAGCTAAGGTACTCTTTGGTAGGATGGCCATGTGTCATACTCCGTAGAGGACAGGCCTCTGTTTGAAGGCCTAAATTCAGTTTAAAGATAAAGAACCATCAGAAGGGAGAGCAGAGAAGGGGCATGAAGTTGCCTCATTGACAGGGAGCATCGAGACAACAGACTGAACAGGCACACAGTTCACCTTCTCTCAGTTCTCGCTACTAAGCTGAGGTGCGTTTCTTTTTTAATTATAGCTATTATTTCTAAATCTGCACCTATGCTGACAAATTAGCATATGAAAAAATTAAACAGATCCATATCCTCTTCCATCCTCTTTTTGTGTGTGCAGTGTGCAAGTGACCAGCCTACTGTCTAGGAACGTTCCAGTTGCTTGTCTAATTATCTGATGCACCTTTAAAATGTTCAAAAGAGGGGATGGTCAACCTGACTGAAGGGCTCTGGCTTCATCCATGACTGGCTTTGGACCAGTCCACCATACTGCCTCTGACAGAAGGACAATGAAGCACACTGACCTTAAAAGAATAAAGCTTCTCCACCTCTTTCGTTAAGCTTTAATCTCATTACAACAGGGTGCTGTACTGGACAGAATATTGGAGTTGGATTCAGATTCCTGCACAGCCATAAAGCTCACAAGATTTCTCTCTCTCTCGCTGCCTAACTTACCTCAAAGGGTTGCTGAGGGGATAAAATGAGGAAAACCCTATCTATTCCATCATGAGCTTCTTGGACATGAATGAGGGATGGTGAGGGAGTATGAATAAATTACCCAATTAGAGCTTACATCTCAGCAGTGCCAAGTGTTTTGCTTGCAATTGGCCTTGCTTCTGCATGCCCTGGGGATGGGTCAAAACTCAGTGGTAGAGCACATGTTTTGCCTGCAAAAAATCCGAGGTCTTTTGCACCCCGGGTAGGTCTAGGAAATGCTTCCACAGGAAACTAGGAACAGCCACTGCTTGTCTATAAAGGCTGAGCTAGAAGGGCCAATGGTCTGACTCAAAATGAGGTCGCATCCACACCCTACACTTAAAACACATGGTTTCCCCCAAAGAATCCTGGGAATGGGATATAACTCTGTAAGTTTATCCCCCTGCAGAGCTACAATTCCCAGCACCCTTAACAAACTACAGCTCACAGTATTCTTTAATTGTGCGGACCTAAGAACTTCCTATGTCCCACATCAGCACATAATTTTGAGATGTTAGCAGTAATGATAGATGCCGAATCCCATTTCTCAATTAAAACCAATCGCTGTCACTCAACTTGTTACCAGTATGAGAAAAGTTGGCGCTCAGCCTGAAGAGTTGTGATGTTAGTGCAGGAGATAAAGATCATCTAGCTCATGGTTGCGCCTTTCTCCGTGGCAGAATACGCAAGTATGTTGATGTATGATCAAAGAGGAAGCAAATTAGGGACATGCATGCACAGGCCCAGATCCACAACTGATGAGGTACTTGGAAATATTGAGGTGTATGACGTTCCTAAGAAAAACACTCCCTTCAGATAATGCGCCCATGTGTTTCTCAGACCAGCTCTTTTATGACCTTGAGGAGAAGCTAATAAAAAAGGAAAGGTATAAAAGAGGCACCAGAGAGTCTAAACTTAATAGACAGAATGAGAATTCCTAAGGTGAGTGTTTCCATCTACTGTGCCCGTAAAACTCTCTTCTTCAGTCCCAGCTGTCAGTGGCGTGAAAAGAAGGGTTGTCTTTGTAGGGTTTAGAGGAGGAAGAGGGTCAACAATGGAATCTAAGTCGGGTCTGGAAGCTCAGCAGAGACTTCTTCACTCTGAGGTTGCTATGGAGAATGGGAAATTTATATTGTGCAAGTGCTAAGGCAGCTGCTTGACAGATACTGCAGTTCTATATGTGGCCCAATGGACAGACTTGGAGGTTAGAGGCCTTGGTTTGAGGCTCACCTCTGCAGTGGTCTCACTGTGGTGCTAGCTAATCTGTGGACCTCCATTTATTGCTGGCCCATAACTCCTACCTTCAGCTATGGGCTGCTTATTAGGGCATGAACCTTGGCAGGTGGCCAACCACACCAACCATTGACACAGTGACATGCAAATACATTAACATTTGTGCAATGAAGAACTTAAGAGGAGCCTGAGGGATCAGGCCAATGACCCATCTAGTCCAGCATCATGTTCTCACAGTGGCCAACCAGGTGTCTGTGGGAAGTCCACAAATGGAGCATGATTCAGGATTTGGCCTCCTTTGGTTTTTATATTTCCATTAAAAGAAGAAGCAAGTTTCTAATACGATTGCACAGTGTCTGCTGATGTCTCAAAGCAGGACCTTCAGTGGCCAGGGGAGCAGATGTCAGGCTCCTAGGCCTCCCCTTTCCATCCTCATACTTTAGCTCTCTTCCTTTCAATTTGCCACTCCCCAAATGTGACAGATTGCAATTCCAGATTCTATATTTCCCTCTGGCCTCAAACACTGCTATCGGAACTAACACTGCAGGTTAATACAGAGGTAAACTCAACCCTGATTACAATTGGCTTTCAGCCTGGAGGAGGAAAAAAGGCATTGGGACAATAAAGAAACAAATTCCCACATTTTAAAAAATGTACCCTCTTACTCTGGGAATATGTGGAATTGCACCTGTTTGTGTGTGTGTGTGTACACACACAGAGAAGGAGAGGTCTCACTTTCCGAATTCAATGCATTCCCAGGAATCATTTGTTAGCTGCGCGTTCACATAATTAGCTTATGATTTCCATTAGTTCCTATGAGAACATTTCTAATCCATGATTTGTCTGTTCTCCCCGCCCCCCATCCCTTCCCCATGGTTTCTGCCCCAAACTGCTGCAGCTAATCAGCAAAAGCAAAACAAAGAAAAAACGGATTTGCCTGATATCTCCTGATCCCCGATTTGTCCAATCTTTCTCCCTTCCTCCATGCTTTCCATCCAAAATGGCGGCTGCTGACCATCAAAATACAAACAGGTAAGGAAGTGGGCAAACTCTGGCTGTTCAGATAGTTGAATCAGCCATTCGTGTAGCAGTATTTGGGTATAATAATTTTTGTTCCGATAACTGGGATTTTGGATACCGGGTGTTTCAATAGTGGGAACTTTGTGTACATATATTTGGCCTTTAAAACATTATATTTAATATTTAGTTATTTTCTACTGTGGGTCCAGTCCCCCCATCTCTATTACAGGTCATGATAGGCTGAAATATGAGAAATGCTCATTGCCTGTGTAAAGTATTACATTAGCTTATTGAAGAAGGAGTGGGAAGGAACAGCCATGAAAACTGATTGTAAACCAAAAAAAAAAAAAAAAAAAAAAAGGGATTTACTGTATTTTTTCCATGTATAACTTTTTTCTGAAAAATTTTAGTGATAAATTGGGGGTTGCCTTATACATGGGTTAATATGGCAAGTAAGTGAGGAGCGGAGCCACAGATGCTTGCCCACATTTAGGAAGAGTACGTGCTGAGTGCCAGTACGTGGTGAATTATGGCACCAGTTCCATCAGCCAGAGTGGGGGATCATCAAAAAACAGCTCAACAGCTCAGTGAACTTACAAAAGAAGCTCAACAACTGTTTTTGCAATATCTTTAAAAAAAGCTCAGCGACATCCTTAATTTTTAGATTTCTTAATTTTGGTCCCCCCAAAATAAAAGTCATGTTATACACAGAAAAATGTGGTAATTGAAATGAATTGGACTCTCAAGGGCAGAAATGTATACTGAACAGCTTACTTACTTTGCTTATTTCTTTTAACTGTGAGCAAAGTTATTTAAAGACAGAAAAAGATAGAGTATACAACAATGAAAATTACTAGAAACCATCAATACACCAATATAACATGGTCATTCAAATAATTACTTTTGAAGAGTTCTGCAGCCAAAAGAGCAGAATTGGTTACTTTCCGAGGCAGTGATCTTATAAAGTATTGTTGCACACCACCCCAATCTCTGAGTGGTGCAAGATACCAGGGGTTCAAGGCACTTACTCAGGATTTGTGTTTCCTTCAGAATGAGGCACAGCGGAGACTGTGGAGTCCTTATGATATATGGTTTTTTTACACTTATATACAACCTGAGTCTGCAATGGAGAGGTTCACAGCATTAACACCCCAAGAGGGTCCTATGTCTCCCATAACCACAGAAAACATCGCTCTGACTGCCAGCATGTTGCTTTTCCACCACTAGCTTCTAGGTCATATCATGCCACATTTTGCAGCAATTTGTAATTTCTTTTTAATCTTTATGAAAGGTCACCAGCATTTTAACAGTCTGAATTTCTCCTAATAAATACATGTGTGTATGCAGTTTTCACTCATGTACACATTTTTGCATCCCAATAAAATGCATTTATGTATGTTATTTTCATTTATATATTCATCTTCATGTACACTTTTACCTAACAGATGCATGTTTGGCCAACATTTGTAGATTGGAAAACTGCATTGCAAAATTTGGATGAGTGCGAATTTTGAAGAATGGCTGTGTTTCAGTTCTCATATTGTTTTTGAAAGCACAAATTTGATAAGTCCAGTCTTAAATGGGAACTGGATCAAATTTATCCGCCATCTCGTCAAAATTGTAGCTGCTGAGTGACTGACAGCCATAGAGACCCAGTGAATCCATCCTTTGTACCACAGTTGCTGTGCCATCCACCTCTCAGCCAAGAAATAAAAGCAGGACCTCAACCATTTCCCTTTATTTTGCCTTCCCATCTTAGCTAATTGATACATAGGCTCCTCAGATAATTCAAGTGCTCTTGCAGAACACACCTCTCCCATCATCACCCCCCTAACACTATTTTCCATATAGACCTTAAGGAAATAGGATCTGCAGAGCAACTGTCCCCTAGCTGACCCATCCTGCCAGTCAATCTTGGGGGGCATTGGGGGGGGTGAATGCAACATCATCTCTTTAACCCTCATGCAAACTACCAAGCAGCAAGGCATGGAAATAAGGGGCTCTGGCTTCTGAGACAGGCTGTTAAGTCCTAAGCTTATAACCTGATCTCGGAGGTAACATTATCCTCTTCTGTTTAATAACAGGCCATTGAGCAAAACTCCATGCGCCTGTCTGCTTAAGTAACCAGAGTAACAGACTACAACACGTCCGGTTTCAGATTCCACAATGAAAACTAGGGTTACTGCCTCCCACAGAAATATCCAGGCTGTGCCATCTTACTAGCTGCATAAGCTGTATTTTCCCCCCTTCCTGCCAAAGGATCATCTTGCTTGATCATAATTCAGGCAGGAAACCTTTTAGGGCATGAGGAAGTGCTATTAGTGATACAGTGGAAAAGAAGACCTTGTTTGATGCAGAAGACCCATGTGGGCTTCTTCTCTGGTCTGGCGCTGGTGGTCTCTGCCACTGGAGGCTGGAAACTTTATAGCAGGAGTGAGAAGGCTTGTTTGGATCTACTTCGGTTTTTACAAGAACCCCAAGGTCTGCCAGCCCCAGCCAGGTGCAAAAGGCATACTGCTAGAACAGGATGCTTTTGAGCAGATTACAAGCTTAGGATGGTATGGAGCCAATGTCAGACTAGGACCTGGGCGATAAGGGTTCAAATCCCCTCTCCGCCACGAACCTCACTGGGTGATCTCGGTCCAGTCATCAACTCTCAGCTTAACCACAGTAGAGTGAGGGTCATATGTAGATGGGGAAGAACCACCTTGAACTGGGTGATCTCGGTCCAGTCATCAACTCTCAGCTTAACCACAGTAGAGTGAGGGTCATATGTAGATGGGGAAGAACCACCTTGAACTGGGTGATCTCGGTCCAGTCATCAACTCTCAGCTTAACCACAGTAGAGTGAGGGTCATATGTAGATGGGGAAGAACCACCTTGAACTCATTGGAGGAAAGTTGGAGTATCGTATAATAAACAAATGTTCACTACTACAACTGAACTAAGGTCACAAAAGCCTACTCCTAGCCAGGCCTTTGGCTCATTAACCATGCCTTTGGCTGATGAATATTTTTTTGGTAGACTACAGCCTTTTGAATGTGTTTGTGGGAGGAAGAGAGTTGTTGTTTTGTTTTTGTTTTAACTATTTATTTATTTTGTGCTTCTAACCTGTATTTTTTCTCTTTTTGAACCATCCTGAGATCTCTGGATGAAGGGGCGGTATATAGATTTAATAACTAATAACTAATAATAATAAATAGTTACCCTAAACTTTAAAAACAACAACAACAACAAGCTTGTACTGATGTCTGCCCACCCAATCAGAATGGCATTGCAGTGCTTATTGCTAGTATCAGGATATAAATGGTCTAACCAGCAAACAAACACAAATTTCATTTAAAGTTTTATTGATGTCTTGTTTTCTGGACTGGCATCTAAACTGCATGTTAGGCATGTCTACTCCAAATTAAATCTATACTAAGCAAGTGTGTTTTATTAAGGAATGTTTAAAGCCAAGCAAGCAAGCTCCCAGCCCCAGGAATTGGTACTGGACCACCTCTTCTAATGCTTTGCTGTTTGGGAGAACATCTGGAGCATCTGTCTTCTTATAAGCCAGAAGCGGAGCATGGCGGAACCCCACATGACTGAAAGCTGGAGAAATGCTCAATCGGTCTCAAATTCTCCAGGCTTGTCCTTTTTCCAACCCCATATTTCACATTCCTGTGAAATGGAGGGAGTCTGTTTTTCCTCAAGTTAGCTTTTTTTACCATTAAAGGATTAGAGTGGCTCAAGGCAACCTTGTAGCCAAATTGGAACGACACGGATAAAATCTTCCTTTGCGGGGGGGGGGGGGGGTGAGCAGAGGTATTCACTAATCTGAATCGCAGTTGGACAGTATGTTGGTGGTACTGTCCCTTCTCTCCTTTCATATTCTTCCTTGCTCACTTCTGCCAATGCTTTATTACACCCCCAGAAGAACATTTGGGGATGGGCTTTGAAGAACAGTTTTTCACAATGTCAGTCCCCACCCTTTACGCCCAGTAATGGAAGCGCTGCAAATTACAGCAGAGGAACTCATTAGCATATGTGCTAGTGAATCAACATACAGTCATACCTCATGTTACGTTTGCTTCATGTTACGTTCTTTCAGGTTATGTCCTGTGGCGACCTGGAAGTACCGTAAATTGCGCTTCGCGCATGCGCACAAGTGCCAAATCGCGTTGCGCACCTGTACAGATATGGCACTTCAGGTTGCGCTCTTTTCATGTTGTGAACGGGCCTCCAGAACGGATCCCGTTCGCAACCAGAGGTACCACTGTATATCTAATTAAATGGCACCTAAGATGGCATAAGGTGAGAGCCAGATGTCAGAGAGTCATACCTGCAGAACTAAAGGCTCCATACTCTAACCAGACTCCAGAGTTTTACTTCCTTCCTTGCTGGAGGCCTAGTGGAATTAAAGAGGAGCAGCTTAACATAAGTTGGCAATTCCCAAATGATGGACCACTAGGGGTCTGTGAACTTCATTCACATGGTCCATGGTATGTTTGTTAAAAAAATCATTTAAAAACCATGCAGCATCTAGCAGAGTTGCTACAACCAGCGGAACAATAATTAAGTGGCTTGCCAAAACCCTCAGCAATTTTTCAAGTGTTCTCTGGGGAGAGGGTGTAGGAAACCACACCTATGTTCCTGCCCCACTTTAGACAGGTGATCCAAGGAAGCTGAGCAGGAGGGTGGCATCTGAGCAGGTAGTGGCACCCGCCCTGTGGAATGCCCTCCCACCAGATGTCAAAGAGAACAACAACTACCAGACTTTTAGAAGACATCTGAAGGCAGCCCTGTTTAAGGAAGCTTTTAATGTTTGATGCATTACTGTATTTTAATATTTTGTTGGAAGCCACCCAGAGTGGCTGGGGTATAACTAAATTAATTATTATTATTATTATGAAGACAAGTGCAAAAATTGTTTGAGAGGCCGTATATTCTACAGAGGTTCTTCAAAAATTCGGACAAGGCAAAGAGCCCACTGGTTCTCTTCCTTGATAAACAGATTTTATTTACAGGAAGAATGAGAAAGCAAAACAAGGAATGAAGAGCAAAGCACTGGTCACCGAGAACTCCCTCAGAACAGCAATGGAGGATTCCTGGAGTGGCTTGTTCATAGCACCTTCCATGGTCCTGGTCTACATTAAGGTTTGTGGAGGAGATTATGCAAACTGCTTTTATATCTTACAAATGTAAGCATCTCAGCAACTCCGTGACTAGACCTAAGTGCTCCTTTAACAGGTGACAGACCCTGGAGCCCTGCCATCCCTGCCTGGGACTAAGTCACAGATAAGAAATTAGTCAGCAGGTGTCTGAACACAAGATAAGAAATGCAGGTGGCTAATTAAAGAGTCCCAACCATGCCGCTGCCACCACCCCCAAAAGGAAGTCTGGGCACAAGAGGAGCAATTGCTGTGCACCACTAACTGCTCACAATACAAAGGTCTTTGGAATATCCATTACACAGGGTGGTACAATTAGCCACTTCTCCCATGGTTTTGCTCTGCTTGGTTTGGAGGAAACTGCCCTCTCCCTATCTATAAAAGAGGGAGAATGACACCAGACCTAGTAGGGCTGTCCTAAGGCTCCCTGCAGATTAAAAACAACTACAGTGGTACCTCGGGTTAAGAACTTAATTCGTTCTAGAGGTCCATTCTTAACCTGAAACCATTCTTAACCTGAGGTACCACTTTAGCTAATGGGGCCTCCCGCTGCCACTGTGTTGCCGCCACGCAATTTCTGTTCTCATCCTGAAGCAAAGTTCTTAACCCGAAGTACTATTTCTGGGTTAGCGGAGTCTGTAACCTGAAGTGTCTGTAACCCGAGGTACCACTGTATAAACTGAATAATAAAGCTAGCTGATAGCAACTCAGAGCTTTTATCTATCTATATAAAACATTATAAAATCCATCATTCCTGTTTCAGTTTAGAAATATCATTAGAGAAGGGGGGAGGTCTGGTTTCCTCCAGATGTTGACTTATTCTCTCATGCACAGAACATTTCAATAAAACTGTTCTTTCCCCACTTGTAGCCACAAATATTTGTATTTTGCAGACACATTCAGACACAGATGCTCTGTACTGAAATCTGTCCATGTCCCTTTGTGCCAGGGGTTCCCTTCCTTCCTTGTCTAAATGGGAGAGGCAAAGACAATAGCCATCAAAGGGTTGGGGCTTTCAAGAAGAATTGCCTCATTCAGAACCGGCAAGCCTAATTTCCCTTTTTCCAAGTTTCTGCACAGAATGACAGCCCGCTAAGGTAATAAAAAACATAAAGAAAGATCTGTAATAGAAATGAGTAGAACAAGCTTCCCTGAGTAATTAAAGGTTACCTCATGCTGGAGCATGGATTATTAATGCAATCACATTTGCTTCACTGAGGATCATTAATATAGCCTGCTTGAAATTGATCACATTTCTCATCTGGCATTTGTGCATCAAAGCAACAAGCCCCAGAAAAATAAGTCAAGTGGGACAGAAAGCTTTTTGTGACCAGAGAAGTTCTTGTGTGGAATTCTCCGCTGCTCCTACTTGGCCACACTGGGTGTCTTTTCATTGAGGACCACTTCTTCAAGGAATCCCTTGTTTCTTCACCCGTTCAGCACTATTCCATAAAAACATGGGGATTTTTGACAGCTTCCCCACTATTGGGAAATGTTCTTAGCTGTGTCAGTACTTCAAGTGTTCCCTTGAAATTCATCAAATGTTTTGCCCAAGTAGTGATGCTTGAGTTCCCCTCCAATTTTGCTGTGGGCAGAATTTAGTGGCAAGCGGCCTAAGGTGCAAAGCAATCGTGTAGAATTTTGCTTGTTTTATTGGAATTCCTTTAGCTGCCCTCAAAATTCCGCAGATGTTTTGCTTCCATGGGGACTTCCAAATTCAACAGAACTAATTCTCCATTAGTTCTCCTCTGTTACCATGCAGAGGTGCCCATGTGTATGAAAGCAAGTAATGTTGAGGGAAGGGCTGTAGCTCAGTGGTCGAGCATCTGCCTTGAATGCAGAAGGATGCAGAATCTATCCCCAGCAATTCCAGATAAGGCTAGGAGAGAACGCTGCCTGAAACCCTGGAAGGCTGCTGCCAGCTGGTGTAATAATAATAATAATAATAATAATAATAATAATAATAATAATTTATTATTTGTACCCCGCCCATCTGGCTGGGTTTCCCAAGCCACTCTGGGCGGCTTCCATAGAAACAAAAAATACAGTAAAATATCACAGATTAAAAACGTCCCTGAACAGGGCTGCCTTAAGATGTCTTCTAAATGTCAGGTAGTTATTTATCGCTTTGACATCTGATGGGAGGGCGTTCCACAGGGCGGGCGCCACTACCAAGAAGGCCCTCTGCCTGGTTCCCTGTAGCTTTGCTTCTCGCAATGAGGGAACCACCAGAAGGCCCTCGGCGCTGGACCTCAGCGTCCGGGCAGAACGATGGGGGTGGAGACGCTCCTTCAGGTATACTGGGCCGAGGCCGTTTAGGGCTTTAAAGGTCAACACCAGCACTTAGACAATATTGAGCTAAATGGACCAATGGCTCAATATAAGGCAGCTTCCTATGATCCTGTGTTATACAACATGGAAGGTTATTCTCTAACCTCATCCATTGTATGTGTGTCTGCACACATGGAAGACTAGTTTGAGCAGTGTTGACCAGTGGCCATTGGGATTGGTAGGGGGAAAAAGCAGGGAGACAAGCAGCAGCTGGAGCCAGAGTCAGTGGCAAGTGGAGGCATCTAATTTCAGTTTTGTTGCCATTCTGTTTCCTGTTGAGTTCTACAAGGGCAACTTGGCAGACACTTCCTGGCTGCTGCTATTTTTGTGTGAGAGTCAGTCACATACCAGCAAATTCAGGCTGTGCAATGAAAGTTGATTTGGAGCTCTTGTACAACAAACCTGCTTCCCTGGGCGTTGGGGAACAGGATCAGGAAGTCACAATGCTATTATCTCGAATTTCACAAACTACCTCGTGATCATCTCCAAATGAGCTTATTGAAATGGTGGCACTTCTGAGAACAGCATTTCATGCCTGAGGGTAACTAGTCACAGTGAATTGGGCCAGATTGTTCTTTCCACACTCAGCTCACTGTTGTAGCCACAGGACAACAAAGTCCTGTAACTTAGGTCACCCATGAAATTGTGAGACAGGGGTGGGGAACTAGTGATCTTCCCGTTCTTGTTGTGCTACGTGTTGTTTGGGGTCTGTGACTGATGGGAATTGGAATCCAACACCTTCTGAAGGGCCACCGGTTCCCCAGTCCTGCCCTAAAGACAAATATTACACAGTCTGTTTTGTTCACACACATTAAACTTAATTTCATTTTGTAGTTAGGCAAAGGCACAATTTATACAGTAGAAAGGTACTCTTCCACCACAACAGTAGAAGGGTACTCCCCACCACAAATTCATAAAGATTTAATCAGAAACACTCTCGCCCCACCCTGCCCTGCTAATGAGAAACTATGGCACAATTTAAATGTGAGGCAAAGCCATACATGTAAAGCAGTGTTTCCCAACCTTGGGCCTCCAGCTGTTTTCGAACTACAATTCCCATCATCCCTGACCACTGGTCTTGTTAGCTGAGGATTATGGGAGTTGTAGTCCAAAAACAGCTGGAGGCCCAAGGTTGGGAAATGCTGATGTAAAGCACCAAGAATCATGGGAACTATAGTTTGCCCCTCACACAGCTATAGTTCCCAGCACCCTTAGCAAACCAGAGTTCCCAGAATTCTTTGAGAGAAGTTGTATGCTTTAAATTCATGGTGTATATGCAGCCATATTCATCAAAAGAGAGCTCCATGAAGACTTAAGATGACATTAAGGAATAATCATGGTACACAGGAGCAGAAAGCAAAAGAGGACATTAATTTACACTGTCGTTCTAGTTGACCTATGGATGGATGAAACAGGCATATGAAGGTGAGCTTTGAATCCGCCCTTAATTATTATGAAAGCACTCCTTGCTTTTTAACAGCGCTCTCCTTTTATTGTAATTAGCAAGACTTCTCCCCAAGGAAATGCCATGCCAACGTTCTGCCTAGAGAGAGCCACATTTCCAAGAAAGTGCTAATTAGCTGCTTCTTGAGTAATCTGGTTCAGGCAAGCAAGCAGGTGTCAATGAAAATCGGAACGCATCTGCACAAACATGTTCCCTTCCTGTGTAGCAGTGGCACTAATTGCATCTCACTGGGTCACCATTTTGCAACCCACATTGCATAATAGTCATTGATGCCAAACGCCCATGTGGCATCTCTGTCGCATCCCCTGCATGGCATCTTTGGCAGGTTGTTCAGGATCAGCTCTGTGGGCTGTAGTGACCAAAGAGGTGGCCAGCATCAAGCCTGCTTCAGCTAAAAGTGAAATCTTATGAACATGCCATGAGTTTGACCCAAACAGTAATGCAATTGGGTACAGTCAGCATGGATACTGTCACAGGAGGGTCACAGGAAACCATGGTCCTAGTACCTTCTCCAGTAAACCTAGGAAGGAAAGAGGGAAAGAACAACAACCAATGTTTTCACAGCATTTGTCAAAATCAATATTAGCACTAATTCTTCCTGCATTGCAAATGATTGGACTTGATGACCCATCCCTTCCAACTCTACAGTTCCCTTCCTTTCCAAAGCCTGTCGGAAATCCCAGACAACTCCTGCCAGTAGACATTGCTAACAGCTTCTTATGTTCAAAAGTCTTCATGCTACAACTACCCTTTGTAACATCAGATCCATGGTGTTTTACCCCAAACATCTGTAAGGAACTTACACATCCAGTATACAAGCCTAGCCACTTACGTGACACTGGGGCTTTCGGATTAACTGAAGTTATAAGTGCTAGTGCTAATTTCCATTGATCATCTGTCAGAAAGCTGAGATCAGTGGGCAATTTCAGGACATGGGCACACACGCTAGTAACCTGGCAGGTTGATCCTAACAACTAAAAATGTTCAGTTGTCGTTGTCTTCTTCCTCTGCAGGGATGATCATCGACCGCATCCGGGGACACGTGTTTGTGTTTTGCGGTGTGCAGCCAGGCCCCAGCAGTTGTTCAGAGCTTTCATAGTTCCAGCAGCTGGTATGAGTCTCAGTGGGGTTTAGGCTGTAAATATGGAAAGGAAACAAAATCCTTAAGCAAACACGGCTCTTCTGTAAAGCTAATTCCAGACATACTGTCCCACGAACGCATCTTGCAAAGAAGCCAGTTTTTGTGACTCAGAAATGTTTAAAGCTGTTGCAAAGTGGGATCAGTCTGGTGATTTAGTAGCATCAGCTGGCTCTTGAAGCTACTATCAGCCATTATCTCTCTCTCTCTGCAAACCAAAAACAATAAACTGGAGCGAGCAATACTTTCCTGGGCTGCAAACTCCTCCTGGGCTGCAAACTCCACTGTTTGCCAGCTGCTTTGAGACATTTTCACATGATGCTCCCCAAAGGGGAGTCTGTGGCCCAAGCTAGTAACGAGCAAATCATCATTGCTATAACAATAAGAGCCCAGTTCTTTTCCTTTCTTCCTTCCTGACTTTAGATTTTTTGCCACTTAACCCTTGAGCAGCCTGTAAATGCTACTGAAGTTCCCGGTCAAGCTAATCCTATTCAAGCTACTTTGTAGGATGTTAAGTAGTGATTCCCTATTTTCTAATTAATCTAATCACTTAAGCAGACCCTCTAAGTGTTCCTATTTTCCAGGGACATCCCTGATTTAGAGAAGCTGTCCTGGTTTCTGATTTGATCCTGGAGTATCTTGCTTTTCCTTAGGATGTCCCTATTTTCATTGGAGAAATGTTGAAGGATATTGAGTTATCCAACTCCCAAGCTGTCTGAAGGCAATCCTGTACAGGCAAGGTTTTTTTAAAAAAAATATTTAATGTTTTATTATGTTTTTATATACAGTATGTTGGAAACTGCCCAGAGTGCTAGGGCAACTCAATAAGATGTGTGGGGTACAAATAGTAAAATTATCATTATGGAATGGGACGTCCCTATTTTCATTGGAGAAATGTTGGAGGGTGTGCTTAAGTAAAGTTCTAATTATACTTCAATACTGGGGTGGCCTATTTGCTTATAAGCATGAGTTTCCCTGATTGGCTTCACAAGCCTGTTTCTCTCATCCTAGTGCTGAAAAGATGGCAAACCCAGCCCTACATAATTGGCAAAAGATAAAGGATCCTTGGATGGTTAAGTCCAGTCAAAGGTGACTCTGGGGCTGCGGCACTCATCTCACTACAGACCAAGGGAGCCGGTGTTTGTCCACAGACAGCTTTCCAGGTCATGTGGTCAGCATGACTAAACCGCTTCTGGCACAATGGAACACGTGATGGGAGCCAGAGCATGGAAACACTGTTTACCTTCCCGCCGCAGCGGTACCTATTTATCTACTTGCACTGGTGTGCTTTCAAACTGCTAGGTTGGCAGGAGCTGGGACAGAGCAATGGGAGCTCACCCCGTAGCATGGATTCAAACCACCGACCTTCTGATCAGCAAGCCCAAGAGGCTCAGTGGTTTAGACCACAGCGTCAGCTGCTCCTAGTGGGAATACCTAGTCCAGGGATAGGCAAACTCGGCCTTGCAGATGTTTTGGGACTACAAGTCCCATCATCCCTAGCTAACAGGACTAGTGGTCAGGGATGATGGGAATTATAGTCCCAAAGCATCTGGAGGGCTGAGTTTGCCTATGCCTGACCTAGTCAAATCTCCACTCAGCCATAAAGCTCACTGGGAGAGTCAAGATCTCTCAGCCTAAACTGGTTTTTGTGGATGGTGAACTAAGTACAGGGGCCTAATATCTCCTCAGTAGTTTGGAGGGTGAGTGAGCTATAAATGAAATAAATAATAAAATATCAATTGGTACACATTGCCAGGGGAGTGGATACCACCTGCTCCATCTTGAATGTTTTCTCTATGGAAGCATATGACATCATTCTCCCGGGACATTCCGTTCTCCCTTCTCGTCTTATTCTTGCACTGCAGGGGGTTGGATTAGATAGCCCTTTGGTTCTCTTCCCGTTCTACCATTCTATCATTCTATGATGCTAGCAAATGGACACATGGGATTGGAATTGCTTCAGACAGCCCAGGAAACACGTGCTTGACACCATCTTGGGACCACTGAAATGTCCCAAACAAAGACTTTTAGAAACTTGGCATCTAAAACATGTAATGATTCTTGTCTCTGTCATGCTTTCCAAAGTTTATTTTTTTCAAGCAGAGTTTGAAATATTTTCTTTTACGTCTGAATGCCATGTAATTCTGGTTTCCTAGCAATAAACCTGCTTTCCCCCCATCTTTACTATATTGCTCAGCCTATGGATTTAAATCTGTTGTTGACAAATAGATATATTAGAAATCAAAGCATTGTCAGATGCCCAGAGGGCTAAAGGAAAACCTATTTGGTGGGGATAGGGGTGAGTTCACACATTCAATTTGCTAGCACCAATTACCAGGTGGCGAGCTGTGGTAGATCCTATTAAAATCCTAGTCTGGTTCCTAATTTGGGAGCATTTGCCTGTGGCAGACAAAGGCAGTGTTCTGTGGTGTGTTATTGCATGATGACTGATGCTCCCAGTTCCACAGCTTTCACAAATTCACATCATCCATTTCTCCAGGAGCCACATGATCAATCAAATATGTAAACTCACAATTAGGCTTCCTCAAAGACTGGGGTGGACAAAAAATATATATGCAACTGGTGCGTGGAAAAATATTGTTTTAGTTAATTGGCAATATTCATGAGTGATCAAGGAATCCTGCCCTTTAAAAATATAAATGTGTCTTAGATTTTTCCATGCTTTGTTTTAGGATGGTTTTTTTTTTATGTATGTTATTAATTTAGTTTTGTCAGTCACTTTGGGTTGCAAAGGCAAAAAAGAGCAGCTAATATGTTTAATAAATGATAATAAATAACAATCCTCACACATTTGATCAGTAATTGATCCCTTATGTAGTCTGTCATGTGAGAACACTCATTACTGTTTAAATGACCCTAAACTCTGCATCAATTAAAGCAGAAGAGGGAACCTTTGGCCCTCCAGATGTCGCTGAACTACAACTCCCATCACCCCTAGCAAGCATGGCCAATGTAGTTCGACAACAGCCAAAGGTTCCTCACTCCCAACTTAAAGCAGGCCTCCAGACGGGTGACTCATAATCCAAATACAGCCTGCCAGCCCTATATTGTGGCCTGCCAGCTGCCTGACAACTGCAAGCCAGTAGCGAACCCACAACTATTGTGCCCTGGTGGGCTGACCTTCAAAATGTTGCTGTTCATAACCATCTGAACTGGAATACAAATTCGTCCAGCTTCTAAAGTTCAGGTGCGTTACGAATCGAGCACAATTACTCCCAGGAGTTTTTCTCTGTTCACAATGTAAAAATGAGACTCCATCAGTGGGACTAGACTAGGGGGACTAATCTAGTTTCCTAAGTATTCTTGGTAAATTAGAGTATTAAAGCCTAGTGCCTCCTTCCCAATGCCTGGGAAGCTTCTGGCTGGCTTAGCAGGGAATGCACAAGGCTCATGTGCATGACATTGGGACATCAGGACATTGGGATGTCACAGGTGTGCTGTCAGCCCCACCCACCCCCTGCAACCTGGCACCTCTGACCCTAGCTGCTCCCCTAGCTGTTCCATACATTCAGCATTTGGGATTTTTAGGTGGAAGAGCCAAAGTTCTTTAATGATAACCCCTTAATTTCAGATCACTGTGAATTAGTGGAAGCTGCCTTAGATCCAGCCTTAGATCCATTGGTCTATCAAGTTCAGTATTATCTACACCAGTGGCTCTTAAGCTTTTTTAAAAATTTATTTATCAAGGACCCCTTTGAGAATCAGATAAAAGCTATCCCTCCCTCTCCAGAAAAATGTTGGACTTGATGGCCCTTGTGATTCTATGATTCTATGATTCTATGATTCATGTGCAATTTATTTGATTGCCGGGGGGGGGGGGCTTTTTGAGGGGGGTCATGGACCCCCATGAAGCCACACATTTACAGAATATTTTGATGATGATGATATATTTATATCCTGCCCATCTGGCTGGGTTTCCCCAGCCACTCTGGGTGGCTTCCAACAAGGTATTAAAATACAATAGTGCGACAAACATTAAAAGCTTTCCTAAACAGGGCTGCCTTCAGGTGTCTTCTAAAATCTGGTGGTTATTTTTCTCTTTGACATCTGGTGGGAGGGTGGGTGCCACTACCGAGAAGGCCCTCTGCCTGGTTCCCTGTAACTTGGCTTCTTGCAGCGAGGGAACCGCAAGAAGGCCCTCGGCACTGGACCTCAGTGTTCAGGTGGAACAATGGGGGGTGGAGACGCTCCTTCAGGTATACTGGACTGAGGCCGTTTAGGGCTTTAAAGGTCAGCACCAACACTTTTAATTGTGCCCAGAAACGTACTGGGAGCCAATGTAGGTCTTTCAAGACCGGTGTTATGTGGTCTCGGCGGCCGCTCCCAGTCACCAGCCTAGCTGCCACATTCTGGATTAGTTGTAGTTTCCGGGTCACCTTCAAAGGTAGCCCTGTTAGGTTTCTGTGTGTTGCCACTGTGCAGTTCTGTTTACATTCCAGAGATTCCATACTGTTGGAAGTCTCACGGAAGACGGTTGTGATATTACTGTTCCCTGTTCCTTTGTGTTCCAGTTGCTCTCTGCTCTCACAGAGAGAGGATGTTTCTTTTCTGTCTGGGTAGCGAGAAATAAAACTTTTAGCAATGTAGCTCATACTATCTGGGCTCCTTCCCTGCGTGCTGGATACTCTGCGTAATGGGGGAACGTGCCTGGAGCCTCATCAAAGGCTCAGATCGTTAATCACATCAGAGGACTTGACCGGAAGAGTTGCTCGGTCGAATGCAAGTCCAACAAGCCCCACATAGAGTGCATTGCAGTAGTCCAAGCGAGAGATAACTAGAGCATGCCCCACTCTGGCGAGACAGTCTGCGGGCAGATAGGGTCTCAGCCTGCGTACCAGATGGAGCTGGTAAACAGCTGCTCTGGACATAGAATTGACCTGTGCCTCCATGGACAGCTACAAGTCCAAAATGACTCCCAGGCTGTGCACCTGGTCCTTCAGGGGCACAGTTACCTCATTCAGGTTAATCCCTTATTCTCAATGATGGAAAAATCAGTGAATCTCTTGCTGGTAAGAGCTGTTTGCCCATGGAGCAGACTGCCTTGGGAGGTGGTGGTCTCTCGTTTGCTGGATGATGGCCTGTTGCCTCCTGCATGGGGTCAGTCTGGAGAGTCTCAAGGACTCCCCTCCTCCCAAAATCCTCTGCTTTTGTTGTGTGAACAATATCTGTTGTGTGTTTAACTTCCAGATAGATTCATTCTGTAAGAGACAGCTTGTCTATGTTGTAGCTTCAGTTTGCAAAGAAATGTTGCTTATGCGCTTGCCTGTTGCCGGAGGAGTTTGGCTTGATGGTTTATTGCTTCTGCTATACTTTCAAACATTGCAAAACAATCTTCAGAATAGCTACTGTGTGACATTCATTGGTTGGGAGACAGCAAAAAGGATTTCAGCAGGGAGAAATACAAAGAGCTTAGTGGGGAAAACAGGCCACAAATCAACAGACACCCTGCAGACTTTTTTTAAGGATCTCAGATGTGAAATTGTTTAATTAAAATGTGGAAGCATTAAAGCCAGCCTCACTAACAAAGGACTGGAAGGTACTTGTGTGACACCAACCTACCAGATTAATGTCTGCCCCAGAAAAAATGTTGCAAAGCATGGAAGAGCTTAACCACATAGAAAAGTAAGTCCCAGATGAAGAAGGTTGCAAACCCTCCAAGTGCCCCAATTTTCCAGGGACAGTCTCAGATTTATAGAAGCTGTCCTGGTATCTGATTCCAGACTGTCCCACTTTTCAATAGGATGTTCCTGTTTTCATCAGAGAAATGTTGGAGGGGATAGAATAGGGCATCCATATTTTCATTGGAGAAATGTTGGAGGGGATAGGGTTGGGCAGAACTTATTCACAGGGATGTCTGGGCTCACTAAACCTTTTGATTTTTTTTTTTTTTAAAGAGCAACATGTGAACAGAGGGGATCCTACAGAGATTGGATGTCTCAGGAAGCTGCATCGTATATTGAGTCGGACTGTCCATCTAGCTTGGTAGTGTATGGCTTCAAGTGCACGATAGCCTCAGTGTCTATGTTTCTATTCCCAGGAACAGACAAATATTGATACTTAGAAGAAGAAGAAGAGTTTGGATTTGTTATCCTGCTTTATCACTACACGAAGGAGTCTCAAAGCTGCTAACATTCTCCTTTCCCTTCCTCCCCCACAACAAACACTATAATAATAATAATAATAATAATAATAATAATAATAATAATAATTTTTATTTATATCCCGCCCTCCCCAGCCAAAGCCAGGCTCAGGGCGGCTAACAACAAACAAATAATCAAACAATCAAATAATCCAACATTCTAAAACATTTCATTATAAAAATTAATTAAAATCAATTTAGTGGCAACCGTTAAGCAAAGTTCTGTGCAGGTTGCCAGAGGAGGGAGTCAGGCTGGGCCCTGACCAAAGGCCTGGTGGAACAACTCTGTCTTGCAGGCCTTGCGGAAAGATGTCAGGTCCCGCAGGGCCCTAGTCTCTTGTGACAGAGCGTTCCACCAGATTGGAGCCGCAGCCGAGAAAGCCCTGGCTCTAGTTGAGGCCAGCCTAACCTCTCTGAGGCCTGGGACCTTCAGGATGTTTTTATTTGCAGACCGTAGGTTCCTCTGTGGGGCATACCAGGAGAGGCGGTCCCGTAGGTACGAGGGTCCTAGGCCGTATAGGGCTTTAAAGGTTAAAACCAGCACCTTAAACCTGATCCTGTACTCCACCGGGAGCTAGTGCAGCTGGTATAGTACCGGATGAATGTGATCTCGCAGCGAAGACCCCATAAGGAGTCTCGCCGCGGCATTCTGCACCCGCTGGAGTTTCTGGGTCAGTCTCAAGGGCAGCCCCACGTAGAGCGAGTTACAATAATCCAGTCTGGAGGTGACCGTCGCGTGGATCACAGTGGCTAGGTCAGGGCGAGAGAGATAAGGGGCCAACTGCTTAGCTTGGCAGAGATGAAAAAATGCCGCCTTTGTTATAGCTGTGATCTGCGCCTCCATAGAGAGGGAGGTATCGAAGATTACACCCAAACTCTTAACGGACGGTGCTGGCACTAATTGCACCCCCGCAAGAGATGGGAGTTGCCCCCCCAATCCCATATCGTCCCGTCCCAGCCAGAGGACCTCTGTCTTCGAAGGATTTAACTTCAACCGGCTTCCACGTAACCATCCAGCCACAGCTTCCAAACATCTGGTCAGTGTGTCTGGGGCCGAGTCAGGATGGCCATCCATCAACAGATAGAGTTGGGTGTCATCGGCATACTGATGGCAACCCAGCCCAAAACTCCGGACAAGCTGGGCGAGGGGGTGAGTGGGGGCTGAGAGACTTCAAAGAAGTGTGACTGGCCCAAGGTCACCCAGCAGCTGCATGTGGAGGAGTGGAGACGCGAACCCGGTTCACCAGATTACAAATCTACCGCTCTTAACCACTACACCACACTGGCTCTCTTAGGTCCACCACTCTGCCATTGACAGCCACCCAGCTCTAAGGTAGAAGTGAAGTTGGCACTAATCATTGGCTAGGATACCATACCAGATCAACATTGGCTGAATAACACATTTGCAGCAAGCCTGAGTAAAGTATATCAGCATTTTCACCAATATTGGAAAGAAATAACTGATATGACTGGATAAAACCCAGAAGCAGCTTGCTAAGTGGGGTGAATCCCCTATGCTAGCTTCCTGGTAGTAGATCACTGTTGCTTAGCAGCTGGGAGAGGGGAGAGGTTGTCACAGTGCAAACACATGGGCAGTCACTCCAGTGTCTATGTGTTTGCACCACACTGACCTCAACACCACCTCAGCATGGTAAGCAGCAGTGACCCAACCCCCAGGAAAGTAGCATAGAAACTCTACTCTACCTAATGAGCTGCTTCAGATAAAAACTGGAAACAGTTGGAGTATCAGTTTTTAGCACTTTTAAACTTGCCATACCTGTGGCATTTTTATCAGATGACTTTGAAATTGGACACTTTTGTAGACCCCATCAGGTAAACCGTGCATGCAAATGACTGACTCAACAGGTGGCCTTTTTTAAAAGCTATAGAATGTATCCTGCCAAAGCAAATGCACATAAAACCCTCATTAGTACCATATTGGCCCGAATATAAGCCGCACCTGAATATAAGCCACACCTTTAAAATTGGGGGGGGGGGGGAGAGAAATTTTTTTTAAAAATACCCGAATATAAGCCGCTCCATTCCTTGCTGCTCCTGGCTGCATACTGAGGGGGGGGGATGAGCCGCGCTCCATTGCCAGCGGCCTTTCCCCTTCCTTGCTCTCTCCCTTCCTGGCTTGGGGGAGAGGACTGGGGACTATGCAGGGGGCAGGCACCGCTTTGCCATGCTCCTGATCCTGGCGCTGTTTGCCCCATGCACCTGGCTGCATACTGTAAGGTCGCGAATATAAGCCACACTTTAACTTTTCACGGTTGGAATTTGGGGGGAAAGTGAGGTTTATATTCAGGCCAATACAGTATATCCATATTGCATTGAGGGCTCTTGTAACAACAACAACAACAACAACAACAACAACAACAACAACAACAACACTATGTATATCCCACCCATCTGGCTGGGTTTCCCCAGGGAGAGGTAGCATGTTGTGACTGAGAAAGCATCAGTCCTAAACTAGTATTGCTGGGGGTGGCTGAAAGACCGTAGGGTATGACAGCCCTACCAAGTTCCTACAAAAATAAGGTTATTCCACCATCCTTTTAAGCTGTTTCTGGCTACCTACGGTCCAAAGGGACACTTCAGGGAAGGGAAGGCTTGCAAATCAATGCCATTGTTCCAATGGGCTTGACCCAAATTGATGAGCTACTTTTCTCTGCTCAGTGCTGAATGGAACAAACTGCAAGGGTTTGCGGAACATGATTTTATTAACAGCCTACATGCCCAAGCATTTTTCTTTCTTTTTTTGGTTCTCACGAGTTATTTTCTCCGCCTTGCTTTCTGTGACTGCTCAGTTTCAGGGGCTGATTAGGCCAACTGGTGGGATAAAGATGAGATTAAAAGAAAATATCAACCCCCCCCCCGCAAAAACCCCCCAACCCTCTCCAGGAAATCAAGAATGCTTCTATAAAAAGTTTAAAATCTGCAGTGCAGTGTGGGTAGAAAAAGGAGTTTGGCTGAACACTGGTTTCTTTGCTTCAGTTGTAAAAGATGGGGGCTGGCTCCATGTTTTGAAAGGGGATGGGTGGGGGAGAATCTTGGGCAAGGTGTCTTCAGTGAGGTGGGGCATGTCTGTGGCCCCTGTCCTCCTCTCCAAACACCTTTACCCACTCGCTTGCTCTCTACCTCTGGGCTCAATCCATAAAACCACCCAGGAGGGACCCCAAGGCAGATGGAGGGAGCTCCAGCTTCTTCTCACTCTTGTCATTCATTGTGTGCATGCTTGGAGACAGTAGGTAAATGCAGGGAACGCTGGCCAAGAGGGTAAGGAACAGGAACAAGTTTGCCCAGAGGGCTAGTGAAGCCCAAGCAGGAGTGCATGGACCTCGGCGGATGCTCAGTGATGCCTGCTCCTGGCAGAAGCACCTCACTTGTCAAGAGTGACAAATTTGGGCTGGATAATCTACTCAAGCTGAGGCTGAGGCTCCAATACTTTGGCCACCTCATGAGAAGAGAAGACTCCCTGGAAAAGACCCTGATGTTGGGAAAGATGGGGGGCACAAGGAGAAGGGGATGACAGGACGAGATGGTTGGACAGTGTTCTCGAAGCTACCAGCATGAGTTTGACCAAACTGCGGGAGGCAGTGGAAGACAGGAGTGCCTGGCGTGCTCTGGTCCATGGGGTCACGAAGAGTCAGACATGACTAAACGACTAAACAACAACAACAATCTACTCAACATAGGCTATGATAGATGCACAAGGCAGGCTGGTTGCCAACATTTCCCTCAACAGCACTCCTGTGTCTTTGAACATCTGCTTTGGAGGTAGAAATGCAAGAGGAGAGATTTTCCTGGTATGGAAACAAAGTGGTGGGGAAATCCTTGTCTGCTAAATAACCAGCGTCAAGCAGTGAACACAGAGCTACCGTTAAAGAGTTTCCAAGTGGTGCAGCTGGTCCAGAATGCAGTAGCAACAATGTTAGTGGGAGTCTGCCCTTGGGATCATGTTGCTGACTCTATCCTGCAATGCCTACGCATTGGTTGCCAATTGCTTCTTTTAAGCCTTGGAAACATAGGAAACGCACATTCTTGATCCATCTTGATTCTGTCTATACTGACTGGTACAGCTCTTCAGAGCTTTAGGCAGGAAGCACTCTCAGACATAGCTGAGGGCAAGTGCCCTACCAATGAGTTATAGTTCCCACCACCAGTGGTGTAGCATGGGTGGGGCCACAGGGGCAGTTGCCCTGGGCGCAAAATTCTTAGGGGCACAAAATTTCGAAAGAAAAAAAATGAGAAAGTGGAAATAATAAATAAGCAATAGCGCACCCTCCCCCCATACAGAAAAGCTCCCAGTGTTTTGGGGGTGGACCGAGGAATGGATTTGGGTGACAGCTGGTTGCTAGGGCGCAGTCTGCATGGAAAGAAACCCGCCCCCGACCAATCCTCTGTCCTGTTCACCATACTTGATGCTCACTGCTGCCACTCGGGTAGGTCGCCAAACTATTGCCCCTTTGTTCCAGCCTATCAGTGGGAGGTGCCAAGGATACTATTCTTGCCTCAGGCACTGGCAACCTATGCTAGGCCACTGCCCTCCACCCATTCCTATGACTTCCCAGATCTTTGAGGGATCTCCTCCTCCTGTACCAACCTACCTGGCTTCTCTCTAAGATCGTAAGGAGGGACCCTTCTTTGGTTGTGTGGCGGGTGAAAGTACAGCTGGTGGAGACAAAAGACTTCTCAGTGGCTGCATCTATATGGTGGAACAGTTTGCTCATGAAACATAGATGGTCCCCTTTTTGGATGTCTCTGGCCAGTTCGTGAAAATATCATTCCCCGCCCCCCCTCTTGTGCAGACTTTTGCCTTGCTGAGTACTTAATGTTTTATTTACAGGTTGTGGTTTGATTGCATTCCCTGTCTCTGCTTTGTTTTTTGCTTTTTTTTAAAAAAAGCTTCTTATTTAATGCATTGTTTTATACCATATTGTGGTTTTAAAGTGTTGTAGACTCCACTGAGTTGAACACAGGCGAGTGTGATTGAAGTGCTTATTTTAAATTAAAGAAATTAAAGACACAGGAGAAGCTTTGGAGGTGGGGACTGGGGAAGCACATTGGCTAAGTGCATCACTTACTAGCTCTTGATTATCCCAAACAGAAGTATATAAGAGCTGTTGAGAATGTCTTGTCACATTATATGCTCTTGGTGCTGTTGCTACTGCTGGGTTGACTCCCACAGTATAGGGGTGTCAGAGGGGATTCCTCTGCTGTTTGGCCAGCTAGTAATAGTCTGACAGGATTTGAAAATGGGGTAAGAAAGCTGGGTGGGTCACAGTGTGGCAGGTCATGAGAGTTGAGGACACCTGTTGAATACCTGTCTTTCCTGAGATTCTGCTGAATACATGCACAGACACAAAAGGACAGAAACACACACACACATTTCAACTGCATATTCTCCACTCCTTTGCAACTGATCACATGCAAAGTTGGCCTCCAGATGGGCGGGGGGAAAGTAATAGATTATTATTATTGACCTGTTAACATTCCAGTGAATTATAAAACCTCTATTGTCTGCAGCTTTCATGTCTCTCATTTCATGCCTGGTGCTTCAGCCAGTCACGTTGCTCTCTGTATCACTAAGATTTTCTTTTTTAAAAAAATCCCCATAAACACACCACTGTATTCTCCTGAGGCAGAAGAGTCCTAATAGAATTATTCTTAGGCTCTCCGAGTACAATATCTCCATTTAACTTGCTATTGGAAATGCAGCTCCAAGCTGTTTACTGCTTGGCCTCTTTGTGGCTCTGAAGTCTCCAGAACCGAGAGACTTGAATTTAGATTACATATGAATGCATGTGCTTTTAAAGGGCTGTGGATCACTGTCACAGATTTCAGGGTCATTGTTGGCTGGCCTGTTTGTTTCCGTGAGGTCTATGGAAACTCATCTGCTCACATCGGCTTATTCAAAATTAATCAACGACTCAACAGAACGCCACTTCTCTGGTGGTCTATCACATGCGTGTATTCTAACTCACAGCCCCCTAAGATACTCCCAATTAAATGTTATTTTTCTGTTCCTATAATGATTATTATTAAAACCAATGTAATGTATAGCTCTCCCTTCCTCCCAAAGGAGCCTAGGATATCAGACACACAAACAATAAAACAAAACATGGAGGGGAAATTCCAGTACACTTACAAACTATGAGTGCTGCACTATGATGTCATGATGCTAAAACATTTTTGCAATTTCTCCAATTTTTTAAAAAATTAATTCATACATTTATTTATTTAACTGCTGTTCTTCTTGCTGTGATACTATGAAGCCAACGGGGTTTTGTGCCACCAATTTGTTCATTTTTTAAAAAAACAACAACACAGCAAGTTGTATTCAACTTTTATTCAGAGCTGATCCACTGAAATTAATAGCGCTACATTAGTCATGGCCATTGAGATTGTATTTGGTGCAAAAGTGGTTGTAACAGGTGATAGATTAATCCCTGGAGAAAGAAGTCTCATTATCACGAACAACTGAATATGAATGGACTGGATGTTCCTATGGAACTGCCTGCTGAGATATAGCTACCTCAGACTTGAAAAAATATGTCTCAAATCTAGCCTCAAAGGCATTCTGGGATTTGGTAGGTCACCAACATCATAAAAACTTTCTTTTTCATTTAGCTTTACATGTTGTTGTAATATTTGCTGCCTTATAGGGTAGCTCAGAATATTTGATTTCGGCTCTGCTGTTTTTATAATGATGTGTTTCACTGTTATATTTATTATTTTATGACATTATTGTTAGCTGTCTTAAGGGATCTGTGGAGCCAAGCAGAAAGAGAGAAATTCCAAAATTATATTTAAAACCTTATCTGTAAAGCAATGTAGACTGCTTTCCAACTCACCAAATAATTTGTTTTCAAAATGTGTCTTAAAATATTACTCTCTGCAAATTAGATACAAATTCGTTTGTGCTATCTTGCTTCATTCCATGGCAGTCAAACTCTTACAGGACAAATCCCATTCCTTTTGTTTTTATAGACTTTCAAGGTTGGTGGATGAGGGGAATGCTATGGACATAGTGTGTCTTGATTTCAGTAAGGCTTTTAACAAAGTCCCCCATGATATTCTCGCAGAGAAGCTGGTAAAATGTGGGCTGGACAAGGTAACTGTTAGGTGGATTTGTAGCTGGTTAACTAAGGCTGATCGCCGAAGAATTGATGCTTTTGAATTGTGGTGCTGGAGGAGACTCTTGAGAGTCCCATGGACTGCAAGAAGATCAAACCTATCCATTCTGAAGGAAATCAGCCCTGAGTGCTCACTGGAAGGACAGATCCTGAAGCTGAGACTCCAATACTTTGGCCACCTCATGAGAAGAGAAGACTCCCTGGAAAAGACCCTGATGTTGGGAAAGATGGAGGGCACAAGGAGAAGGGGACGACAGAGGACGAGATGGTTGGACAGTGTTCTCGAAGCTACCAGCATGAGTTTGACCAAACTGTGGGAGGCAGTGGAAGACAGGAGTGCCTGGCGTGCTCTGGTCCATGGGGTCACGAAGAGTCGGACACGACTAAACGACTAAACAACAACAACAACAACTAACTGAACTCAAAGAGACCTCACTAATGGTTCCTCATCATCCTGGAATAAAGTGACAAGTGGAGTGCTGCAGGGTTCTGTCCTGGGCCCATTGTTCAACATTTTTATAAACATCTTGGATGAAAGAATTGAGGGGATGCTTATTTAATTTGCAGATGACACCAAACTGGGAGGGGTAGTTAATGCTGCAGAAAACAGAATCGAGATTCAAGTTGACCTTAACAGATTGGAGAACTGGGCCCTGCAGAGTTGACCATGGACCAAAAAAGGTTAGCCAGCCCTGGTTTTTGTGAGGCATCCCTGCTCATTCTGTTGTGCAAGTCCCTTGACTTCTGCCCCTAAGTCCCCTTCTGCTGGCCCCACTGAGGCTAACTTTGCAATCAAATGGCACAGAGTGAGAAAAGAATCTGGCTCATATCATGATGACGGTGAACTCGGAACTCCTCTTGCAATTATTGTACCTGATGGCTCTGTGTGCACAACACATTGTGTTTCCGTGGAAGATGTTCATAGGGGCAGCTCAATTTCAGGGAGGCCTCTGCTAATTCTTTACATGTCCTTAGTTCAACCTTAGTACAGGCAATAAAGAGCCATGGCAAATCCTCTCCATCACACAACAACCAGTCTGCTGTGTTACTGTAACATGAGAGTTACACATTCGTCAACAGAGTGGCTCAGCCCAGCCTGCCCAGGCTTGTCTACACAATAACTCAGAGAAAATGAGACAATTATTTCATTATTGTTACTAATGAGTTATATTCATGTGCCACCCTATCCCATGGCCTCAGGACGTCTTGTAGGCTCCTAAAAACCAATTATGTAAAATGCAATTGGGCCCTGAAACAAATGTTGTAGGGTTCACTCTTTCAATCAGTCAGTTCTTCTCAATTCCAGGGGACCTCAATTCTATTTCTCCTGTGGAGGAGCCACCTTGAGGGTTTCCACTGCCTGAGGTGGGGCCTTCATTGAGTTTTATCCCCATCCTCCTCTCTACAGAGTTCTGTAATGGCAACACTGAGACTAAGGAGAAAGGCAGGTGGGGACTGGCTAAGGGCAGCACATCATTCTCCCTAATAGACCAGCCTCCACTGCCCTAGGCCCACCATGCCAGGCAACTACGGGCAGCCATTTTGAATTCCCCACAATGTTTGAGAGTGATGCTAGCTAGGCCAGGAATTCTAGATATGAAAGTGTTGCTGGAAGCCCCACCTCTGCTATCAGATAAGCCCATATCAACAGGACATCAGCATAGGAGACGAACTTTGGCAAGAGTCCCCTCAGACTGGGAGTCAATCCTTTCCTCCATCTCAGATAGCAGACAGTTTAGATTCCCCCTTCCATCTCCACTTCCTCCATTCTTTTGCCCCTTGCTTCCTTTTTGCCTTCATATTCCACCTTCTTTGAGCTCTGTGCCGCCTACTCCCCACTGCCATCACTACGACCATCGGCATCACCATAACTTTGTAGCCAGTCTTCAGGAATGACAAGGCACCACATACAAAAGAGACCCCATCACTGGAGTTACTTGGGAAGGAGCATTGGAGAGGGAGTGCTTTCACCACCTCTGGCTGCAATCCTCTGCCTGCCCCCAGGCTATTTCACAAGAGTCTGTGAAAAGCAAGACAAATATTTGTTTCCATCTTAACCTAATGTCCGAATCCGATGAAGAGCTTGTAGACCCTGGAGATTTTTTTTATTAAGTGAGCTAGATTCTTATGTAAGTGACTTGCTATTTTTGTCCAAGGTTTAGTGATGTGTTTTGTAGAACTAAAAATACATAACTAAAAAGTTAAGAAAACACACATTTCCCAGCTCTCAAGCCCCATTAACCTGCCATGTACTTTCTTCTGCACTTCCTTTCCCATCAGCAGTGATTGACTAAAGAGTTTATATTTACTAAAGAAAACAAGGGAAGCTCCTCCTCACTTTTTCTTGCAGTCATTTCTGACTTCAAAGTCCTGAACTTGTGACACTCTAGCAACTTGCATCTCTATGATCCGCAGTGGCATGAAACTGAGGAAAGGTGGGATATACAGGGCTACATAATACAAGTAGAAAGGTTGTAGATTATTCCCATCCATCTCAAACAGGCCGGTTGATCACGTGGATGAACAAATTCATAGACAACTCAGGACCAGGCTGAGGCACAGGACATGTGCCTATTTGAATCTTAAGACCCACTTTGGAGGCCCTGCTCTCCAGGTACCCCCTGCAATATGGTGAGGTGGAGAGGCTGCCAGGATAGGCCTTTTCAATAGGGACACCCCTGTGATGCAACAGCCTTCCAATAGAGGCTCACTTGGCACCATATTTGTGGCCTTTTCAACACCTTTTTTATTCAGCCAGGCCCTGTTTGTTTATTTTGAGATGATGGTGAGTTCTATTTGCATACCTTCAACTTTTTAATGGTTTCGAGGGTGGTATTTATTCTTTTTCTTTGTATTTTCTTTACTAATTTATTTTCAGCCACCTGGAGAATGCCATGTTATGGGGTGACATACAAATATCATTAATTAATTCATTAGATACCTTTTGTTTATTTGTTTTCCTACATTGACATTCCATCCTTTCTTCCATCATGGAACTCAAAGCTTGGATGCATGTGGTTCCCATCTGGTTGCCCATCCAGGAACTGACCAGACCCAGATCTGCTTAGCTTCAGCAAGGAGGTGATCTGATGTGCATTCAGACCATACCATATCCCCAAAAGAATCTTTTAAAAATATGGTCATTTTCACAAAAGTAAGTTACTAGACCTTCATTTGCTAAGCCACTAATGCAGGAAGTGTGTGCTTCAAGGCAAAATCAGAAGGGCTGTTTAACTTCTCCTGGGTCTGTTAATTTCCTCCTGCAAAATGCCGGCCAATTCCCTCCTTCAATTTCCTCCACTACTCCTTCTCATTCCCCACAATCACGGGTTGGAAACTTCATACCCATGATAGCCTCCAAAGCCTGGCAGAAGAAGTAAGCTTTTAGCCGATGCTGAAAACCAGCTAGAGCAGATGTCAGTTGGATTTCCAGTTGATGGGCATTCCAAAGGGGAGGTGAGTCATCCTTCCCACACTCAAAAGAGATGTGGAGATGAGGCCCTCTTTTCCTGATTACCACTAATATGTCTGCAGCTCCAGAAAAGGACATTGTTGCACTGATAATGTCCCCTAGGTGTCGTTGGCATGGGCGTGGGTGGGTGTGAGAGAGAGCTTG
The DNA here is from genome assembly GCF_964106645.2 of Podarcis pityusensis. Lineage (NCBI taxonomy): Eukaryota > Metazoa > Chordata > Lepidosauria > Squamata > Lacertidae > Podarcis > Podarcis pityusensis. Next base: position 90,393,187 of record NC_138026.1, on the reverse strand, counting down.
CTTACTCAGTTTGCAGCCTACCCCAGCTTCTGCAATACACAGGAGACTTGGGAACTTTTACAACAGGGCCCTTTATTACAACCAACCGCAAGAAGATTTTAGCACCTGAGGAGCCACAAGGCACTCTGCCTCAACTCCAGGATCTGAATCAAAAGAGAGATGCAGCAAGGAGATTGGGGCTGAGTCAATCTGGTGCTCCTACTGGTGCACTCACACAGGACCCCCCCCCCCCGGTAAGCAGCAGAAACACCACTGCACCCCAATTCTGAGAAAGAGACCCTGCTCAAGCCTACAAGAGGAGAGGGAAATGAAAGCTTGCAGTCTCTCTTAATGTACCACAGAACTTGAGTAATCTGTTCCAGAACCCAGTTAGGAAACATCAGGAGCAGAAGAAGAACCTGCTAGATCATGTCACTGGTCCGTCGTGTCAAGCATCCTCTTCTCACAGTAGCGACTCAGATGCCAGTGGGGAACCCTCAAGCAGGACCCAAGGGCAAGAGCACTCTCCCCTCCCACGGTTATTACAAGTGGAACCCTTACATAGAATCTTGATCCCAGTGGAGTTACCTTGGTACACAGGCAGATGGCAATGTTGAGCATCCATGATGGAAAATGGAAGGGTGAGTCTTAATTTTAAGGTTTTGGAAACATAAGCTAAACACTTGCCACCACGCCCTAATTGGGATGGCAATTATCTTAGATCTCCATCTCACAGACAGGATGGTTGCAACACAGGGAGCAGAAGTGACAGTTCTCAAGGCTCGTATACATCAACCGTGGAAAAAAATCATCATTTTTTCCTCAGTTGCCTTTGCACGATAAGAGACATTCAGGTTGCAGAGATGTTGCCTTGTCCGAAGGCTTCATTCAGCTCTGAAGCTGAACTGTAATATAAAAGCTGGAACAAATATTAGAGACGAGAAGAAGAAGAGTTTGGACTTGATATCCTGCCTTTCACTCCCCTTAAGGAGTCTCAAAGCAGTTAACAATCTCCTTTTCCCTTCCTCCCCCACAACAAACACCCTGTGAGGTAAGTGAGGCTAAGAGACTTCAAAGAAGTGTGACTAGCCCAAGGTCACCCAGCAGCTGCATGTGGAGGAGCGGGGACGTGAACCCGGTTCACCAGATTACGAGTCCACAGCTCTTAACCACTACACCACGCTGGCTCTCTAACTCCCCACAATCTACTTCGGGGATAATATAGAGCAAAATAAGTTTATTTCCAGGATACCTATTGGCTATGTAGGAAATAATCCCAAGTAGTACCATTCAGTGATAGGGAGATGGTCTTCTATTTATCAAGTGCAGTCAATGTAACCATTGCCTATAACTGGACTAACATACCCCTCAACTGCCCTGCTTTGAGTGGGACATCCCAGAATTACAGAAACCATCACGGCTTCTGACTGGAATGCTGGGATGTCTCATTTTGGCTCCTGTGAGAGCACAGTCCCAAAAGATGCACATTGCGGGGGGGGGGGCGTGTTCTCACATGAGTTGTCTGGCTCCTGCAAGATGGTGGACCTGAAAGGAAGCCATTTTGGGGGCTGTGCTCTTGCACAAGTTCCCTGGCTCCTGTGAGATGACAGCCACAAAAGACACCTGTTGGGGGAAGAGGCTGTGGAGTCCCACAAGTTGGCTACCTCCCACAAGATCACAGCCCCGAAAGACACACAGCCTGATTTTCCCCTGAGGCATGCTGAAGAGTATGGAATAAAATCAGACCTCCAATTTTGGAGAACTGGCTGACCAAAGTTTGAGTCATTGCCTGTGTGGTTAAGTTGACCAGTGTGTTCTGGACCTGATAGGATAGACAGTTTTGTTGAAAATGTGACCTTTTTATCATGTATGATGAGGTACAAGGAAATTTAAATCCATATGCTTTGTTGGGAAAACTGTGAGATATTCAGTTACAAACTTAGTGAAGTATCTTGGAATATTAGTCATTATTAATTTCATTAAATGTATCAGATTTTTCAAGTTTGGGGTTTTTTTAGCACACTGCTAAATAAAAAACAATAACTATCTGCAGTGGAAGCTTTGTATGTCGTGACATCTTCTCGAATTTTAGCCTGTATTAACCACTTGGTCTAAAGGGGTAGGAGGTGAATTTTCAGAAGGCAAACTCCTCAAATAAAATAACAAGCTGGGTGTTTACCACCACCCCAAGTATTTTTGCCAGTAATGTGGAAAAAGAATGTTCATTTGTGGAAAGTTGTTGAGGATACACAGCCCAAGACTGTCCAGAAGGTATGTCCATCCTTAAGGCTTTCAAGTGACTAAGGGCTGTTTCTGCGTGTCATTCCCAGGTCTGAAAACAGCCTGGCAATAGTTAGTGCACACATCTATTTCAGTTATAGGAGTGCCATGTGGGGTCATTCCTATGTCACATAAACATAATGTGGGAAGCTGCTCTCATGCTGCTCCATAATTATGCTGTAGACCTTGTATACTTTTTCTAGCTTCCAGAACAGACCATAGACTGATGTGACCCCTTAACGCTCCATTCTTTTGTCTGCCTGCCATTTTTTCAGGGGCTAAATATAAATTGCAGAAAGCTCCTATCTCCTAGCCTTTGTGGTGTTTGGAAATGAACTTAAATGAGGTTCACCCATTGCTGGTTAAAAATCTCAGCCATTTAAAATGATCCTTTCTAATTCTGGTGCTCCCTTCGGTAGAAACATCTATCCACAGTGGCAGGTATAATGATGATTTCAGTCTGTACAAGGAATGGTTATTTATCATCATCGCTTCTCTCTCCTCCTCCCCACCCTGCTGTCGGCCGGTCGCCTCCTTATGCAAATACCCCGCTCCATCTCAAAAGGGATTCGAAGCTATAAATAAAACACAAGAAGCTATTTTGGAGGAAAGAAACACTTCTTGTTCCTTTGTGTAAATATCTATTATCTCCCCCCATTTATTTCAGTTTATCTAATCTCTGCAATAAATTCCCAAGCTATGGCCAAATAATTTCATTCAGCTTCTACCAAGAGCTTGGGAACACAATGTGCAGGCTCTCTTTTGGGAGTGGGAGTCACCGGCCCCAGATAGTCTGACAAATTTGTGGAGGATAAGCAGCTACCAGCCACAATGGCTATACTCTGCCTCCACAGTTGGAGACAGCGATGCTTTTGACTGTCAAGGCTACAGGAGAAGAGAGGGCTCTTGTGATTGGCTCCCGCTTGAACATCTTGGTAGCCACTGTGATGCTGGACTAGACAGGCCATTGGCCTAATCAAGCAGGCTCGTCTTACACTCTTAGGACACACTTTGTTATGGTCCTCTCATTAAAGGAAAAGTAAAGAACCCCTGGATGGTTAAGTCCAGTCAAAGGCGACCATGGGGCTGCAACGCTCATCTCGCTTTCAGGCCAAGGGAGCCAGAGTCTGTCCACAGCATGGGCAAGCAAACTAAGGCCCGGGGGCCAGAACCAGCCCAATCACCTTCCAAATCCGGCCTGCAGACAGCCCGGGAATCAGCATGTTTTTACATGAGTAGAATGTGTGCTTTTATTTAAAATGCATCTCTGGGTTATTTGTGGGGCCTGCCTGGTGTTTTTACATGAGCAGAATGTGTGCTTTTATTTAAAATGCATCTCTGGGTTATTTGTGGGGCATAGGAATTCGTTCTTTTTTTTTCTTTTTCAAAATGTAGTCCGGCCCCCCACAAGGTCTAATGGACAGTAGACCGGTCCCTGCTGAAAAGGTTTGCTGACCTCTGGTCCACAGACAGCTTTCCAGGTCATGTGGCCAGCATGACTAAACCGCTTCTGGCACAACAGAACACCGTAACAGAAACCAGAGTACATGGAAATGCCATTTACCTTCCCACCACAGTGGTGCCTATTTATCTACTGGGACTTGCGTGCTTTTGAACTGCTAGGTTCGCAGGAGCTGGGACAGAGCAATGGGAGCTCACTCCGTCATGGGGTTTTCGAACCGCCGACCTTCTGATCGGCAAGAGGCTCAGTGGTTTAGACCGCAGCCCCACCCGCATCTCAGTAAGCAGATCCCATTCCCTCATGCTTTCACTTGGAGAGATTCAAAGTAACTCAATGGGGGTTCAAACCAAAAAAATCATTGTGAGCATGTTCACGCACATGCTGTGTGAGGTTTTTTCTCCTGCCACACCACAGCCCTATGTGCCCCACATATTTTACCATGAGCCACTCCCTGCTGCTTGAATGCATATATGTTACATTGTGTCTGAGTGTATTTTTCAGTACAGTGGTACCTCGGGTTACAGACGCTTCAGGTTACAGATGCTTCAGGTTACAGACTCCGCTAACCCAGAAATAGTACCTCGGGTTAAAAACTTTACCTCAGGATGAGAACAGAAATCGCGTAGCAGTGGCGTGGCAGCAGCAGGAGGCCCCATTAGCTAAAGTGGTACTTCAGGTTAAGAACAGTTTCAGGTTAAGAATGGACCTCCAGAATGAATTAAGTTCTTAACCTGAGGTACCACTGTACTTCTGCTTTATGGTGGAATGGCTGGATCCACTGTTAGTAGCCATGAGCAGGGCAATGTCATGAAACCGGCCAAATGGAGGGTAACTTCAGTGCTCCTGGGGCTGCAAAATGGGCCCATCCAATGTGTAGCAATGTTGCACTGTCCTGCATTTCAAAGGGCTACAAATTGCCTGTGGAGCTCATCTGGTCCCACCTTAAAACACATTTTGGAAACTTCATATACTTCAAAAGGCCATTGTCAGCATGCTGGATGGAGCCCAGAGATTCAGCTATTGGTTTCCAGGTGCAAAGAAGCTACCCTTTCATAAAGCCCCAATTGGCCTAGGCCTGGGATACCTCAGGAACTGCATTCTTCCTTTACAAACAGGCCCAAGATCTGGGAGTTGTTTCAGAGGCTCTGCTCTTCGTTGCCACCAGAGGTTCAGTGGAAAGGTTTATTGGAGGAGGTGTTTAGTTTAATTCATTAATAGCTTAATTCATTAATTTATGCAGTGGGGTGATGCTTCGGTAACACATACACATTTAAAAGCATGAGGGAGTTGTGGGGCCATGTGGGCTAGTATTTCCCCTGCTAATGTTGTGCCTGGAGGCCATGCATCTGTGCATTCAGTCTGAAGGGTCTCTATGTGCGTATTGGACTTATGCACACAGAACATAGATCCTTGGATCCTGATTAGGCATTGCAGTGCTGGTTATGTGTTCTTTACATGCAGGGGATGATTACCATCTCAACCTTCCTATTGTAACACGTGTAGGCTCTGTTAACAACTTGAATGCGTGGAAGTCACGGCCTCCATGCATCCCTATCCATGCGTATGTGATATAAATAGGGACTCAGCAGACCTGCCAAAATATTGATTTGCTGAAAGTGCAGTATGTGAAGTTACAGAAGCGCTATCATATCACAAAGGAAACAATCGGAGCACGGTCAAGATCATGGCGAAGGTCAAGGTGGCCTCAGGAATATTGACTTTCAGCTAGGGATTATCACGCTGGCTCTTGAGGGAGAAGCCACAACAAGCCCACATCCTTTCCTTGCTGCTGATAACAGCAGATAAAGCGAATGGAAACTCGCATGCCAGATTACACACTTGTAGCTGACTCTATAAGCAGCAGGTTCAGGAGGTTGTTAGCAAAGAAATGTCAACGCAGAGCTATAAAGAACACCACCCTTGGGAATGGTGCTTTAAATACTCTCCAGAGCTCCAATGAGCTTCTTTTCCCAGGATGGGGACTTTGCTGTCTAAAGAGTCCTTTGCGGGTTTCTTTCTTGCTTTAATCTTTTTTTAAAATATAAGAACCTTAAGGTACAGTCATACGAGAAGGCTGGGGGGCGGGGGGGAATCAGGATTCATCTATGGTGCCAAGAGAAAACAGAACAGGGTAATTGCTAGAGGTGGTGGACCTGTGGCCATTCAAATGGTGTTAAACTACAACCTGCGTTATCCTAAACCATTGATCGTGCTGGCTGGGGCCACAAGTGCCCCATTCCTGTGCTAGAGTAAGGTTGGAATCCTATATACACTGACTAGGGAGTAAGCCCTATTGGGTACAATGGAACTTACTTTTTAGAATTGCGCTGTCTACCTGCCTAGAAGTCAGCCCTATCGATACCAATTAATGTCTGACTAAACCTGGATAGATTTATTAACTGAACAATGCTAATCTGAAGATCCAATCAAGACCAGCACTTACCATGCCAAATCCTGACCAATGTACTAACATCCATGGGATCCCTCGTTCAAGGTTCAAATTTGCTCAGCAGCAACCCAGTTAGGCCTAAAAAGTGAAAACCACAAACTCAAGGTTACAGCTGGAACGGATCACTCAGTTTATTAGTGTACAAAGCTTAACAGTGTTATAAAAGCTTTCAGAGTTTATAGAAAATAAAATGTTGTTGTTGTTTAGTCATGTTCGACTCTTCATGACCCCATGGACCAGAGCACGCCAGGCACTCCTGTCTTCCACTGCCTCCCGCAGTTTGGTCAAACTCATGCTGGTAGCTTCAAGAACACTATCCAACCATCTCGTCCTCTGTTGTCCCCTTCTCCTTGTGCCCTCCATCTTTCCCAACATCAGGGTCTTTTCCAGGGAGTCTTCTCTTCTCATGAGGTGGCCAAAGTATTGGAGCCTCAGCTTCAGGATCTGTCCTTCCAGTGAGCACTCAGGGCTGATTTCCTTAAGAATGGATAGGTCTGATCTTCTTGCAGTCCATGGGACTCTCAAGAGTCTCCTCCAGCACCATAATTCAAAAGCATCAATTCTTCGGCGATCAGCCTTCTTTATAAGTTACATTAAAAAATTGAAAATAAAGCAACTGACATATGATGAAATTTTAAGCAACTTAAAGCAATTTGATACCATTTGTATGAAGTGCTTAACCTCCTCCCAACTCCCTGCAGCCCATCTAGTTGGGAAACAATTCTAAGTTACCTAAGATCAATGAAATTCATAGTTACCAATCCAAGGCAATCGGCTGGGCCTTGTGGTCTTCAGTTGGGTGCAGCAAGGCAGGTAGCAAGAAAGAAGACGAAAGAAAAACCATACTATTCCTCTCTGATAAGAAATAGCTCAAAAAACTAAATACACATTTTATATTACTGAATAAATGGACCGGGGGGCTGGACCTTTCCATTAAATGTTGCATTAATTTCATTACTTGCTTTGGAAGACAACCCACATAAGACATGGACTATGAGTAACCATAGTCTATCCTGAAGGGGGGCAAGAGTGGCCAGGACCCCTGCTTCATCAGCAGCTCTCTACCCATGGCACTCTGGCACACTTCAGCACTTCCTTGCCAAAACATGTTATGCCTTCACCTTTGTTTTGGCTTAATGACTCCTTTTCTGCTGCTCTTATCATCCTTCAGGATGCCAACATTCTGGCAATTGGCAAAATCTAGCGTGGCGTTCCAAGCAGTTTGCACAAAAACAATGCAAGGCATAAAATGGGGCCATCCATCTTAATCAATCATGGCTGCTCTAACTGTGTGCATTAAACTGACAGTAACTGCTGGTTGTGTAGGCCTAGCAGGGTGCAGATTAACACATGACCCTCTGCAAGTTCTAACTGGGGACCCACAGACCAGGCTGGACTTTTGAGGCCACTCTATCTGCTTATTTATTTAATAATAATAATAATAAGAAGAAGAAGAAGAAGAAGAAGAAGAAGAAGTATTATTATTATTTATTTATACCCCACCCATCTGGCTGGGTTTTCCCAGCCACTCTGGGCGACTTCCAATTGTATTGTAAAATACAATAACCTATGAAACATTAAAAGCTTCCCTAAACAGGGCTGCCTCCAGATGTCTTCTAAAAGTTTGGTAGTTATTTTTCTCTTTGACATCTGGTGGGAGGGCGTTCCACAGGGCGGGTGCCACTACCGAGAAGACCCTCTGCCTGGTTCCCTGTAACTTGGCTTCTTGTAGCGAGGGAACCACCAGAAGGCCCTTGGCGCTGGACCTCAGTGTCCAGGCAGAACCTTACATTGCTCTGCTTTAACAAAACAAACAAACACTAGAACACTTCAGAAATCTGCAGGCAATATTTTGGACAGCTCCTCCTTGTAAGGCCTACTTGAAGTCTCATATCAAGCTACAAAGTTTTTAAAAATATAAAACAAGAACACACACCACTCAACAACCTCTTAATTATTTTAAGGAACAGCAAGAAATAAAGCCTTGCTTTCCCCCCCAAAATATGCAACTATTATAGATTTTGGAGTTATTGTTGGCCTAATAAAGTTAGTATTGCCCTAACATGGATTATGTAGGAAAGTTAATCCTTTTTCTTCTCCCATAAAAAGCCCCTGGCCCTATTTTTCTGCAAAATTTAATCCACTCTGGAGGGGTTCCTATGCATGTAAATTAATTCCACTTTAATCAACAGGGGAGGCGTTAGACAGTAGTTGTTTTTAGATATCCCATTTCAGTGAATGGAAACAGAGCTTCTTAGCTTGGAGCACAAAGCACAGACTGAAGCAGAGAGCAATTCAGAGACCAAATGGATTAAAAAGAAAGAAAGATGCAAATGCAAAACCAATTTTGGGGCCCATGCGCACCCATAAAATATGCAAGGGTTAAAAACAAACAAACAAAGCTTTTGGACTTACACTGGAGCTAAGGCTTCCTTGCCATGACCTTGACACCCCTCCCTCCTGAAAGGTTTTGCTTCTACGCCCCTGAAGCTGGCAGTGCACTAAGCCTTTTCTTGGCTGGAGTTCCTATCAGGGCTTGGCTCTAGGAAAGGTGGAACATTTTATGAGAGTGATTGTCAAACCGGATCACTACTTCCATGCACCTCATCAGCCTTTTTGTTTGGACCATTTAGGAAAACATGGCCTGCTTTTATTTCATTTGGGAGCTGGCTCCACTTTTGAATGCACTGTTGTGGTTCAGCAACTCTGGGTACTCTTTGGCGAACTCTCAAACTTATTATTCCCTCTATGAGATGAGGATGGGGGTAATGGGGACAATGAGTTCTCTTGCTTGATCACTTTAAGGGGGGAGCAAGAAAAATGAGTTGTTCCAACAGAAAGAGCAGTTTAAGAAGGGTGAAGAGAAATGGTCTGTTTATGTAGACTCTACATCACGGAGGACATAATGAAGTTAAGGGAGAAAAGCTATTCATGGCAAATAGTACATGTAGTATTGTGATGCAAAATTAAAAGGTGCTGTTTCCCTTCATTTCCCCCCCCCCCTTCACCACAGAATTCATTTACCACTGGCTGACCACAAGTCTGGGACCAGCTGGCTTATTTTGGCTTACACTGACAAGTGTTTACCAAACACAGTGGTACCCCAGCTTAAGAACTTAATTCATTCTGGAGGTCCGTTCTTAACCTGAAACTGTTCTTAACCTGAGGTACCACTTTAGCTAATGGGGCCTCCCGCTGCCGCCGCATTGCTGCCATGCAATTTCTGTTCTCATCCTGAAGCAAAGTTCTTAACCTGAGGTACTATTTCTGGGTTAGCGGAGTCTGTAACCTGAAGCGTCTGTAACCCGAGGTACCACTGTACTTGCTATCATTGTTCATCCAGATGTGGGTCTTATATCACAACTGTGTTCTTCCATTCCAATGTTTCACTGTGCCTCTTTGATATCTTAGCTTCCACATATTCCATTTCCCCCCAGTCATGTATATTCATTGCTATTCCACCATTTTCCATCCACACCAGTTGCCAGAATTTGATGGAATGTACCCTGAGAGGGGGTGGTTGTATGTCTCTGCAATCATAGAATGATGGAATTGTAAGGTTGGAGAGGACCTCCAGTCCTCTGCAGTGCAGGTATCACACTAAAGAATCCCTCACAAATGGACAGCCGACCTCTTCTTAAAAACCTCCAATGAAGGAGACTCTGAGGGAGTCTCCTCCACTGTCAAACAGCTCTTACCATAACAACATTCTTCCTGATGTTTGGTCGGAATCTCCTCTCTTGTAAGTTGGATCCATTGGTTCAGGTCCCACCCTCTGGAGCAGCAGGAAACAAGCTCACTCCATATTCCTTCAGACAGCCCTTCAGATATTTGAAGGTGGCCATCATTTCACCTCTGTCTTCTATTCTCTAAACTAAACAAACCCAGCTCCCTCAACCGTTCCTCATAAGGGTTGGTTTCCAGATCCTTTATTGTCTTGATTGCCCTCCTCTTTATGTGTTCCAACTTAGCAATATCCTTCTTAAACTGTGGTGCCCAGAACTTGACCCAGTACTCCAGGTGTGGTCTGACCAAGGCAGAATAGAGTGGTACCATTACTTCCACTGATCTCACACTATACTTCTGTTGATGTATAACATAATCACTCCACTCACCATAGCTGTCAAGTGTCCCTTATTTAAAGGGACAGTCCCTTATTCCAGCGCCATGTCCCGCTGCTGTCCCTTATTGATGGATGTCCCTTAAATGTCCCTTAAATGTCCCTTAAATGATGTCCCTTAAATTTCAAAGGAAGCAGCTCCTCTCCCTCTCTCCCTGCCGGCCAGGGAGGAGGGAGGCTCCAACTGTGTTGCTTGGCTGCATTGCTCTCCCAATAAGAAGTCTAAGAATGACTGGGGGGTGGAGCTTGCATGCCTTGTGTGTGGCTAGTTAATGCAAGCTGAGGAGGTTTTTGAATGCTGGACGCCATTTTGTTGCACGTGCTGCTGCAAACTTTGCAGTGCAAAGCCAGGCCGGGGAGCCATCTTAAGTTGAGGCTGCATAGGCCTTGTGGTGCATGTGATTCAGATTCTATTCAGTTGAACCTCTGGTTACAAAGTTGGTTGGACAGTGTTCTCAAAGCTACCAGCATGAGTTTGACCAGACTGCAGGAGGACAGGAAGACTGGAGTGCCTGGAACAGGTGAGGCTGCAGGTCCCTTATTTTGGCTGCTGGTCCCTTATTTTCAAGGCTGCTGGTCCCTTATTTTCAAATCTGTAAGTTGACAGCTATGCCCCTCACCCTCCACTGCCTTTTCTCCCCTCTGGGCATATGCACTGGCATTTCTGTATTTGAACACGCACACACCTTTTTAAATTAAAAGTGTGCAAGAGGAAAGGTTACTAGTCTTATTTATCATGTTTCACAATGGGCCAGATGGGAGATTTTGCAGCCATCCAGGCCTCTCTCTCTCGCTCTCCAGGCTATGCTTCCTCACCAGCCACACTCCTTAACAACCCGGCTTTGCATCCTCAAGTGTTTTTGCCTGGCTGGAATGTGTCCTTGCACTTGCCTGAATGGGGGATGGTGTGGGTGGGTGGGGGTGTAGAAACTAGCCTACTGCACAAAGGTAAACATTACACTCACTGCTTTTCTCACTTTTGCCTGTGACCCCGAATGGTTGCCCAGAAGGGAATGAGGCCCTCAGACAGAAAAAGTGATGAATGCAATGAATGTCATGTTTACCTTTGCATGGCAGATGACACCATCTGTTGCCAGCGCTGCTACACAGCACAAGAGGTCAACACCCACATACAGTGGTACCTTGGGTTAAGAACTTAATTCGTTCTGGAGGCCCATTCTTAACCTGAAACTGTTCTTAACTTGAGGTACCACTTTAGCTAATGGGGCCTCGTGCTGCCGCCGCACGATTTCTGTTCTCATCCTGAAGCAAAGTTCTTAACCCGAGGTACTATTTCTGTGTTAGCGGAGTCTGTAACCTGAAGCGTCAGTAACCTGAAGCATCTGTAACCCAAGGTACCACTGTATATGACGGCTGGAGCTTAAACTCCAGCAGAGTCGGACTGCCCTAGTGGTGATGTGAGGGGCAGCAATTGGATTGACTCTACACCCCCTCCTCCAGAAAAGCTGTAAAGCTGGGCACTAAGGTAGGGGAAGGGTGCATGGGCATTTGAAAATTGGCAAGAACAGGCAGAACCCTGTCCTGATCCCTAAACAACATCTTCCTAAGATGCATCTGGAGCCGATAACTAGGCAAGAGATGGCCAAGGGGGGAAAGATGAATGATGAGCAAAACGAACACCTCGCTGTGTTGTGGCTTCGGCTCCAGCCGCTGCCGCCTCCGAAATGCCTGCTGCGTGACCTTGAGCAGGCTGCTTCGTATGCGATTTTGATGGTGCAATCAATTAGTGTTTCCCGCTGCTTTGAGATCCCCCAGATTAAAGGCCTCCGAAATATCGCTGCCAGGCTTATTTACAAAGAACAGAAAGGGGATCTGGAGGCAGCTTCTGTTTCAGTTTTTTCCCCTCTCGGCCTTGACTGTGTGAGGGACACTGGCCCGGTGAGGGCGCTGGGTGCTGTCCTGAATGAGAGGGGGCGGAGGGGAGAAGGAAGCTGTAAGAGAGAGGCTGGTATCAGGAAGGTGCCTTTTGTAAGGAGAGAACATTTTCTTCCAGGGCAGAGAAAGGCATTGCCTGCGGCACTTTGCATTCTCCATTTTTCCTTTCCATCTCCGCCACCCCTCCACTCAGACCTGTCCCTCCCCAGGGCTCTCTTTTCACAAGACTTTGGTTGTTTAAGCCTAGTCCCCCCCCCCACCTGCCGCCGCCGCCTCCCCAGGGATATTTCTGACGTTAATACCTCTGAAGCATAGAAAGATAACAGCGGCAGCAGCTTGCTTCTGGTATTGCTAACTGCTCACATAACAAAGAAGGAGGGGGAGGTCCATGTTCCCTCCAGCGTGAGTTAAGAAAGCAGAGAGTTGGAGATGTGCAAGGTTATCAGGCAGACAGTTCCATTTGTTCTGTGCTGTGCACTCTGCTAAGGGGGAAAAAAATGAAGTACAGTGGTACCTTGGGTTACAGACGCTTCAGGTTACATACGCTTCAGGTTACAGACTCCGCTAACCCAGAAATAGTACCTCAGGTTAAGAACTTTGCTTCAGGATGAGAATAGAAATTGCACGGTGGCGGCTGCAGGAGGCCCCATTAGCTAAAGTGGTACCTCAGATTAAGAACAGTTTTAGGTTAAGAACAGCCCTCCGGAACGAATTAAGTTCTTAACCTGAGGTACCACTGTACAGTATTCTGTTCAAAAGGAAGAGTTCTACAACTGGCTCTAGTTATGCAAGTCAAGCCATTACCATACCATTTTCTTATTCTAAACCACCCTATGATCTTTGGGTGAAGGCCAGTATAGAAATTTAATAAATAATAAGAATATTCTGCAGGATTTGTCCTGCTTCTGTTAGTATTTTGCAAGGCACTAAAGTCCTCCTGGCTGCTTAACACAGGAGTGGGGGACATAGATTGATAAAACTGAAGAGTTGGAAGGGACCCCAAGGGTTATCTACTCCAACTCCCTGCAATGCAGAAATCTTTTTGCCCAGCGTGGGATAAGAAATTCATGACCATGAGGTTAAGAGTCTCATGCTCTACAGACTTTGCTATCCATGTGGCATTCCGGGGTTTTCCACAATGCCTCTGCCATAGCTGTGCTTTAGAGCATTATGTAGAATGTAAATGATGGCCAGACTCAGCCATCCTGCGCTGTTTGGGCTTGTGGGTCAGGAATTTTTGTTTAAAGAGGGGGACCTCAGAGCAGGCAACAGTGATCATAGCAGGCACTGATCCCAGCCTTGACCCAGGTCATGGCTTCCTCCCGGACATGTGGCTTGCTTTCGGGTCCCCGTTAAGCCCAAATTCATGTGAATGCTCGTGGTTCCACTAATGAAGACCAGGCTGCCCTCAACATTCCTCAAGCGAATGTTTTCTCTTGTTTAGAGTTGCCATTGAATTTTGCCTGAAGTGAAATTGAAAGCAAACTTGGAAGTCTCACTCAGGCAAAACATCAATAAAAATGGCTGAGGGAAGATCAAACACTTTTGATATGATTAGCAACGTTTCCCAGGGGTAGTAGTGAAGGGTGAACTCCCTTGGCTTACCTCAACTTCCACTCACTTTTTGTGATTTTTCCTTAAAGCGCTTGGAAAACACATACAGCATGAGCCCTTTTTGGCTATACACGCATGACGTTTTGTTCTAGAATCAATGGAGACCGGGCACTTGTTTGTTTTTTTCCTATGTAGTCCACACACAAACTAGATATTTTGCCCCTGAAAAGCACTTCTTGAGAAACTGGTTTAATTCCAAAAAATACAGCAAAAGCTCATTGCTGATTGATTCTGGATCACCCCATAGTGTGCCCCTTTGAAAACAGTTGTAAGGGGCTGACGTTGTGTGTGGACTTGCATAATCTGTACCAAGATAGCAATCACCACTCCCTTTTTTTATTTACATGGGGCATGTGCAGGGAGGAAAAGGCATGGATAATCTAATCAAGGGGAGGGTTTTCAAGCATATATCAAGTAACTGCACCCACCCCTGTGAGTAGCAGCATCTAGAATAATCTAGATTGAAGTCTAGATTGAAAAGCAGCATGTTGAAGGCAAGCATGAATTATTCCGGACTGAGGAAGCGCTACAAATGGGTTAGTAGTGGGACACAAACAGCCACATCTTTCTCTTCCCCTCCCCTTCTCAATCACACTCCCCTTCTCAATCACACATGGCTAGCGCCATGTGACAAGTGGGGCGGAAGGCAAGGAGGTCAACAGTAGGTGGCGCCAGAGCCAATGACAGGCAGAGCCAACTAATTCTAGTTCTGCCTTCCTCCCTGCTGAGTTCTACAAGGGAAGCACTGAGATTAAGGAGGAGGAAGCAGACAGCCATTGCCACCCCCTGGGCTGGATATAATAGGGCTGCCAGACATATCCGGGATTCATCCATCGAAAATTGTGTCTGGGAGGATAATCAGTACAAATGTCTAGGGAATTCCTTTAAAAGAGCTCAACAACTTTTGTGTCTGTATTTTCACATTTTGAAGTATGGGAAATCTAGATGTAAGTAAGAAGGTGGGCTGAAATAAACACTGTTTATTATATCTGATCTATGTATTTTAATTTGGGACGCGGGTGGCGCTGTGGGTAAAACCTCAGCTCCTAGGACTTGCCGATTGCATGGTCGGCGGTTCGAATCCCCACAGCGGGGTGCGCTCCCGTCATTCGGTCCCAGCGCCTGCCAACCTAGCAGTTCGAAAGCACAAGTAGGTGCAAGTAGATAAATAGGGACCACTTACCAGCGGGAAGGTAAACGGCGTTCCGTGTGCTGTGCTGGCTCGCCAGATGCAGCTTGTCACACTGGCCACGTGACCCGGAAATGTCTGCGGACAGCGCTGGCTCCCGGCCTATAGAGTGACATGAGCGCACAACCCTAGAGTCTGGCAAGACTGGCCCATACAGGCAGGGGTACCTTTACCTTTATGTATTTTAATTTACTTTTAGTAAACTTGAACCTGTGCTGAAGGTAAAGCATAAACCTTCTAAGTAAACAACATTTTTGAACACACTCGTTTAGCATGAAAAGTTTCATGGTTGGCTGTCAAGCGACTTGGACCTTCAAGATGCAGAACAATACAAGGTTCTGATGAAATAGTGTCTCCTGGGGTGATGATGGGTTCAACAAGAAGGCCCACAACAAAGGAATAAGTCCGTTGGCGGATCCTCTTAACCAAGCAGTTGGGAGCTGAGGATCTTGGGAAGAACTTGATTGATTTGGTCACTATAAATGGACAATTCTGATGGAACTGTCAGGATGAACGTCATTGACACAGCTGCACTTAGTTATGCTGCTACTTGCCTGTTTGAAGCCAGCCAATAGCCCTTTCAGTGCTTTGCACAGACACCGCACAACAAATTCCATATGGCAACAGTGTTCCAAGCTAAGCCGGAAATGCATTGGTGGCAGGGAGATGAAGGACTTTATGTAGCCTATTAATTCAATCCCCCGAGTGTCGTAGTTCCCAGCTGCCACTGCTTTTGATAAATTACCACATTGCACATTGTAGCCATGCTTTTTTATCTGAAGGTCTTTTGGCAGGCGGCAGCCAAAGCATGCCAAACAGGCTTCCCTCTTCTCCCCCACCCCTTCCAAATATATAGATGTCCTCCGTGGGATGTGCACTAGATACACTGCCAGGCAGGCCATTGCAGATTCCCCATTTCTAGAATAAGGGCTCAATGTGCTTAAAACTTTCCACATGAATTAAAGATATCAGACCTGCTGTCCCGAGTCTACCCTGGAAGAGAGCCATGCTATAAAGGTAGATAATGCCACAATGAGAAAGGTCTTCGTTTTCCATCCTTGGCACAGTGGAAACAGTGTGCCCTCTTGGGCCCTGCTTTCTGCACAATTTGCTGCCTTGGCCATGGAACGGACTGTGCTATTGTGACATCCTTGTCGTTTCTCCTTTTTCATCTCTTTAGCCGACTTGAGTCATTCTGCATGAAGGGAAGCATAGTGGTGCAGCTTGAGTTCCCTTTCTTTTATCCGTCTCATTAGCACTTAAGCCTTCAGGTGTCCTTTCTAATCCCACCATGTTTTGCTTGTGATGAAATATTGCAAATTGCTGGTAAAGGTCGTAGGACACATTGGGGATTGTTTTGAGCTTGAATACTAATAAGATTGTTGAACACCATCAGTGGGCTTGGTCCTTTTAAATTCAGGGTACAGTAAATGTAGGGGACGTGGGTGGCGCTGTGGGTTAAACCACAGAGCCTAGGGCTTGCCGATCAGAAGGTTGGTGGTTTGATCCCCGCAACAGAGTGAGCTCCCATTGCTCGGTCCCAGCTCCTGCCCACCTAGCAGTTCGAAAGCACATCAAAGTGCAAGTAGATAAATAGGTACTGCTCCGGCGGGAAGGTAAACGGTGTTTCTGTGCGCTGCTCTGGTTCGCCAGAAGTGGCTTAGTCATGCTGGCCACATGACCCGGAAGCTGTATGCCGGCTCTCTCGGCCAATAAAGTGAGATGAGCGCCGCAACCCCAGAGTCGGTCACAACTGGACCTAATGGTCAGGGGTCCCTTTACCTTTACAGTAAATGTAATTACAGCACCATGCATGCTCACGTGGATGTTAGTCCCATTGAGTTGAAGGGAGCTTAGAATAAGGTAAGTTGGTCCAGGACTGCAGCCTTCAGGGTGTTTCCATGTTATTTTTACAGACACTAATTTTCATAGCTCTTTTCAGGTGTTCAAAAACAAGAGGGTAGAGAGAGGTGTTTCCCAAACTTGGCTCTGCAGCTGTTTTCAAACTACAGTTCCTATTATCCCTGCTCACTGGTCTTGCTAGCTAGGGATGATAGAGTTGGGTTAGGATTAATCCAAAAACTGCTGGAGACCCAATTTTGGTAAACACTGGGGTCGAGGAACACATATGCAGCCACAGAATCTTTCTGCTTTGACTGGAATAGTCTAAAGAGGGCACTTAGTAGCTCCATCGCTTCTCTTCCATCAAAAAGAGACTCAGAGTGGTTTACAAAGGTTTACAATAACCAGTAACAAGAAGGCCCCTGCCCTCAAGTTTACAATTTAAAAAGCAAGGCATCAAAGTGACTGGGAGGGACAGGGGGGAAAGAGCAATCTCAGGCAGTCGTTCCTGGTTACAGAGTGCTTACAGGTGTCCTTTCCATCAGTGGGGCCAAAGCAAGCTGCTTCTTCTCTGAGTGATGGATGGGGGAGCCCATGCCATAATGGGGAAGCAGCCTCCCAGTGACCCTTTTGTATTTGTGACAGCAGTATGGAAAATTAAGTAGTTTAAGGAGAAAGGAATTTAACAGGAAAGTTCCAGCCCTATTTTGAATATGGATCTGCCCCTATTCCATACAAAA
This sequence comes from Podarcis pityusensis, assembly GCF_964106645.2. NCBI lineage: Eukaryota > Metazoa > Chordata > Lepidosauria > Squamata > Lacertidae > Podarcis > Podarcis pityusensis. The sequence goes on along the minus strand of NC_138026.1, from coordinate 90,375,616 downwards.
TGGGAATGCCCTCCGATTTAATGAGCAATAGAGGAGGATACAAACAAAGGTCCGTATAGTTAAAACTATGGTTTTCCCAGTAGTGATGTATGGAAGTGAGAGCTGGACCATAAAGAAGGCTGATCACCGAAGAATTGATGCTTTTGAATTATGGTGCTGGAGGAGAATCTTGAGAGTCCCATGGACTGCAAGAAGATCAAACCTCTCCATTCTTAAGGATATCAGCCCTGAGTACTCACTGGAAGGACAGATCCTGAAGCTGAGGCTCCAATATTTTGAGAAGAGAAGAGACTCCCTGGAAAAGACCCTGATGCTGGGAAAGATAGAGGGCACAAGGAGAAGGTGATGACAGAGGATGAGATGGTTGGACAGTGTTCTCGAAGCTACCAGCATGAGTTTGACCACACTGCAGGAGGCAGTGGAAGACAGGAGTGCCTGGCGTGCTCTAATCGATGGGGTCACAAAGAGTCAGACATGACTAAACGACTAAACAACAATAGAGGAGGATAGGTGAGGGGTGCTGAATTTCTCTCCCTCCAACCACCATCTCTATGTAGCCAGAGTGGCTGGGGAAACTCAGCCAGATGGGCGGGGTATAAATAATAAATTATTATTATTATTATTATTATTATTATTATTATTATTATATAGCTTACCTCCTTAGAGCCTATGCACCCAACACCTTCCCCCCTTCTTTGCCAACTTAACGTAGCTTGGAGATACATGGCTGTGTAGTTGTTGTTGTTTAGTTGTCTTAGTTGTGCTGGACTCTCCGTGACCCCATGAACCAGAGCATGCCTTGGAAACTCTCACTTTCTTCTCAAAGCGTCTCCTTTTTTATGTCCATGGAGTTTTCTTGGCAAAATACTGGAGTGGTTTGCCAGTTCCTTCTCCAGGTGGATAACATTTAGTCTAAACTCTCAGCTATGACCTGTCCATCTTGGGTGACCCTCCACGGCATAGCTCATAGTTTCTCTGAGTTATTCAAGCCCCTTCGCCACGACAAGACAGTGATCCATGAAGGGGGCTGTGTAGTAGGGATAGGCAAATCCACCCATTTCAGTTTTTCCCGGTTTTTCATTTTTCCAAACTTATGTTCAATTCTCCACATTTCTGTATCAGTTTGCGATCCCCCCCCAAAAAAAGTCTGTGAAAATTCATTAGTATTCTACTGTGAATTTCTCCTAACTTTGGTATGTTATTTTCACCAATATGTTCATTTTTGGACACATTACTTGGCTGGAGGACTGTGCTGCAAAATTCAGAGAAGTGCCGGACTTCCGGGTTGACGCCTCCGGCAATGGCGGAGCTCCTCCATTCGGGAGGAACTTGCTCCGTGAAAAACAGGGTCTGACCGCCACGGCGAAGGTGGAGACCCATTGAAATCACAAGCGGGAGAAGCTTGTGAACCTGGGATTCGGCTGGCACCTTTTGCGCCTCCCCTACTCGCGGGGAAACCCTGTTTTGGGGATCCGGAGCGACGTGGGGTGAGTGGCGCGGTGCTTTGAATCGACTGCTTTTTTCAGGAGTGAAGCCGCATTGCTGTTGCCGGAGAGCGCTGACTTTTTCCTGTGGACAATTGGATTTTAAACAACTACTCATGACTAAATCGGAAAATTGGATTTTTAAATACTTTAATTCGGCACTGAAGCGGGAGGTCATAAACAGGAAGTCCGCCTTCCGTTTTTGTAAATAGACTGAAGCAAAGACGTTACAAGTTAAAGTCTTTGAAAGCTTTTGGCAAAGGATTAAATTTCCATCGGTTTAAAATACAAAACCCCCCTTGGAAGCAGGAGAAGAGGGGGAAATTCTGGATCTAGTGAGCCTGCAGGAGAGAGTTAAAATCAAATTACCACTGCTCTGAGCCTGGGAACAGACTGCATGATGACATTTGGAGAGAGTGCATTTGACAGAACGGATTTGACAGCTAGCTAAATAAGAGTAAGATACTGTTTCCATTGTCCTCCTCTGCGTTTAAAAAAGAGGAAAAGTAACTGAAAATTTATCTTTAATGCTTGAGTTGTGTCTGAAAGAACTGATACAAGTGGAGACTGTTTCCCTCTAGAGGGAGCTTTTGAAACTGTTACAGGAGTGTAACTGGGGGATTTCCAGCTGCAGATAAGGATTCTGAGAACCAGAGAGTGACCTTGGACCATTTAAAAATGTTGACAGGAGAGGCCATTGTGACTGTTTTATGTAAGATAAGCTGTTCACTGGGACAGCTTCACAAGAAGATGGATGACATGACTTTTAAAGTTGATAATTTGGAACAGAAAGTGACTAATTTGAGTCAAAAAGTGAACACCAACACAGAAATAATTCAGGACTTGGTACAGGAATCCATTTTGGCAGGACAAATGGTGGAGGAGAAGGAGGAGAAGGAGAATGCTGCTGTTGTTGAACATAAAGTAATACAAGTGAGATCCGTGGTTTTACAGAAGCAAATTGAGGACTATAAGTTGAGGCCTTTTATGATTGAATCTAGGAAAAGTCAGACTCTGAGGAATGGATCCCGGCTTGGACTAAAGAAGGAAAGTTGGAAAGATCCCTCTATGCAGGGATTAACTGACTTTTGGGACATGGACTCGGGCCTGGAAGAGATTGAAGTTTTGGGGGCCTTTGGACTTGGAGGAATCTTGAAATATGCCCTGAAATACTTTATGGACTGTAGCTTTAACTATGGAAATTTGGCTGATCCGTTCAGAAGGAAGAAAAGGATTGACAGGTTGGAGTTTCCCCGAGATTTGCTCTTTAGCATTAAAGAAAATGAAGAAGACCTGCAGAAGGGACTTGGAAAAGAGTTAAGAGCCTCGGACATAAGATCACCAGGTTGATGGACTTTATGGAGTTGACGGAAAGGACTGGCAGAATCCGAAACCAGGGAGACGAGATGGTGGAAGAAGATTGGAAAATTTAAAGTTTATATATAGACTTATGATAAAACTAATGAGTGATAGAAAAATGGTGGAATGATTTTTTATGGGCTTAGCAGAAATGTTATAAGGAGTTAAGCATATATAAGTATTTTAGTTTTAATGGAAAATAAGGTTAAAAAATACGTTATTTACAATATGATAGAAAATGGAGAAAGATGGAAAGGATTTGCTGAAATAATTAAAAGAAGTGGAATACAAAAAGGGAGGTGAGAGGAGGTCGAGGAAACAAGGGAATGAAAGATAGAGTACGGAAAAGAGATGATGTATGTTTTTAAATTGTTTTTGTTTTGTTTCATTTAGGGTTAAGGTTAGGGAGTGCGGTTTGTTTAGTTTAGTTTAATGTGTTTAGTTTTGAGTTTAGGTTGTGTTTTGCATTGTTTATATATTGTATTGTATTGTTTTTTTCTTTTTGCTTTCCTTCTTTGTCTTTTTTTCTGTTTTCTTTTTCTTTTTTCTCTTTTTGTAATCTATAAAAGTAATAAATATTATTTTTAAAAAAAAATCAGAGAAGTGCCGGTTCCAAACCATGGCTGTGTTCCAGTTTGTGTATCGTGTCAGAAATTGTGGAATAGGTAGGTTCACCGTTAAATGCAAACGGAATGGAATTTTTCTCTCATCCACACTGTGGAGAAGGCTTGTGGGAATAGGAAGATTACTTGTAGGCAGGGGGAAGAGGATTTGTTTCCCCTCACCCACCTGCCCTTTTGGGGAAGGGCCATAGTTCAGTAGCAGCGAATCTGCTTTGCATGCAAAGCATACAGGTTCAGCTCCCACTATCTCCAAGATAGTGCCCTATCTCCAAGATAGGGCCAGAGAGAAACCTGGAAAGCCATAGGCAATAGTTATAGACCAAGTATCTTCAACCTTTCAGGCCCAGGACCTATTTTTGACCTATTTCTTTTTAAAATAATTTTAATTAAGTTTTCTGTTTTACAATGTAAGATACTCATTTTACATCCTTAAGATATCAATGACTTCCCTTCTTCTCTTTCCATGGTTCATTTCACATATCATAAATTCCTGCATTTTTTACAAAAACTGTACCATTCGGTATTCCATTATTGAATCCATCAAAACTTTTTTACACTGTTGAATTTATCTTAATGCTGCCAGTGTTTTCAGCTGTACACAATTACAGTGGTGCCCCGCAAGATGAACGCCTCGCAAGACGAAAAACTCGCAAGACGAAAGGTTTTTTCGTTTTCGAGTTGCTTCGCAAGACGAATTTCCCTATGGGCTTGCTTCACAAGACGAAAACGTCTTGCAAGTTTGTTTCCTTTTTCGTAAAACCGTTAATACCCAGGGTGCATTGCTTGAAGAGGTGCAGTTGCGACTTGACTTCGAGGAGCAACACATTGCACGCGGTGTGGTGGCCTTTTTGAGCTTTTTAAAGAGTTTGCTGAATTTTTGAAGCTTTTCCAAAACTTCTTTTGCAGCTGTTTGGTAAGTTAAACTTTTAAAACTTTTTTGGGGGGTTTTGGATTTTGGGTTGGGGTGTTTAGAATTCAAGGACTTGGTGTTGGGGAGAGGTTTGCAAGAATCTGGGAGCTTGTGTGGTTTTTTCCTGCATTTTTATGATTTTCTGTGACTATTGGGCCATGTTGTTTTTTTTAAAAAAAAAAATTCTGGGTTTGAATTTCTATGTGCTGGGTGGATGGGGGAACAGTTGAGGAGGGGTTTGCAAGAGTCTGGGAGCTTGTGTGGTTTTTTCTGCATTTTTATGGTTTTCTGTGACCATTGGGCCATGTTGTTGTTTTTTGAAAAAAATTTCTGGGTTTTGAATTTCTGTGTGCTGGGTGGATGGGGGAACAGTTGAGGAGGGGTTTGCAAGAATCTGGGAGCTTGTGTGTTTTTTTCTGCATTTTTATGGTTTTCTGTGACCATTGGGCCATGTTGGTTTTTTTTGAAAAAAATTCTGGGTTTGAATTTCTGTGTGCTGGGTGGCTGGGAGAACAGTTGGAGAGGGGTTTGCAACAGTTGGGGAGGGGTTTGCAACAGTTGGGGAGGGGCTGGGAGAACAGTTGAGGTTTTTGAAGACTTTGGTGATTTTTAAAGCTTTCCCAAAACTTCTTTTGCAGCCATTTGAGGATTTTGAAGACTTTGGTGATTTGCAGCCATTTCGTAAGTTAAACTTTTAAAACTTTTTTGGGGGTTTTTGGATTTTGGGTTGGGTGTTTGGAATTCAAGGACTTGGTTCTGGGTTTGAATTGCTGATTTTTTTTTTTCTTTTACTGAGTTTACGAAGGTAAGAGCTGTGCTGCCATGGGACCCAAGAAGACTGCTGCTGCTGCGGAGGCCGGCGAGAGGAAGAAGGAGAAGGTGACGCTGGAAATGAAGAAGGAGATCATCTGGAAGCACGACGGTGGAATGCGTGTGACAGACCTCGCCAGGGAGTACGGCAGGAACCCATCGACCATCGGGACCATCCTGAAGATGAGGGAGAAGATCCTTGCAACTGATGCAGCCAAGGGAGTCACCAGGATCGTGAAGAACCGCCCAGCTGTTCTGGAGGAGGTCGAGAAGTTGCTCCTCATCTGGTTAGAAGAGAAGCAGCGTGCAGGGGACACAGTGACTGAGGCCGTGATTTGTGAGAAGGCCAAGGCCTTGCACGCAGACCTCATCCGGGAACAGCCAGGAACCTCAGGCGAGCCAGAAGTCTTCAAGGCAAGCAGAGGCTGGTTTGACCGGTTCAAGGCAAGATCTGGAATCCACAGCGTGGTCAGGCATGGAGAGGCTGCCAGTTCTGATGTTCCTGCAGCTGAAGACTTTGCCTTGGAGTTCCTGGAGGTTGTGAAGACAGAGGGCTACGTTCCACAGCAGGTCTTCAACTGCGACGAGACCGGGCTGTTTTGGAAGAGGATGCCCAAAAGGACTTTCATCACACAGGAGGAGGCCAAGTTGCCTGGCTACAAGCCCATGAAGGACCGTCTGGCCCTGCTCTTCTGTGCCAACGCAAGCAGCGACCTGAAGATCAAGCCCCTGCTGGTGTACCACTCGGAGAACCCACGGGCCTTCAAGAAACCCAAGGTCGACAAGGAGCGGCTGAGTGTCATGTGGCGATCCAACAGCAAGGCTTGGGTCACACGTGTGCTGTTTGTGGACTGGGTCAATCTTGCTTTTGGCCCTGCTGTCAAACAGTACCTGCTGGACAACGACCTGCCGCTGAAGGCTTTGCTTCTGATGGACAATGCTCCTGCTCATCCTAAAGGCCTTGAGGTGGACTTGTTGGAGGAGTTCAGCTTCATCAACATCATGTTACTGCCGCCTAACACCACGCCACTGCTCCAGCCGATGGATCAGCAGGTCATCGCCAATTTCAAAAAACTCTACACCAAGGAGCTTTTCAGGCGATGCTTCGAGGTGACTGATTGCACCACCATCACCCTGCGGGAATTCTGGAAGGACCACTTCAACATCGTCACCTGCTTGAAGATGATCACCACGGCCTGGAACGGGATCAGCCAGAGAAATTTGAATTGCGCTTGGCGCAGCCTGTGGCCGGACTGTGTGGCACCAAGTGACTCTGATGCACCAGAGTCAACAGTGGTGCAGCACATTGTTGCCTTGGGGAGGACCATGGGCCTGGAGGTCACAGAGGAGGACATCAGCGAGCTGGTGGAGGAGCACGACCACGAGCTGACCACCCAGGAGCTGGTTGAACTGCAGGCAGAGGTTGCGCAGGAGCAGGCCTCGCTGGAAGAGGAGGAAGCAACTGAGGAACGGCTGTCCTCCAAAGAACTGAGGGACATTTGCCAGAAGTGGAAGGAGGTGCAGGCTTTTGCAGAGCGGCACCACCCGAACAAGCACGTGGCACATGACCAAGCGAACATTTTTGATACAACGGTCATGTTGCCTCTCAGGGAGCTGCTGAAAAGGCGGATGAAGCAGCAGACCATGGACAGGTTCCTCAGCAAGAAGCAAAGAGTGGAAGAGGAACCTTCTTTGAGTGGTCCCCCAGAGTCTTAGAAAATGTATGTACAGTACACTTTGTTGATTTTTAAATGTTTTTCTGTCATGTTTAGAAACTTAATTTATTGTTCCTTCAATTTTTGAAATGCTCTTTAAAGTATGTGTGACTTTAAAGAGCAGTTAATAAACTATTGTTGTACCAAATTTGGCTTTGTTTGGACTTTTTTTGACCATAGGAACGCATTAATTGAATTTCAATGCATTCCTATGGGAAACCGTGCTTCGCAAGACGAAAAATTCGCTAGACGAAAAAACTCACGGAACGAATTAATTTCGTCTTGCAAGGCACCACTGTATTTCCCATATATTCAATAAATGTTTTCCAATCTTCTTTAAACATATGTTCCTCTTGTTCTCGTATTCTATATGTTAGATGTGCAAGCTGTGCATATTCTGTCAACTTAAGTTGCCATTCTTATTTAGTTGGGACCTTGCTTGTTTTCCATTTTGGGGTTAACAAAACACGGGCTGCAGTAGTGGCATACATAAATAGCCTTTTTTGACACCTGGGAATTTCCATCTGAATTATCCCCAACAAAAAGGACTCTGTGTTTTTTGTTTTTTTGAAAAGTACTTTTAAGCATTTTTTTCCAATTCATTATAAATTATTTCCCAATACTCTTTTACCCTTTTACAGGTCCACCACTTATGAAAGAACATATATCTTGATCTTTTACTAGATATTGGCATGGGGGCAGTGCTTCTGCTGCCACCCACCTTGTATCAGGTCGAGGTCCACTAGTTGAGGACCAGTGTTAATAGACAAGGCAGAGCAAGATGGACCAATGGACTGACTCAGGCAGCTTCCTAGGTCCCTGTTTCTGTAACTCAAACTCCTCTCCAGATATGCACTCACAAACATACATGGCCTTTCAAGAGGCAGCTCAGCTGTCAAGTCTAGTTTGGCCCTGAGATAAAACCTTGGAGGATTTGTTAAGATCCTTATCTATTCTTGAGCCCTGGGGACTTGGGCAGACGTCGGCAGTGATGGCTCTGTCAGGGTTTATCTCCCCGGCATCCCGCCTTCCTTGGCCCACAGCGCAAGGCAGCACAGCTCAAGGGGCACCTGGCATTCTTTTCATCTCTTTTCTTTTAGGCTTCTGAATGGAATTACTACAATGAAATGAGGTGACAGCCTCTGCCACACCAAAATAATCATTCCTTTTCTTCCTTTCTCCTCTCTTTCTCTTTTTTCTTTTTGCAAATTATCTTCCAAACAGCAGGCTGGAATGCCCGTGGAATAGAAAATTCACTTCTTCTTAACCAGAAGTGGCTAGGAAAGAATTTTAATCTGGAAAGAGTTTGTTGAACTCCTGAAAATCCATGTGAATAACGACATAGGTAAATGGAGGCGAAGAATATGAAACTCTGAAGTCCGCAGTTGGATATTATGCTTTTATTAGGACCAAGTGAGAAGTTACAAATTTTGGCAAGCTTTGAAGTTCTCCAGAACAACAGGCCAAATGATGCACACATGATCGGGTCGTGGTGTGAAGAAAAATAATAAATTTCGTAGAGAAATTAATAATGATAATGATAATGTCTGCATAGTGATTGAAGCTATGGACACACCATAAATTTAAAGCACATTTACACCATACTTTTGAGGCATATTTATTGGTATAAGACAATTAACATAAATAACTAAATAATAATAATAATAATAATAAGCAAGCAAGCAATCTCTAGTGGAGAGGAAATGCAGGGAAGTGTAGCTCCAGGACTTTTGTTCTCAGCCCAGAAGCAATGTTCCCCCATTTACAGGAACACCGGTGTGATTGATAGAGCCTCAATGCTCTGCCATGTCAGTGAAGTAATAAACTAGGCTTTCAAAGTTTTGCTGCTGTATGTGACGGCCAAAGATAGAGAAAATCTGAGCATGAGGGAAATAATTAAGCTGAGGCTTGGCACATCTTTCATTTCCTTTGTTATGGTTCCTCCTTCATGCTAGCAGTTTAAAAGGAAACACTTCTTTGCAAAATTAGGGGCACGGCTCTCATGAAGAGCCCCTGCACTTCAAAATTTCCCATGACACCAGCCTCAGTCAGGGAGGAAAACCGAATTTCATGCACTGGCCAATCTTTTTTCTCTCCACACTCCCTCTCTACCCATAGACAAACCTTGGAAAGCTTGGAGCCCAAGGTGGTGACTCTACTCCACCTGCTGAATTCCTGCGTGTCGTGCATTTGCGAAAGGCACAGCAGATGCCAGAAATTATAAAGAGAAGAAAATCTGGCAAGCTCACAGCCCCATGCAAAGGGATGTCAATTATTAAAAAAATTGGAGTGGCTCTAACTCACATGAACAGCATGTGCGATGCCAGCGCACATATAATTACATTTGCTTCCATTTACTTTTGGTTCCCCATCTTTTCCTTTCCTCTGACAAACATTCCCAAAGACCAGGCAACGGCTCTCCTGGGCTTTACGGCTTTAAACGGTCTTGAGGCAAATGAGCCTTGAAGAGTAATGGTAACATTACAGGAAGCAAATGATGCTGAATTACGCAGCGGCTTTTAACAGGAGCCGTTCAGTTGATTGGCTGGGGGAACGCGAGGCAGCTAATTATTTTTATATATTTCTTTTTCTAAAAAAAACAAAAAACCGGGAAGACGTTTAAACAATGGAAAGGTGGCAGCTGCTCAGGAAGGAGAATGGGAAACGTTAATATAGAGCCTTCCACTTTTATGAAGTCCCCACGGCTGGGCAAGAAGAGATAAGGGTGGAAATGCAAACAGTGCCTCGAGCCTTCTGAGAGCCTGTCAGTCTAATGCTACATTAACTCTGCTTCAAATATAGAATTATTATTATGAAACTGCACATGTGTTATCACAGGGCCTGAAGGCACAGCAGCAATTAGGACCACACTGTAGGTGCTGCGAGAAGGAAGAGAGGCAGAGAGGCCCGCCAGGGTTCGTGATCTCATTTCTCTTTTTCCTCCTCAGGGAAGGCCCTGCTATAAGACAGACTGAGGCAACCACCTCAGGTGGCAGGTGCTAGTGGGCGGGCAGCAGCCTCCAGGTATTGCTTGAGTCCCTCAGCCATTCTTCTCAGGCCTGCCCTAGGAACCCTAATCTGGCCCGCTGCCTCTGGTGAAATGCAGGAGACGGGCCTGTCTCCAGTGTTGGTATAAGATTCAACTGCCAGTCCAGTTGGCTTCCATAAGGGGAAGGGAAGCCATCTTTGTTCACCTGAGGCAGCAAAGTATTTTGGGCTAGCCCTGTTCCTCCTTGTGCCATGAGTCCATTTCTGGGCATCACATCTGAGGAATGAATAACCAGAGGGTATCCTGAGGAGAGTGACCATGATTGTGAGGGGCCTCGAAAACAAGCAGAGCATCACAAGCATCAGAGGAGAGGGGAAGCCAATCTCCTCCAATGCTTGCAGAGCACCTTCCATCATCTGTCTGCCCAAAAAAGGACATCATAGACTGGTGACTGCAAGAAGCCTGCTAAGGGAGACCAGTGGAGATGCTGAGATGTGGAAGTTTCATCTGCTGAATTTATGCCCCCACCCATCCCCATGCATTCACTCTCTGTGGGATTTGAATACATGGAAAAGGCCACAGTGTCAATGACAAAAGGGGTGAGGGAGAGAGGGATGATTTTCCTCGCCTATATTTTCAGCCACTGGGCTGGGATCCATATGATGATCAGTCAGATTGAACTGGCGCTGGCAAGTTACTAAGCTTGAATGCACAAACATAGGGAAAGGGTTTGGATATTTTGTTCCATTTCAGACTGGCCGTACGTGATTTCAAGGGAGGTATCCTGTTTGCTTTGCGTGAGCCACAAGAGAAACCTGTCTAGGTGTAAGAGGAGACCTCAAGCGACCTCTTGTTCTGCCTCGCTTTCTTTGCTGTTTAAATGCAGGTGGCTGTTATTGTTGACACTGAGTGATAAGTGGAGACTTCTTTTTTTTTTCCATCGGAAAGAATCTCAAGAATCTCCCTGTTCATTTTTCATACCTTTTTCCATCTGCCTCTTGGCATCGCAGTGTCATTTAGTACAAGATATGGATAAGAGATGGAAAAAGCCTCCAGGACATACGGAGCTTGGGGTGGGGGCCCTCCTCTCCCTCTCCCTCTTTCTTCAGCAGCCAGGTAAAATTAAAGTATCTCGTCTCCTTACAGTTAAGGCTTCCTCCCTTTTGCTGCAGGGCTTATGCTTTTAACAGTTGCATGACCAACAGGAATGTAGTTTCTGCATCACCACACCTTCATGGCGGAGAAGGCCGCCCGCACCTGTCGTATTTCAGTCACAAACTTAATACGTTTGCACACCAGGAAATTTGTCCCACCAGGGGGGGGGGAAATGACAACTACCATCTCATTTTGCAATTGTTGGTTGCTTTATAGCTTCTATACAAACGCCCCTGATGGTTCTGCATTTGTCACACACAATTGTCCCACCTCTTGTGTCTTTTCTTCATTGTATCTAGACCAGAATGAGACATGACTCGTAGCTCTTACAGATTTTACTGTACTACAGCTCCCATCATCTGTCATCCCCAGCATGATGGGAGTTGGAGTCCAGCAACATTGGAGGGCCGTCTGTTTCTCCCATCCCTGATCTAGGGGTTGAAATGCAATGCTTCCATACGGGGGCCTAATGTTGTCAATGGGTCATTCAGGTACCACAAATAGGTCATTGGCAGGGTTGGGGTTTGGTTGTTGTTGTTGCTTTTAAATATAATCAGAGTTTTCCTGGAAAGGCCAAAGCCAGCTTAAATTGTGGGTGTGGTGATACAAACTGACATGCCCATGATGTGTAATTGCATGGAAGAGGATCACCAGCTGGAAGTGCCAAAGATGTCAGCTGCTGTTGCATATGCTGTTGAACCACAAAATGGTTCTTTTTACCTTTCCCCAACCTTGGCTGACCCAGCGGGTGGCTATGATAACGCATATGGTCTCTAGATCCTTTTTTTTTTCTGATCAAGTTCCTGCACCTCTAACAGCTGTGCTGTGGCTTGCAAAAGTCGGGAAATGAAGCTGTATTTTGGTTTCAGAACAAGTGGCTGCTAAGAAGTGAAATGAGAAAGAGACAGACTGAAGCCTGAGCTGCTGGAGATGATTAATCTCATTTAAGAACTGCAACCACTTGATTCATAATCAAATACTGAAACAGACTTGGCTGGATCTGTGCAACTTTAGAGTAAGGTTGCGGAAATGTGATTTTAGTGAGAAGATATGGATAACCTTTGCCCCTCAGTACCACCAAGTTTCAACCAAGAGGAACAAAACTTAAACTGCTAAACAACAGCTTCCCATCCTGTTAAGGGACACAGAGGGCTAGCAGGGACAAAGAGAAAATCAGGCAGCCCTAGCAGTTTCTGAGCTGCAGGACCCAGAAGGTGTCAGGCATGGAATCAAACTGTTTCCCACCATTGGATTGCTGGGCAAACCTACAGAAAGGGCTGCTATTTCCACATGGGATTCCCCACTGCTCTTACTGGCCCTGCTCCTGTGATGTTAACAACAACCTTACATGTAGAAAGTAATTATTGACAAAGAGATAGGAAAGGCTTCATCTGCTAAATAACTTAGGTCCATGGCCACTGGTCCCATCACCTCCTAGCAAATAGGAGAAGAAATGGAGGCAGTGAGAGATTTTACTTTCTTGGGCTCCATGATCACTGCAGATGGTGACGTCAGTCACGAAATTAAAAGACACCTGCTTCTTGGGAGAAAAGCAATGACAAACCTAGACAGCATCTTAAAAAGCAGAGACATCACCTTGCCGACAAAGGTCCGTATAGTTAAATCTATGGTTTTTCCAGTAGTGATATGTGGAAGTGAGAGCTGGGCCATAAAGAAGGCTGATTGCCAAAGAATGGATGCTTTTGAATTATGGTGCTGGAGGAGACTCTTGAGAGTCCCATGGACTGCAAGAAGATCAAACCTATCCATTCTGAAGGAAATCAGCCCTGAGTGCTCAATGGAAGGACAGCTCCTGAAGCTGAGGCTCCAATACTTTGGCCACCTCATGAGAAGAGAAGACTCCCTGGAGAAGACCCTGAGGTTCGGAAAGATTGAAGGCATAAGGAGAAGGTGATGACAGAGGACGAGATGGTTGGACAGTGTTCTCGAAGCTACCAACATGAGTTTGACCAAACTGTGGGAGGCAGTGGAAGACAGAAGTGCCTGGCATGCTCTGGTCCATGGAGTCACGAAGAGTCAGACATGACTAAATGACTAAACAACAATATCCGAAAGAGCTTCTCCTTCCCTACAGTGCTTCTCAGGTGTTAAGACTGACAAAGGGGGTCCTGTTGGTAGTTGCATCACCCTCAGAATCTGGGGAGTGGCAGCCTAGGAGAGGGCATTGTTTATGGAATTCCCTTCCCACAAAGTGCAACAGGCACCTTCATTGTTTATTTTCCATCATATGTTGGAGACGCATTTCTTTATCCTGACTTTTGATACCCAGTGTCCATGTGTGTTCGTTTACCCCTCTTATTCTAGTGAACATAATTTGTTTTAAACTGTTCCTAATGTTGTGTTTTTAAATCGCTGTGAGTCTCCCTGGGACTTTATTGAGGATGTCAGGTAAGAAACCACCACAATCCTCTGCCATCACTGTCTTCTGACTATTGGTAAAGGCACAAGAACAGAATGTAGCACAGTGACCGTATCATCTGAGCTGCAAATCAGGAAGTCCCTGGAGCAAATCTTGCTGTGGATTCACTAGGTGGCCTCAAGAAAGCTTTTGTCTCCCAGCCTCTACCCCACCCCCTCCCATCTGCAATATGGGGGCTAATAATAATTGGTTATTTTACAGGGTTGTTGTAAAGATTGCAGCAAGATTGCAACTGCTCAGTAAGAGCTGTTCAGCAGTGGAAGAGCCCCCCTCAGATAGTGGTGGACCCTCCTTCCTTGTAGGTTTTTAAGCAGAGGTTGGGTGGCCATCCGTCATGGATGCTTTAGCTGAAATGCCTACATTGCAGTGGGTTGTGCTAGAAAGATGACCATTGGGGTCCCTTCCAGCGCCATGATTCTGTGTTTTTCTGCTTCAACAATATTTAATTATTATCCCATCATTTTATGTAATTGTATTTTGTATAAATTATAAAAATATAAATAAAACCTGTTCTATTTACAAACAAAACATTTTAATACCTACCTTTCTATTGGTAGGATTGGGGGGGCATGGGCATAGCCAGGATTTTTGTTAGGGGTGGGCTTTTGTCAGGGGGGACAGAACCTCAGATTTGTATTGATTTTTACTTATTTGGGGGGGGCAGTTGCCTCCCTCCCCCCTTGGCCCTGGGGGCCACAGGAAGGAAACAATGTCAGAAGAGGCCACAGTCAGAAAAAGGTTGAGACTAGCTGACTCTTTGGGTTTCTTCCAGCTCTACAGTCCTAGGATTCTAAGATGTTGCATGTGACACTCTTTGAACACTTGGAAGCACTATACAAATGCTAGAATCCTGTGAGGTAGGTTGGCCTGAGAAATAGTGACTTGCCCAAAGGTTTCACAGTGAGTTTCAATGACTAGCCCCAAAATTTGAACCCTGGTATCCCAGGTCCTATGCCAGCACTCTAACCATTACACTACACTACACTGCGCTGGCTGTGTTGGAGCAGGTGCTTTTCAGTCAACTTCCTGGAAACCACAAACACTGCAGCTAGGCAGATGTACCTTTGCACCGGTGGTATATAGTGTTTATCTCTTTCTCTCACTCAGGGCAATTATGCTGGTAGCAGGAGAAGCAGAGCCAGCAATCATGACCTGCCCTACCCTGCCCTAGTCTCCGATGGAAAATATGAATGATATCTTTTAAAAAGCCTTGGGAGAAAGCCAAACCCAAAGTGTCTGCACCAAGTGCCCTGGGAACTTAATCCAACAAGTTCACTGAGGTTAGGCTGCCTGCAACACAGGCACTAATTGCCTGTCTTTTCCACTGCCATAGTCAGCTTGTAACCCCTTGAGAGCCTCATTTTTTTTCCATAGTCAAGAACAGAGCACAGTAACCTCAGTAGCCAAGACAGGGTCCAGCAGCCACCTTATAGGCATTGCAAAACCTTTATATGCAATGCCACACTGTTTGACAGCAGTTCCCCTGTCCTCGTATCCTTGATTAATTTTAACTAACTCATTGTCTTCATTGATAAGAATGCTTCTATATGAAAAATGTTTGCCAGATGTTTGAAAACATGCCTGGCATTTGGGTTGGGTGGGCTGGATCCTGACTAACTTGGTTGTACATAGTTTAACAACAACAACAACAACAACAACAACAATAATAATACATTATTATTTATAGCTTGCCCATCTTGCTAGGTTTCCCCAGCCACTCTGGGTGGCTCCCAACAGAATATTAAATAGAATAAAACTTCAAACATTAAAAACTTCCCTAAACAGGGCTGCCTTCAGGTGTCTTCTAAAAGTCAGGTAGTTGTTTATTTCCTTGACATCTGATGGGAGGGCTTTCCACAGGGCGGGTGCCACCACCGAGAAGGCCCGCTGTGCTGGACCTCAGTGTCTGAGCTGAACGATGGGGGTGAAGACGCTCCTTCAGGTATACTGAAATTAGTAGAATGTGTTAAATCATGGCTCAGTTGCCCCACTGATGTTAACAGGACTTAGCCTGGATCCAGCCCACTGAGTGGCTCATTCCCAGCTATGCTGCAGATTTGACACAGTGCAGAAAATGGGAAAGAAAAGGTCCCTTTTCACTTGTAGTTGAATGAGACCGGCCACGGACCCATCTCCAAGGAAATGTGTCATCCAGAGAAAGAGGACAAAAGAAATGGTATCACATAAAACTTGAACATGCTGGTTTATACGTACAGCTATAAATGTAGAACTAATTACAATTTATGCTGGAAATGTGAAGAGATTGAAGGGACATTTAAACACATGTGTTGGGGTTGCAAGAAAGCCAAAGGGTATTGGGAGATGATATACTCAGAACTAAGGGTCTCATTTCCCAAGAAACCAGAGATGTTCTTATTGAGTATAGCAGAGGGGGAAGTACACAAGAAAGTACTTAGTCTTTCCCTCTATGCAATAACAGTGGTTAGAATAATTTATGCCCAAAGGTAAAAGGACAAAAATAGTCGCTGGCAGAATAGACTGGCAGAATAAGCTAATAGAATACGCAGAGCTAGCAATGTTGACTGCAAAGATAAGAAATTAAGACGAGTCAGATATAAAAGAAGAGTATTTTGGTGAATATTTAATGAAATATAACAATTAGATAAGCTTCCAAGTGGGGTTAGATTTATGAGCAGCAGTTAAAATAAGTAGAAGAGGGGTGGTAATTAAGGAGATGCAGCTTAAGACCAGACAGAGGGATGTGTGTGGCAGTCAAACAGTGTAAAATAAACCATTACAATTGTATAAGTGATGTATTAAGAGATATAAAATGCATTTTTAAAATGTAAAACTAATTAACCTAAATAGAAATATGCTGCATCTCAGCATAGTGGGCAAGAATGTGTCCAGGTGACAGCTTAGTCTGCTGTCTAGGTGATCCCAGTTGGTGGGCAACTTCAAGGCCCCTGCTGCTCTCTCTTCTGATGGCTCTTTAGCTTCAACCACACTTGGCCTTCATCTGCACTATGCATTTAAAGCAGTACCGTGCCATTTTAAACAGTCATTGTTTCCCCCCAAAGAATCCTGGGAGCTGTAGGTTGTTAAGGGTGCTGAGACTTGTTATCCGCCTCACAGAGCTACAGTTTCCAGAGTTGCCTGGTAGGAGGGATTGTTTGTTAAACCACTGTGAGAATTGCAGCTCTGTGAGTATTTGGTTTTGGTTTTGGCTTGTTTTTTAAATTAAATTCTGCTTTATTGTAAGCTGCCTTGGAAGATTTTCCTCTCAAAAGTGGCATATAAGTATTAAATAAATAAACATGCAACTTGTATGGGGAAGGGCCAGAGCTCTGTGGGTAGAGCAAATGCTTTGCATGCAGAAGGTGCCAAGTTGAGGCCCTGGAATAATAATAATAATAATAATAATAATAATAATAATAATAATAATATTTATATCATATGCCGCCCATCTGATTGGGTTGTCCCAGCCACTCTGGGCAGCTTCCAACAAATTATAAAACTACAGCAAAACATCAAACATTAAAAACTACAGCAAAACATCAAACTTTAAAAACTTCCCTATACTGGCATTGTAGGATTGGGAGAGAATTGTCTGGAACCCTGGAGAGCCATTGTCATTCAATATAGACAGTACTGAGTTGGATGGACCAAAGGTCTGACTCTGTAGCATCCTATGTTCCTGACTTATATGCTCTTTTGCACCTTCAGCCGAGCACGCAGGCTTTGGAGCTGGGCTGGTGATGTAACCCTGCCCTTTTCGCAGATGATCATCTGAATATCCCTTTTTCTTGTGAGTGGTTTAATAGAGCCTTGCAACCAAGCACTAGCCTGACAGCTATGGGTGACAAGGAATTGCATGAGTGAGCTGGCAGAGAAGTTGCTGGAAACCACAGGAGGGGAGAGCGCTCTTGTGCTCAAATCCTGCTTGCAGGTTTCCCACAGGCATCTGGCCAGCTACTATGGTAGCAGGATGCTGGACTAGATGGGCCATTGGCCTGATCCAGCAGGCTCTTCTTATGTTCTTCCCTGAGCACAATATGAACCAAGTGCTACCATGTGTGTGTGTGTGTGTGTGATCATATAATGGACAGCAGCACTCCTCCGTGGAAGTCTTCAGGTATTCAGATGGCTGAAGCAAGTTGTCCAGCCCTCAGGATGTATGCTGGACCATTTGTTCAGCTAGGATGCATGCCATCAGAAGGCAATTAGAAAAGATTGTGGCAATGGAGGAAAATCCACTAGCATGAATTTATTCATGTATGTGTGCAGCCTCGGTGCGCATGAATTGTTTATAATGAAAGGCAAATGAGTCAGATGGTCCATTTGCCATGTGGAGGAAGCTGCCAAGAGCACCTTGTGCAGAACTCAAAAGAAAGGAAGAGGGACACTGTGAGCCAATTGGCACTGACTGGCTGGTGCTTTGGGACTGTGTTCATGAGAATTGCTAAGTGGAAGCTAGTTAGTGCTGGGACATTTTTGCCCAGATATGAGATGGCTGGCAGAAGAACTCATGACATGCCAATATTACAATGGAACTCAGGATAAAGGCAGCTTATGTGCTGAACTAGGTGTGCTGAACTTCTGCATTTGATGCCACATCTCAAAGCCCATGAAAGTCTGTCCTATACGTCTAACTCTGATTTACCTAGGAAGCAGCCTTATAACAAATCTGGCTATTTGTCCACTGAGCCCCAGTGGTGGTCTGTTGTGAAAGTCTGTGGCTCCTCAGAGGCTCTGGCTATAAGAAGAAGAAGAGTTTGGATTTGATATCCTGCTTTATTAGTACCCGAAGGAGTCTCAAAGCGGCTCACAATCTCCTTTCCCTTCCTCCCCCACAACAAACACTCTGTGAGGTGAGTGGGACTGAGAGACTTCAAAGAAGTGTGGCTGGCCCAAGCAGCTGCATGTGGAGGAGCGGAGACCCGAACCTGGTTCCCCAGATTACGAGACTACCGCTCTTAACCACTACACCACACTGGCTCTTTCCCACCACCTGCTCCCTGAGGCTTTTAGCTGGACTTGGAGGGAATTAAACCTGGGACCTTGTGTGTGCAAAACATGTGTTCTACCACAGAGCTATTGCTCCTTCCCCCAAAATGAAGATGCGAGAAGCTGCCTTGTACCAGGCCAGGCTACTTGTCCATCTGCCCCAGCATTGCTGCCTGACTGGCAGCAGCTCTCCAGGGTCTTATGCAGAGAAGGGGCCTTCCTATTACTGGCTCCCTGACTTTTCTTACCAGGAAATAACAGACTGAACTTGGATTCTTCCGCATGCCAAAGTGCTTTCCGTGCACCGGAACTGGACATTGCAAACTCTTCAATAGGAGAGTTTTAAAAATAGGGGAACATGGTGTGAACAATTTCACTCTCCAACACACACACATACACACACGGGGGACGTGCGTAAGGAGTCCTGTATTTTGGCACTATTTGCACTCCTCTCTTGAAGCACATAACAGAAGAACAGCCTTCTGGATCAGGCCAATGGCCAACCTAGTCCAACATCCTGTTCTCACAGTGGCTGGTGGGAAGCCTGCAAGGAGCACAACAGCACTCTGCTCATCTGTGATTCCCAGCAACTGGTATATAATGTGTCTGACAGCAACATAATGTCTCTGACAGTGGAGGTGCAACGTAGCCATGGTGGCTCATTGCCATTGATCATGAACTTTTTCAATCCTCATTTAAAGCCATGAAGTGATTTGAAAAGGGCACGAAAGTGCTCATAACATCAGATGTTGGGAAGGCGGGGGGGGGGGTAGGGAAGGGAGAAATACTCCCTGGTGTTATTATATACGTGTCATGTGCATCCTATTTGAGACAGTGCAGGCAAATAACACAGAGACAAAGAAGCAATTGGAACATAACATCCAAACGTGCCACCGAATGCACATGCCACTCCCTCTGCAGTGCAGAGTTTTAAGCGAGGCTTTCAGTCAGATGCACTTCTCAGTCTGAGGGAGGACAAGCTGCTTGCCTCAGAAACAGGGACTCATTCCCTCCCCAAGCAACTGCAAAGAGCACAGATATGAACGTGAGGAAGAGTGAAGGGTGTCAGTGGACTGGCAAACCCACCTGCTACACACACACACACACACACACACACATCAAAAGCATTCTCAGTATTTTTTTAAACAGCTAAACAAAATTGGTTCCCTGTCAGAAATAGAAAAATTATGCTAGAAATAGGCATCCCATTGAATTCACCATGACTTGCTTCTGGTAAACATGCACAAGACTGGACTGCATAGCTACATATTTTGGGTAGTAAACCAGTCTTTTTTTGGAATGCAAACTGCAATATTTACCAAAATCCAGATAATACCTTTCCCCCTTTCTTCTCAATGATCGTCTTTGTAAGTAATGAAGTCGCTAGGGAACAATAAACAAGCTGTGCTTTGGATGATGCTTTATTTACTATATACTAGAGCTAGAGTGGAGGAGAACAGCTCATACTTTACTCTGACCTGCACACATGGAGAGAGAGAGGCCGGTTAAAATTCCAGGCACAAAAACCTCACTCGCAGGCGGCATTAGTCATGAGGGTTGCTCACTCCACACTTGCGTGAAGGATTCTTCCTTGTGCGTCCATCAGCACAGAATCCTACAGCTCTCCTTTCGTGGCCACATGCTAATTTCTCTTGCCTCTTCAAAGGAAACACTCCCCCCCCTCGCATTCCAACCCACATTCCGCATGACCTCAACTCATTCTTCGTACTTCCCACCTATGACACTGATACCATCTTCGTGCTCTGCAGCCAAGACAGAGCCACCCAACGTGACTTCCAGCAACATGGGTAACATTGGAGCAAAGCTGCCTCTAGCTATTACAACCCAGCCCCCTCACCCCCTGGCATAAAAAAAACAAACCCCTGACACAAAACTCAGAAGTATGTGATGCTCAGCTCAGGGCCTGCGTGGAATTCCGTCTGGACTGAAAGTAAAATACAATCAGTGGAAGGAATGTTAATTTACTACAAGGCAGAACTCAGAAATGTCACACACTTACAAAAGATTCCTACTCCCCCACCCCCACCCCTTTATTTGGCGTGGCAACTAGTATCAGCCTGTGATGCTAAAGCATTAATTATTATTTATTGTTTCAGGAGCAACTGCAAGCTTTCTTTTTTTCCTCTTTTCTTTTCCTGGTCTTAGTATTCATTTGGAAAGAATGTAAATGTTCCAAGTATGTCACACGCAGAACCTCAGCCAAATCTTATGCATGTTCTTGGTTGGCTCCAGAGGTTGGTGCTGATAGGCACCTGCCAAGATCCACACCCCAGCAGGGGGCACAGAGCCCCTTGGCCTCCTCCTCTTGCTTACTATAGCTGCCTCGCCAAACTACCCTCCCCAAGCAACTGAGCAGTCAGAGGAGTTCCAACCCGGGCGCACCTTGATCTCTCCTGGGTTGTGGCCCAGCTTAGGCACACACAAGAGGGGAGTGAGCAACAGGAGAGTGGTGACAATCGCTAGTAGGTGGACCCACCTCCCATGCCTCTCCCCGATCAAAGAACAACCCCATCCACACACAAAAACACCTGCAGTCAACACAGCAAGCTATGAGCCACAAAACCAGTAAAGCGTGGTGTGGGCAAGTCTGATGATGTCTGATGATTTTTGTGGTTGAATTTGCTGGTTTGATGGCTGGAGGGGATGGTCAGATCTGGAGGAGGAATGGGAGGAGCTCAGGTGGTTGGGGCTGGGGGACCCTGGGAAGGGTCCTAGCAGGATGGGGGAGGTGAAATTCTTGGGATTCTTGGTGGCCCAAGAAGTGTCTGAGCCCTGTCTAGAGGGTGGACAGCTGGATTCAGGGCAGGGTCCAAGCAGGCTGACTGAGGAGTGTTCCACCTCTGGGACATCAGATACCCCTGACCAGATGCCTCCTGTTGGGGAGCTACCTTAGGTGCCGCCTCCTATCAGTGAGGAACTCTCCTGTTCTGGGGAAGTGACTGAGAGGAAATTGAGGACACAGAGATGTCAGCACTGGCACAGAAAAATCTCATAGGCCCCACCCACTCGAAGGAGTGCCCGTTGGCTTGCCCAGTCCCGCACTAGAGCTGTGCCCACCTTGCCTTTCAAAAGGAACGTGCAAGGGGCATATCACTTGTTCAACCAATGTCTTAGCTTGACCTTAACCATTCCTCTGTGCCTCTTTTGTGCATGCTGCATATTTTAGCCTGTATCTTGCCTATGCACTGATCAGAATTATACATTAAAGCCTTTGGCAGAATGAGAACTGAGTTCTTCAACCAGCAATGAGGGTCAGCACACCTGCTTTCTCATGGTTTAGGACAGGCTGCTGGACTGTTAGCAATTTCTGAATCTTCTTGTTTTAATGCTTTTGCTTTTCTTTGCTTAGTTTGTGCTGTTATTATGTGGATTTTTTTGCATTTTTTTGTCCTTTGTGTATCACCCTGGAAACCTTCAGGTTAGAGGGCAGGATGAAAAAGATCTTCAGTAACCAGAGGCCCTCCAGAAGCTTTAAATCACATCTCCCAGCAGCCATGCTTGGGCTGGGGCTGATGGGATATATAGTCTAAAACATCTGGAGAGTGCCAGCTGGGCAAAGTCTGGTCTAATGAATAAATAAAAAGTGACTTGTTATGGACCAACCTGGTTTACAGTAAAAAAAAAAAAAAAATCAATGTCGTTTAAGCAGAAAATAAAATGTTGCATCTTGGTAAGAAAGATGCAGAGGAACTTTGTTTTCCCATGCCTTGCTTGGATCTAATTTCCCCTTCCTTCCTTCCATTTGTTCATCTCTCCTGCTCCTGCTAAATTGCCCCGTGGGAACTTCAGTTTCCAGACCAGACTATGGAAACTTCCAAAGCACAAACAACGTGGGGCAAAGTCTCCTGGGCTTCTTCGCATGCACCAGCCGCATTTTCCAGTCAGCCCATGCTGAGTTTCTAGCTGCCACAGGCTGGCTGTACAGCATATCCGCGCTGGTTGTTGCAGGAACTTATGTAAAGATGGGGGGGGGGGTTGCCCCTCCAGCAGACATCATACACACACACCACAACTACCAAAATCAACACAATCACTTCTGCAAATGTCCCCACAAAACACTTCATCACATTTTTTCCTATCTATTCAAAGAGCCTCTGCTGTACATTACCAAATGCAACAATTCACTGATAAATGTATCTATGTACTGGCACACTGGGAAATCTTCAGAAATTCATATAAAATCACTCCAGTGTCAGATTTACGCCATTCCAATGTTGTTCTGTTCAAGAAGGAAATGGCTACTGAGAGGAGAGCTTGGGGCATGAGTGAGGGCAGCCATCCCTCTGCCTGAGTGATAATCTCTGGCATCCTGATACCTGGGTGCCAGACAGGTAGCTATTCCAGAAACAATAACAGACCCAGATGAAGACAAAAGGGTGTGACCTTGCCAAGCTATGGTTTTCCCAGTAGGGATGTATGGAAGTGAGAGCTGGACCATAAAGAAGGCTGATGGCTAAAGAATTGATGCTTTTGAATTATGGTGCTGGAGGAGACTCTTGAGAGTCCCATGGACTGCAAAAACCTATCCATTCTTAAGGAAATCAGTCCTGAGTGCTCACTGGAAGGACAGATCCTGAAGCTGAGGCTCCAATACTTTGGCCACCTCATGAGAAGAGAAGACTCCCTGGAAAAGGCCCTGATGTTGGGAAAGATGGAGGGCACAAGGAGAAGGGGACGACAGAGGATGAGATGGTTGGACAGTGTTCTCAAAGCTACGAACATGAGTTTGACCAAGCTGTGGGAGGCAGGGGAAGACAGGAGTGCCTGGCATGCTCTGGTCCATGGGGTCACGAAGAGTCAGACACGACTAAATGACTAAAGAACAACAAACTTGGCTGGGAAACAGGGAAATGTAAATATTTCTTTTGTATCACTTGATGGGTATATGGTGGAGGTCAAGGGAAGGGTGGGGGCAAGCCCTGATGCTCAGGTTACTGCACCTTCCCAATGTATGATGTACTTATGATGTTAAGTGTGATGTAGTTTTAGGGGTGCTACTAGTAACTTTTGGAAACTGATAAAAGTAAGAACCTTCCTTTGTTCAGGGCGTCTTCCTACTTCTCCCATGTGGTGGGTGGAAGTCTTGTTGCAAGACCAGGCCTACTGGCTGCTGTTTTGCTCCTCTATTCCTGGCTGGGGTCTTTGTTTGGTAATCCAAGTGAGCCCAAGGATTTTCCTATAACATGGTGGCAAATGTCAAACATTGGGACAGGCTGGCTTTGGGCATGTCGTCGCAAGCATTCAAAAAGCTGCTCCTGCCGTGGTGTGCCAAGTGCCAAACTGGCACTAAATCTGGTGCTGCTTGTTAGCAGCGTTTGTGGCAGCAATTTTATCTAGCATATCTATCATATATATATATATATATATATATATATATATATATATTGCTTTAAACTTCGATATACAATCACCAGGCAGTTTCACAAAACTTAAAACAAGAGTGGGAGGGAGGCGAGGACCACAACTTTGTTGCAACATGTTCCATAGGCTAGGCATACATTTTGCCTCATCAGCCAAATACAGTGGTACCTCAGGTTAAGAACTTAATTTGTTCCAGAAGTCCGTTGTTAACCTGAACCTGTTCTTAACCTGAGGTACCACTTTAGCTAATGGGGCCTCCCGCTGCCACACGGTTTCTGTTCTCATCCTGAAGCAAAGTTCTTAACCCAAGGTACTATTTCTGGGTTAGCGGAGTCTGTAACCTGAAGCGTCTGTAACCTGAAGCATCTCTAACCCAAGGTACCGCTGTAACAGGGGAGGATATTTTTACCTGGGAGAACATCATGAGGGTATGGTGTTCTTTAAAAACCCCCACAACTGCTCTAATATGTGCCCCAACACAGTGCAGGGCCTGTGGGGGTGAAGAATAATGGTGCCTGCCCATCACTGTGACTCTGAGAGCCCCATCGCTACTCCTACGAGAACAAGAAAAGGCAAAAATTTAGGCTGAGAGTAGCTTTCCAAAAAATATAACAAATCATTCCCTGACACCCCACCCCCACCCCCACCCCACCCACACATATACATTTTTGGCTGAGCCCTAGTTAAAGGCACAGGTGCAGAGCCAGCTGAAAGAAAGTCACACTCCCAGCACAGACAGCAGCACATTGTTTACTGACCACTGTCCTTTGTCTGCTTTGCAAAAAATAGCCTGGGATAATTATTGGGGGGGGGGGTTGGTGGTGTGGGCCCCCTCCCCCAGTATGTAATCAGGAAGAAGGACAGCAGTGGTAGTTCCAACAAAAGAAGAATGAAGAGCCCAGATGTAAATGAATATAATCTCCTGGAGGTAGCAGGGAGCGAGTGGAACCTGTGAAGCTGGTAATTAAGTTAGTCACCCTGTCGCAAATTACAGCTGTAGGCCTGCCATGACTCCAAAGAAACTTCCATCCACCTTTCCCCGCCCTCCCCCCCTCCAGCACCTGCCTATTTATGAAAGGCCTATGAGAAAACAACAACCCATTAAAAGAATTATGCAACTGGAGCCGCCCGTAACCCTTTCTCTCCCAGAGTTTTCCATCTCTTTCCGCCTAGCAGCTCTGTCAGGTAATTGGGCTCTCAAGGCAATAGGTGCAACACACACACACACACACACACAGCTCTTTTCTTAGCAGACGTCTGGCCTTCTTTTAAAAAGAGAGCACAGTCACGTGGATGATCTCGGGGAAGAGTAAGGCATCAGAGCAACCGTGGCTACAGAGACCAGAAATAGCACGGTCTCTCCAGAACATGGGGACTGCTTAAATAATCTAATAGCTGCCCTATAGCCATCAGGAGGAAAAGAGGGGTGCAGCCTAACCCTGTGTATGTTTACGCTGAGGTAAAGTCCCACAGTGTTCAATGGCAGTGGAAGCCCCCCCCCCCATTAGGGCAAATGGGGGCACTGCCTCACCAACCTCAGTCTCATGAGACAGGCTGTGATATAAACCAAATCAAAACTATGTTTTGTCAGAACAGGTAGTCAATGCAGCACCTTCCAAATGTTGGATACACTACAAGTCCCTTCGTCGGTGACCATCAGTCATGCTGGCTGGGGCTGATGGGAGTTGTGGTCCAATAACATCCAACAGACACCATATCGCCTACCCCAAGTTAGGTTTCATGGCCAAACGGAGATTTGAACCCAAGTTTCCAGCATCCAATCCCATAATTATCTCCATCACTACCTTCATGGGGGCTTCTAGACCAGGCTTAATTGAAGGCTTAATATTTCAAACAGCTGGCTTCTGCAGGTTTCTTGGGGGGGGGGAGTGAATTGTCTGCAGAAAGGATAAATTTGGATTAAACTGGGGGTGGGGTGGAGAATACGAGCTGCCATTTGAGGCTAAGAATTCTGTGCGAATGCTGCAAAAATAAAACCTTGAACACATGAACAGCACTGATCCCACAACAAACATCGATCAGGAAGCGCCCTTATTTTGAAATAAGCAAGCTTCCCTTTAATTAAGGCTTATACTTTGAGATGAAGCTGATAAGTCACAGTTCCTGATCTTGGAAGCAACTCATGTATTTCCTTTCAAAACAAAACAAAGAGGGAGAAAAATCAAATTAAAAACAGCAGCAAGGTCTGCCTTCTGGACCTCCCGTACACACACACACACCACTTTGCTTTTTGTCGGCAGGCTGTGTGCTGTCCCTCCGGTGCGCTGCGCACCTCCCACTCCCCCCCCCCCAACGCGCTGATCAAAATCCTCCTGCACGGATGCGGCACAGCTATTCCCCCTTCAGCCAGTTAATGCCCCCCTTGCAATCCATTATATCTGAACGTGACCTCCTGTGGGATGGCTGGGACACATCATTACCAAGTGGCTCCATCACGGCTATCAACTGGTGGCCCAAGGGACCAAATCTGGCTCTGAAAGCAATTCAATCTGGCTCCTGGCATCTGTACCAAAGTTTAATCAAGGAATTTTTATTTTTTAAAGTTTGCCCTAAAGGAAATGAACTCCTTTTCAAAAGTTGTCCATGTGAAAGTGAGTAAGAAACCCCATCCTTTATCTTAAACATGGAATGTTTCAGCCATGGCTGTGTGTGCTTGTTCCATAAATACAAAGCAAAATTCCTGCTTTATGGAAGAGACTGACCGCCCATAAAGGAGTCAGGTTGGGGGGCAGAATAAATTCCTGCTCCTCCCAGGCCACTGTCGGGAGAATAGGATGTATCCCCACCCCACACAAACCAAAGAAACCTGCCCACATCTGAAATAGAGGAGACAAGAAAAGGATGCACTCTGTAGGACTTCCCTTGCACTTGAGCCAGAAGCTGCAGTTAGTGCAGAATGCTGCAGTACAATTGCTGACAGGAGTGAGGCCTTGTCACCATGTAACACCTGTGCTCAGAGACCTGCACTGGTCGCTGATTTGCTACCAAGCCAGGCCTTAACAACTTGGGACTAGATTACCTACAATACAGTATCGCTTTACCTCATATATGCTGATTCAACTGCTTCAGTCTGCAGAACTAGCACTGTTACAGGTGCTACATAATGTGTACATCAATTGTAAAAAAATGATCTTTTAGTGTGGCAGGACCCACACTTTGGAACTCCCTGCCTATTGACATTCACTGTACTCTTTTCGGCACCTGCTAAAAACAATTTTGTTTAGGTTTGCAACTTATTGTCGAATTTAAGGGTTTTTTTTAAAGTTTTAAATAGCTATTTTTGTTTGTTTGTTTGAAAAGTGGGTTCATTTCAAAACAACCTGCTTAATAAGCCTTCAGCCTGATTGGTTGGCAGAGAGATTAGACGATATCAGCCATTTCTTGAGCATTCATCCCAATTTCTTTGTGGGGAAGTTAGATAATGTTGCATCAAAGCAACTGGTGTCTCCTGCTTTCCAGGGCATTTTTTCATCGCTTTCCGTATTGCAAGAAATCCTATCTTTTGGAGAAGCACATTTGTTCCACAAGAGCTTCAAATCACCTTTAATTGCACAGCCTGAATTTGCTGGGATGTGTGGTTTTTGTGTTACTTTTTGTCCAGCATTACTATTTGTTTATTGCATTTATATCCCACCTTTTCCTCCAAGGAGCGCACATGGTTCTCCCCCTCCTTGTTCACTCCCCTCAACAACCCTGTGAGGTAGGTTGAGCTGAGAGGTAGCAACTGGCCCAAGGCCACCCATTCGCCTTCATGCCTGGATGGGGACTGGAACCCTGGTTTCTTGGATACATGCTGAGAGCATTCACGTGGACAAAATGAACACCTGGCACTTTACTAAGGTTATAAGAAGGTGCTTGGCATCAAGGAGGACATCCACTGGTCTATTGTCAGCCTGGATAACTCAGTTGGTTAGAGTGTGGTACTGATAATGGCAACGTTGCAGGTTCTATCCCCGTGCAGGACAAATTTCAAGGGGTTGGACCAGATAATCCTCAGGGTCGCTTCCAACTCTACAACTCTATGATTGTTCTCAATTTTTACACATCACTTGGGAAGACAGGCAAACTGGTTTTGTTTCTCAAGAGCACTTTAATCCACTTTAATTGTGTAAATTTACAGTATATGCTTGAATCCTTCCTGCAAAACACTGAAGCCTAGAAGCAGCCTGCCTTCAATATTCACAAAACAGCATTGATGACAATAACACAAACATCCTGGTATTGGTAAGATGATTAAGACTTGTAGTGGGATGGGAATTATTCCACTTCCAACCACAGGAAGGAGAACTGAGCTAACGTAATTATTACTGTTCATAGTCTCCATGTTTCATTTCCCCTTGAGCTCACTGTTTACATTTCTTCTCTCAACCACATGAATATACCTGCACCAGAAGATGACGCTTCATGCATCTGATGAGGTGGACTCCTTGCCCATGAAAAACAACAACATAATCATTGTATTCCCTGTTTAAGAATTGTTAGATCTCACACAGCTGATGGCTTCAGTAGACTTGAGCAAACTGAACCTGTTTATGAACCACCACATCTTGGGTTCTCAAGAAGTTGGAGCCTTTGGAATACCCATTCAAGGCACAGAATGCACAAATCAATCCCCCCACAGAAGTCCACTTGGTTGACTTATGTCCGTGAACAATGGCCATGCAAATTGCCCCTTAATTAGTGGCATTTCCAGCTTGTAAAATGGCAAAGCCCTCCAGATCCCTTAATGGGTATATCATGAGATATTGCCAAAGTGTTTTCACATAATTTGGAAAATGACTTCCTGATTACAGCTGTTTAAGTAAATG
Organism: Podarcis pityusensis; assembly: GCF_964106645.2. Lineage (NCBI taxonomy): Eukaryota > Metazoa > Chordata > Lepidosauria > Squamata > Lacertidae > Podarcis > Podarcis pityusensis. The sequence goes on along the minus strand of NC_138026.1, from coordinate 90,346,952 downwards.
GCAGGCAAACAAACAGCCCATTGGCATTTGAAGTCACTTGCAGGAAATTGCTTCCTTACAGCCCCTCTTCATTTCTGTCATCTCCTCTGGGCCTCTTTCAGGCTATGTCCATTGTCCACATTGCCAATGTGCTCCCACCGCTAGGGTTTGAAGCCAAATACGCATGATGTTAGGGACGCAGGTGGTGCTGTGGTCTAAACCACAGAGCCTAGGGCTTGCTGATCAGATGATCAGCGGTTCGAATCCCCGCGACGGGGAGAGCTCCCATTGTTTGGTCCCTGCTCCTGCCCACCTAGCAGTTCAAAAGCGTATCAAGTGCAAGTAGATAAATAGGTACCGCTCTAGCAGGAAGGTAAACGGCATTTCTGTGTGCTGCTCTGGTTTGCCAGAAGCGTCTTAGTCATGCTGATCACATGACCCGGAAGCTGTCTGTGGACAAACGCCGGCTCCCTCAGCCTATAGAGCAAGATAAGTGCCACAGCCCCAGAGTCGTCTGCAACTGGACCGAACGGTCAGGGTTACCTTTACCTTTACGCATGATATTAGCCATGTCTCAAGGAATAGATAGTTAATTGGGGCTATGCTCTGCCTTGACAGTTGGAGACATCAATGCTTCTGAATACCAATTGCTGAAAACCACAGCAGGGAGCCTGCTCTTTTGCTCAGGTCCTGCTTGTGAGTTTACTACATGCATCTGGTTGATCCCTGTGAGAACAGGATGCTGGGCTAGAATGGGCCGCTGCCTTGATCCAGCAGGCTCTTCTTATGTTCTTATGTTATCCTGTAGCACCACGAGAAATACTCCTGTTGGATGTGCTTCCCTTTGAAGCAACTTCCATCCTATTTGAAAGCAGAAGCTGGGGTTAAGCCGAGGTGTGTACACGACAGATGTACATGCGCAGATGACAGAGAATTGGTGTTTGGCGTGGGGGCAGGGAAACAAATCAGGTAATGGGAAGACATCCACTTCCCCTCTCTGTTCTGTATAACAGCATAAGAATATGACGTGAAATGCAGGGAGGGGGAAATGACCTCGCTGCTTTTCAAGCTACTGAAGTGTACATAGCCCTGACTTTAGGCCTTGCAACACACATCAGACTTCTTGCTACAAACATTCATAGCACCATATTGACTGCAACATTGATAAACATTGTGGCTCCAGGCTTGCTGCAATCACCTATACTGTATATCAGTCTTCGCTAGGGCTTTTTTCCCCAGCACCTCTTTTTCTAGAAAAATTGCAGATTTCTAGCCCTTTAGTTTTGTAGTTAAGATAGCTCAGCTGATTAGAGTGTGGTGCTGATAATGCCAAAGTTGCAGGTTTGATCCCCATATGTGACTGCTGCACATTCCTGCCTTGCAGGGGAGGGGTTGGACTAGATGATCCTCAGGTTCCCTACCAACTCTACAATTCTATGATTCTAAGTTACTTTACCGAAAATTTCAATACCCTTGTTCACTCCCTTGCCTCTAGGGGGCAGCACACATTTCAAAATCTTTATTTTACACCGGGATGTTGCATAATGTCATGAAATGATAAAAGAAGGAAATGTTGCAGGTAGTCTATGAAAGGAAAATATACATATTTCTAAGTAGTGTGTGTGCATAATGGGAGGGCACAATCTGCACAAATTAAGCACAAATTAAGTCCTATATATTTACAATTAGAGTTAAGCATATGCTTAAGGCACTCCCATTGAAACCATTGAGGAAGTTACCTTATTTCAGGCTGCAATTCTATACACATTTATCCGGGAGTAAGTTCCATTGAATTACATGGGACTTGCTTCTGAGTCACCATGCACAGGCTTGTCTATTTTTTTTTATTTTTTTTTTACTGACCTGAACTCTCTGTAAATCCACTGAAGATGCCAAACAGGAATTAACACACAACAATGAGACTAGAGGTGCATGTAAGTGTTTTGAAAATATAAAATTAGAGTTTAAAAAATGTATGATTCAATTGTATAATTCTTTAAACCAGGGATGGACTATACCTCTGAATACCAGTTCCTAGAAAAGACAGTTAGGCAAAGGTCTGTTGCATGCAAGTCCTACATTTGGACGTCCCAAAGGCAGCTAATTGGTCCCTGGGCTAAATGTGCTATTGGCCTGACCCAACAAGCTCTTCTCATGGTTAGGGATGGACATAAGGTAGATCTCTAGGTGACTGGCAGTAGGTTGACAAGGATTTCTGACCCCAAGTTGTTTAATAATACAGTGGAACCTCAGTTTTCGAACGTAATCTATTCCAGAAGACTGTTCAACAATTCCAAAACGTTCAAAAACTGAGGATCAATGGGCGGCTGGCAAAATCCATTGAAAAAATGGAGAAACACACCTTGGAAGCCGTTTGACTTCCGAGGTGCATTCGAAAATGGAAGCAATTACTTCCGGGTTTTCGGCGTTCGGGTTCCGAATTGTCCACTGTAGCAGCAACAAAATGACATCAATGTCCTAAATGATAGGATGTTAAAGAAACATTAACATTAACGAAAGCTTGGAATGAACAGGAGTGGATTTTTGTGTGTGGAAGGACTGTGAACACTGTTCAGTTCTGGTGTTCAAAACAAATTCCTGGGCTCAGGATTATTTAAGTTGAAGTTTGTGTGTCTCTTTTGCCCCCTGGCTCCTGTTGGTGAATCTCAGGATTCCAGCAAAAACAAAAGTAGCAGCCACAAACATGGCGGCTGCCTGCCCACCCCTGATTTCACTAGCACAAGCTGGAACGGCTTCAAGAACTTGGTTTTCTGAGGGCCTGCGTCAGTAGGTTTCACATTCTCTGCTGATTTAAATGAAGGATGAATAGCCATGAAACAATGGTGGGAAGAGTTTGATTTTAACAGTTTTGTACCCAAAGGAATTGGGGTAGATGCAATGTTTCAAACTCTTTGGGCAAATGATCCCCGTTTGAGATTCCCTCTTCTCTTTGAACCAGTTAAAGGCATCCACGTATATATTCTGTACTTTGTTTTCTGGGAGAAATGCCAGTAGGTCTTTGTAGTAAGGACTCAATTTATCACAGCATGCTCCAAGATCAGTATGTTTGATGGAAAGCTCATTTCCACTGAACAATCAAGGCAGTTGGGTCTTCCCAGCAAACCGAAAGTCACGTGGCGAGAAAATGCCTATAATAAAACAATCGAGGAACTGAGCTCATCCAAACAGGGCTGCATTTTTACAATGGGAGTCATTTTATATGTAATATACAATATATAATTAAGATGTTCCAAATGATGACTCAGAAGTTCCAGTAATCTCTTTCATGTTGATGTTTGTGTGAAATGTAATTTTCATCATTTTTTCCTATGACTTTGGACTTTAGAAACAATAATTAGAGGAGTCAGCATGTTATCAGAGTTTGTCAGTAACCTTTCCCCTTACAAGGCACCCACTGTTCTTGGTCACAGGCAAAAAATCTAGGAAGCTTGACTCCTTCAGTTTGCCTCTGAAATCATATGAAAAATTATGCAGAGGCTACTGTGTCACAAACTCGAATGCAGGGGATATTGACTTTACCTTAGAAATGTTAGCTAAAATGTGAGATTTCCTCTTGTCTCTTGATGGAAGTTGATAAACTTATGCATGGCATTGAGAAAGTAGTTCGAGAAAAGTTCCTTTTTTGTATATCATTTTTTTTTGTTTGTTTTACAATTTAAGATACTCGTTTTACATCCTTAAGATTTCAGTGACTTCCCTTCTTCTCTTTCCATGGTTCATTTCACATATCATAAATCCCTGCATATTTTACAAAAACTATACCATTCGGTATTCCACTATTGCATCCATCAAAACTTATTTACACTGTTGAATTTATCTTAATGTTGCCAGTGTTTTCAGCTGTACACAATTATTTCCCATATATTCAATAAACATTTTCCAATCTTCTTTAAACGTATGTTCCTTTTGTTCTCTTATTCTATATGTTAGATCCGCAAGCTGTGCATATTCTGTCAACTTAAGATGCCATTCTTCTTAGTTGGGACTTCGCTCGTTTTCCATTTTGGGGCTAACAAAACATGGGCCGCAGTATTAGCATACATAAATAGCCTTTTTTGACACCTGGGAATTTCAGTCTGAATTATCCCCAATAGAAAAGACTCTGTGTTTTTTTGGTGGGGGAAGTCCTTTTAAACATTTTTTTCAATTCATTATGGATCATTTCCCAATACTCTTTTACCTTTTTTGCAAGATGAAAGACCGTTCCCACCACCTCTTTGCATCTCCAGCACTTATCTGATTCAGTCTTATACATCTTAGCAAGCCTAAAGTAAAGCTAAAGGGACCCCTGACCATTAGGTCCAGTCGTGGCCGACTCTGGGGTTGTGGCGCTCATCTCACTCTACAGGCCGAGGGAGCTGGCATTTGTCCAGCTTCTGGGTCATGTGACCAGCATGACTAAGCCACTTCTTGCGAACCAGAGCAGCACACGGAAATGCTGTTTACCTTCCCGCTGGAGTGGTACCTATTTATCTACTTGCACTTTGACGTGCTTTCGAACTGCTAGGTTGGCAGGAGCAGGGACCGAGCAACGGGAGCTCACCCCGTCGCGGAACCGCCAACCTTCTGATCGGCAAGCCCTAGGCTCTGTGGTATAACCCACAGCACCTCCCACGTCCCCTTAGCTAGCCTACTCAGAGTTAAATACCATCTGTGAATCATTTGCAGGTACAGTAGTTCTCCCTCAAAGAATAATATGCTGTAAACCTCAAGTCAAGTTTTTCCCAGAGGTTAAAATCTATATTGTGTCCTCACGCTATTGCCCAAATTAGAGAAAAGTTCTCCTCCTTCTCTCTTAACACTAGAACTTGTAGGAAACCAATGAAGCAGAATGTTAGACGATTCAGGACGGATAAAGGAAAGTACCCGTACTACTGCATGCAGTTCAAAGATAAACTATGGAATTCGCTCCCACAGGAGGCAGTGATGGCCAGTAACTTGAATGGCTTTAAAAGAGGATTAGACAAATTCATGGAGGAGAGGGCCATCTCATTCTCTTCCCCCAACTTGGTGGCTGTGGCACTGATGGGGAGAATAGGGACATTCCGGGATCAAATGAGAAGCCAGAGTGGCTTTTGTAATTGCGGGACTGTCCCTGAAAAATAGAGATACTTGTCTTACAACACTATGACCAAAACTGCTGCTCATTGGTCTGCGATTAAGCTCTGTGATTAAGACTAGGGAGTACCAAGGCTAATTTGTTTGGAAGGATTAACAAACAGCCATGAAAATAAATCCACTAAATATACACTGGCAGGCAGAGGGAGGGGAAGAGACATAGTCTATCTGCTATGATTCTGTCAAAAGAAAAGGGGAGGCTGCAATATCTGGCAGCTTGGCTCTTTGATAGATGGAAAGGATACTTGGCTTTTGCACAGCATGTTTAGTAACCTGTGTTAACTACCCTCCAGAACGTGAAAGAACCCACATGCAATTTTTTACCCCAAGATTCAAAATTTGACTCCTATCATGTCCATCTGAATGGCTCTTCATGCCTTCATGCCACAGCTTAGTGTATCTTGACAACCCTTTGAAACACTGGTTGAACATGAGTTCAGACTTCTGTTGCAATCTTGATTCTTTTATAATTAGATTTTGTTGCAGCTTAGTTTCGAGGTTTTTATTGCTGGAAATCTAAAAGGCTCTGTGCTTTCAAAAGCTACCTGACAGACAGAACATAACAGCCTAGGGTTTGCATCCACTTACTTATATTCACCCACTGAAATCAATGGAAATATATTGTGAATGCTATTAATTGCGACGAGTCCACACTAAGCTGAACTAACATTGAATACAGCTCTTAATTTTTTCCTAGCATGTCGATGCCATTGGGTGGACACTTATGTATCACCAAAAAGGAAGAGAAAATAAATTGCTGTTAAAAAAAAATTGGCAAAAGATATCACAGATTTGCCCAGAATTTGCATTTATAGATGCACATTTTAAAATAATGACTAGAATTTAAACAGAAATCCAGTATATCTCACCACAGTGGAGAAAACGGTGACCTGTGAGCCTACTGCCTAGGTATCAGGTAAATCAACAGCCCCTGCACTTCCTTTTTAGTGTTCTCCATCTTTAACTGAACTTGAACTTGTTGAGTCCTGTCTCTCATCAGCTATTAAAGTCACGGAGCCTCTTGGTCTGTAAACCAGTTTGCAATGGCAATGCATGCAGCTTCATTGTGGTGCTGATTTTGATATGGAAAGTATACATGGTGCCTTAATGGAAAAGGCCAGTGTTATAAGAATTTTAAGGTCTTATATATAAAAAATAAATGTTCATAAATGTACCAAGCAAGCACACACATAAATGTATAAACCACATGTCTGAAACCCCACAGAAAAAAGTCCTGAAACCATTTTTTCTCTCCCAAATGACCTCAAATATTTCTCTGCGAGGTCAAAGGAAATGGGGCACTTCCCCATTGTCTCTTTGCTCACAAATCCTGTCTCAAGGGCACATTTAAGATACGAATAGGGTGAGCATGTGACCTGTGACCTGGATTCAGGAATTGAATAGTTATCATAACAAAAGTGTGGCCAGGATGCCCAGATAATCCAATCAGGTAACCTGGCAGACAGGATAAAAACAACGCACTCAGATTTCTGTTGTAGTCCACCCCTTCTGTGATGTACGTATGATGTATGGAGGGGCGGTCTTGGGCTCCAGAGTGGGCAGTTCAAAAGTCTGTATAAAGGGCTTGCACACCTTTGTCCTGGGTCCCTCCTGCCTCCAGCATGTGGTTGTGAGCATCCTGTTGCAACAGCTAATAAAGATCAAGCTTACTAGCTGCTTTGCTTCTCAATATTCTCTGGTTGGCCTCCGTTATTTTCTCCTACTGATAGAGAACCTACAAAAGGTTTCTATATGGGCTCATGGGTACCCCATAAGGGAAAAGGAGCAGTTTTTTCTTATAACAGCCAGTGCTTTTTTTCGGAGGGGGGACGACGCATACCCCTAAACATTTTGTGAATCTTTGTACTTTTGTCCACTTACTGTATTTATTTTCCCCGATTTGAACTATAAAATGGTGATTTTCTTGGGTCAAAATGACAGTACCCCTAAACTTTTTTTTTTGTTTGTTTAAAGAAATAATGCACTGGAAAAGGCGGTGCATGTAATAGCAAAACCAGGTGGGTTTGTCCAGGATTTTTTTCTGCCAGGGCTCCTGCCCTTTCAGTAGCCAAATGCCTAGCAAAAAATCAGTTGGCAAACTTTCTCAAAGCATAGAGAGGTGTACCAATACTTGTTGAGCTTCTACTTGACATGGTAAAGGATGCAGAAGAGCAGAAGAGCCCTGCAAGATTTAAAAGAAATAAACAGAGAAGCTGACAAGTCTTGACAAGTGGTAATGTTTATTTTGGATTAGTTATTACGTAAGTAACAATGAATCCAGAATAAGAGAGCACACATCACCCACAGGTACTTAAAGTGATTCATGAACGCAGTTGCAGCCAGGTCTTTGTAAGTTCTGGGGGCAATTTCAGTACAGTAGACAAAATGGCTCGATGCAAATCCTTATTCGTTTTAAACAAAAACAAAGTAACCACTCGTGCTGATTCATCTTTAATCTTTGCCCCCCAAATGCTTGGCACGCTACACTGTGCAAACGAAATGTTCTTTGCAGGACAAAATCTGCAACCAACCACATGAAGAGTGTCATGAAGCAATTCAATTTTATTGGTGAGCATGGATGACTAACGGCAAAAACAAAAATAAAAAATCCAGGATGCTTTCAGATACATTCATAACATAAGGTGATGAAAAGATATCTGCATCAAATGGAATAAGACATACTAGTTGCTCTTTCAATTGTTCTCCCTCACACACATCTATCTTTGTTGTTGTTTAGTTGTTTAGTCGTGTCCGACTCTTCATGACCCCATGGACCAGAGCATGCCAGGCACTCCTGTCTTCCACTGCCTCCCACAGTTTGGTCAAACTCATGCTGGTAGCTTCGAGAACACTATCCAACCATCTCATCCTCTGTCATCTCCTTCTCCTTGTGCCCTCCATCTTTCCCAACATCAGGGTCTTTTCCAGGGAGTCTTCTCTTCTCATGTGGTGGCCAAAGTATTGGAGCCTCAGCTTCACGATCTGTCCTTCCAGTGAGCACTCAGGGCTGATTTCCTTAAGAATGGATAGGTTTGATCTTCTTGCATCTATCTTCACTCCAACTTATTTTCAACAATAAAACAATTCACTACTGCACTGATGTGTACTACAGTCCATTTCAGTTTCAGATGCCTTACCAGGGTTTAGGGATTGGTAAATCTGTTAATTTCAGTTTCCCTGAGCTCCTAACTTTTCCAGTCTTAAATTCAGTTCCCGACATTTCCACCTCAGTCGATTTTATTTTTAAGTCCTCATGAAAATTCATTTGCATTTTAGTGAGATTTTTGTATGCCACTTTTGAAAAGCAATTTCCCTCAACATAATGCATTTTTGTATGCAATTTTCATCAATATATGTATTTTTATACACAGTTTAGTTTGAGATGTTTAGAATTAAGCTAAACTAAACTTGAATTAAACGATATTCAATTTTAATCCATAGTTCAGCCCGGACACTGAGATCCAGCGCCGAGGGCCTTCTGGCGGTTCCCTCATTGCGAGAAGTGAGGTTACAGGGAACCAGACAGAGGGCCTTCTCGGTAGTGGCGCCCACCTTGTGGAACACCCTCCCTTCAGATGTGAAGGAAATAAGCAGCTATCCTATCTTTAAAAGACATCTGAAGGCAGCCCTGTTCAGGGAAGTTTTTAATATTTAACGCTGTAGTGTTTTTAACACTTGATTGGGAGCTGCCCAGAGCGGCTGGGGAAACTCAGCCAGATGGGCGGGGTATAAATAATAAATTGTTGTTGTTGTTGTTATTATTATTATTATTATATTATTATTATTATTAAAAGATATGCCTCAGTAGAAGGATTGGTATGTGATGTTCACACCCTTGCACTCTCTCTCTCTCTCTCTCTGTGTGTGTAGTGAAACACCGCAAGGGACAGACTTACATGGGAGAACAATGGGGCCTGCACAGTGCCTATTCACAGCATGCAATGCCACGCCAGCAGGACCTATTAAAGCACACAAGCTGCATGAGGAAGTACAGCAGAATAAAACCGAGGCTTGTGATATTTTCAGGCTTGGCTTATGACATCCTTTTCTTCATGCACACTTTACTTCCTTGCTTGTGTTTATCAGATGAAGTTGATGGCTTCTGGCTGCTTTCGTGGTAACCTTGCAGTCAGGGGCCTCTTCGAGAGACTGAACATTCAGCACAAGCTTTATTTGTGGCTTCCCCCCACCGCACTCTTTTTCCTTTGCTCTTTCTCCCCCGTCCCCTTGCGTCTCAGAAGAAGAAAGAGCACATGAACCGGGTGCTCTCCTTCATTTTTATCCCCCCCCCCCCCCGCATTTGAAAAACAAGAGACAAATTAATTGTGTTTTCAGCTGCAGTATACACTGAAAGAAACGCGTCTAAGTGGGCTCCTTTCCCAAAGCACATTTGCATGTGGGGATGTAAACACCACCTGCAGGCCACCCTGCTAACTAGTTGAATAGTGGCTTTCTCATATTATTCACTAATATGAATAGTGGCTCATGTTTGCTCACATGGAGAGGCCTCCTCAGTGGACATAAAATATGTCCTCAAGAAAATGCCACATACCTGCAAATGGTCACCAAGTTCTCATTTTCGGTCTCTTCTGTTGTTGTTTCCTTCTGTATTACAACCATGGAGGATGATGTTATAAATGCCTGTGGTCATCATGGTGCTTACATATTACCTGCCAGAGTCACACCTCCTCCTCCTTGTTTTAGCTAGCACTGAAAGCCAGTGTGGTGTAGTGGTTAGAGTGTTGGACTAGGACCTGGGAGACCAGGGTTCAAGTCCCCAGTCAGCCATGAAGCACACTGGACAACCTTGGACCCAGTCACTCACTCTCAGCCCAACTCTAGCTCACAGAGTTGCTGTGTGAATAAAATGGGGAGGATGAAAGCCATGTTTGCTACCTTGAGCTCCTTAGAAGGTAGGTGGGATATAGTGCAGTAAATGACACAGTGAAGGCACCTGCCTCCTATCAGTGGTCAGGGCATTCCAAAGTGTAGGTAATGTCACAGTAAAGGATTCATTTCCCTCAAGAACAAATTGAGTATTGTGAGATCTGTAAAAGCGCTGGTTCTACGGATCTAAGAAGTCACATGGGCACATGTGGAGTGCAAACATGTGGAATGTTTTGTTTTTAATAGGTTATTGCTTTGAAATGGCTGCTTTAATGCTTCATGTTCCCCTTTTATAGTTACTTGGGTGTTCTTGATTTTATCTGTTTTTATGAGAATGTCCAGATATTTTGCAATCAAATGGGTTGGTTCCCCTCCAGTGATGCCTGCCCTGTCATAGTTGCTTGACCGGTAGAAGTTCAAGAGGTACAGGCCAGTCCAAGACACACCTGAGGCAAAGGACATGGTGGTGCTCATACAGAAGCCACGTGGACTGCTAGCTGAACGTTGCCTCAACACTAGCAATGGTATAGCGTCTTCCACCAGCACTTGAGGGAAGCGGGATAGTTGAGGCAGCGCAAGGCAATCTATATGACACAAATCGTTCTATCCTCCACTAGAGAAGGAACTCTTCCCCCAATGTGGCCATTGCTTCATTCAGCCTAATGGTAGGGCTGGCTTTGCTTCCCAGTACACATATGTACAGTGACAGGATGCTAGACCAGATGGGCCTTGGGCTTGGTCCAACAGGACTCTTCTAACATGGTTTTCCTTAGCAGCAACCCTTAATACTTCTATCCTCCTGTAGCTGCCAGTCAGTGTAGAACAAACCAACGTAGATGGACCAACAGTATAAGGCAGCTGTCATGGAGGCACACAAAGCAGATGTTCAAAACATGTTTTCTTTTTGATAAGCAGCCTAAGGCCACATTCACACCATACATTTAAAGCTTTATGATACCAGTCATGGCTTCCCCAAATAATTCTGGGAGCTGTAGGATGTCAAGGGTGCCAAAAGTTAGTTGGAGACCCATATTCCCCTCCCATGGCGATTTAACAATCAATCCCTCTTCACAGGGAACTTTGGGAATTGTAACTGAGAGGAATAAGGGCCTCTTAACAGCTCTCAGTAGCTTAATACCAGTTCCCAGAATTCTTTGGGGGAGCCATGACAGTTTCAAGTGGCATCACAGCACTATAAATGCAGGATGTGAATGAGGCCTAAGTTTAGTGGCTTATCTTAGACTTAGACTCAAGCTACAATTTTATGCACATGTGCTCAAGTGTAAATCTGTCTCAAATCAGGGTGACTTGTTTTAGGAAGCTGCCTTATACTGTCCCATCCAGCTTAGGAATATCTACACGCTGGGTGGCAACAGCTTTCTGGGGAGATTCCTAGCCCTACCTAGAGATACCAGGAATTGAACATGGGACCTATGGCATGAGAAACAGATGCAGTAACACCGAGCTGCAATCCTTTTAAGCACAGATGTGTTGTATCTTTCCAAATGCTGGTCATTAGATGGGAAAGATTTGTACTAGAAGAATGCAGTTTATTCTTGGGGAGCGCTAGCAGATGCCTCACCCCATTTTCTGATGTATTTAGCTAACAGAATCCTCCACCCCACAATTCAGAAAACATGGGAGGTTTTTCTGCTTTCTCTTCTTTAATTCATTTGAATAACCCAAACTGATCAAGTGTTTTCCTGCTGTAGATTTGCAATACAGTACCATCCTCTTTAATGCTTGCACTCCAAGAGCAGCACACTTGGGTTTGGATAGGGATTCACGTACACATTTCAAACTGCTAGAGGTCACCCACCCCCACCCTTCTTGGATTGTGGGAAAGGAAACAAAATAAGAGAGCAAATATGAATGCAAGAGGTTTGGAAAGCATTTTCAAACTTTATTTACAACTGTCACAGTGACAAAAGTAGTCTGAAAAAAATGCAAGCTTTTTTTCCCTGAGGCTCAAAAAAGAACTTTACAGAAATATAGAATGTAATATACAACAGGAGAAATTCAACTGGAGTGCTTTGTTCTTCAGACACATTCAAAAATGACAGAAATACAAGCAACAATTAAAAAAAGAGAGGCGCAAAAAGGATATGCTAATATTTAAAGACAAACAGCATTTCCACTCTGATCTTTTAAGCATTAAGGATTTTTGCTTGCCTTGAGTGGTTTACATTTGACAGCTTCAAAACTTGGGACCAAAATCTGCAAACAAAACAAGATATAACTTTTTGGAGATAAAACTAGGGAGTTCAGGCTGGTGTGCAGGTATCACAGCTCATTCTACTGAACAGCAAGACGAGAACAGATGTCCAGCATACAAGACCGAAAAACATCTGGATCCATTGGTTTTAAAGCAACCTTGGACTAGGAAATGATGCAAGACAGGTTTCAGCGATGACAAAACTGTTAACCAAGATAGGTAGTACATGTGTGACAAGTTCTTGGCTGCCAAAAGAATACAGAGGAACACCAAATACATCCCTATATTATGCTTAAAATAATAATAACAATAATAATAATAATAATAAAAAACACTCAGGCAACCTCACGCCCACATGTAACAATGACTCACAGCTGTTAGAAAGTTATTGCCATTATGTTGAAAACACAAGCAAGACAAAGACTGGGGGTGGGAGGGATTAATCCTGCTGATTTTAAACAAGCAAATTCCCTAACTCCTTACCAGCGTTTTTACTACTCATGAGGTATCTAATACAAATATATACACAAAGTCCCAACAGATTTAAGAAAGAAGGTACAGAGGCGATAAACAAGGGACATGCAAGACTAGGGGTTGTTCTGAATATCTTGTTAAGGCCATGATGCGCATTTATTACATCTTTTTAGTGTCTCCAGAATTAAACATGGAAACGATTGGCTTTTCATTTCTCAAGAGTGGTCCTTTTATACTGTGAAGTCTCAGGAAGGACTTCCATCAAGTGGTCAAGACTTCTGCTTTCTTAGAAAGCAGCAAGTTTAGCTTATCCTGCAATTTGTTCTCCACATCCTAAGAGGACAGATAGGACAAAAACAGCACAGCGGCAGCTGTTGCTAGGAATTTAGATCTTGGGAACAAGCTTCTGCCCATCAATAAAATCTCAGATATGTTCAAAAAGCATATTATCTTCTCCAGAATACTGAGAGACCATAATACTTTTTTGTTGTTGTTTCTTTGAAGAGAAGACCTGCTTTCCTTCAATTATTACTTCTGTTAAAACTAACTTCAGATCATCTCCAAAGCTCTGTTAGGGTTCACTGCATCTGTTGGACAAAGATTATGCGCTGTCACAAAGTGAGCTCTTCATCCAGCTTATGAAAATAGTTAAACTACACACATCCCTCAATGCCACTAGAAAAGCTGGTATCTCATACCCAACTAGATGTACTTCTGGATGGGAGACTTAACAGCAGCTTTGGTGCCCGGAAAATAATTTTATGGCAAAAATCTATTGAAGTTTTTTAAAAAAGAAAGAAAGAAAGAAAGGAAAATCAAACTCAACCTGTTTTTTACCATGTGCAGGATAAACAAAGCTATTGCAGAAAAGTGGCAAAGGGACCATTTTGTAAAGTCATCAGCACTGTGCCAATGAAAAGATTCACTGCTGTAAGATTTAAATGTACGTCAGTCAATATCTTTATCATGGTTACAAGACCCATTTGGGTTAGAATTTAAATGCATATTTTAAGAGGGGGAAGGGGGGGGGGAGGCGAAGATGGCTTTCGTCTGCAACAGGCTGGGCTAGCACGTGCCAAACACCAACATTCCCAACAGGGTGTGCGACTTAAGAAAGAAAAGATACTGAACGGGATAACGTTATTTATCCGTTGCTCCTCGATGATGTTCAGCAGGGAAGACCTGCCATACTCTACTGTCATCGGAGCATTTCAGTGGCATGTTATCATACCTCTCAATCCACAACACACACACATACACACCAAAAAACCAAAAACCAAAGCACTATAAGAAGGCAAAGTTTTGAGAGATGAATACTAGCCTCATGCTTTTATAGCCAGAGGCAGCTGCATTTTACACATCTGCAGTCATTTCTTCCACCCCACACACTTCAGAAAAAAAGCGTGTTTCCTGCCCGTCTGATCCTCCACCAAAGCGCCCTGCAATTTCACGGCTACCCCCAGATAACCTTAACAAAATTCAACAGAGATCTTGAGAAGAGCAGCCGTCCCCCTTCCATTACGGCACAACTGCCTTCCTTGCTTTCATTTGGAGATTGTCATGTCAAGCGCTTCAGTTCTCAATAGAGAATATGAAAAAACTAAGATCTTTTTGCAGGTGCAAAATTTGAATGTCTTTTGTAGAAAAAAAGACTTTTCAAAACAGTTGTGGTTCTCTTCCCCCCTCAAGATGACGTGGCATCTTAAGTCGTACAGAAGACTCTATTGCTCCTTGCTCTCTTTCTTTGCTTCGTCACAGTTTTCTTCCTCTTGTTCCTGGACCAGGAACTCCTCAGGCGGCCATCTTAGCTCTCCGCTCTCCACATCCCCTTCTGTTGGTTCGACTACAATGGAAGGGAGACGGTCCTTCAGCTTGCAATAACGATCGTAGTCTGAAGGGTCAGGGAAAATCTGAAAACAAAAAGATTTACAATAGTCACCACTTCTGTAGTATTGTGAGGTATGCTTGACATTCTCATCTCTTTTTATCATAACTGTGAGGTAGGCAGTGCCTTGGGTCCAGGGTTTCAAGTGTGAGCATCATGGCTGAACAAGATTTTGAACCTAGGTCTGCCACATCAAAAACCAACCATCTGATCAGTAAACCACACAAATGATCTCAGGCAAGCCGATCTGTCCTGCAAGTGTTGTTTGGGTGAAACCTGGCTTCAAGCTATTGGCTAGCTCGTAAGGTGACCAGCTGCAATGCATCTTCAGGCGTTTCAGTGAATAGAATCATCTTTAAACTTCTTCCCACATTGAACAGTTGAGATGGGGAGACTGCCGATGCATACAAATCCGTACCCAATCTGATCTTAATTAAATTGAAATCCAACGTGTGTCCTACACAGAACTTGTCTGAAATATTCCAATACTTACAAGATGAACATTATGACTGAATGGACACCACTGAAAAACATTTGTGTTCTTGGTAATATGGAATAGTATCAAAGTTCTGATGGTCCCATGGAAACATGCGTGCTCATGACTTTTGACTACAGCTCCCCAGTGATGATTTGCATGTGTGAACGCACCCTAAATTATGGTTTGTTTTTTGAACATTTTCTAATTTTTAAAGGCTTTGTTTAATAATTTGTTGCTCATATGGAATGGTTAATATTGCATTCATATACAAAACTAAGCTATCCCGAACTGGGCTGATGCAATTTAGAGGCTGCCTCTGATCAAACTGTATTAGAATAGCCCCAGAACAGGTTTTCTGGTGAAGGACAAGCTTGCATGGGGTGGCCCTTCTCTTGAACTCACCTAGCAAAAGCAGCTCTACATTGGGCCCTAAACAGATACACAAGCTAGTGGTACTTTTCAATACAACTTTTTGGTTCCTGAAATTTGTTCCGATTGTGCAAATAAAACATCACAGATACAATTCTACAATATATGTTGTTTGTGTGTGAAAACAGGCAAGATCCCAGGAATCCCAGGCATGCACTTCCAGATGGGGGATGATATCAAGTTTCATCCTGGCCCCCAGGCATCTTCACTTCATCACAAGTGACCGACAGCCAGGTGCAAAATGCGCCTGCCAAATTTTGAATGCTGACCCTAAAGCTTCCAGAAGAATCTTAAGAACACCTAACGACCAAGTAGTGTGAAAAGTTCACCACTCAACTCTGGTACTTGTCACAAGCTCAAGAATACAGAGTATTCCCATCTGCTCTTGCCGCCTGCATGTGTGCTTGCACAAAAGACTGGCCCACACAGCTCCCTCATGCATTATTTCAGCAGGTAGTAGGGATAGTCTGAAGTCTCTAACATCTACAAGTAGGAATACAAGCTAGGAATAAGTTTTCCTTCTAAGCAGTTTGTGCCACCCTCCTTTCCAATGTGTTGCATTCTTGCCCGTGGCCAGTCCCATGATGAACACCAGTCTTTCCAGCTGTGCTACACGGAAGCTGATCCAACTTTCCTCTGCTCCAATTAGTATTTCCCAGATGTCGAGGAAATCTGCCTCATTCCGCAACACAACAGAACCGTACCCGTTTCTTTTCCTTCAGAACAAACCTGTTCTGCTCTGCCCCATCGCAGGGCTTTCTATTTTTCATATCTATGCTATGGCAACTCAAAATACAGGACCTCACTCAGTTCTTTCCCCTTGGATCCTGCTGCCTGTTATCACCAGAGTCTGCAAGGGAACAGTCAAGGTACAAGGAAAGTGGACGGTGGACTTCCTAAGCTGAACGACCTGCTTGCTGCTCCCAGAGCCAGCCAAAACTTCCCTGTCTGCAATTTGGAGGAGGTATTTGGCCTGGGTATCATCAGGCTGATGGGGGATGCAGGCCAACAACAAGATTCCTACCTGCGGCCTAAGACAAAGGAGGCTCCATCAACAGAGCCCCCCTTTTCTTCATCGCACAAGGAAGCTGGCCAATTACAAAACTTCAGGACTCCTGGGGAGAAAGCAGCGGAATCTGGGCTGCAAAGTGAAGAGTGCCAGCCTGCAGTCAAAGTCCTAGGAAGATAAAAAGCTGCCTTGCCTAGTCAGACAAGAGCTTAGTATCGGTAGCAGCTCTCCTACTCCTACCTGGAGATGGTGGGGATTCACTTGATGGGCACCTTAAAGACAAAGTTGTTTGCCTCCATCAGTGAGCCAGGCGCCACAGCTGATGCAGCTCCATGTGGGCTTTCCCAGTGCTCCATCAAGCTGTGCTTTGTGGAATCAGTCAAGTTTTTGCAGCCTATTGACACAGTGCTTGTGAGTATGCAGCCAGCAATGTGCTTCCAAACTACTTGCCAGCACATAACACTTTGTCTGAGGGATTTTCTGTGGCTGCCAATCCAGGCCACGTTCAAGGTTTTGCTACTAGACCAGGACCAGGTTACTTGAGAGCCCACCTTATCCCTTGTGTACCCAGTAGGTCCTCGCATTCTACAGGAAATTCACCTTCAAGTCCCCAAATTATCAGAAGCTCCCTCGACAGAAACTCCAGGCAGTGTCTTTGGCAAGGATGCCCTCCTGGTGGTGCTTAAGACTGGTGCCCACTACCTGCATTTTGCAGAATTAATTGGAGGCACTTTTGTTTTGACAAGCTTTTCTGCATAGATAAAAAAAGGTTTCTCCTGGTGTTCATTTTCCGTGGTTTTTAAGCCTATAGTCAGCTGTTTCTGGTGATATTTTCAAGAATTAGTCTTAGCCATTTCCATGGTGTGTTTGTAAATCACCTTGACAGACTTGTGAAAGGAGATTCATAAATAAATATCAATAAAATTGTGCAGCTGCACAGCAGGGACAGGGAATCTGTGGCCTTTCAGATGTGGTCGGGCGCCAGCCAACATGGACAGTGGTCAGGAGTGATGGGAATCATAGTCCAGCAACACCAGGGGGTCCCCACCCCCACTTTAGAAAATCTTCCCCCATACACAAGACAGTATGTGTCTTGTGGGTCATGCAGGACTTGCAATATTAACTGACTGCAGTCTTAAAATTCAGCAAAGAGCTTTGGCACTGATTTAGGGCATCCATGGGGGGAAACAAAAGTATTCCAAGCTGATGCTTATAGTTAACAGCAGTGCAGGAAACACCAGAGCAATAAGCATTCACTGTCATGTTAGGTACATTAGGTCAAGCCAGAATAGCTGTTTTGGAAATAAACTGTCTGCTTCCGCCCACCCCCTTGAAAACTAAGGAATAAATGATTTCCTTAAATAAACATCCCTTAAACGTGTTGTGCTTACTGTGCTTTTCCTCCCTCCTTTTTAAATAGAATGAACTATCTTATCTCCAAGCAGCTGCAATAGAGGAGGTCGGGATTTTTCCACTAACTCATGCTTTTTTAAAAATAATCAAGGCAGCATAAAAATGAGTTGTTGCAATTACACTCAAGGATTAGGGATGGCCCAATGGAAAATAAGTGAAGTCACATTTCCCAGCACATGACAGACAAGGAAACGAGACAAGGTTGTCTGTGGGAACAAAGGAACAAGAGAGAGGCTTTGCAGGAAGACACTTTTATCCACATCCACGAGATGCTATCTGCTCTCTCCTCTTTACACAAGAGGTAGATTTCCATCCCTAGGGACTCAGGCACACTTACAGCTGTCCCAATACACAACAGCCTCTTGGGCTATCAAGGAAACCAATCAGAGAATAAATGCAAGCCAGTGACTGAATAGCAGCCTGGCAAGGAAGACTTTCCCATGATATCAGTAGAGAAATAATGTGTTCGGATCCTTTGGAATGCCAGAGGTGAAAGAGTATATCAGGGCGGGATGGAAAGAGACATGTTCCTGCTACTGAGCACAGCCTTGCATATAAGTGCTAGCCTGGTAGCCACAGGCACCCATAAATTGCATGCAGGTGTGTGCATGGAATTCTGTGCAGGCGAGTGAGCATGCGGAAGGAGGAGGAGAAAGAGGAGGCCTTCGTCCCTCCACTGCACCCAGCATAGAAACCAAGCAGGCTTCGAAAAGAGGGGAACCCCCCTCCCACTTGGTGCCCAGCATAGAAACGCAACTTTTGATTCTCCTCTTGTCAGGCCAGTAAAAATGCTGCAGCATGTTAACTTCTCTGGGCTTATTTACAAGGCTAGCTGAGCAGATCCTTGAACTCAAAGCCTGCATTCATGCTATCCATTTCAGGTTTGCATCACAGCTATTTACATAGCATGTGGGACTTGGTGTGCAAATATTTATTTGGTGTAGAAGCCAGACTATCTATGTTCAGACTATATTCTTTACAGGCCAAACTGCATTTAGAGTTAACCGGGAATAGGATTACGAGCCTAAGCAGTTTCTTTGATGGCCACAGCTTTCCACACAGCTTGGGGTCTCCAGCTGTTTTTGGACTACAACTCCCATCATCCCTATCTAGCAAGACCAGTTGTTAAAGACGGGAACTGTAGTCCAAGACCAGCTGGAGATCCAAGTTTGGGAAACACTGAAGTAAGCCACAGAGGACAGATCCACCAGTGTCTGTTGGCTGCGAAAGCTAAATGGAATCTTGTTCAGAAGAAGCAACACTAGAAATACTGACGAGATGGGCAGCACCTTTGTGGCGCCCCAACTATGAGGTTCCAGCAACCCCTGGCTTGCCACTTCTGGAAACTGCATGGGGCAGCAGGAGGACCTTTGATCTCATCTAGCAAGGAAATCCTTAAGCCATGAAAGGCATTTGCTTGCAAACGAACAGCCAGCTGCTACAAACTAGGAGCCAGATAAAGCAAAAGAAGATTCCTTTCCTGAACTGCATTTCAGGTAGTTTTTCATTTTCTTCGACACAACACAGAAACAAGTCATTTCGGTACCAGATGCCCACCTGGGACTTTTACTGTGCTCTTGTGACAGTTGCCAAAAACAGCTCCCACATATGGAAGCTAGGATCATATAGGGTTGCCCTGGTCAAGCACATCGTACTTCCATGTCTGCTCAGTCACCCTTCTCACTTATGTATTTATTTCATCTATATCCTACCGTCTTTTCCCAGAAGCTCAAGGTGGCATAAAGGTGTTCTCATTTAATCCCTGCTATAACTGTGTGAGGTAGGTAAGCAGTGACTGGCCCCAAGTGAGCAGCTTGGCTGAGTGGGGATTTGAACCCTGGTCTCCCAAGCCCCATTGGGTGGTGTAACCATTACACCACCCAAAACTATCTACACATTAGTAAAGCACCAATAAGGACAGAGGAAATGTTTGTTGGGTATCTTATTGCTGCAGTGATAAACAAATGGAGCCCAGTATGTAGAAAACCATTTTGCATCTCAAAAACAGTAGCAGGATGCCTTTTGAAAAGTTTATTTAGAAGATTTCAACCAAGCATTAGGAATATATGACCTTAAGAGCTATTCAACAGTGGAATGGGCTACCCCAGAAGGTGGCAAACTCTCATTCGCTGGAAGTTTTTAAACAGAGATTAGGTGGCCATTTGTCAGGGATTCTTTGCCTGTGAATCCTGCATTGCAAGGGTCTGGACTAGATGGCCCCTGAGGGTCCCTGACAGCTTCACAGTTCTCTGATTCAGTTATTTATATCCTGCTTTTCAGCTACAAGAGCACTCCAAGCAGTTAGCTACCTAGCCAAAGTCTGAAAAGATCTTCATTGATGGAACAACAGTTTGCTTTGGCCTAAAACTCAACTCAGGCAAACACAAAACTACTTTATTTTCTTGCCCAATGCCTCAAAATCAAACTGAAATTGAAGCTCTAAACTTGAAGATCATCTGCTTCTTCTGTGCCAGGTGACACCCTCCTCTCCCCCAGCCCCACCCCCCTGCTGCTTCCTCTAGAGTTGACTGAACTTGGCACCAAGAGTGGAAAATGTTTTAACAACCACAAAAAGGCTTGCTGTACGCGAGCTTGCTCAAGTACAAACCAAAAGAGCTCATCTGCAGTGCAAAACTGCACTGCAAGGAAACAAGCTATGCTAATAAGGAATCCAAAACAACCGGAAAGAATTTAAAAGGCATCTAACGAACTGCACCACCGACTTCATTGTCCGTGTAACCAGCAAGTCCTACAGCAGGGCGGCATAGAAGTGCCTTTTGCCCCGCCATGACAGGGGTAGGGAACCTGTGACCGCCCAGAGCAGGCATAGGCAAATTCCAGCCCTCCAGATGTTTGGGACTACAATTCCCACCATCCCTAGCTAACAGGACCAGAGATCAGGGATGATGGGAATTGTAGTCCCAAACATCTGGAGGGCAGGAGTTTGCCTATGCCTGGTCCAGAGGCTGTCGGACCACAACTCCCATCAACCCCAGCCAGCATGGCCAGCTGTCAAGGATGATGAGAGTTGTAGTCCAACCAGGTTCGGAGGCCCACAGGATTCCCATTCCTAAATGCTGGCAGTACAGCTGGGGTCCCAACATCAGGCCTATGATCCACCAAGCCAAATGCAGCAGCCCATCAGAACTTGGGAAAAAAGCTTGAGATTTTGCCACTTGGCTGAGATGGCAAGCACATGGTAGTTATCAAGCACTTGGCAGGTGAAAGGTTTGGGCATGGTGGATCCCTAGTTGTGCAAGCCAGCCTCACACACCATTTAGAAACAGCCACAAGGCCAACCCAAGGAATGTACTGCTCCCAAACAAATGCACCATGCAGTCCAACCAGGGTGTCCATCCCAGGGCTACTTCCACATTTAAGGAATGCTCTTGCTCCTTGCACAGCACACAGGAGAGGAATCACTCCAACATGCTCTGCAAAACAGGAAATTATTTTGGGGCACAACTGCTGCTTACCACTTGGGTCGCTTGTGCCATCAGCTGGTCTTGAATGCTCATTCCCTGCGGAGTCAGTGGATTTAGTTAACCAGCTGTTCAAGGCAATCTGAGCAGAACACTTGCCTCCAAAGTTAGTCATATTGTTTGCCGGGCACAGCTGACACAACTTGAAATTTGTTTCAATGGCCCTTAGTTCAAATTCCATTCCAGCAGGATTTTTTTTTTTTTTAAAGTTTGAAGTCAAGGCATTGTTTTGACAGCAGGCTAGTAAAATGATTAATTTAGTTCTTAACCAGCCTCAGTTTCAAACAGTTATTAGCTCTGCAGTCAAATGACATTAACAGAGTGAACATGCAAAGTGGTGATTAAGCATTTCCAAGGAGTAAGAAAGCACAATGCAGTCAAAGGGGAAGGCGGACTCAGAAGACCAAACTAGGCTGCTCAACGTTCAACAGGCTGAAAACAAACCAAGCCTTCGTCTGGACATCAGTCCATTTAGTGGATGACATAGTTAGAAGACTTGCGGTTTTATTATTCTTGCAGGAATTAGGGGACATCTGAAATCACTCCAAAAAATAGACGTTCCCTTTTGCCACTCTCTCAGATGCATTCTGAGGCATGATCAAAGCTCCAAGGGAGTGCAAATACCCTACCAACTATCCACCCTCGTAAACAAAGAAGGCAGAAGGTCAGTACACTTCCTGGAACCCCACATTTACTTGCTACTTATTTTGCAGAAGGGCTGGGGATTCTTTTAAATAGACAATAGACCTACTCATGTTTTTGTCCCAAACATTGGGGTTTCTTGTCAAACAACCGTGGGCAATGTGTGGCTGTTGGCAGGAGACTTGAGGGGTAAAAGCATAGCCCTGCTCCACATAAGCACCATTATGCCCTATGTGCAGGTAATGTGCAAAAATGGTTAATGAAGTGGTCAACTGTGCAGCTAGATTGACACCTTTACTCCTTTTCCCTGGTAGACCCTGTTAATCCAGACTGCCATTAGGCGGCCACTGCACATTTGCATGTTCCCCAGTTTAAAAACCACCCCTGAATTTAGAAAGACAGCATGTTTGGAAGAAAGCTGTGCCAAACCATTCTCCCCAACACCATGACAGAAAAAGAGGCAGGATATAAATGGGAGAAAATTACTACAAGCACTAATTGCCACAAGCCATTTCAATGGAATTGGCCAGAGATGCTGCGTATGTTTTTTTTTTTTTAAAAAAAAAGGTACAAGTACGACAATATTTGGGCCCTTCAAGTTTGTGGGCACACAAGATATGGATTTCAGCAAGTCTGGATTAATAGGAAGCTTAAGAGTAAATGATCAATGTTGGTGCTTCCATAAATAAACCGAGATAGCAAAAACAGGAAGGACACTGCACATCTCTTACAGAAACAAAAGAAAAACCTGCATTCCTGCATTTGGAAACAGGAATTATTGCTTTACTGCAAAGGGAAGCCAATGGGATGCCTTGCAGGTGTGTCATTGGCCCCCAACTCCCATCAGCCTCAGCCAATGGTCCGATAGGAGGGAGGGTCACAGGGTTCACCATCCCATCTGTTACCCAAAAGAGAAAGAATCTCCACTTCTATTTGGGTGAGTGGGAGAACATGTGACTTTCTAGTTTACTAAATAGAGAAACCAGCATGAACCTTACAGCAATCTTTAGAATTGCAGTGAAAATGTCCCAAAAAGTTTTAAGCAGAGTTTCTGAGTTGAAAAAATGCAAAAACAAAAACAAACAAAAAAAAACCACACCAAAAACAGCCCAGGAAAAGCCAAAGTCTTTAAAAATGGAAAAGGAAAAGTGCAGATTTGTCAATGTCTGTATGTGGGACATTGTGAGAAGTCATAGTTAGCAATGCAGAGACTGCACAAAGTCAAGTGTGAAAACTGAAGGCACAGATGTCCAAATGGGAGATTTAGCTACTTCTTGGGGGTACTGCAGCACGCAAGCTGGGAATGGGGTTGAGTATATTCCCCCACAGAACATCAGCGGCCAGGTGAAGCCTGCATAGACCACTGTGGTCCTATTCTGATCCAGTTCATCATAGCCACTGGCAACCAAACAGCACTTGAGAACTTAAGCACTGTACATGTTGGCACTGGAAAGGTGCCACCAATTACAGAGGTTTGAGCCATCTGGATATGCCCCAAGGTACATATTGACCCTCCAAATAGATTATCAAAGACTGAGGACCTAACACAGCTGCCAGGAAAAGATGAGAGCAGGTTCTCGTTTCGTCCACATGCAAACTTTGGCCATAACCCTCAAAAAAAATCAGCCGTCCACAACCTCGTGCCTTTCAGGTGGTTGTTGGGACTACAACTCCCACCTGCCCCAGCTGGAATGGTTGTCCAGCCACCACCTGGAGGGCACCAACTTGGAGAAGGCCAGTCAAAGCCATTTAATCTTAAGTAGCTTAGTAGGGGATTTTCACTTTTGACTTCTTGGTGAGCGGACAAGGTAGGCTGGAGAAAATGCAGGCCTACCATTTTCCAGGGGGCAGCTTATCATAGTGACTTTATTCATTCATACATAAGTTTTAGGCTCTACCCTTCATCCCCCGGTTATCATAAATTAAAAGGCAGAAAAAGTAAAGATAGTTCTATGGATATTTAAAACTGAAATCAAATTAGAGCCAGGTGAAAGAATGAGGGAGGCAAGCAAAGAGGGAATTAGGACCTCCCTTCACCCCTCAGAACAATATATCAGCTGCCCTGGAAATTCATTCCTAATGAATTCTTTGAAGTATTTTATTTCAAATTTACTTCCAAGTAAACAATTCAGGAAAGGGGTAGAGCAACTGCTTTGAGTGCCCTGGTGTTTTCCGGCAGGGCTGGGAAGGACCTCTTGTCTGAAACCCTAGAGAGCAACTGCAGGTCCGTGTAGACAAAACCAAACTAGGTCTGATTCTGACTCTGCAAAAGGCAGCTTCCTACGCTACTTTTAAGCTGCCCTGAGAGTATTTGTGTCTTTAAAAGCGGGCTATACAGAAATAAAATGCAAGGACAAAAACATGCCTGTTTAAAAACAGAATTTAGAAGTGCCTGGGCAAAGAAAAAGTTTTATGACTAGTGCCAAAAAGGCCCGGGTTGGTGCCAGGTGAGCCTCCCTGGACAGGGCATTCCTAAGATTTCTGTTAGCAACTGTTAGCCTACATGTCCACTGTGGCAATCTCTACTCCGAGTGCTGCTAGTTCAAATGTAATGGTAACTCCAAAGCCCCAGGACAACAGGTGCTTCATCCGACAGCTACTTCCTGTTTTGCTTTTGGGTTTGCAGCTGTCATTCCAGGGAATGATGACATCTGCAATTGCCCTGTGCAATGTAAATATTTGTTTCTTGGTTGTAACCTTTTTTTGCTTTTCCTTTTTACAATCAGTGGGACAATGCTCCCCTCTCCCACAAAAAAAACCAGCATGATGTTGGGAGGATTATAATTCAAGCACTCAAAGCCTGTCTAGTTTCTTCATTAGAATCCCAACATATGAAATAATAGCAACAAACCTACAGGAGACTGAAATGCTGCAAAGTAAGCGGGGAACCTTTGGCCCTCCAGCTGTTGCTGAACGCCCATCATCACTGATCACTGGCCATGCTTGCTGGGGCTGATGGGAGTTGTAGTTTGTCCACATCTGGAGAGCCAAGATTCTCAATGCCTGCTGCGATGCTGCCGCTTGGCTCCTCTTACAATGAAGAAAAATTGCCCTTGACCTAAGGAGGATGCTGAGTCATCATTCCTAGCAAGCATCACATGGCAACCCATATCCAGTGCCACTTTTAAGCTCATCTGTATCATCAGTGAGTTCACATCTGGCTTCTCCTTCATGTCCAGCTGACGGGTGAGCTTGGAAAGAATCCAAGTTTGCCCTTATGCAAAACCAAATGGATGCTAAAATAAGTAAATGCAAGCAATGTTCCAATGTGGCTTTTCTTACACTCACTACTGCCAGCAGCCCATGTTTTTGTTTGTTTGTTTGTTTGTTTGCAAAGCTGTAGGCAGTTAAGTAGGATAAGCACAGACAGTGGTTTAGGCACCCTGAAAGAATCCAAAGGGTCTAGCCATAGCATGTGTGTAACCAAAGCAAGCATTTGTAACATCTGTTGTGACTTCCAATTATCATTTTAGTTGGTGGGTTTTGCAAACACACCATAAATGAGATCTCTGTGATATTGTGTGACTCATCACCATTGCTCCTCAGCCTCATTGTGAACAGTTTGCCTTCTGGCACTGGCAAGTTTAAAATCTAGCTTGATGCATCAAAAACAAAGCAAGTAGAGTGTCTGTACTGTGACAAGACCTTCCCAGATTTCTCTTACAAAATTAAGGTAAACCTTGCTGTGTTTCATGTCGTGGCCTTGCAACACATACGTGTTAACATCAGATGCTGCCTAAGTAGTGTGTTCAAGTGTGAGCTGCCAGAAGAGTGGATCATTTAGATCAGGAACCCCAAAACTCGGCCCTCCAGCTGTTTTGGGAATACAACTCCCATCATCCCTAGCTAACAGGACCAGTGGTCAGGGATGATGGGAATTGTAGTCCCAAAACAGCTGGAAGGACGAGTTTGCCTATGCCTGGACTAGGTCTTCCCACTTAGGAGCAGGTGGCGCTGTGGTCTAAACCACTGAGCCTCTTGGGCTTGCTAATCAGAAGGTTGGTTGGTTCGAATCCACACTACGGGGTGAACTCCTATCGCTCTGTCTCAGTTCCTGCCAACCTAGCAGTTTGAAAGCACACCAGTGCAAGTAGATAAATAGGTACCGCTGCGGCAGGATGGTAAACAGCATTTCTGTGTGCTCTGGCTCCCACCATGGTGTTCCATTGTGCCAGAAGCGGCTTGGGGATGCCTGATTTAGATGAAAACTTGAGACAACTAACTTAACATAGATAATAGGACATGAATTGTGTGAAAAGGTGCCACAGTGCAGTGGAGAGCTGAGCACTGTGCTTAAACTCCATTCATTTCAATGCAATCTAAGCATTCTGTAACCTGTGCTGGATTAAGATCTTAGGTGTAGTGACTTTATTCCAGGCTGCCCAAAGTGTTACTTGAGCCTCAAACGTTTTACTTCCACCCCAGCCAAGTGTTCCACATCCCTAGCTTGAAAATAAGTCAATGAGGTTTTACTCCTAAGTAAGCATGCAGAGAATCAGGCTGGTAGGTCAGCCTGTTGAAAAGGCATCACCATCTACTCCCAACAGATTCTGCTGGTTAACAGTATTCTATGAAGCAGAGGAAACATACCTGGTATGACAGGCCATCCTTGCGGGGACTTAAGCCAATCTCGTCCATAGATGGAGCGCTCATCACCTCAGTCATGTCAGCTGATCTCAGATAATCAGAGCTGGAAACAGAGGCAGAGAGAGAGAAAGAGCTTCAGCTGTTGAGAGTTCCATGAAATGAACACAATCACTGGACCAAGTGGAATTATTACTAAGGTTTCATGTTGTTGAAGAAACATTCAGATGTTGATCAACATGGTAAAGCCTTTCAACCTTTCCAGTTTAGGAAAGGGCCTTGGTTATTTATTTATTTATTTATTCAGAATGGAACACTCCTAGTTGCTTTGGGCCTCTCGACTCCTTTGATTTCAAAGTTTAACCCCTCACTCAAAGGAAAATCTTGTACAAGTTTTAGCCAAGTTTAGAACAACAGCTGGAATCAGCAGTCAAGTCTTTACAGACCTGGGGTCTTTTATCCAGACAACACTGAACAAGTCCTGTTCTTTCCCACTCTGTTATTCTCCTTACATAGACCTTTAAAAAATTAATGTTACTGTTAGGGAAGCAACCAGCCATAAGGATGGAGCACACGATTCAGTTGTGGGTCCTAACCCACCTGGCTTAAGGCCAAACCCCTCCTAGAAACAAGTCAATCTGAGACTTTCTAATGCCTACCCCAACCCTGTGTTGAAAGCCTATCAATTCCATAACCTCCTCAAAACAATGGTAAAAAACCTTGTCAAATGGAGCACTTATGCAGCTCCAAAGGCTTTAATTCTGATTAATTCTGTAACTTTGGTTTCAGGAACTGCCACGCCGGGGGTTAAAGATGCACTCATATTTTCCTGTATAATGAATTCTGAAAGCAAAAGTAGATTTGCATACACATCCAGTAACTTCTGCATTTTGGTGTGTGCTTAACCATTTTCAATTTCCAGGCACAGCAATTTATAAAGCTTGCTTGCATCCATTCATGTTGCCACTGAAATGAAAATATGTTCAGCGGTGCTGCCATAAAAAACAACTCTGTTGCAGTTTGGAAGCTGCTCTGAATCAGCTTCAGACGTACCCCAGATAATAAAATGCAAAGGCACTATAAAATAGCAACAGAAATGCTTGCCCACAAGTCACCAGTGCTCAATCTTTGGTGGACACAGAAGGGAGTGCTCTTCACTGTGCATAATTTATACCCTTGCCAAGCGGCAACAGCTCTTCTTATAGATTCATACAGAATACCAAGTTTAAGCTTTGACACATATGCATAATACAAAATGCAAACAGCTCATGCTAGGATATCAGTTGTGCAGATAACAGATATGTGTACTTATTAGTGACATCAATGCATACAGCACTCAAATATATTACAATAATAATAAAGACAGGTCTCTGCTCCAAGGAGCATGCAGTCTTACAAGGCCACAGAGAGAAGTCATTGCAAGAGCCTCCCTGACGTGAATCAACTTATTTGCTGCTGCTGCATCTTATCTCTATGAGTAAGTGAGAGCTACATCAAGATCAGCTCAACTCTATCTCCAGGACTAGACAAACAGGGAGGAAACTAATCTGTTCATTTACCCACCTTGCTGTGGCCCTCCTGCCCTCTATATTGGGGTCTATGAACTATCTCTTTACAGTGCTTCTAGAAAAAGGAAGTGAAACTGGACTTTGCTCTGTAAAATGCTTTAAGTAAGAGACAACCAGCTGCTTAGGAATTCCCTGCTAGAGTTATTCGAAGGTTACTAAAGCCAAGGAGTGGGTTGTAGCCTGCCGAACTCTATAGAAAACTTGAATATAAAAATAACAGCAACCAGCTGAGGTCAAGTAAACAGCTACCTCCTTTTTTCAATTTCAAGCTGGGGAGAAGAGAAAAGCTGAGGCTTAGCAGGAAATTAGCTTGCTGGGTAGCTGCATGCTGGTCAGCAGTTTGCTTGCCCCACCGGCTAACAGCTGGATGGTGTACAACCCAAACTGTGCTATCTGGCAAGTATAACTGACTATTAAGCATCAGAAGCACCCCACCAAGCAAGAGCATGGTTTCCAGACAAAAATACACTAGGAAGGCAAAGCACACTACTTGCCAAACATCTCCACACAGCTTGCAGGTCTAGAGAGCGGAGTTTGCTTTAGTGCCATTCTCCCCTCATTTGCTCTTCAGAAAGCTGTGCAACCTTTGCAAAAAAACCAACAACTCACTTGCTTCATCCCTGCCAGTTCTATTAAAACCACTCAGGAATTTACCACAGGTAGAGCATCCCTTGTGCCAAGGGATATTCATACTGCTTTTGGTATTCATCATGAGAGGCATCCAGTGTTTTCATATTTGTGTGTGGTGTATGTGTTTGCGAGGCCACAGAATCCGATTCTGAATTGCCATCTAGTTTTCAAGCCCATCTCTGTGCCAGAAAAGCACAATTCCCTGAAGGCTGCCTCACAGATGCCTGACCAGCCTTTCTCTGAAAGCAGCCCAAGGAAGATGGTTACACAACTTCTCTGGGCAGCTCACGCCTTTCCTAGCAGTTACAAGGCTGTAGAGAATACAGCGGAAAGACGCAAATACGTAAGGGTAGATTCAGGCGGGCTAAAATGCACCACCTCAAGGCATCATTTGAATGCAACCCCATCATCACAGCCTCAAGCAAAAATTCCAGGAGTTCTTCAGAGCCACAGTTCTGCCCTGGAACCATTTTCCAAGCTCAGGCCCCTAAGGCAATGAATAACAATTTACAGAGAGCTTCTGGACATATGTAGAGTGACCTTCCAGCACTACTAAACACAGCCAGCTCAACACATCTGGGATTAAGGGTCAAGGCTTCCGATTTGACTACCGTCCTTACACCACCTTTAGATATTAGCCCCTGGCAAAATCTGTTTCCCCGTAATCCTGCACCCATTCGGAGGGGTGTGTGGGTTACTTGCCAAGCCAAGAGCGGCTGCTGCGGCGACTACCCCCCGCCCCTGGTCAGCAGCCGGCTGCTCGGATCACTACTGCCTTTGTTGCAGGCTTGCAGAGAGGCAGCTGCCCAGCAGCAAACTTCCTCACGCGATTAAGTTTCCCCTCCGGGTTGCAGGACTGCGCCCCTCCACTCTCTCGGGTGATATTTTGTTTGGGGCCGGGGGGGGGTGTTGTCTTTGCAGATCGAACATCAAATCTGACAAGCGACTTTTCAAACACAGACAGTCGCTATTTAGCCGTCATTACTGAGCCCCCGCCCCCCAAATGCCCCTCTAAAATCCGTTGCTCGGGGTGCAGGGTCTGCAAAGCCCTGGCTGCAGAGCAAGCGCTCTAAGCGAGCGAGCAGCGCCCATTCAAGATGCTCAAGCGAAGAGCAGCAGCGGCGGCTGCCGCCTCGCCGTGCAAACTGCCGCCGCCGCCTCCTGTTGCAGCAACCCCAGCTCCGCCGAGCCGCTTCGCCCGGCGGGGTGAAATGGAGGACAAACGCCGAATGAATAACCGCTTAACCGGCGCCCTCTCTCTCCCCCCCCCCGCCCTCAGCAGCAGAGCGTGCACCGACTGCTAAAGAGGCTTCGCATTCAAAACGGCGTAGCTGCACCGCCGAGCAACAGCAGGCTGCAATCCCCCGCGCGTTTACTCGGGCGAAAGCTCCGTGCAACTTGGCGGGACTTGCTTCCGTGTAAAGCGTGCACATAGTCGGGCTGCAGGGGGCTTTGCTTTTTTGAATGCGGGGCGGGCGGGTGGGTGGCAGAATTAAGACCCAGGCTGCCTTTTTCCAAGTCTCCACGTTTCTGGCCAGGATCTTGATCTAAGCTTCCCCGAAGCCTCTTCCACCGAGCGTCTCCTTTTGTTCCTCGCCGATCCCCTGCGCAACCTTGAACTTGCTTCTCTCCTCAAGTTCCCAAGTCTGACTAGTTGAGTTTCTCGACCCTTCCTGGAAAAAGTTTATCCCCCCCTCCCCAGCCTGCAACCCGGATCTCGTAATCTACATTTGCGACCCACGAGTACAGTAGCAAAGACAAGCAACCGAGGTACTCACCAGTGAATGGGGAAAAATACAGACATGAAGTCTTAACAAAGAGGCTGACCCAACGTCCTTTGTATCTGAGCACAGGGGGGCAGAGCCGGAAAGGAGGAACGGGCTGGCCTCGCTAAGGAAGAGCGGCCACCACCAGACGATTTGCACCGAGGGGAAAGCGCCCGCTTGGACAAGGAAGGGGGTAGGAAAATGAGCGGCGCTGGTAACCCGCGCGCACAAGAGGAAACTACGCTCGACTTTCTCTGCAAGGTTGACTCGCGCAAAGAAAGTGGGCAGCTCCTTTTATAGACGAGGGAGGCGTGCCTCGGCCCGCAAGGCCCGCCCACCCGCTCCGATGATGTCACCAAAATCATGAATGGTTTCTTGCGCTCAGCCTGTAGCAAAGCCGCGTCTGGGAAGAAAGGAGCGGGATGCCGAGCTCTCCTATTGGCTGGCTCCTATGGCATCATCTTCGGCACGAGCGCGCCTTGCTGCTGATGTCTGTTGTTACCTAACCCACATCGCAGTCAATCAAGCCAAGTTTGGGTATATGTAAAACCACTCATTTAGCTTTTCTTCCTGGGTTGCATGGCTGTGGGCACGCGCTTGCCACCCCCCCCCCACCGCCTCCCTTAAAAAATAAAATAATAGCTCCGGTGAGAAATGAAGCGTTTCCGAAGAGGTCAGAGAATCTGCCAACGCAAGAGTTCTTAAGTAGGATGCAGTTGCTAAGAAAATAACCGAGAGGTTCATTTAAGGTAGCTTTTCATTCATAACAATGGGGGCGACAAACGCGGTGTGTCTGTCTTCACTGCGCTTGGAAGGGCAGTCGCTTCGCCAGCACAGAAGTGAAATCTAGCTATGCGTTCTAGCTACACCTACTGTCCGGTTATAATTATTTTCAACAATGACAATAGGCGAAGGATTTGAACAGCAACCAGCTGGAAATACGCAAGTGATATTACCCTTTCGCCTCGAACTGTGTAGTAAGGAGTGGGAGTGAAAAGATGGCTGCTATTTTTGGTTTTCCTACTCTGCCTAAGATTGATTTTTAAAATAATCCATGGGAACGTGAAAGGAGGCAGTGGCTTTGCAGGATCATAAATTTACTGGGCTGAACTGCTTTCTCCTCTGCCTTGCCCCCCCCCCCCAAGAATGGGATTTATTTTTAATATGCTTACAATATGTGGGAGTAAGGAATAGTTTTTGACGTTGTTCCTCAGTTTTCCCACGAGATTGAATCTCTGAGGAACCCACAAAGCTATCAGTTTGATCATTAGTCTGTCTAGCTCAGCTGTGGCTGATGGGAGCTGGGCTCCATCAACCCCATAGAGGGCAGCAGGTTCCTTATACCTACACGGACTGGCAGTGACTCTCCAAGGTTTAAGAGAAGAATTCTTCCCAGCTCCAGCAAGAGACGCTGGGGATTGAATCTGGAAACATGCACCCTAAATCTACCTCTGAGCTACTGCCTTTCTCCCCCAGCTCACAGATACGAAAGTTTGAGGTCAAATCCTTTATTTTCCACCAGTAAGTAAACAGCACCTGCTTCCTGGTACCCAGAACAGCCACACAGCTGTGTTGTTGTGAAGATATCCCAGCTGAATGTAGGAATGAGCTGCCTTAGCACATCATTTCATTGTGGGTCGCCATAGAACAGAAGATCACAGCAAGGCCAAGGTGCCTATGGTTTACATATGTGTTGTGAGAAGCCCTTGAAGGCTGTGTGCTGTTGTTTGGCTCTGAAGCTTTTCTGCAGTGCCACAGGAAGGAACTGCAGCACAGAAGCCCTTATGTAAGCTTGTGGTTAGCTCTAGAATGTCTGTTTGCAAATGAAGAGGCACCATGAAGCCAAAATAAACCATCAGTCCCAACAGCCCTTGCCTCTGTGTCTTCTTGGCCCCACCAGGAAAAATGCAGCAATTGGCATAAAGGAGAGCTGTGGAAAGGGGTGACTCTTGGCATTTGCCTTCAGGCCTGCAACATTCATGTTTACTGTTCTACTTGGTGATGAGTCCTCTGACATGCCTCTGAATTCCTTGCTGCTTGCCCTCCTATCATCACCTGGCTGCAGCTGTGCCAGTTTGATTTTTTTTCTACTCACCCACCTACCTCTGGGACTGTGGCCGCAGCTTCTGCAATTTCTACTGCATATAGCGACACTGCAATGGATTCCCTTTGCTGCCTGCCATGTATGCTCCAGCAGTTAACATGGGGCAGGTAGATCATTCAGCAGCATGTTAGTGCTCCCTGGGCAGTTATAGGAATTGTGGAAATGGCTAGCAGCACACCTGGAAAAAAAGCAATGAGGTCTCCAGGTGCACAGAAATGTGTGTTTTGAGCCCCATGCACTCCTTTACTTCTTGCATCCAATGGATTTCTCCCTCCCCCCTCCTTCCCTCTTTCTAGATTTAGTTAGCAGTAGTCTACAGGTGATCAAAGAAGAATAAGCCTTTTAAAAATCTGCATTTGGAAGCCCCTGTTTGTCTAGCTTGCAGCTGATCAAAGCTGTAGGCCATGCTGGTGAAAAGATATGTTTATTTAAGTAAAATAGATGTCCAGCTCTATAATCCCAAGAAGCTCTCAAAGCAACTTATGGACAAGATCCTCCAGAAAAAAATTCTTCTAACTTCCTTTGCATGATAGAAATTCAGTTGTGGAAGTTTTTTCCTGCCATGAAGACACAGCGATAGAGAGCTCCGCCTGTTGAATTGCATGTGCATCATGGAGCTGTTTAAGGTGTGGGATTCCTGGAGTTTCTTTGAATGTTCAAATCAAATGTTTGAAAAGCCATTCAAAGCTTTTTGGGGGGAAATGTTTCAAAAAACCCTGAGCAATTTTGGAGCAAGCAGGAGGGCACCTATTCGTACCTCAGTCCCTTCTTGTTGGCATGAACCCAATCACCATTGTACAAGCGGGAAGGAAGCAGGACCTTGTGAAAAACTGATAACAGCATGTAAAATATGATTGATGTCATATACCCTGAGTGGCAGATTAATATTTAAATGGCAGAAAACACTGAGACAGGTGGACAGACAATGCACAACCATATATCAGAAAGACCGTTTAAAAAAACAGAAGTAAAAGGTAAAGGGACCCCTGACCATTAGGTCCAGTCGTGACCAACTCTGGGGTTGCAGCGCTCATCTTGCTTTATTGGCCAAGGGAGCCGGTGTACAGCTTCCAGGTCATGTGGCCAGCATGACTAAGCCGCTTCTGGCGAACCAGAGCAGTGCACGGAAACGCCATTTACCTTCCCTCCTATCATCACCTGGCTGCAGCTTCCCATTTACCTATTGATCTACTTGCACTTTGACGTGCTTTCGAACTGCTAGGTGGCAGGAGCAGGGACCAAACAATGGGAGCTCACCCCGTCGCGGGGATTTGAACCGCCGACCTTCTCATCGGCAAGTCCTAGGCTCTGTGGTTTAACCCACAGCGCCACCCGCATCCCAAAAACAGAAGCTGGCCAATAAAGGTGTCTCCCCCCCTTTTTTTTGCATCAAAAAGTGGCTTCTATGCAACATTATCTATGTAGAAAGGCTCCCTGGAGCACATTCAAAACAGTGCAAGCATGTAGAAAGCAGCACAGATGTGGTCTAAGAAATTCCTTAATGCTGGAGTCTATGGCCTTTCTCAGGATCTCTACACTGATGTTTGCAGTGGAAGTTACAGCACTTCTATCCAGTGTAGTTTTGGTTCTTTTGTGTGTAATGCATCTGTTTGCCTGCTCACCTGCTCCTTCCAGTGTTCCCATGTTAGAAGTACAGCCATGAAAATTCAGCCTCTTTCCTTAGGTTATTCTGGGGCAGTTATGCTATCCTTAGGGTTGCACGTGCATGATTTGGTGTCAGCCTTCCACCTAGGCTCTCTCCACATTTGGAAAATGTATTTGGGAGAATTAGACAATTATTCCCATTGCCTTTGCTTGTAAACAAAGCAAGCATGCAAAAGGCTGATTTGCCATAATCGGGGTTCTTTTTAGCAAACTGGGTTCTCCTAGCATTCTGTCCAGCTGCACAGATTATGAACACAAAACACCCACTGAACAAACTACCACACTCACCTTTTCAGCCAGTAAGAATGGGCATGGAAGAGCTTTCTTAAGCAATGGCCACAGTTTCAGATTTGCTTTTACTGGAAATACGAGGCACTAGTCAGAATTGAGAGCCCATGTGGAACAGTGCTGGGAGCACCTGATGACACCTGGGGATAGCCAATGTCCAATTATCTCTTGGCCATGTCCCTTTGATTACCAGCAGTTGAAAATGTTGGGGGGTGGGGTGGGGAAGGATACACAAGCATACATATATGTGTGTGAATGTGCATGCAATATGGAATTGAATTCAATGAACAGAGAAAATACAACGGAGGGGATACTGCTTCGAAATCCAGAAATCTAAAGTCCATGACTCTAATTACACCCTATCACCCTTTCATATAAATATTGTTGTGATGTAAATGGGAAATTCTCTTTATTCTGGATGTATGTATGTTGGACAGTCGGAATTTGTGGCATCCAGCAGCTCTCTTTCTGCACACACTAATAAAAATTCTGAGTACACTTAATTTTAATGGTTAACAATGAGACCTTTCAGCTCAGAGACATCAGATGTCTTAAAATAATTAAGTAATGAATAAGCCTTATGATACCCTCTTTTTACCACAAAGGATAATTTTGTGTGTGCAGTGGTGCCCTGAAGGGCATCAGTGCAGTTTATAGCAACAGAGGTGTGTTGTTTTTTTTTAAAAAAAATTGTTTCCTTGGCTAAATCAAACAACCACAAGCTTCAGCTTTCCAAGCATGGATGTCCCCTAAGATCAGGCACTTCGATAAATCAAGGTGAGTGAAATATTGAGTGCATAACTAGCAATTAAATTTATATTCCACCTTCCCTAAAAATTCTCAGTGAAAATAGCTGCAAAACAGTTTGGATTTCTCTAAAACATGGAGAAATATGAACATAAAAAAGTGAAGACACCTGCTTTTGTTTTACTATTGGTGCAAGCTTGTATCTCTGCCTCTAGCATATGTAGACTTAGATTTTGGCTAATCTTAAGAGGGAGAGAAAAAGAGCAAATATATTACATTGGGCAAGCAATCCAAACTTTCAACCTGCACTTCTGGAAGTGGCTTGGAATAAGGCAGAGGTTTCCTTATGCACTTCTGGAAGTAGCTTGGAATAAGGCAGAGGTGTCCTTCTGCTCAAGAGGCTCTGCCACTGCCAGAGGTTGCCAGTGTAAACCCCTGAAATGTGGCAAAGCGGAGATCCTAAGCCAATCCAGCTACTGGCAAGTTGGCTGATGTGAAACTGGTGCAGCAAACTTACAGACTTTTCCTCCCCTATACTTCCTCCTTAGGTGGTCTGAGGGGTGAGGCTCTGCACGCAGCAGTTCTCCAGCACTCTCTTAAAAGTTACTGCTGCCCGGCAGGGATTAGGATTGCCTTTAAAGTGGGCCAGTCCTAAGCAATTTATGAGTCAAACCATCACCTTGAATTGCTCCTGATGAAGATTTTATAAAATGAGCTTGGAGACTCCTCTGCACACTGCTCTTCCTAAGGTTGCAAACCTACAAGGATTTGCATGGGAATAAATTGCATTCAGGGCTGGCCCTACCATTAGGCAGACAGTGAGGCAGTTGCCTCAGGTGGCAGAGGTCAATGGTCAGGGAACAACAGCAATATGTCAGAGGACAGAGTGCCACATGGCCTACACTGTGCCTACTAAGAGAGCCTGCTAGGCTCATGTGTGGTGGCAGAGGCTGTTCTGTCACCAGAGCCAAAATAAGATTCTGTTGCCAATCTTGTCAACTTCTGTATATTTGGAGAAGTGGCACCATCTTGTCCTTTGTCTCAGGCAGCAAAATTTCTTTGATAGCTCTAGTCACACTGAGGCTTACTTTTGAGTCGATACGTATGGGACCGCAGTACAGTGGTACCTCGGGTTACAGATGCTTCAGGTTACAGATGCTTCAAGTTACAGACTTCACTAACCCAGAAATAGTACCTCAGGTTAAGAACTTTACCTCAGGTCAGGATGAGAACAGAAATCGTGAGGCGGTGGCGCAGCGGCAGCGGGAGGCCACATTATCTAAAGTGATACGAACAGTTTCAGTTCAGTTAAGAACGGACCTCCAGAATGAATTAAGTTCTTAACCTGAGGTACCACTGTATAAAAGAGACAGTTGTGACTCCCCTAGAGATCCTGGTTTCTCCTAACGAGCCTTTACCAATCACAGATTCAACTCTTGATTGGTCATCCCTGTTCCTCTAGGCCAGGCATAGGCAAACTCAGCCCTCCAGCTGTTTTGGGACTACAGCTCCCATCATCCCTAGCTAACAGGACCAGTGGTGAGGGATAGTGGGACTTGTAGTCTCAAAACACCTGGAGGGCCAAGTTTGCCTTTGCCTGCTCTATGCATATCAACCAAAGGAGATCTATATAAAGAAGAATCCCCACCCCTAAGTCAGGAATGGGGCACCTTGGTCCCTATGTAAGTAGGCTCTCATCATCCGTCATGGATTCTTTAGCTGAAATTCCTGCATGACAGGCGGTTAGACTAGATTACTCTTGGGACCCCTTCCAACTTATCTCTGTCCATTGGCTGGAGCTGACAAGAACTGGAGTCCAACAACAGCTGGAAGGCAGCAGGGTCCTCACCCATGCCCTAAGTTGTTATTTAGACTACCAGTTGCCATGCTGTTATGCTGCCTCTTTTTACTTGACTCACTGCACTGCCTGTCAAAAGTCAACTGGTCACAGCTCCACCTCACCCTCAAATGTTAGATAACAGTAGCTAATAACCCTTCAAGACGGTCCATTGCCATAGGCTGAAGCCACAGATAATATTTTAGTTTTCACAAAGTACATATTATTTAGCCTTCGTTTCGATAAAGAAAACATATGCCTATAAAGCACAATTTACAACATCCATATTTGTCTTATTCAGGTTTTAAAAGTTGCCCTCACCAAAAAGCAGAAAACAAATAAAAAACGAAACAAAATTGACATTTTATGTCCCACCAAAACCTGACACTTTGTGCATGAAAACTGTTCTGTATTCAGCAGCGCTAGAATTCTGCGTTTTTCTCTTTATCAGCCTGGGCCGTTTCCTTTGAGTCTGGGATCTGATTGGGATCCTTTGTTCTTGATTTTTCAAGTACTACACTGAATGAAGGCTGCTGAGTGATTAATCTGACTGACTGAGACCAGAGAGAGTGCAAGGCTGGAACAGCTATTTCAAGTTAACTCCCACACTGTAGGGAACAGTTTTGCTCCCTAATAGCAGAATATTTGTTAAAAGTAGAGTTTTGTAAGACAGGGAGGGGCATTCCCACGAGTTGTGGAACCTGCGAAACTATTTATGACACAAATGGAAATCTCTCTGATCTAAGACAAATACTCTTATTTATGATGCCACAGAGTCAGGGCTGACTCATCTATAAATCATCTGTTTTTCTAAAACCCAGAGTGCACTGTACACTTGGTGAATGGGTCACCTGCTTCCATGGCCACATATCCCATTTATTATTTTGCTATGTTTCACCTAAACATACTAGGAAAGTTGGCAAAGGATGACCTACTATAGTTTGTGCTAATAACCCAGCCAGATGGGCGACATATAAATAATAAATTATTATTATTATTATTATTATTATTATTATTATTATTATATGTTTCTATGCACCAGGGCAATGCAGACTGCTCAGCAATAGTACTAAAATGCCTGGCCATGTGCAGAATAGTTGAACAACTCAGCCACCAAACAAATTCAAATTTACACATATATTTCCCCCTTATGAAAGGGTGGACAACCTTTTCAGCTTATTAGAAAGACAGCAAGAGCAGATAAGAATTTCATATTTAAATTGGATGGTTAAAAAGTTAGAAAGAAATTCACTCTTATACAATGCTAGTAAAAAGTGGCCACCATTATGATAGGATTGATGAAAAGGGGGTCTTATCCTCTAGGGACCCTGGGATCTGTGCACTGGTCTGTATGTGATCCCTTTGAGTTGAGCCATTCAAGACTACAACAGGGAGGAGAAGAAGAAGAAGAAGAGGAGGAGGAGGAGTTTGGATTTGATATCCCGCTTTATCACTACCCGAAGGAGTCTCAAAGCGGCCAACATTCTCCTTTCCCTTCCTCCCCCACAACAAACATTCTGTGAGGTGAGTGGGGCTGAGAGACTTCAGAGAAGTGTGACTGACCCAAGGTCACCCAGCAGCTGCATGTGGAGGAGCGGAGACGTGAACCCGGTTCACCAGATTACGAGTCTATCGCTCTTAACCACTACACCACGCTGGCTCTGGAGAAGGAAGAGGCAGGATTGTCTCTCTAGGGTTCAGCATGGCATCACCTCCCAGGCAGCCCATTAGTTCCTCCTGACCTGGGTTTCAAAAGTCCCAGGTCAGGCAACAACAGCAGCAAGAATACTCATTGCAAAGTATTGGAAGACACAAGAACTTCCCACACTGGAGGAATGGCAGATGAAACTGATGGACTATATGGAACTGGCGGAAATGACTGGTAGAATCCGTGACCAGGGAGAAGAGTCGGTGGAGGAAGATTGGAAGAAATTCAAAGATTATCTACAGAAACACTGTAAAATTAAAGAATGTTAGAGTGATGTTGGATTGAAAATAAGTGGTTTCCAGCTGTACAGGATCTAGAGTTATAGATAGACTAAGATTAAGGATTAGGATTAAAGAAGTTTAAGGAAATGGAAATTTGGCTTTTAAGAGGCAAATTTTCATGTTATATTATATTAAGATTAAAGATTGGGATTAAAAAAGAGGGAAAGAAATTGCTGGACAAACAATTTGAACTGGAATACAAAAGAGGGAGGTATGGGGAGGTCCAGAAAATAAGTAAATTTAAAGATGGAAATGAAAAGGTGATATTGTTTTTAACTGTTCTCTTTTTCTTGTATTTTTTTTTTGTTCTTTTCTTTTTCTTTCTTTTTTGGATTATGTATTGTGCATTTTTGAATTGTGTATTTTTCGTTTATGTTTTTCTGTTTAATCTTTTATTGAAACCTTAATAAATATCATTAAAAAAAAAAAAAAGTCCCAGGTCAGGGAAAGGTCTATGTCTGGGTAAAAGCCAATCTTTGGTCTTGTCTATGTAGGTCTCATATTGCTGCTTTGGTATCTCTGCCTGTTGATCCCTTGCATCCCTTCTTGTAAGCAAAGTGCTATATCGTACGTTGTAACCTTGACATACACACCTTGACAGGAGAGGATAGTGAGTTGTGATCACCAATGGGTGACCTAAGCACCAACATGGGTCCAGTTAAGGGAATGGAAGAGCCATTTTGTCATGCTTTCACCAATGGCTCTTTTCAGATGGCACAGTGGGAATGATAAAACCTGCACTTTGGAGCATGGTGAAGCAATTGCACAACTGTTTTGCTTCATGTGCAAATGCATTTTGTATCTGCCCTACCAACATCATATAAGAATACCATATAAATCCCCCTCTCTCTATATTTTGCTATTGGTCTCTATCCCACACAAATAGGTTCCAACACTTGCTTAAGTATAATTTTCTGGGTTACAATTTGGGAATAGTAACACTCATTTACAGGTAGCCATCCCAAAACATTCCAAGAAAAATGCCGGGAAAAGCTTCCAGTTGATGAGAGCCCATTCTCATTGCTTTTTCAGTGTGCGGCATTTAGGATAGTTTTGCAATGGAATTCCAAAAGACAAAAACCCCACTTCTGTAGACACAATTTACATCTCAGCACAAGCCAAGGTGACTGGAAGTCTATTTTCACATATCAACAGAGTAATGTGGTTGTGTGAATATGCCTTTGAACCTTTTGTAAGAATGAAAGTGCAGATAGCTAAAGCATTTTAACTCCCTGGATTTATTGTATTGGAATCTTTTTCAAAGGCAATTCATAACTTTCAGATATAAAATAATACAAGTAGCTACTCATTTTGCTGGCAGCGCATCACAGCATTTAAATTATCTAGAGTTTCATTCTTACAGAAGACTCACAGCAGGCGTTTCCTGATTCTTGTGCTGCTATATTTTTCGCCATACATTGACCGCACATTGCTGCAAGCAAGAAAGACGTATAAAACGACTCTGGAAAGGGCTCAGCAGGACCCATGTCTTTAAGAAAGCGGGAACCAGAAAGCACGTTGCGCT
This sequence comes from Podarcis pityusensis, assembly GCF_964106645.2. Classification (NCBI taxonomy): domain Eukaryota; kingdom Metazoa; phylum Chordata; class Lepidosauria; order Squamata; family Lacertidae; genus Podarcis; species Podarcis pityusensis. Next base: position 90,306,217 of record NC_138026.1, on the reverse strand, counting down.
TGCCACATGCAGACCATGAAATGCATCATTTTTGGGGCGAGTAATCATGTTCCAGGCCATAACGTACAGAGCTACTTGCCAAGTGTAATGCCACCTTTGTGCTGTGAGACTCTCAGCACTCTCAGCTTTCTACTCCTGCTTCCAGCAACATGGCTAGGGTGCTCTATATCAGGGTAGGCAACCTAAGGGCCGTGGGCCGGATGCGGCCCAATCGCCTTCTCAATCCGGCCCACGGACGGTCCGGAAATCAGCGTGGTTTTACATGAGTAGAATGTGTCCTTTTATTTAAAATGCATCTCTGGGCTATTTGTGGGGCCTGCCTGGTGTTTTTACATGAATAGAATGTGCGCTGTTATTTAAAATGCATCTCTGGGCTATTTGTGGGGCATAGGAATTCATTCATCCCCCCCCCCCAAAAAAAATATAGTCCTGCCCACCACATGGTCTGAGGGACGGTGGACCAGCCCACAGCTGAAAAAGGTTGCTGACACCTGCTTTACAGCAGGGTTTCCCAAACTTGGGACTACAGTTCCCATCATCCCTAACAGTTGGTCCTGCTAGCTAAGGATGATGGGATTTGTAGTAAAAAAAAAAAAACAGCTGGTGACTCAAGTTTGGGAAACCCTGCTCTATAGCAATAAGAGGCTCACTTGGCAGGTGAAGGACTCTTTTGGTTGCTTCCAGTGGCAAGTACAACCTATGCCTTAGTAATTTTACATGAACTCTTCCCATGTAAGAAGAGTCCTGCTGGATGAGACCAAAGGCCCACCTGATCCATTATCTTGTTCTCACAGTAGCTTATGGAAAGCAGCAAACAGGACATGAGTGCTACACTACTCTCCCCCAGTTGTGATTCTTAGCAAGTGGAATTCAGGAGCATCAATAGCTGTCATGCTCAATAGCCATATGCAGCCTCATTCTTCAGGAATGTATCTACCCCGCTTTTGAAGCCATCCAAGCTGATGGCCATCAGTACATCTTTTGGTAACAAATCCCCCAAATTTAACTATGTACTTGGTAACTGTAATCTTCCATACAGGTACATAGGAGCAAAGTGGTATTTGGACCAATGGACTTTACCCCTGTGAAGGAAGCAGTCAACATTCTTATAGCGCAGAAAGTGATTTTAAGGAACGTTCCTGAGTAATAAAAATGTACAGTGTGAAGCACCTCTCTGCACATGGGGCTTAACACCTCATGCTAACCATGCAGGGAATAATCTTGCCTTCCTCATCCCGGTGTCTTCCAGATGATTGGGGACTGATGGGTGTTGTAGTCTAAAACATCAGGAGGGTGTCAGGTAGGGCAAGTCAGGCACAATCCCTTGGAAATAACAGAAGTATGTCCTTATTCTCCCAATAGTAGGTGGCAGAGCCATCGCTTGGAAACAGCACTGATGCAGGGATTGCCGTGTGAAGACAAAGAGCAATGCTGATGCAGGAAGTGGCACAACTTCTGGCATCACAACTGAAATAGAGGTGGCTGATGGAAGAAAGGGAACCCAACACTATAGACGCAGATATGCTTTAAGAGGGACTGGAAGACATAGGTTTTTGAGTAACCTCTTAGTGCAGACTACTTTCCCCCCACCCTCCTGCTTCATTTCTTTTGAATTCCCAGACCAGTATACACCATTGAATCCCATTGTGAGGTAAATGCTGAATGGGAAAGAATAGTAGAGCCTTGCCCAGTATATCCTGCCTTTTGAGACTTTATGAGCCATAAATGTTTGTTACTTGGTTGCAACATGCAGGAAATTTGCTCCCCAGCTGCTGGGGTACAATGGCCCCTACCAGTCATATTTCTTGGTTTATTTGGATGGTTTAAGTTCTGCCCTTTGCAAAAGCTGCACGGCAGCTTACAAGAAAGCAAACAGCTAATGGCACACAAAGCCCATAAAAACAACACAATCCTTTAAAAACACATCGCAGCAAATCGCGGAATAGCAATTTTGTAGTAGTGACGGCACATGCATGTGCATGTATGTTATCTCACTCACATGTATACAAACATCTTCTCTCCCACACAGAGTCTTAGATTGCTGGTGATGCCTTCCTTCTGCATCTGGTAGCCCTGAAGTGAAACTTGTGGGACTCACAATACATTTAAAGCACATCCCCTCAAGAATGCTGGGAACTGTAGTGTAACCCTACACAGAGCTCAAGTTAACAGAACCCTTAACAAACTCCGGTTCCCAGGATACTTTGGGGTGTGCTTTTTTACATGTATGGTGTGTTTGCAGCTGGAGAACAAGATGTTTCTGGTCCCTAAGAGGTTCTTTAATTTGTTGTTGCTGCTGCTGCTAGCTGCAGCTTCATTGAACTGCCTGAGATGGGGGTCACACAAAGGCAGCTCACGCCCTTATTTACCCCAGTATGAAAGACATGGACCTAGTCTGCTCTCCTACAGCTCAGCAAGGCCGATTGTACCTGAACCACTCCCTAGCAACTTTATCCAGCCCACTGTGCATTGCCTTACCAAATGCTCTCCTAGTTACAGAGTGTATCAGTTTATTTAATTCGCTGGGGGAGGGGGGGAGGGGTCTCATGGTGTCATACTTTCCAGTTACTTTCCGCAGAACCTCTTTAAACCGATCACATTTCACAGATGGTGCTTGAATTTCACTGCCGCCTGTGGAAAAGAAATGGCCAATCAAGGCTTCCCTCTCCTTCGTGGAGTCAGTGGAAGCGAAGAGGTACAAGTGGAACAGAGTGAACTTAGGATGAAAGATGTCACAGTGACTGGGAAATGCACCTCACAAGCTGCGTATGAGAAAGGCTTGCTACTTTTCTTCTGGGTTGACATCTCTGCGAAGGTGAAGTGGTGCTGGGGACAGCTGGACTTGCTGAATTTCTGCCTGCCGTGCAGCTGTGTTAAAGACCTGGCGATTATGCTGGGAAAGAGACACCATTTCAGTAAGGAAAGGGGGATCACAGAAGGCTGATATTATTAGAGGCAAAAGCAGGACAGTACCTGGAGATAATTCTCCAGGGCTCATGCCAGCTAAGCTCAGCAAGTGAAGTTCTTCCTAGCACAGAGATGCAATGAAAGAAAGGACCTTTTATATCCGACATTGCACCTAATTAAAAGGTACAGCAGCCTTGCTAGAGGGGCTTGGGAGGAGGAAACCCTAGGCATGTCCTAAGTTAAAGCATATTTCCATAGCTTTTGTCAAAAGTTGACAGGTGCCCCGTTACCACTTTCAAGAACTATATTTTCCAAATGCATGGAGTGGTCAGCAGTAGAATAGCCAAGCATTTCCTGATTCCATGGAAGAGCCTATGTGCAGACAGTAGAAAGGGTGTGGTCCTGTTCACACACTCCACTGACTGTAAAAGGGAAGGCTAGAAAGTGCTATTCTGCTCCCCACTCCAGATACAGTGGTACCTCTGGTTAAGTACTTAATTCGTTCCGGAGGTCCGTTCTTAACCTGAAACTGTTCTTAACCTGAAACTGTTCTTAACCTGAAGCACAACTTTAGCTAATGGGGCCTCCTGCTGCTGCCATGCCGCCGGATCATGATTTCTGTTCTCATCCTGAAGCAAAGTTCTTAACCTGAGGTACTATTTCTGGGTTAGCGGAGTCTGTAACCTGAAGCGTATGTAACCCAAGGTACCACTGTATTCCGTGGCTCTCCATCCACTGGCTCTGCTGAGAGAAGAGCGCCTTTTGGCTCCTCCTCTCTTTGAACTAATTCCATTACAGTCCATTCCATTACAGTCTGTAACCTCGGGTTGCAGACGCTTCAGTTTACAGACTCTGCTGACCCAGAAATAGTACCTCGGATTAAGAACTTTGCTTCAAGATGAGAACGTTAGCTAAAGTGGTACCTCAGGTTAAGTACAGTTTCAGGTTAAGAACGGACCTCCAGAATGAATTAAGTTCTTAACCCGAGGTACCACTGTATAAGAAATTTGCAATGCAAAAAATTGATGGTTAGTAATGATTTCCCCCCTCCTCCTTCTCCATCCCGCTTTCCTTTTGTGCCACGTCTTTTAGATTGTAAGCCTGAGGACAGGGGTGTCGTCTTCCTCTTCTCCTTCCTGTTCTAAGAACTTTTTCGGCTAAAAAATACTTCTAATTAATGCATAAGAATAAAGGTGAGAGCAGAGCTAGAGAAAGCAAGTGGTGCCACAACGACTAAGATCTAGAAGCTGGGAAGTCCTGGGTTGAGATCTCACCTTATCCACAAACTCATGACGTAGCCACAGAAGGAAACTATTCTTATTCCAGTTGCATTGTGGAGATGATATTTATTTAATATGACAAGGCTGTTAAAGCACATCCTCTCTCATTAAAGAATCATGGGAACTGTGGTTTGTTAATGGTGCTAGGAATTGTAACTCCGTGGGGGGGGGGCTATACTACAGTTCCCAGGATACTGGGGGGAATGTGCCTTAAATGTATGGTGTGTACACAGCTTTACTCCCAATTAAGTGCATAAAGATAAAGGTAAAGGTACCCCTGCCCGTACGGGCCAGTCGTGTCCGACTCTAGGGTTGTGCGCCCATCTCACTTAAGAGGCCGGGGGCCACCGCTGCCCGCAGACACTTCCGGGTCACGTGGCCAGCGTGACGAAGCTGCTCTGGCGAGCCAGCACCAGTGCAGCACACGGAAACTGTTGGGAAACTGCCAGGGAGACAAAGTCCATCATGGCCCCCAAGCCGCCTCTGGACGTCCATCGATCTCCCGTAGATACAGTATCAGCAATTAGCGACACAAGCTCCAGAAATAGCCTGCCACATTCCAGAACTGGTGCACGCTCTATCAGCAGATAATGCACAGCGAAAGATGCACGCAGGAGAGTATTATTTACAAGTTTATTCAGCGTTGGTCAGAACAAAAAAAAAAACATGACTGCCAGCTTCAGTGTCTCTGACACAGAGAGAGAAACAAAAGCATAGACACAACATAAACTTCCTGTGAACAGGAAATACGCAGACTCTGTGACTCACAAAGCCTGCTCCCTTTTAAGGTGGAACGGAAATATCCTAACATCCTCCCCCTTTCCATGTAACCTGTAGTACCTGTGGTTCAACCCAATTGCAACCTTTGTACGTAAACCTTAAGTTGTTCTCTGTTAACAACCTTAGACAACAGATCAGCAGGAATTTCATTTCTTGCCATGTAGGACACCTGAATGAGTCCTTTCTGAATACACTCTCTTGCACGATGTAGCTTAATCTGCAAGTACTTGGTTCTTTGCTTGCAACTCTCTGAGTTCAGCAAAGCCAAACAGGATCTATTGTCTTGATACACTTGTATAGGACATTTCACAGAAACTCTGATGTCCTTAAACAGTTGCACCAACCATTCACAATCCATGAGCGAAAATGACAGAGCATTGAGTTCTGCTTCACAGGAACTTAGGCTCACTGTCGTCTGCTTCTTGCACAGCCAGTCAAACAGACAGTGGTTGTACATGTAGCATACTCCAGAAGTGCTTGTACCATCCGTGGTGTCACTTCCAAAACTTGCATCTGCAAAGATTTCAAGACCTCCAGTCTTCTGACTGGTGAATCTCAGCCTGTAGTGCATAGTCCCTTTCAAATAGCGGGCTATGCGCTTCAGAGCTTTCCAATCCTGAACAGTAGGATTGTTGGCATGTCTGCTAAGCAGGTTAGTGCATACAGCAATGTCAGGTCTTGAGCATCTAGCAATGAAATTCAGCTTGCCTAGAATGCATCTGTACAGCGTAGCGTCAGGAAACGCTTCAGCAGTACTATCTACCTGGTAACCTGTCACCATCGGTGTGTCTGCTGGGTTTGCATCAACCAAATTCAACCTGGTTAATACATCAGCAATTTTCTGTGTTTGGTGTACCAGAAAATTACCTGCTTGGTCCCTCTCCACCTGCAGAGAAAGATAGTTGGATACCTCACCAAGATCCTTCATGTCAAAGTGCTCCTTCAGTTGAGCTAGGGTGCTTTGGTACAAAGCCTGATTCTTCCAAAACATCAGAAGATCATCAACAAAACATAAACAATACAGTTTGTTTTGCCCCTCCTCCTTGACAAACACACATGGATCAGCTTTGCCCTGGTGAAAACCTAGAGAAAGCAATGTCTCAGTGAGCTTTGTGTTCCAACACCTGGCACTCTGCTTGAGACCATATAAGGATTTCCAAAGTTTACAGACCATTCCCTTCTGTATCTGCATTCCATCAGGTGGAAGCATATACAGCTCCTCCCCCAAAATCCCGTACAAAAAAGCTGTATTAATGTCATGATGGGAAACATGCAGTTTCTCCTCTGCAGCTATCTTGAGCATCAGCCGAATGCTCTCATACTTGACGGTGGGCGAGTAGGTCTCGTGGTAATCCTGTCCTGGTACCTGTGAAAAACCTCTGGCAACCAATCTGGCTTTGTGTCTGACAACCTTGCCATTCTGGTCTGTCTTGGCCTTGAAGACCCATTTGCTGCCAACCAGTCTCATTCCTGGGACAACCGGTACCAGTTCCCAAGTTTGGTTCCTGTTCAAGGAATCAACTTCAGCCTTCATGGCATTAAGCCAAGGCTCACCATCTTTAGAGGTAAACTCTTGAACCTCTTTGAAGCTTGAAGGTTCCCATACCTTCTCTGAGCTACTAAGAACAGCAGTTGCCGTCTTAGCAAACTCATCAGCAAATCTCTTTGGAGGTCTGCCTTTGGTCGCCCTTTCAGATCTGCGTACTAGACGCAAGTCTTCTGGACTCATCTCCTCCTTCTTAGGAGAAAAGTGACCAATGGTGAACAGTGGTTGTTCCAGTTCATTGTCAGACGCATCAGATGGTCTGACTGAGGCCTTTGCGCTCTTGTAGTCTGCTGTGCCATCACTGTCGCTGACACCAGCAGCAGCGCCGCCCACTGAACTGGAATCCGAACTCTGATCATCATCATCATCATCGTCCTCAGCTTCCTCTTCTGCCTCAACATTATCTGCTTTCTTGACATCACCTTCATCCTCCTCTGGGTAACTCTGGAAAATTCCCACATTTTCCCCCCACTTAGGATTGTGGACTTAGAGTCAGTCATCCATACCCTGTATGCACCTTTTTCGTACCCCATGAACAAACCATGTGCCCCGTGAATGCATCCTGCATGAAGAACTTCGTTAGTTTGTGCAACACAACAAGAATCAACATTAGACACAACAGCACCATTGTCACCATAAGTTATACAGAACAATCCATCTATAAACTTTGCATGCAAAATGTCCTCTTTGCCTTTCCTGATGACACAAACGCTCCTCTTGAAGGAAATCTCAAAGCCACGCCCAGTCAGCTGTGGGACACTGAGCAAATTGTCTGCAGCACCTGGAACATAAAGTACATCTTTGATGGTTGTGTGCAGACTTGCCAGTCTCACAGTCCCTTCTCCTGCGATTCGGAACGTCTTTCCGTCAGCCAGGTGGATCTCACCATCTTGAGGTTTGAAGGAGATAAAGAGATGCCGGTCTTTTGCCAAATGGCGGGTGCATTCAGAATCTACACTAAATCTGGCCTTGGCCTTTGGAGCAGCTTTTGCAGCAAGCAAAACCTTGTTTTCCACCGGCGTGGGCTTTTGCTGCTTGCCCCCCTGCTCCTAGCCATCAGACTTGCCTTTAGCCTTTGGTGAAGCTGTGCCAGCAAACAAAGCCTTATTTTCCACTGGCGTGGGCTCTTCACCCCCCTTCTGCTTCGGGCCATCTGCAGGCATCGGTCTCTGTTTACCTCTGGCCTTCCGGCCTCTGCAAAGGCGATGACCTTGGTTCTCACAAGAAACAGAGCTCTCAGCTGCCGACTCCTTGGCTCCCCTGGAGGCTGGAATGCTGCCTGGGATGACATCACAGTCAGCTCCCCCTGCAGCTTGCAACCGGTGCCCTCGGCATCCCTGCATTCACTCTCATTCTGGGAAACAACCAGGACCTCCGATGCAGTCAAACTCTGGGCTGGGATGACTGGCAGATGGGCTATTCCACATCTGACGTGCAGTCGTGGGCATTCCACATCTGACGTGCAGTCGTGTTGCCAGCTAGCGTCTTAATTTCCTCCAGAGAGACGGACAAGACTATTATGTCTATGGCCTTTGAATCTTGGGCCCTCCATCTATCTGTCAGAGGAACTGGAGGGGCTTCAGACACAGTATGCCACACTCCAAACTGACACAGCAAACTTTCACACCATTTTGCCCAGGTCTCATAATTGTGCCGATTTAACTTTGGGCACTCAGCAGCTTCAGAAGCTTGTAAAAACTCCATTCCAGCTCTTCACTTGAGCCGTGAGCCTTATTCACTTCAGAGGCTCCTTATCTTGGCAGCTCATGAATCTTGAGGCCTGCTTGGCTCGACTCCCAGACCAATTAGTCGGCCGGAATTCAAAGAGACTTTACCGCGGCAAGTTTCCCACATACCTCACAGCAGTCTGTTGCAGTCTTACTCTCCTGTAAGTGCCGTGAATCTGGGCCCGAATCCTGTTGTTGGGATACTGCCAGGGAGACAAAGTCTATCATGGCCCCCAAGCCGCCTCCGGACGTCCATCGATCTCCCGTAGATACAGTATCAGCAATTAGCGACACAAGCTCCAGAAATAGCCTGCCACATTCCAGAACTGGTTCACGCTCTATCAGCAGATAATGCACAGCGAAAGAGGCACGCAGGAGAGTATTATTTACAAGTTTATTCAGCGTTGGTCAGAACAAAAAAAAACATGACTGCCAGCTTCAGTGTCTCTGACACAGAGAGAGAAACGAAAGCATAGACACAACATAAACTTCCTGTGAACAGGAAATACACAGACTCTGTGACTCACAAAGCCTGCTCCCTTTTAAGGTGGAACGGAAATATCCTAACAGAAACGCCGTTTACCTTCCCACTATAAAGCGTTCCCTATTTATCTACTTGCACTTAGGGGTGCTTTCGAACTGCTAGGTGGGCAGGAGCTGGGACCGAAAGACGGGAGCTCACCCCGCCGCAGGGATTCGAACCGCCGACCATGCGATCGGCAAGCCCTAGGTGCTGAGGTTTTACCCACAGCGCCACCCGCGTCCCTAATTAAGTGCATATAGGACTGTATATGTGGGACAAGAAGCTACAGTGAGAACTGGATATGGAACAACTGATTGGTTCAAAATTGGGAAAGGAGTACGGCAAGGCTGTATATTGTCTCCCTGCTTATTTAACTTATATGCAGAATTCATCATGCGAAAGGCTGGGCTGGATGAATCCCTAGCCGGAATTAAGATTGCCGGAAGAAATATCAACAACCTCAGATATGCCGATGACACAACCTTGATGGCAGAAAGTGAGGAGGAATTAAAGAACCTCTTAATGAGGGTGAAAGAGGAGAGCGCAAAATATGGTCTAAAGCTCAACATCAAAAAAACGAAGATCGTGGCCACTGGGCCCATCACCTCCTGGCAAATAGAAGGGGAAGAAATGGAGGCAGTGAGAGATTTTACTTTCTTGGGCTCCATGATCACTGCAGATGGTGACAGCAGTCACGAAATTAAAAGACGCCTGCTCCTTGGGAGAAAGGCGATGGCAAACCTAGACAGCATCTTAAAAAGCAGAGACATCACCTTGCCAACAAAGGTCCGTATGGTTAAAGCCATGGTTTTCCCAGTAGTGATGTATGGAAGTGAGAGCTGGACCATAAAGAAGGCTGATCGCCGAAGAATTGATGCTTTTGAATTATGGTGCTGGAGGAGACTCTTGAGAGTCCCATGGACTGCAAGAAGATCAAACGCATCCATTCTTAAGGAAATTAGCCCTGAGTGTTCACTGGAAGGACAGATCGTGAAGCTGAGGCTCCAATACTTTGGCCACCTCATGAGAAGAGAAGACTCCCTAGAAAAGACCCTGATGTTGGCAAAGATGGAGGGCACAAGGAGAAGGGGACGACAGAGGACGAGATGGTTGGACAGTGTTCTCGAAGCTACAAACATGAGTCTGACCAAACTGCGGGAGACAGTGGAAGACAGAAGTGCCTGGCGTGCTCTGGTCCATGGGGTCACGAAGAGTCGGACACGACTAAACAACTAAACAATAACAAGGACTGTATATAGGACTCCTGAGTATATGAGGAATAGGGGACACATAAAACCCACATACTGCAGTGGGTTTAATCGAGCCTAACTCAACACAGGGCCAAACTGCAACTGTGCTTTCAATAGCAGCAGCTACCTTGTTTGGATTATCTATAACGTGCATGAGTCAAAGCACTTTCCACAGGAAGAGAAAGGTTCATGCTTAGGATCAGGTTCTGAACATGCAGGCCAAGGAACATGCAGCAAAACAAACAGAGAGCACCTGCTCTCATGTTTTGATAAGTGAAATGAGTTTGACTTAGGTTTGTTACATGGAAAATAGTTTAGCAGATCACGGTGTTTCGCTGTGATTTTGCTCCAGCAGTCAGGTGAAATTTATTCCTTTAGCAAGGAGTTTGCATCACAGGGCATCTTTGAGGTTCACACTCACTCTTTTTTAACTCTTAAAAAAAAAAAAAAAAAAAGCACTGCGGCATTAGATGAGTAATAGAAAGTCAGTTGCTAGGAAAGGCAACATTTCAGCACTTCAGATGGCAGGGAGCACAATGCTTAGCCCTAGTATATAGCCTCTGCAGTGCCTGATTGACAGCTACAGAATCAGAGAGTACAATCCTCACTGCATTTTGCAATCCCTATCAGCAACACAGCTTGGACTGCATAGCTCAAGATATCTGATCCTGAGAATTCTAAGTGGAACATATTAAGACTTACAAGAGCAATGCTTTGAAGTATCTAACCATGGCTACCATCCTCATTAGAACAGAATTTCCTAAAGTGAGGTGCAGTTAGGGTTGCCATTTTATTGTTTTTTACAGTGGTACCTCAGGTTAAGTACTTAATTCATTCCAGAGGTCCGTTCTTAACCTGAAACTGTTCTTAACCTGAAGCACCACTTTAGCTAATGGGGCCTCCTGCTGCCGCCGTGCTGCCAGAGCACAATTTCTGTTCTCATCCTGAAGCAAAGTTCTTAACCTGAAGCATTATTTCTGGGTTAGTGGAGTCTGTAACCTGAAGCGTATGTAACCTGAAACGTATGTAACCCGAGGTACCACTGTATTTGGTAAGGCAAGTCTCTGGTCCTTTGCCTTTCATAGCAACCAATCCGGTCTTTTGGGATTGTGCATTTTTAGGAATTTTATTGTGTACATTTTTTAATTGTCATAGAATCCTAGAATCATAGAGTTGGAAGGAACCCCAAGGGTCTGTAGTCCAACCCCCTTCAATGCAGGAATCTCAACTCAAGCATCCATGACAGATGGCCATCTAACCTCACCTTAAAATCCTCCATTGAAGGAGAGGCCACCACCTTCCGAGGGAGTCTGTCCCACTGTCGAACAGCTCTTAGCATCATAAAGTTTTTCCTGATGTTTAGCTGGAATCTCCTTTATTGTAACTTGAAGCCATTGGTTCAAGACCTACCCTCCAAAGCAGGAGAAAGCAAGCTCTCGGTCTCCTCTTTTCCAGACTAAAGATACCTAACTCTCTCAACTTTTCCTCGTAAGGCTTGGCTTCTGTTCCTCATAAGATTTTCTTTTAATTGAATTTATTTGTTTGCATTTCATCTTGTTAGTTTGGTTTGTTAAGTGTGCTGAGAGTTGTTAGGAGACCCCTCCCAGAGCTACAATTTCCAGCACCCTTAACAAACTGCAGTGTGTGTGTGTGTGTGTGTGTGTGTGTGTGTAAGAGAGAGAGAGAGAGAGAGAGAGAGAGAATTCCTGATTTTTAATTGTTTTAATTGTGAAGAATAGCTATTATTGTAGGGTGGTGTTGGAAGACACCTTACTTAAAAAATAATGATGATGATGACAGGGACCAAAATGATAAATTTACAATATATACTGTAAATAAGCTCTCAAAAAAAATACTTTTTGACAAAAACACTCGTCCTGTTAGGGCTCATTCATGTGATCAGAAATTGGGCTACCCACTTCATTTTTTAAAATAGCTTCATGGCAGCAAGAAATTGGACAGGTAGCAGATACGGCTGTCACAGGTAGCGATGGGCAGCTATCCCTGGTGAATCAGGGTTTTTATTCATAAAGATGAGGTTGTCTTTCTTTCTCTGTTTTTTGTCGCTTCTCTGTGTGTCTTCTTACTCTAATTACTGGGTAATTACATAATGTTATGTTGCCTGACATACAGTAAAACCATAGGTTCATGACCTTATGAAACAGTTACCCAGCTGAGCTCATTTCAGACCTCTTTTCCACCGGCATTTTGCCGTTAAGCTACAGCCAGGTTTTAATTGTACTTTCTCCCCACCACCCAGTAAAACAAGCATTCCCAATAGAATAGCATTCCCAATAGTGCTCTTCCTTTTTTCAGCCTGGGGAACTTTGAGGCTTGTCTAGCATTGGTTTACCATCTATTCTCTATTAAAAATAGATTATATACCTCCCTTGATAGCGATCAGATGCTCTCCCAACTCTTAGGAAACTCTGTCTTAATTCCTCATTCTTCAACCTTAACTGTAATTGTAAGATAACACATGGGCAACCTCCAGCCCTTCACTGCTCCAAAAATGATTAACATCCCAGTCAGAAGAAATAATAATAATAATAATAATAATTTTTTTATTTAGACCCCCAGGGACTAAGTCAAAATGTTGTTTTTATACCTGAAACCTTTTATACCTGTTGTTTTTATACCCTGAATTATATGTAGTCTTTTTGGCACCAGGGGGAAACCTTTCTGTTTACGCATACCCTCTGAAAAAAACTGGTATCATTTGGGCCTCTCAGTTCTTAAATCAGTGTTTTTATCTCTGGGAGTACTTTATGGATGATGTATGCATGCATTTCTGTTGCTTATGATGTGATGGTTTTATGCCTTATTTTGTATGTGGATTGTTTTTATGATTGATAGTTGTGAGCTACCCAGAGAGTTTTGTGTTATGTGGTGAAATACAGATGCCGCAAACACACACACACACACACACACACACACACACAAATCCAGGGCAGCCTGTCCCGTTTCGCCACCTGAGGCAAAACAGAAGGTGCTGCCCCCCCACCAAGCCTCGCTTACTGAGTTGTGTGGCAGCGGCTTCAGGTGAGATCTGACAAGGTTTTGTAAACTAGATTCTGTTTAGCCTATGTTTATTTGGCCGTTGTTTAGCCCCAACGGTAGAAATGCTTGCATAGTTGTAACCATTATTGTGGCAAACCTTTCCTCTAAGAACTACCTTTTACTAAACATTAAATCTTTATTTGTTTATTTTAAAAATCTAACTAATTTTAAACCACTCCACATCAAAGTCAAGTTTTATGCTACCTGTTTGTCAGAATATTACCTGCCTTGGTGGTTTTCTAATCATTTTAGGCCAGCTTAAAATCTAAATCGATAAAAAATTATAATATGAATCTTTACACTGGCAGCATATCAAGCATAGCCCAGCCAGATGGGTGGGGTATAAATACACCACCACCACCACCACCATCATCATCATCATTTCCCATGTGAAGCAGAAGTTCCTTATCCATTCTCAAGTATGGAGAAATGCTAGTGGGAAGAGTCTTTTTCCATATTATACATGCAAATTGTCCCTTGATGATGATATCAAAGGATGAATATGCGCACATAGCTTCAAACCAAGTTAAAGGTTTGTGGCAGTCCAGGCTGAGAGCTTGTAGCACTGAAGCTTTTTGAAGATCACACTTAAACTCTAATGTCTGAAAGTAATTTTCTCTGCCCCCCCCCCACTTGTCAGAACTTTTACATTGGCAATAGTCTGCACAGATCCTTCTCCACTGCTCTGAGCTGTGTTAATATATGCTTGGCAGGGGGTTGGACTCGATGGCCCTTGGGGTCTCTTCCAACTCTATGATTCTATGATTCTATGAATCAGTTTCTTGCTCAGCTTTACTGCTGATCCCCTCTGTTGCGAAGGGACCTTCACATTCTTCTCTGTTTCTCAGCCATGATGGCCCACAAAGCATATTTTGGACTAAGTGAACCAAATATGGATGTCCTACCCCCCATTACATCTAGCTAGAGGGTCACACTCACGTTGACAAGCACATAGCTCCATGGGCTTTAAAGGAAAGATTCCTGATTTACTCCAAGAGCATACGTATATATATCCAAGATCCCTGGCAAAACCAAGTCAGCTATTGAATTAAAAGGTGGTTACACACACACGCACACACACACACACACACACGTTTCTTTTCAATATGTGCTTGTGGTGATGAGGGGATTCTAATTTGTGTTGAGAACTGGAGGAGGAATTGGTAGACATTTCAGATTAGCATGGAGTAATGTGAGACAAGAGGGAGTATTAAGTTTCCTGGGAAAGGAAGAGGGCATGATTCTTTCATATTAATATTTAGAGATTGACAACCCAATTTTTAGACCATTGAAGAGTAAGTGTTCAACCAACATCAGCTGCTTTAGTCTTCTGGGTTCACAGGGATGTAGACAAGATAAGGCTGAGTACCTCGGATTTAACGTCTATAAAGTCATTCTGTAGCCAGGCTAATCAAGGTGGATGCTAGGTCGCAGTCTCTTCCTGCCTGATGTAACCATAGAAATAACACAAAAAGAAAATTCTGCCTCCACTGTCTTCACTCTAGGGAGACCAGGTGTGTGTGTGTGTGTGTCAGTCCTTTTGGGCTTCACACCAGGCCTCCATCATAGCCCTGAATCCCAAGAATTCACTATTTATTATGCATCTCAGTCAGGTTACAGGTAGGTGACATATTACACTGATTCCACTTATGTGATTACAGCTTTACGCAGATTGCCAAAAACAATAATAATAATAAAAGGGGTGGGAGGGCAGGGAAAGAAACCTGGATCGGCAGTCTGAGATCTCATGGGAACCCTTGTGACTTTCCTAGAGCCTGGTAAGCTCAAAAAGCTATCTGCCTTGTGCTGGGGGTGGGGAGGCCCACTCAGTGCTGGCTTTGGACAGCTAAGGATGCAGGTCCATTCCAGGGATCATCTAACTTTGTGCGATTTTTGCATAAGTGCATGATAGCCAGGACTGTAACCCCGGCGTAAGATGAGATCTACTTGTATTTGAAGGCAGCGAGGTAGTGGAGGAGAAGCACAGCTCTTCATCTCTCTCTCTCTTTAAAAGCAGGAGTGCTGATGTCATCTCAGGGTACCTCACAGACACCCCCACCTTTGCTCTGGCAAGTAAATAAGGTGATAACAAGGCTTTCAAGTTTGTTTGTGACGGATGATAAAGGGCACATTTGGAGAATGAGGAAAGGATTAAAGCTAAGGCTTCACGGCCTTTTCCCAAGATTGGTTTTTGTTTTTTCATGCAAGCAGTTCCAATGGTAAACTGCCTCTTTGCAAAGTTGTTTGCATCTCCAGTTAAGAGATAAAACCTGCATTTAGGTTGGCTCAGGGTCTTTTGTTAAAGCTCAGTGTGCCTGACATGGTGAAGCCATTAGAGGCAGAAGTTAAGTACTGGAGCTCATGTTTGAAAAGCCATTCTTCTCTGGATTTTGCAGCGCAGTTCTCCAGCCAAGTTAAAATGTGTATACCAGGGTAAAATGCATATTATCACCAAAAACAATGTACCAGAATGTGTTAAATGTGGGGAGACTACTTTGCAAAAATATTAGGCAAAATTGCATAGGAAAATGAATATTTTAGGAGAAATTTGCAGTAAAATGCTGATAAACTTTTTTTAAAAAAGATGTGGAAATGTGGAGAGCTGAACTTAAAACTGGGAAATGAGAAATTAAGAGAAACTGAAATTGAGAATCACCCATCTCTATTGCTGTGTTGGTGTACACTCACCTTGGGATGTTAGAATTGCTTGTGTGGGAAGTAACCACTGCACCAGTCTCAGGCATATGACTTCTTCACTTCAAACAAGACCGGGGTGATGTAGGAACAGCTATGCCACAGTGACTGCCATGCTGTGCAAGTAATGAGTGGATTGGACCTGATTTCTTCCAAGAACCACACAAAGAGTTTTTCCACCCTTGTACTGTTGGCAATGCCCTTCTTTATTATTCATGTTCATGCTCCCCATGTGGATGAAAGCAGCCCTCCTGCCCTCAATGTGAATAGCAGAAATGGCTCTGCCAGCGTTCTGAAAATGTGCATCTCGGGGGCTGATTCCCTGCCTAAGTCATATGGGGAGGACTCAAACCGAGGAGAATAAACTGTTACTCAGCACTGACGCAAAAGTGAGGCAATAGGGAGAGCCAGCCTTTCAGCTTTTGTTCAACTTGAAAATTGTCCCTTAAAAAAAACACACCACCAAACAACTGGCCAACTACAGCTATTCACTGCCTGCTTCTGCCTTTTCCCCCTCCTTGTAGCTGTTCCCACATTTCCGTCGCCTGTATGCATACAGCACTGTTTAATGGAAAACATGCTCCCCCTTCTGGAAAGAGAATGAACTGGCAAAAGCAGCAGAATTATATTTCACATCAAAATTACAGGTAGACGTTTGGGCCTCTTAGGAAAACAACCGCCACCATTACCCATTGCTCTATTACAGCTAACTATTAACCTCTTTTCTGTCAGCTGTATCCATGGACTCTCCCTGTTCTGCATTGTTTTAAAAGCAAGAGGGCATTTCTTCTGCAATCACTTAAGAGTCCTATAACATGATGCCAGCTATCATTTCTAACTGAAATGGTCAAGCTATGCACAGCATGGTCTCTTAGTAGTCATGCTCAGGTTTCCACAACACCTATGGATGTGTGCTTGGGTCAAATGGTACTGCTCCCCAGGGGTGCCAACTTGAATAAAATATTGGAGGGGCCCAGGTAAGCCCCACCCCACATAATCAATCACATGATGTGGTGGATGCACAATGTCCATCAACCTGGGGGGGGGGCGGCTCCCTCAAATGTTTTATTGGGGGGCAAAAACCCCTCGGCCCCTGGGAACTGGCTTCTATGCTTCTCCCTAAGAGGCAAAATAGGGGCAGTGCTTATCAGGCATTGATACTAGCTCACTCAGAATTCTGACCTTGAACATTCATATAGTGCCCCCCCCAAAGAAAAATATCAGCGACAGAATGAGCAAATTACCGCTTTATAAAGTGCCCATCCTACAGCATCCAGACTCACGAAATCACTTCTGCATGGAACTCTGCTCTTTTCTGGTGAAGGTCTGGAGCTGTTTCCTTAAAGCACTCTTATTCCCATAAATACCGAAGGAGGAAGATTCACAATAAGGTATTAGTTATAATTAGAAAGATGTACGTCAGCAGCAGAGCCTTCCGCAAGCTAGGAAGTCTTAATGGGATCGTGAGTGACCCTAGATCGTTTCTTGATGTGATCTCCTTTGCCTCCAGTGGAGTTCCACCTGTGCAATATTTGCTTCTAAGAGCCTTAGTAAGTCATCTTGGAGCGATATTGGCTAATTCCAGCTTGCAGAGGCATGACCTGGCTGAGTTAACAGTAGCTTCTGCCCCCTTTCCTCGGTAGGGCTGTCATCCAGATCACATTCCGGGAGCATGTAAGCTTATACGCACAGGAAACCTGGCCTGGTTGGAAGCAACCCAGCAGAACAACAAGCCGCAAGGAATTGGGTTAGAATGATAAAATGTGTTCACTGTAGAAGATCAAATGGCAGGCGTGCTTTTTGCTGGCAGACATCATGGCTGCAAGATATGATGATGGTGATGATTAAATTTATTACCTGTCCTTCACCAAGCAGGTCGCAGCGTAGGTGATGGCAATTTAAAATTGTTAATTAAGGACAGGCAAAACATCACAGTCACAGGAATAGAGTGGACCTAGAAAACACACATCTCAGGGGTAAAAGGTAAAGTGGTATTTCTTCAACGGTCACTTAAAGTTGTACAATAAAGAAGCCACACCTTTGTGGGGAGGGAATTCCACAACTTGGAGGCTGCCACAGAGATTCTCCTCTTCTAGGTCGTCCACCTGAACTTCTGTGGGAGGTGGAACTATCAAGAAGGCCCTCTCCACTGGCCTTAACACCTGGGAAGGGCAGTAGGGAAGGAGATGGTCTTTCAGAAATTTGACGACCATTTATACAAGGGATGGGGCATTTTTGTGGCACTCCAGATGTGGTTGGACTCCAACTCCCATTAGCCAATGATCAGATCTGGTGGGAGTTGAAGACCAGCAACATCTGGAGGACCACAGCCTCCCCATCGCTGCAGGATCAAGGTACCATGCCACTGATTGCCAGCTGCTGGGGAACTGCAGCCAGAAAGGGCTGCTTGGGGTTCATCAGAGGCATGTGGTTGTCAACTACAGGAAATGGGGTGCTGGATTAGATATAGACCCTTGGACTGATGCAGCAGAGCTCTTCTTAGGGAAACTCACATCCACTGCAAGATAAAGGAGTTTTCTGCATATTGAGAGAAATATGCCATATATCAAAATGTAATGTGTAGTGGGACTCAAATTCTCACATGCAATAATTTCTTTTCTTAATTCTCTTCTTTGCACTTTAGAGTTGCAAATTGATTATGATGATGACGATAATCTTATGCGCAAGGATGAACCTAACCCTATTGGTCTCTATTACCATGTTGAATATGAAACAAAGGCAGGCGGGGCTTAACCCTGTGTCCCAAACACACATTTCCCCCTTTTATCTTGAAGCTGAAGCCTCTCCCTCCTCTCTTAACATCCTCAACCGTAACACAGCCAGATCGCCACGCCTACAGCAACACTAACAGTGTTTGTTGTTGTTGTTTGTCGTTTAGTCATGTCCGACTCTTCATGACCCCATGGACCAGAGCACGCTGGGCACCCCTGTCTTCCACTGCCTCCCGCAGTTTGGTCAGACTCATGTTACTAGATTTGAGAACATTGTCCAACCATCTCATCCTCTGTCGTCCCCTTCTCCTTGTGCCCTCCATCTTTGCCAACATCAGGGTTTTTTCTAGGGAGTCTTCTCTTCTCATGAGGTGGCCAAAGTATTGGAGCCTCAGCTTCACGATCTGTCCTTCCAGTGAACACTCAGGGCTAATTTCCTTAAGAATGGATGCGTTTGATCTTCTTGCAGTCCATGGGACTCTCAAGAGTCTCCTCCAGCACCATAATTCAAAAGCATCAATTCTTCGGCAATCAGCCTTCTTTATGCAATTTATTGGGTTTTACAATAAAAATAAACATAATAAACAATATAACATTTGTCTTAACATAGTTTCACATTTTCTTTGGACTTCCTCACATCTCCCGCTCCCACTTTCATCGTTGTAACATTTTGTCAGCAATTTATCATCTTATTTAAATTCTTATATCCCTTCTATATTTCATAATCTTATAATTCTCGAAAGGAGTTAAATTTTCACAGTCTTACTTATTTTCTTAAAAACTTCTAAATTTAGTGGTGCTCAGTTATTTTAGTCTAGCATCTTATTTAGCATTCACTCAAATTACAATGCTTTTGTAAATAATTCTTAAATTTCTTCCAATCCTCCTCAATCCTCTCTTCTCCCAGGTCACGAATTCTGCCGGTCATTTCAGCCAGTTCCATGTAGTCTATCAGTTGCATCTGCCATTCTTCCAGTGTGGGTAGATCTTGAGTTTTCCAGTGTTTTGCGAGAAGTATCCTTGCTGCTGTTGTTGCATACATAAAAAATGTCTGGTCCTTCTTTGCCACCCCTTGGCCGACAATACCCAAAAGGAAAGCCTCTGGTTTCTTAGTGAAGGTATATTTAAATACCTTTTTCAATTCATTATAAATCATTTCCCAGAACGCCTTCACTTTAGGGCAAGTCCACCAGAGGTGGAAGAACGTTCCCTCACACTCTTTACATTTCCAACACTTATTATCAGACAGGTGGTAAATTTTTGCGAGTTTGACTGGGGTCATATACCATCTATAAATCATTTTCATTACATTTTCTTTCAGAGCGTTACATGCAGTAAATTTCAATCCATTACTCCACAACCTCTCCCAGTCCTCAAACATGATATTATACCCAATGTCCTGTGCCCACCTTATCATAGCCGATTTAACCGTTTCATCTTGTGTGTTCCATTTCAACAGCAAGTTATACATCCTTGAAAGTACCTTAATCTTTGGTTCTAACAATTCTGTTTCTAGTTTCGATTTCTCCACCTGGAACCCTAGTTTCTTATCATTTTTAAAAACTTCTTTAATCTGAGCGTAATGTAACCAATCTCGCACTTTGTCTTTCATTTTCTCCAAACTCTGCAATTTCCAATTGTCTCCATCCTTTTCTAGTATTTCCCAATATTTTGGCCATTTAGCCTCCATATTGGGTCTTTTTCGGGCCTTAGCTTCCAGAGGTGAAAGCCACCTTGGTGTTTTATTTTCCAGCAAGTCTTTATATTTTGTCCAGACATTAAACAGTGATTTTCTGACAATATGGTTCTTAAAGGCCTTATTTGCTTTAACCTTGTCATACCATAAATATGCATGCCATCCAAAAGCATTGTTAAACCCTTCCAAATCTAACACATCAGTGTCTTCAAGAAGTAGCCAGTCTTTTAGCCAGCAGAACGCTGCGGCTTCATAATACAACTTTAAGTCTGGCAGGGCAAAGCCCCCTCTTTGTTTTGCATCGGTTAATATCTTAAACTTAATTCTGGGCTTTTTGCCCTGCCAGGCAAACTTAGAAATGTCTCTCTGCCACTTCTGAAAGCACTCCGTTTTGTCCAAAACCTGAAGTGTTTGAAATAAAAACAACATCCTTGGCAGTACATTCATCTTGATAGCAGCAATTCGGCCTAACAAAGAAAGTTTCAATTTTGACCAACTATCTAAGTCTCTCTTAATTTCTGTCCAGCATTTTTCATAATTGTCCTTAAATAGACTTAGATTTTTTGCTGTTATGTTTACCCCTAGGTATTTTACTTTTTTAACCACATTAAGTTCCGTCTCATTCTGAAACCGTTCTGACTCTGTATCAGTCAAATTTTTCCCCAAAACCTTAGTTTTCTGTTTATTTAGTTTAAATCCAGCCACCCGACCAAAGTCATTAATCAGTTGTAATACTCTTTTCGTACTGGGCTCTGGCTTCTGCAGGGTCAGGCAATCAGCCTTCTTTATGGTCCAGCTCTCACTTCCATACATCACTACTGGGAAAACTATAGCTTTAACTATACAGACCTTTGTTGGCAAGGTGATGTAATTTGTTTTACTCTGCATCCCGACTGTCCACCTTTCCCATGTTGCCTCAACGCAATCCTGAATAAATATTAATTTAAACTACTGGTTATCCAGGTATTGTTGATAACCCAAGGCCAGGAAGCTATTTGGAAACATGGTTGTGCTAAGATAAGGACAGATAAGCCAAATTGACAATGTGAGAGATGCAAGAAATACATTGTTGGGGCAAGACTGGATTAGTACAGAAACCCTTGGGGAAAAGATCAGAGAGACTCCCCTTGGCTTCCTTGTCAGCTCATGTCTCTACAAGGAGTAGAGGCTATTACTAGGACTAGGACTGGATTAAGCGCTAGCCCTGAAGCTTGGATAGCAACACATGATATTGATCCATTCTAGTCCAGTATAATCTCCTCTGAATGAATCTTTCAAAGGTCTACAGCAGAGATCTTTTTAGCTATGACTTCCGGGTTGGCGCCTCTGGCAATGGCGGATTTCCTCTGATCGGGAGGAATCTGCTCCGTGGAAAACAGGGTCTGAACCGCCACGGCGAGGCGGAGACCCATCAAAAACCACAGGCGGGAGAAGCCTGTGGACGTGGGATTCGGCTGGCACCTTTGCGCCCCCCCCCCACCCACGGGGAAACCCGATTTCGGGGATCCAGAGCGACGTGGGCTGAGTGGCGCGGTGCTTTGAATCGACTGCTTCTTTCACGGAGTGAAGCCGCATTGCTGTTGCCGGAGAGCGCTGACTTTTTCCTGTGGACAATTGGATTTTAAACAACTGCCCGTGAGTAAAACGGAAAATTGGATTAAGAATTTTTTTTTAATTTGGCACTGAAGTGGGAAGGTCTAAACAGGAAGTCCGCCTTCCGCTTTTTGTAGATAGATTGAAGCAAAGACACTGCAAGCTAGAGTTTAGAAAGTCGCCTGTAAAGGACCAAAATTTCATCATTTAAAATTACTGAACCCCCCTTGGAAGCAGGAGAAGAGGGGGGAACCCTTTTTAGACTGTTTAAACCTGCAGAAGAGAGAGTAAAGAAAGGCAATTTTCCACCGTCTTGAACCTGGGAGCGGGGTGTCAGGACAGACGTTCTGGGGAAGTTCATTGACTATGGACAAACGTTTTTGACAGATAGTTAAAAGAAGAGAAACATATTGATTCCATTGTTCCCCTTCGCATTTAAAAGGAACAAAATATTGACAAAATATCCGAAAAAGGGAAACTTTGTTGCTAGATCTGCTTTAAAAAAAAAAAAAAAATGGATACAAAAAGAAATTGTTTCCCCTAAAGGGAGCTTGTGAAACTGTTTTTAAAACCGAACTGGGGAGCTTTGCAGCTGTAATAGATTAAGATCGTGGGACCAGACTTCGACCTTGAACAAGAATGTACTCGGAGGCTCTGGTGCTTGCCTTTTGCAAGACAAGTGCTTTATTGGAACAGTTACATGAGAAGATGGATTTGATGACTGTTGCGATCGGAAATTTTGGACAGACAGTGGGTACCTATATAGAACCCACTCAGGAATTAATCCAGGAATGTGCTTTGACAGATGAGATGAGGGAGGAGGCTGTTGCTGGACCCCGGGTGGCAGAGATGGAGGGAGCTGTGGCCCAGCAGGAACCTGAGTTGTTGGATTTGACAAATGAACCTGGAAAAAGTCAGATTTGGAGAGATGGAGTTCTGGTTGGCTTGGAGATGGGGGGCTGGATGGACCCCCCTATGCAGGGATGTTTTGATTTTTCAAGTCTGGCTTTGGGCTGGGGGGAGCTCGGAGTTGTGGGGGCCCTTAACTTTGGAGGGGCCTTGAAACATGCCTTCAAATGCCACGTGGATTTCGGTGTTGACTATGGAAAAGGGGCTGACCTGTCTAGAAGGGACAAAAATATTGTCAAGCTGGAGTCTCCCCAAGTGAAAGGAGCAGAAGACAAAGTAAAGTACAGGTATAAATATGAAGAAGACCTGCGGAAGGGACATGGAAGAGACTTAAGAGCTTCGGACATAAGGTCACCAGGTTGATGGACTAGATGGATGGGATAGAAAAGACTGACAAAACCCGAGACCAGGAAGAAGAGACAATGGATGAAGATTGGAAGAAAGTTTTAAAAATTCATCTAGAAAAGTATTGTAAAATTAATGAGTATTAGAAAAATGTTGGAATGAAATTATTGGGCTTTAGCAGAAATGTTAAAAAGAATTATGTAAGAATATGTAATGGTTAAGAGAATTTGGTATAAATAAGATTTAAGTTTTAAGTTTTAGGACTTTTTATGGTAAGATAAGGTTAAAATAGATTAAGGTAATTTAATGACAGAATATTGTGAAAGATGGAAAGGATTTGCTGAGATAATTAATAACTAGAATACAAAAAGGGAGGTGTGAGGAGGTCGATGAAATAAGGTAATGACAGTTAAGGATCTGGGAATATTGGATTTGTTTTTAATTTTTTTTATTTATTTTTGCTTTTTGATTTTGATGTATTGTGTGTTTTGTTTTTTCTTTTTGACTTTGGTTTTTATTGATTTGTATTGTTTAATTGTTACTTTTATCTACTTTTTTCTTTCCTTTTTTTTCTCTTGGTTCTTCCTTCTTATTTCTTTGTAACCTTAAAATTCTCAATAAATATAATAAAAAAAGAGAGATCTTTTTAGCTATGAGATGCGGGTGGCGCTGTGGTCTATACCACTGCGCCTCTTGGGCTTGCTGATTGGAAGGTCGGCGGTTCAAATCTGCACGATGGGTGAGCTCCCGTTGCTCGGTCCCTGCTCCTGCCAACCTAGCAGTTCAAAAGCATGTCAAAGTGCAAGTAGATAAATAGGTACTGCTCCGTCGGGAAGGTAAATGGCGTTTCCATGCACTGCTCTGGTTTCGCCAGAAGCAGCTTAGTCAGGCTGACCACATGACCCGGAAAAACTGTCTGCATACAAATGCCGGCTCCCTCAGCCAGTAAAGCGAGATGAGCGCCGCAACCCCAGAGTCGGACACAACTGGACCTAATGGTCAGGGGTCCCTTTACCTTTACCTAAGATCTGCTGCACACAAACAAAGAATCATGGAACTGTAGAATTGGAAGGGACCACGAGGGTCATCTAGTCCAACCCCCTGCAACGCAGGAATCTTTTGCCCAATATAGAGCTCAAATCCATCACCCTGAGATTGTTTGATGCTCTGCTGACTGAGCCATCTGGCTTACATGTGGTATATTGCTGAACTGTGGGCTCTTCCCTACGGATATTGGATGACTTTAAAAGAGGATTGAACAAATTCATGGAAGATAAGGTTGATCAGTGGTTACAGCAAGCTCCTTTGAAGGCATGCTCTCAGAGGAGGTTGCTGTAACTGCTGATCAGCTGATCAATGGTTACAGTGACCTCCTTTGACAGCTTTCAATCACCTGACATCATTGTGACATCTGGCGACTGACAAGCGGCACTGCTGCACACCTGTCAAAACTGGCCCACTGGAGGTAGAGGAAATAAGGATCCAATTCTCCACTCCTGATATAGGGAAAGGCATTCCTTCAGATATTTGGCCCACAAGCAGTTTAGAATTTTCTGCGTCAACATCAGCACCTTGAACTGGGCTCAAAAACGTATAAGCAACCAGCAAATGTGCCCCAGGATCAGGGCTATTTGGACCATACAACTTCCTAACAGCTGCATTCTGCAAGAGTTGCCACTTCTGAACTGTCTCCAAAGGCAGCCCCATGAAGCATGCATTACAGAAACCCAGTATGGAGGTTACCAGCGCATGGGTTACTATTGGTAGGCAATCTCTGTCCAAGAATGACCAATGGCCTTGTTACGCTGGTCAGACAAAAACATGAAATACATGGGGGTTGACAATGGATAAATACTCCAGCATGGGCTAACTGGCTAATTAGCTTGCTTTTAAGTTGGTTTTTTATGCTTTTATTGTATGGTTTTTAAAATATTTTTATTGCAGAAAACTGCTTTATTTTTTATGGTTTAGCAATAGATACATATTTTTATAAAGAAATAAACAAACTATTCTGTATACTGTATGGAAATCTTCCATATAAATTATTGCTAAGGAAACGGAGTTCAAATTCACAGGGGAGGATTTATCAATGCAAGCGTTACAAAATGTGGGCACCCCAGAAAGCACAGCAGAACAGAGAAAGCATTCATTTTGTTTCTTTTCAATGAAGGTGTTTTGCACCAGGTGCCTGCATAAGAATACAAGGGTTGCTTCTTAAAAAGGAGTGCACTGACGAAAATTATCCAAACCATTTGTGTGCTTTTCTTTCCGAACAGCAGAAGGAGATGTTGAGCTACCTTGAAAACTGCTTCTAATTCTTTATACAAAACAAAACACCAATAACTTGGGTTGCCCACTGAGCTAGGTTCCTGTAGTAGTCAGCAACAGATGACTGAACAAGCGTAAGGAGTAAATTGCCTCTCAACGGTCACTTGAATTGGTTCTTCCTGTGTGGCATCAGCCATTCAGTGTGCAGAATTTAGATTCTGAGTCCCCTAAGGTGATGACTTCTCTTTGGAGCCACGATCATCCTAAAGCCAATTTCATTTCCTCCTCCAATTGACTTCCCACGGTGGCTCATAGACTCATGTAATCTTCTTTCCTCTTTCAGCATGAGACTTTGTCCATGCAGCAACAGTATGAGCCACAGCACAGGAAAAGAACTGTATATTCTCCAAGTATAAGCACAAGTGTTTTGAAGACAAGGCATGAGAATCAGCTTGGTGACCAGTTGCTTGGACTCATCTTCTGCAATGATTGCTTTACTTTTTGGCCAGGCTATAGCGTAAGGGGAGGCAGGCAAGGTGCGGGGAACAGGAAAGGTTGTGTGGGCATTGCTAAGTGAAATATACTCAGAGTCGCAAAGTGATTTCATGCTCTTTATTCAGCTCATAGTGGTGAGGAGGAATGAATAAATGTCCCCTCACAGTATCTGCTTTATATACATTATTTACACAATGGGCTGCACATGATTGGCTAATTCTGGAATTCTACTGTAAGCCAATCAGGTTGTGGATTCACTTCTATCTGGAGCAGGATTGGGTGGTTCCTGCCAACCAATCATACTGCTGCATTGTTCTAGGACCAATCAGACTGCTACAGTTTGGATCCTATTCAACTCAGTACATAACACCCCTCCCCTCTAAGTTCCAGTCCTGCCCGGGAGGTCGCATTCATAGTCCTCAAGGTATGCCGGCGGCCTACGTGTGCGTTGTGGCCTGGGGTGTTCCCTGGTCCGGGCTCCGGGTTCTGGCTCGTGTTCCAAGGATGCTGGCTGTGATGCGGCTGTTTGGTCTGGTGCAACCGGCTCGCTCAGTCGTGGTTCTGGTTCCGGTGTCCTTTCGGCCTCACGGGTCCTCTCTGTATTTACTGATTCTGCCTCTCCTGCTGGCCCCTCCTGCTCTATGGGCCTCACTGCCCCGCTGTTCCCTTGGGACTCCTCTGACCTGTCCTCCTCCTGGTTTTCTCCCGGGAATCGTCGCCGTATCTGGTCGCAGTGGCGGCGCCAGCATTGCCCCCCATCCGTTAGCACCTCGTACGACACGGGGCCAGTGACCCTGGTGATTGTGGCGGGTACCCATGCTGGGCCTGCCCCAAAATTCTTTGCGTACACTGGGTCCTGGGCCTCGAAGGTCCGGGGGTTCCTGCCTTCCCCCACCACTACCTCATCCTGAGCTCTATCGGGGTGAAGGCGGTCCAATCTGATTGCAAGGCGCCGACCCATTAGTAGTTCAGCGGGGCTCCGGCCAGTCGTTGAGCTGGGGGTGCTGTGCTGTGCTAGAAGGAATGTGGCAAGGCGGTACTCCCAGTCCCCTTGCGTCATGCGGCGAAGGGTGTCCTTGGTGGTCCGCACCATGCGTTCTGCTTGGCCATTGGTGGCAGGGTGGAACGGCGCCGAACGGATGTGGCGGATGGCGTTCTGCGCTGTGAAGGTTTGGAATTCTCCTGACGTAAATGCAGTCCCGTTGTCTGAGACGAGAGTGTCAGGGAGCCCGTGGGTTGCAAACAGCCTGCGTAGTACCCGGATGGCTGCGGACGTGGAAGTGGACGGTACCAGTGCGACTTCCAGCCATTTGGTGTAGGAGTCCACCACTATGAAGAATGTTTTCCCCTGAAAGGGGCCAGCGAAATCCACATGCAGGCGTGACCATGGTGCTCGGGCGGACTCCCAGGACTGGACTGGGGCCCTTGGGGGATCTGGGTGGGATTCTTGGCAGGCCTGGCAGTGTTTGACCCAGGCCTCTATCTCTCCATCGATCCCCGGCCACCACACATAACTCCTGGCAAGGGCCTTCATTCTTACTACCCCTGGATGTGTCTCGTGTAGGGCTGTGAGGACCCTTTTGCAGAGGGGCTGGGGAACAACGACTCTGCTTCCCCATAACAGGCACCCCTTGTGGGCCGACAGTTCATGTTTGCGGGTTGTGTAGCCGGCGAATTCTGGCCCGGGGCTGCTGCTGGGCCATCCCCTCCACACCCAGTCCAGGACCCGGGAGATGACCCTATCTTTCTTGGAATGGTGTGCAACTTCTTGTGCCTGAATGGGGCGGTCGGGAAGCAGCTCCAGGCTCATAACCTCTTGTGCAGGTGCTGGGTCAGGGCCTGTTTCCGGTAGTGGTAGCCTGCTGAGGGCGTCCGCATGGCCCATCGCCTTCCCAGGTCGGTGAATCAGTGCATACTGGTAGCTGGCAAGGAAAATTGACCACCTGAGGACGCGAGGAGACAGCACTTGGGGGGTCTGCTTTTCGGGGGCAAACAAGCCAAGCAACGGCTTGTGGTCAGTCACCACGGTGAAGGGCCGCCCGTACAAGAAATCATGGAATTTTTTTACTCCCTTTACGATTGCCAGACCCTCCTTGTCGATTTGCGAGTAGTTCCGCTCGGTTGTGTTGAGTGTCTGGGAAAAGTACGCCACCGGTACCTCTCTTCCATCCGGGAGTTGGTGCCCCAGGACAGCTCCAATGCCATAGGGTGAGGCGTCGCATGCTAGCACCACCGGCAGCCTCTCGTCGAAGTGTGCCAAGACCGAGTTTGAGACAAGCAAGTCCTTGACTGCCTGGAATGCGGCCTCCTGGCGCTGGCCCCACACCCAAGGGGCCCGCTTGTCCAGGAGTCTGTGTAGGGGCTCCGCTACCGCCGCCTTGTGGGGAAGGAAGGAATGGTAAAAGTTCAATAGTCCCAAGAAGGCCTGAAGTTCAGTCTTGCTCTTGGGCGCTGGGGCATCACAAATGGCCCGTACCTTGTCCCCAGTCGGGTGGACCCCTTCTGCGTCCACCATAAATCCCAGAAAGTCCACCTGAGGCACTCCTAGTAGACATTTTTCCCGCTTCACCTTGAGACCCGCCGTCTGGAAACGGTGCAGAACGGTGCGGAGGCGGTCCTCAAACTCCTCTGGTGTGGGGCCGGCAATCAACACATCATCGAAGAAGGGGGTGACGCCAGGAATCCCTTTAAGGAGAGAGTCCATTATATTCTGGAATATGCCTGGTGCCACGCTGACACCGAATTGCAGCCGCTTTACCCTGAACGCTCCTCTGTGCGTCACAATCGTCTGTGCCTCTGCTGTGGCCTCATCTACTGGCAGCTGTTGATATGCTTGGGCCAAGTCCAGCTTGCCAAAAATTTTCGACCCAGCCAGGGTGGCAAGGACATGGCTGACCACTGGCACTGGGTATGCGTGGGCCGTGAGGGCCTTGTTTATGGTACATTTGTAGTCTGCGCAGATGCGGACCGAACCATTAGGCTTGACGGGTGTGACGATTGGGGTTTCCCAGGGAGCATTAGGCACCGGCTCCAGCACTCCTTGCTCTACGAGTCGGTCCAATTCCTCGTCTATACGGGGTTTCAAGGCGAACGGGACCCGGCGGGCCTTGAGCCTGACCGGTCGTACTGCGGGGTCAAGCTGTAGCGCAATGGGGGGGCCCGTATACTGTCCCAATTTCCCATCGAAAACCCCTGGAAATTCCTTGCATATGGCGTCCACGTCCACTTGTAAGCTAGTGTGGTTCACCCCGGTGACAGCTAGCCCCAGTGGTCCAAACCATGCCAATCCCAGTAAGCTAATGTAGGGGCCCTTGACCACAAGCAAGTCCAGTTGCCGCGTCCGCCCTCGGTATTGCACCCTGAAGGTCCCCACCCCCATTGTGGGGACCTTACGTTTCTGGAAGTCCCGGAGGGTGAATGGGGCCGGCCTGAGTTTGGGACCCCCAGTGGGACACAGTTTCCTTAAGGTCCTTGCCGAGATTATGGATAGAGTTGAACCCGTGTCAAGCTCCATGCGGCATGGGGCCCCCTCTATCTGTACCTCTACATAAATTTTCTCTACGTTGGGGTGGGGCAACTGGTATACCTGGAAGTCCGTGAGCTCCGTCGAGTTGCCTTGGTGCGTTGGGCCCCGGGACCTGGGGCTCTTGGATTGGTCATCTGATGCCTGGTGTCGGGTGGGCCGAGCCCGACACACCCGGGCGATGTGTCCCGATTTTCTGCACTGCCTGCACTCTGCGTTGCGGAAACGGCAGGTCCTCCTCTCGTGACTCTCCCCGCAGCTTGCGCAGTTCCCTCCTTCTCGTCGAGGCAGCTGTGGTCTGTGCGCTGCTTGAGTGCGCTGCTGTACTCGGTGCACCTCCTCCCTGTCGGATCCTGAGTCGTCGGTGAGGTCTTCATGGTGGACCCTCGGTTGGGATGGCAGGCTCGGCCGTGCCTCTTGGGTCGACCTCTCGGCAGCTTCTGTTGCCAGGGCCTCCTCC
Organism: Podarcis pityusensis; assembly: GCF_964106645.2. Taxonomy (NCBI): domain Eukaryota; kingdom Metazoa; phylum Chordata; class Lepidosauria; order Squamata; family Lacertidae; genus Podarcis; species Podarcis pityusensis. The sequence continues at coordinate 90,276,429 of NC_138026.1, read as the reverse complement.
AGAGCGACCTGGAACGTTAGGTCCTTCTTAGCGTAGAGGCGTCGTTGCAGCTTCTCATCCTTCAGGCCACCGACGAGGCGGTCACGAAGCATGTTCTCCAGCTCTGAGAAGTTGCAGAACCGGGCGGCTTGGCGGAGAGAGGTCACAAACCCAGTTATGGTTTCCCCAGGGGCTTGCCGCTTTGCGTAGAAGGCATTTCGACGAGCCACCACTGAGGGCTGCGGCGAAAAGTGCCCCTTCAGCTGTTCCATTATTGTTTTGTATGGAACAGTAGCGACGTCTTCAGGCGCAAGGAGAGCCCGGGCGATTTCAAACGTCTCCTCTCCGCAGACGCTGAAGAATATCGCCCTCTTCTTGGCGTCTTCTTCGTCGGTGACCCCTTTGGCTTCTAGGAGGAAGGTGAAACGGGAGGCGTACGCTTCCCAGTCTCCAGATGCTGGGTTGAATGGCGAGAAGCTGCTGTTGGCTGCCATTCTGAGTTCCTTGTGCCCCGGAGCTGAAGCCTGGATACACGGTGCGAGGCAGCGGTGCGGCAGTTGGCGGTGCTGCGGTGCTGTGTGTGGCAGTCAGCTCAGCGGGATCCCATCCTCGTCGCCAGTGAAATATACTCAGAGTCGCAAAGTGATTTCATGCTCTTTATTCAGCTCATAGTGGTGAGGAGGAATGAATAAATGTCCCCTCACAGTATCTGCTTTATATACATTATTTACACAATGGGCTGCACATGATTGGCTAATTCTGGAATTCTACTGTAAGCCAATCAGGTTGTGGATTCACTTCTATCTGGAGCAGGATTGGGTGGTTCCTGCCAACCAATCATACTGCTGCATTGTTCTAGGACCAATCAGACTGCTACAGTTTGGATCCTATTCAACTCAGTACATAACACTAAATGAAATCCAAAGCTACTTAGCCCTCCTTTGTTCCAGAGATTGAGAGCTTCTCTAGCTGTGAAAACTAGTTTAAACTTTCATCTGCAAAGACGGTATGCTCTGTCAGGCCGTAGCAGCAGGTCAGGCTTCAGACATCCAGGTTCCTGGACCCAGGGAAGCAAACTGGAAGTCATATGATGAATCATTGTGCAGAAGTGGATGCTGAATTAGATGGAGCTTTGGTCTGATCCAGCAAAGGCTTTCTTAGATGCAGTTCTAATAATAATGGCTGGTCCTTCTACACAGAATATGAAAACACTTCCAATTATTGATGCACATTAAGCATGGCTCAGAAGAAACCCAGGAACTCCAGATGTCCACTTAACACAATCTTGCAGAGATCATGCTCAACTGTAGCTTGCCAACTCCTCAAGGCAGAAGCCCAGCTTTTTTGGAGTGGGTGAGAGAGGAGTCATGCTACTCTGCAAAGCACCATGTACATCAGGGGGGGGCAATGAAAGACCCTCCAGATGTGTTGAAGTCCCATCAGTCCCAGCTGGCACAGCCAATAGTCAGGGATGATGAGAGTTGTAGCCCTACAACATCAAGCCTGGATAGCTCAGTTGGTTAGAATCTGGTGCTGATAACGCCAAGGTCGTGCATAATTTTGAAGCTATACTTCCACATTATTTTTGTTCCACTGAAAGGGCATCTCGTGGACAAAACATATTTTTTATCCAGATCCTTTCTGTTGCAATGATTGTTTCCTGCCTTTAATTAGTTGTCTTTGACCACAGGAAGTCCTCCCAACATCTCATCTGCACATAACCTGGCAACCTTGCTACGGTGATGGTATGTACTGAACTGACTGTGGGGACAGCCTCGCATATCAAAATGCAAAATGTGAGTTGGCAGATACTGTAGTAGTGATTAAGACATTACTAGTCATGTCTTCAGCGTGTGTATCATATCAACAGATTTCGTGGTGCATGACTAAGATGTACTATCAACAGCAGCAGTTCATCTGAGAGGAAGCATTTGTCATATTTGGGGCTGAATTGCTGTTCCTTTCTCTTACAACTTTCTTAGAATAATGGCTTTATGCCCAATGAACAGTCATGACTGGAGCTTTTTGAAAGTTTTGCCTGTTAAATATCTGTTTCATGTGCACCCGTTCAAAGGCACAGAAGCCCCGGCTGAGGGATAGTGGATGGACCGGCCCACCTGTTAGGCAGAGTGAGGCTGCTACCTCAGGCAGTAGATCTGGAGTGTCATAAACAGGCAACAAATTGTTAGTAGCTATTACTACTACTATTTCTATTATTACTACAGCTTGGGAGGTGCTTGTGGGATTCTATGCCTCCATTGCCAAATTAACTTGCTCCATCTCAGGCAGCAAAATGTCTTGAGCTGGCTTAATTATGAAGGCAGGGAAAAGAGGGGGGGGAGGGACAGAGGGAGAAGTTCACTGGAATAACCTGCCCCCTATGGGTGGAATCCAGTTGGTGCCCTTGCACTCATGTGGAACTTTTGCCCTTCTGTAGACATGGCCAGTAGGCAGGGATCATAAGACTTGCTGTCCAATGACATCTGAAGGAACACAGGTTTATCATAAACCTGCACTAACCAAAGCACAGGTCTGAAAATCAGTTCTAGAGTGTTGGAGGACCTGCCAGAATAGGCTGGGAAGTGATGTGGGGAGTTTTAGGAGGAGAGGGATTGGCAAAAAATAATCTCCTCATCTCTTTGTTAGCAGATACCACCACTGGATTGAGTGTATTCCACTGAATGTTTTAAATCAGGGGTAGGCAACCTAAGGCCTGTGGGCCGGATGTGGCCCAATTGCCTTCTAAATCGGGCCCGTGCACTGTCCGGGAATCAGCATGTTTTTACATGAATAGAATGTGTCCTTTTATTTAAAATGCATCTCTGGGTTATTTGTGGGGACTGCCTGGTGTTTTTACATGAGTAGAATGTGTGCTTTTATTTAAAATGCATCTCTGGGTTATTTGTGGGGCCTAGGAATTCGTTCATCCCCCCCCCCCCCCAAAAAAAATAGTCCGGCCCACCACATGGTCTGAGGGACGGTGGACCGGCCCACCTCTGAAAAAGGTTGCTGACCCCTGTTTTAAATCTTCTTCATGCTTCCCTCAGAGTGCATCAAAGAACAAGAAGTAGGGAGGGCACATACATGTGGGAGAAGCAGCCACAGCTTAATGCCAGAGTCATCCGCCTCCCAACTTTATTGATCTCTGCCCATCCCACACCTCTAAAAAGTGCCTGAACTGGAGGATCTGTGATGCATGCGCCAGATATAAACCCAGTGAACAATAAAAACAACCTGGCTTAATTCTTTCCTTTACTCACCGGCCTGCAAATGAAGGACAGTGTAGACTGTATTTCCCCCCCCAAAATGGCAGCCTAGAGCGTGCCCAAAGGCCTGAAAGTGAAGCACCATCTATCGTCTCTGCTGCTTTTGAGACTATATCACATAGGAGACCATGGGCGTAGCCAGGATTTATGTTTGGGGGGGGGGGAAGCCTTTATGTTATTGGAGGGCAGTTAGTTAGATATTTTTATTCATTTACTTGATTTTAGGGGGAGCAGCTGGCCCCTGCCTCCCCTTGGCTATGCCTATGTAGGTGACCCTATTTTTGTGATTGTGTACATACACCAAAAGCATTCACCCTACTCTCTAGGTGCCTACAAGGCCTCCCCCCCACGCCAGAAAGGGATTTTATCCCTGAAGTTTCGTGAAAATACCAAATGGGAGAAAAGTTCATACAAACCATCACTACTAAATCATATCAAGAGAACTATGTCAGTGTGGTGTAGTGGTTAAGAGCGATACTCCTAATCTGGGGAACAGGGTTTGTGTCTCCGCTCCTCCACATGCAGCTGCTGGGTGACCTTGGGCTAGTTACACTTCTTTGAAGTCTCTCAGCCCCACTCACCTCACAGAGTGTTTGTTGTGGGGGAGGAAGGGAAACGAGAATGTTAGCCGCTTTGAGACTCCTTCGGGTAGTGATAAAGCAGGATATCAAATCCAAACTCTTCTTCTATGCTGCACTCAGCACTCGTTCATATGATTCTCAATCCATAAAGCTGGTCAGGGAGACTAAACAGGCGACCCCCCCCCCCTCACCCCACTCTGGAACCACTGGCAATTTCATTGCATGGTATAATGCATGTCCAAGGCCAACAGATTGAGGGTTAAGAACATAATCATATAAGGCTCTATTCAGACAACATTGCCATTAGGCTGAGTGACCGTTGTGAGCTACATCACATTTAAAGACAGACGAGAAAATGGTTGGCTTAAAAATTAACTTTGAAAACTCCAATATTATGTTTTCAGTATCAAACCAAGAGATCAATTACATCTTCAGAAATTATTGAGTAGTTGAATTCATCCCCGGTCCTTTCAATGCTTGGGACTAAATATACCATGAAAGTTGAGCAAATCATATGACCTAAATTCCTCCCTCGCTGATACAGTGAACAAAGAAACTGATTAAACAATGGAAAAACAGGAACTTACAACTCCTTGGGTGGCTTGCTGCAGTCCAGATGAAGGTCATACAAAAATATCTCTACCTATGCCATGTTCTCTACATCGTGCTCTGGTTGGTGCAACTGAAGCAATAGCAGGACATTCTAAATGACTATGTATTTCAAGGTAAAAAGCCTAGGCTCCCATTGAAACATCTGTATGTTGAACCAGCTGGAGGGGCATAGGGGCTCCTAAGCTTGGTCTTATATACTATGCATTCTTTCAGCTCTGCATTATTATCAGCATCCTTACAAAGACATCTAAACATGGATCAATATAGAAGTAATTTGTTAAAAGGGAAATGCATATGGGTACAACCCTTGCTTAAAAAATAAAAAATAAATAAAATTAGCTGACATTCAAAACCTCTTTATCAAAAATACCTTCTCTACACGGAAAAAATCCCTGACATTGCACCTCACCTCTTTATTATCTATTACTCACCATCCATCAATTCAAAACAATGCTCCTAAATGAACAACATCGTCCTGAAAGAATGAGCGGCTTTTAAGCTGTTGGGAGTTTACAAGAATGAAAGTGTTATGTACTGCAGTTCTCACCCTGGGCCAGCAGGAGGATACTGTAGATAGTTTTCACTCAGGTCTACATATGCAAATAAGGGATTGAAAGTGATGTTCAGTCAGTGATTGGATAGTTACAGAAAGTGGTTACTGTTGCGTTGTAGTGGAGCTCTATATAAGCAGGCTGGCTGAATGAACCCTTCAGTTCAGTTCTATTCTGGCCTGTGAATAAACAAGAGCTGTTTGAAGAATTGCTGTGTCGTCTGATATGTTCACCCACAACTTAACAGAAAGAACAGTCACTATAGAGCAACTTCAAGCTGATATTGGAAACCTAAATGGTTAAAAGCAGAGGAGCCCTGCCAGAAAAAAAGTTAGACTTTGTTTGGTCAGTGTTTTCATCACCAAAGAGTGTTTGCAGTCTGAGCTATACCGTGAACAAGGCCATAGTAAGATATTTAGTCCTACCTCACAGCATTTTTTTTCAACCACTGCGATAAGCAGCATTTGACTATTTCTGGAAAAGGAAGACGCAGGAAGATTAATTAGCTTTTTCAGGGCAGTTCTGGGAGTAGCCTTAGAGTCCTGTTGACAGGAATGGAAGAGTATTGCTTATGAATAAGAACCTAATTATCTCCTCCCATTGTGAGAGTGCTCTCAGTACTCTTTGTGCCACATCAGCCCCTTCCTTAAAAAAACAAGCCTACTTTTCATCAATATGTGTGGAAACTGTCCAAGGGTAGTTACAGATGGGTGTATCTGAAGAAGTGTGCATGCACACGAAAGCTTATACCAAGAACTAACTTAGTTGGTCTTTAAGGTGCTACAGGAAGGAATTTTTTTATTTGTCCAAGGGTAGGGCAGAGTTACCTCAGGCTTTTGTACCTGATTTTGCTGATCAGTATACATAGCTCTTGCCTTCATCTGTCTCCCACTCTAGGAACAATAAAGCTCATATCTATGTATAACTGGAGGCACAATAACATGGGTTCATCCATATCAGTTAATTACAAGGTAGCTTCAGCCACTTACATTCTCTGGCAGTCACAGGAAGTTAATAGGACAACCTCTCAAGGTTTATAGCAATGTTCCAGATGATCGAGATAACAAAGGGACATCCAGGAAAGTTTTTGCTAAGTGAGTTTCCAATGTAGGCAAGAACATAAAATAACATTTAAAAAGTGAATCTGTTTATTCACATGCATTTATTTAAATATTTATAAGCTGCCTTTCTGGGCTGAGTTGACCCAAGGTGGCAAAAGAAATGCAAGCATAAAAATATACAGCATTTGTAACAAAGCTTAATAAGTTCAAAATAAACAACCCTGGCGCATCAAAATATACTTCCACCACTTTGAAAAATCAGTTACAGAGACAAAACAGTGAAACATCCATACAAAACAATCAATAATACACTTCAAGGACCAAAGATTATTGTGGTATCCAACAGATTTTTAAACAGCATAAACCAGCGGTGGCCAACATGGAGCTCTGCAGATGTTTTTGGACTATAATTAGCAGCAGACCCAGCCTGAATGGCCAATGGGAAGGGATGATAGGAGTACAGTGGTACCTCGGGTTACAGACGCTTCAGGTTACACACTCCGCTAACCCAGAAATAGTACTTCGGGTTAAGAACTTTGCTTCAGGATGAGAACAGTAATTGTGCTCCTGCGGCGCGGCAGCAGCGGGAGGCCCCATTAGCTAAAATGGTACCTCAGGTTAAGAAGAGTTTCAGGTTAAGAACGGACCTCCAGAACGAATTAAGTTCTTAACCCGAGGTACCACTGTAGTAATCCAATCTTCCACCTTGTTGGTGGTTTCTTCTGATGGGTTAATGACTGGCCTTTGTTTGTTAATGGCTTGTCCCCTGTCAGCTATGTCAAGGTGGGCCAACTTTGGCTTTTTTTGCACAATAGCTTTTTGGGTGTGATCACCCACTCGCCACCGAGCCAAAGCCGCCTGGAAATTTAAGAGGTAAAAATTCCCCTGGATGGGTATGCAGGTTCACCAATAAAGGATTATCCTAAACTTAACCCCGCAGTGTTTGGCACAGTTTTAACCAAAGTTTAATTAATTATTCTACAAATTCCAGAAATTATGGGTGCCCCTGCACCCACAACTCAGGGATTCTTAATGCATTATTAAAATGTGACACCAGAGGGAGCTGCACAGCACCTAGCAACGGGCAGCAGGGAGACAGAAAGAAACCATGGTAAAAATTGCTAACTTCAGCTTTTGTATAAAACTTGAAAAGCACAAAAGTTGAAACTGTCAGTGTTTGTAAAAAGCAAAAAAAGAAGAAGGAAAGGGTTCTGACCTCCCTTTGTCTCCTCAGCCCGGTCCTCGGACACTTGTCGGCACAAAAGAGTCCACGAGAATATCCTTGCAGAGTTTTATTCTTAAAAGTCTTTGTGCAAAACACGACTGAACAACTATACACACCAGCACCAATCAACCAACCAACCCAAACACCAGCCTCAGCAACAAACTAACATTTCTCACTTATATATACAACTTGGTGCAGACCGCTGAGTCATGCTGACCCAGCTTTATTCGCATTAAAGAAACAGCGGCCATTTTAGCCGTGACACCCCTTCTGTTTCTTAAATGCGAAAAACCCCAACAGAAACAATACATACATGCATTATATACATAAACCCAGTTTTGTCATCAATTCATTATGGCATGTTGCTGGCAAAGGCTTGGTAAACAAATCAGCAATATTATCTTGTGATTGACAATACTCCAGTTTGATCACCCCATTCTGTACACAATCTCTCACATTCACATGACGGATAGCAATATGTTTTGATGCAGATTTCATTATTTCTGAGCCCACTAATGCAATGCACGATTGGCTATCTTCATACACTTGGATAGGCAAATCTACTTTACAATCTAGATCTTTTAGTATCTGTATAAACCACATGATTTCATTGCATGCTAGCGATAGGCTCCCATATTCTGCCTCACAGGATGAGGTCACAACAAATCCTTGTTTCTTTGACCTCCATCCAATTATGGAATTGGCAAACATCATGACCATTCCATTTGTAGATTTTCTGGTAGCTACACAGCTTCCCCAGTCCGCATCAACAAATACTTCTAGTTTTTCGTCTTGTGTACTAGATATCTTTAAACATACATTTAATGTCTCCTTTAGATATCTGATAAGCCTTTTCAAAGCACACCAATCAGCAGTACTGGGTTTAGATACATGTTGGCTCAGAACATTTGTAGCACATGCAATGTCTGGCCTTGACCACTGGCTTAAGTACAACAGTGATCCTATTTTTGAGTGATACAACTCAGGCTGATCAAATTCATCATCACACAGTGTCTTTGGGAAATCTGGTGTCATGGGAGTCTGAACTGGCTTGCAGTTTTCCATGCCAAACTGCTCTATCAAATGAAGAATTTTCTCTTTCTGGCTCAATAGGAAGCTTCCATCTGCTTCCTGCCTTACTTCTACTCCCAAGTAATTGCTTACAGGCCCTAAGGCTTTAAGCTTAAACCTCTTTTCCAGTTGACTTGTGAGCTTCTGGATCTCATCTGTGGAACTCCCTGCCACAAGCAAATCATCAACAAAGACTAAGAGCATTAGATATTTGTTGCCTGTCCCCTTGGTGTACAGGCATGGATCAGCCACACTCCTTTTAAAACCAATTTTTACAAGGGCTTCATTTAAACACTGGTTCCAACACCTTCCACTTTGTTTGAGACCGTAAACAGCCTTTCTCAAACGCCAGACTGCACCATTCCCCTCTTCAAAACCAGGGGGTTATCTCATTAACACTTCATGGTCTAAATTTGCATGCAGATATGCAGCATCAACATCAAAATGGTGCATTGCTAGTTGTCTTACAGCAGCAATGGAAAGCATTAAACGAAAAGTTTCACTCTTTACAGTGGGAGAAAACACTTCATCATAACTCTCCCCTTTAATCAGAGTGAACCCTCTGGCTACTAATCTGGCTCGAAAATGTGGTTCCCCAGATGCAAGGGTTTTCCTTTTGTAAACCCACTTGCATGACACCACTCTGCCACCAGGTGGTGGCATTATGACCTCAAACACTTCGTTGCGTTTAAAAGAGTCCATTTCTTCTTTCATGACTTGTTCCCACAAAGCACGTTCCCCAGGGGGTAAGTCTAAGACTTCATTATAACTTTGTGGTTCCACACAACTCACATTCCATACTCTCACTCCTCCTAGGGTCAAACGTTGAGGAGGTACACCCTGGTTTGAACGCTGGGAGCGTCTAGGCACAACTACTTCTCCTTCCCCCCTTATCTCTGGCTCTTCTTCCTCTTCTTCTAGAGAAGAAGTATTATCTATTGCCACATCCTTTGGGGAAATCTGTGCCTCCTCCTCATCCTGCTCCTGTGTTGCCAATGGCTGAGAAGAAGCCTCTTCTCTTACTTGCAGGGGCAGTAGGCAATCTGGGTTGGCATGGATCGCAGTCCATCTGTCCTGGTCAGCAAAGTCTGTGCTTCATGACAGAATCACGCGTCCTGGGTGTAAATTGAAACGCCACCCTTTGCTATAGGACTGATATCCCACAAACCGCAGTTTCTGTGCTCTAGCGCCCCCTTTCTGGCACTGAGCTTTGGGGATATTTACATGTGCCCAAGCACCCCAGTTATGGAGCATTGTCCACTCTGGTTCTTTCCCAAACAACACATGATATGGAATATCTTTTATAGAGCTAGACCAGGTTCTATTAATCAAAAAGTTCGCTGTCAGAAAAGCCTCGCCCCACAGCCTATGGTTGTGACCCAATCCTGCATCCACTAGCAGGCAGTCCTTTACTGACTGTATTACATCCCCACGTCTTTCACACAGACCATTTTCAGCAGGGCTATAAGGGTTAGTCAAACGGTGAGTGATCCCCTTACGTCGCAACCATGCCCCAAATTGTTTGTTCAGAAATTCTCTGCCCCTATCTGTTTGCAACTGCACAACAGGACGAGGGAAGAGCTTTTCAGCTTGGGTAACCCATTCTCTGAATGTGGGGAAACACTCAGATTTCTGCTTTAACAAAAACAACCAACTAAAACGTGATTTATCATCTATTACCAGGAAAGCATATCTGGCACCCCCTTCAGTCTTCTGTGGGAAAGGGCCTATCACGTCACAATGGACAAGTTCTAAAACCTCTTTAGATACTCTGTCACTTTTAGAAGCCACAGGCTTCCTCTTAGATTTGGCTATTTTACATACATTGCAATCTAGGAAACAGTTACACCTATTTACTTTTAGGTTGTTGCACACCTTTTGCATCTCTGAAAGCACACGGAAATTGGCGTGACCCAGTTTTCTGTGCAGTTCATGTACACACCCCTTATGAACTGGCAAATTATCCTGAACCACCTGGGCTGCTTTAACAGGCTTGTCCTGCATTACATATAACCCATTTTCCATCTTTGCGTGGCCACATACCTGAGTTCCATTCTTTATCAGTGAGTGAACTTAACACTATACCCTGCTTTAATCAAACAGCTTACAGACAGTAAACAATAGTCCAAACTGCTGACAAACAGAGTCTCTGGTAGAGTAGCGTTCAAGCACTGCAGGAAACATGTTCCCTGGCCATCAATCTTGCTTCTACGACCATCAGCAAGATAGATTGAGTCTTTTCCATCAGCTGGCTTCTCCAGGGTCTTAAAGTCCTCCCGACTGTTGCAGATAATCCTGCTGCTCCCAGAGTCCAGCAACCATGTTCCTCGAGGTATCTTCCTCTCCTCTCGAGAAAATGCAGAAACAAACTAAGCAGAACGCGTGTTCTTCTTCTCTGAAGAGAACCCCTTCTGCTTATGTTTCTGCGTCGATTGCTGTCTCTGCTCCATGTCGTCTCCTGGAAGTCTTGCCCTGCATTGATGTTGGAGATGCCCGGGTTGGTTGCATCTATAGCACCTCCTCACCGCCATGGCCAAGTCCAAACCTTGGCGTTGCTCCATTGGCAGATTCTGCTGCTGGCCCCCTTGGCTGTAACTCCTCCGCTCTTGGAGTTCAACCTGTCTATCTGACCTTCTTTCTGCTTCTTCGGTCAATCTTCCAACCACATACTCAAGGGTCAGATCTCGGGGATGCATACTCTCCATGCTGTTAATCACAGGCAACCAGTTTTCAGGCAAACTTGAAAGGATAATGTATGTTTGGTCAGTCTCATCATAACGCTTACCTCTCTGCTGTAGTTGAAGAAACAGAGATTTCAGCGTTTGAAGATGAGTTGCCAAACTCTCACCTTCTTTCATAACAGCCCTGAACAGCCTTCTGGTAAGAGAAATTATAGGTCCAGCAGTTTCTCTGACATGCATTGCCCTTAATAAATTCCAGCACTCAAACGCTGTGCTGGCATTTGCTACATGCAATAACTGAGAGTTGCTCAAACAGAGCATAATTTGGGCACGGGCCCTTTCATCCAGCCGTTTTTTCTCAGCAGAGTCCCATCTCAAAACCTCAATTTCAACACAGTCCCATAGTCCATCTCTCCTTAACAACTGTTGCATTTTAATTGACCAACTCAGCCAGTTGCTCTCTGAGAGAAGTTCAAAAGGGATGCCTCCCCCAATATTTACAACTTGGGAAGACTGGAAATCTGCCATCTCTGCTGGTGCTTGCTGAGCCCCTTCTGTAGGGCCTCCAGCAATCTCTCCTGACTCTCTCTTTAGAATCTGACTGGATGGTCCTGGCTGGCACTCACCGGCTTCTAGCTGCTGCCTCTGTTGACCCTCAGGTCCTGCCTGGCCCTGCAACTGGTGTAGCCGCTCTGTGTGTCGCCTGCTGTGGTCCTCTAGCAGTTCAAACTGTTCCAGTAGCCGACACTGAGTGCTTTGCTGATCCTCAGATCCTAGCCGCTCCAGCGTCACTGCAGAGTTACAGCTTGTCACCAACTGCTCCAACGCACAGCCACTGGCTTCATACACCACCAGGACTCACCAGCTCCCTGCTCAGATGCTGTCAGTCATTTTGCACTCTGCACATGCTCAGAAACACTGGGCCCATAACCTGTCAGTGTTTGTAAAAAGCAAAAAAAAAAAAAAAAAAAAGAAGGAAAGGGTTCTGACCTCCCTTTGTCTCCTCAGCCCGGTCCTCGGACACTTGTCGGCACAAAAGAGCCCACGAGAATATCCTTGCAGAGTTTTATTCTTAAAAGTCTTTGTGCAAAACACGACTGAACAACTATACACACCAGCACCAATCAACCAACCAACCCAAACACCAGCCTCAGCAACAAACTAACATTTCTCACTTATATTCTCACTTGGTGCAGACCGCTGAGTCATGCTGACCCAGCTTTATTCGCATTAAAGAAACACGGCCATTTTAGCCGTGACAGAAACTGCTACATTTATTTTAAATCACAAGAATAAGTAACAATCCTTCTCAAATACAAAATAAAATGCTTTAGCACACAAATCATTTTGAATGATCTCCTGAGATGCGATGTTAAAATTCAAGTCTCTTAAAAGTGCTGATGCTTGGGCATGTCCAATGGATCTCGTTGCCAAGACAACTAGCCTCTTTTGCAGCATTGCTGAACGTATGTAATTTTTAAAAAACAAGTTTGAGCTTTGAGATACTGTACTGCGTTCAAAATATAAAGGTAAAATATCAGGAATTTATAAGATACTGTATAGCAAAAGCTAATCTGTATAAAACTGTGCCCACCAAAGGTCAGTACTGCTTCCTTTTAAGGTCTGCACCCTGGGCAGCTGCCTAATAATAGCACTGGCATTGCCCATGACTTTGTATGTGAAATTAAGATATATATTTTTGCACCTCCTTGCATCACTTTACACTAGTGTACACAGGGTTGGTTCGCCATTTTTTGGCCTTCAGAGCTGGCTAGCCACCTCTGTGCAAGGCTGGCGGTTGGGGGTGCGGGAAAAAATACAAAAACGAAGCTGGTGCTGATTGCAAGCCATAAAATCAGCTTTAAAGACTCGTTTCCAGGGCGGAGACTGCGCACTGGGCTAAGTCTGAGCCAAGCGCTGCTACAGGTATCAGGTAACACTTAAGTCAAGGTTCTGAGGCAAATAAACGACCAGTATCTGGGATCAGCAAAAGCAAAAACCACCACCCCAAACTAAGCCACATTATAGCGCCGGCGGCCTCTAAGCGTCGCCAACAGAGACCAAATAAAGGCATTAAGCTGCGCGGCGCCTGGCTCTTTAAGGAGGCCCCGCCTCTCTCCCGCTTTGCGCCCCGCCCCATATCGGCGTCCGCGCGCCGCCGGCGAGGAGAGCGGGGAGGCGCGGCACGTGCCGGGAGGGGCGTGGCCACCGAGCCAGCATGGCGGCGGAGGCGAGGCGCCGTTGGGGTGGGGCGTGGCTTCGAGCGGGGAAGAGGCGGAGCCAGGGGCGGGGGCGGAGGAGAAGGGCTGGAGAGTGAGTCTCACCCAGCCAGCTGAGTTGAGAAAGAGAGAGAGAGAGAGAGGCCGGCGCTGTTTAAGCAGCGGCAGGGGAAGGAGACGCGACACCCACCCCCCACAGTCGGTCAGTTGGTTGAGGCCGTCGCGTGGCCAGTCAGTCGCTGCGTCCGCCCGCAGGTAACGGCTGTTGCTCGCGCCGGGGGGGGGGGGAGAGGAGGTTGGTCGGGGAGGCGGGTCGCTGAGGAGGTGGGGTCTGCCTGGCTGCTTCCTTCCCGTCTCACCCCCCCCCCCCCTGCTTCGGCGAAGACCCTTGTGCGTGTTGGTGTGGTGTTTTCCCTGCGTGTTTTCTTAACCCACGCGCAAAACGCCCCCCTCCTTACTTCGCTTGAGGAATAAACAATAACAGCCTCCCCTCCCCCCCAAACCAGGCCCCTCCTTCGCCTTGTCACAATAACGTCCTCGCCCTCCTCTCCCCCCCTTGTCCCTTTGCATCATCCCGCGGCGGCCGCATCCCCCCCCCCGCCGCCGCCGCCAACTCCTCATCCTCCTCCACATCCTCGAGCGCAATAACAAGCCCTCCTGCTGGAGCTTGGGCGGCCCAGCCTCCTCCTCCGCCAGCCCTGTCCCTCCCCGAGAGCGCAAAAGGCAACGTCGGCCGCAACAACAACAACAACAACGTCGACAACACAACGCCCTTTGTGCAGCCTCAGCCGCGTACAAACTGTAAGCTCTTTTTCTTTTCCCCTCGCCACCAATGGATCCCTAACCTCAACCAAAAACAGTGAAGGGTCCTGGGGGCCTTGTTCCGCTGCTGTTACTGTCTTCTTGTAGCTGTTGCATGACTAGCAAGTTCTTTGTCGTGTTAAAAAGTCCGCTTTCTTTGTTTTCTTCTTCCCCCTTTACCACCTTGAAAAGCTGCTTTTTCGTGTCTGGACGGCCGGGTCTGTTTGAGATGTTCACAAATAGATCAATTACTATAGCCTCAAACACTTAACAACTGTAAATTACATATGTTGGAAAACAGGTCAGGCTCTGCTTCCGGTCTTTTCCTTCTTTGCTTCTTTCCCCTACCCTGGCTGCATTATTCTATGATCCAAAACAGGCCAGGGACAATAACTTTTCTCTCTCGTTTTGCCTTAAACAGATATTGGCACCTTGCTTTTCAATTACAGGAGGACACCTGCTCAGAATTATTAGTGCCCCCGTCACTTCGTTGTTCCAAATGCTCTAGCTTTGGATTAGTATGGTCACTTCCTTGATTTATAATCCTATAAGCAGCCTCAGCATTCTTCCCTTAATTTACAAATGAGTGAGATCAGTATTTCCCAGAGCAGAGTGTTGATAGGAAGTTGTTTTTGGGGGGAGAGACTGTTGATTTGCTTTTCTGACGGTGTGGTACCAGTGACTTGGGGCCCACAGGTCTCCCTTGTCAGCTGTTTCCTCTTATTTGTTGTCAAATCGCCTGTGCTTCTGGGAAAGTCTCATTCTCAAACCAGACATGGGCAGAACCTTTGCTGATTGGATGTCATACGCCATGTGACCAGAATCAGGGTGCGCTCCCTTCCTCCACCACCTTCTTTGTGTGTAATTACTGTTTTGGATAATAAGAGCAGGACTGTATGTTCTGGGTCTTCTGGGGGAGGTGGCAGAAACACACTCCTCTTGCGGTGCTCTGCAGTGGCTGTTGAGAGAGGTGGATCCTGCTGCAGTGGGGGTGCTGCTGCTGTTACTGCTGTCGTCTCGCTTTACTGTCTACCAAACAGAGCAGCTGCCCAAGTGATTAAAACATTATCAGAGCGGAACAGGCTCTGCTTTCCTTCCCTTCTAATGTTTTAGTTCTTTATCCCCAAGTATGGTTGTATATGACTCATAATGATATCTGCATTCTTTAGAAAGGGTGGATTTTTTTTAATTTAACTGTTGAATAGTGATTTAATTCTTTTTCAGATCCTTCCTACCTCCCCTTCCTGGTGATGTATCACCTTCTAAAATGTCTTTAGGGTCACCATATAATTATGGATATTTAGGGGCTTTATTTTATATATATCACCTTGAGCTCAAACTTAAAAAAAATAATTTAGGATGTAGTGTTGATAACATTTAGTACTCAGCATCTCATTGAAATCAATGGCTGGTTCAAACGAAGTTTATCTCATGTTGCTCAGCTTACTGTTGTGCAACAAGGTACATTTTGCAAACATACTGAAAGCATCATATAAAGTTACCTAAGTAACAGTAAAGTGTTTGAAGCACTTTATTTTGATTCTCCTTACAGCAATCCTATAAGACAAGATATATGTGAGGCAGAGAAGGTTTGTCATGAGGTAGTGGAAGGTGTGAAATATGAATCAGATACTACCTTATTATCAGTCTCTTACTTCTCTATGCCAGTATATAGTACCAGCATGAAATACCACATTGCAAATAGCTCTTCTCCCATGATATCAAGAGGAAGAGGAAACATGTATACCACTGTTTTGTACCCTCATACGTGGCCAGGGCATTCTCTGAAGGCACAAGATGCAATCACTTTGCTGCACCTCTAGATGTGATCGGTGTCTGGGTGGGAGACTTCCTGTGAAGTGACTTGTGCAGACTTATTATTCCATAATGGATGAAAAAAGGTAAGGGAAATGGGAAAGGAATTGCCTTTATTTTTTCTGAACTCAGGAACCTGTGGACCATGGGAAGCCTACATGTAAGACAATAACCTCAATGATAACAAAATTATAGAAAGTCAGTGCTCCGTGTTAAGGATTTCCCAGAGTTCTTAGAATTCCTAAGTAGGGGAAACCCTACATTAGAGCTCCCATATCTTAAATAAGTTGCAAGTTATCTCAAGCATGCATCTTTTGAAATGGTACTTAAAGGACACATACAACCAATGTATTTTATTTACAGAAAAACATTTTTCATCTTATTCTGGATCTGGACTCTGATACTCCACAAACAACTGTACTTACAGTGGTACCTCGGGTTACATACGCTTCAGGTTACAGACTCTGCTAACCCAGAAATATTGCTTCAGGTTAAGAACTTTGCTTCAGGGTAAGAGCAGAAATTGTGCTCCGGCGGCGCAGCGGCAGCAGGAGGCCCCATTAGCTAAAGTGGTGCTTCAGGTTAAGAACAGTTTCAGGTTAAGTACAGACCTCCAGAACGAATTACTGTATTTTTCGCTCTATAGGACACACTTTTACCCCTCCAAAAATTAAGGGGAAATGTTTGTGCGTCCTATGGAACGAATGCAGGCTCCCCCCGCGCTCTGGAGGCTACGCGTTGCTTTCGCTGAAGCCTGGAGAGCCAGAGGGGTAGGTGCACAAGGCGTGGCTTCTGACTGGCTGATTGGCCCCAGAAACAATGCCAACAGCCGAAACGGATGTTCAACTTCTGAAAAACATTCACAAACCGTAACACTTACTTCTGGATTTGTGGCATTTGGGAGCCGATTTGTTTGTCAACTAAGCTGTTTGGGAACCGAGGTACCACTGTACATGATTTTGGCTTTATACACTATCCCTGGAACATAACCCCCATATTAGTTGAGTCAGCTGTATACCATGCAAGGGGCTGTTTAGAAACTTGTGACTATATTTAATTTTGAATTCTTTGTTGTTAGAGTTAACACTGATTATCTGTTTCATTTTCTCATCAAAGACAGATAATGTTAATAACTGGGAAGCAATTTTGTGAGATTTTAAAATGAGTGCTTAGTGTTTTTACATATAAGTTGCCATCTCAAAACCCTATGAAAATAGTTGTAGTACATCATTTCCATTGACATCTAGTGAATTCAGTGCACTTTACATGTAGAAGTTTCCAAACAGTTATGTATATTGGTGGCATTTAAGTGTAGAAGAGCTCATTTTAGGAATTTGAATATTGTGTAAATTGAATAAATATGAGTGTAAAATATCCATTATTTGCTTAATTATTTTTTTAAAATAATCAGATGACTTTATCTAAAACAAGCATGAGAGTTGTAATGCGCTGTTGAATGGTGTCTATAAGAATGTGGGAAGGAAAGCACCTCAGTCATAAGTAAAACCTGCACGTGCATGCTGCTTGCAAGGACGCCTGGGTCTTCTAGGTTTCCATTTTGCAGGAAAGTAGAATACTGTACAGCCAGTATCCTGGACACTTCAGTACTGTCTCAAGCGTTGCTGTTGTCTTTGTCTTTCCCATGGGACCAGAAAAGCAGAAGTCTTTATGGCAGGAATATGATGTTAAAAAATTATTTTGAATCTTCTTCATATACATCTGCATTTGGGGAGTTTTAGTGACATTGGGTAGAAAAGGCAGAGTAACAGAATCCAGGTTATTGTAGTGGATGTTCTCAAACTTCCAAGCAATAGATGAGTAACTTATTACACCAGTACTCTGGCCATAGAAGGGTGGGTAACAGTATGAGATTGTTCTCAGTGTTAGAAACTCAGATATATTAGCAAGATGCCAAATAGCTCCTTAAACTAAGGTTACAGTCACCAAAATGGAATGTCTAGTTGCCATTTTGGGGTATTGGTGTCTGAAAACAGTCCAGATCCAATGATCCCCAGGCATGTACCTTCAGATGGTGAAGATTGTCAGGCACCATCCTGGCACCCAGGCATCTTCACTTGGTTGTTAAGTGCTCGATAGGCAGGTGCAAAATGCACCTGGGTAATTTTGAACACCTGATTGTTCTATTCAGGGGAGTGCCTTTGTCACTAGTAAGATGGCTGGATTTGGATTCTCCAATGTTCTGGGACAATGCATTAGGCTTCTTGAAAGGGAAAATACCTTAATTAGGCTTGCTGCATTGTCTAGCCATCTAATGTCTTCTCTAACTGGCTGTGGCTTCCCAGGATCTTGGGCAGAGAGGTATTTCCCAGCATTGTGACCTAAGGTTCCTTTACCTAGATTTACCTTCTAGTATGTTCATGTATTTAGATCTTTGCTTCCTAATCTGAAAAAGTTATGTGCCTTTAAAATTTGCACCAGCTCATTAGAAAGTGGTGCCAGATTTAGAATATAAATATCAGCATGGGGGGATAGGGTGTAAACTAGCCTTTTAATTGAGCACAATAATTACATGTAGTCAATGCTAACTTCTTGTTTAAAACTATTCAAGTAGTGGTAGGAATTTCCTTACAGCAGTAAAGAAAAAGGAATGCCCAGTTAGAATGAGTGGTGGCACCAGTTTCAAGAATAACTTAAGTACTTGAACCCGTTTCAATTCATGGAAAAAAGGATCTGTATAAAAGGAAGAAAATGTTGAAAAGTTTAATGATTGGTTGCCCTGAGGCTATGATTTTCTAAATTTAGTCCCTAGCATGAATACTCAGATCTTTGTGCTCAAATTGTTCATTTTAATAATAGGTTGTTTATCCAAATTCTACATATAGCCCACACAAGAACAGAAGTGACAATATAAAACAAAAGGAAAGTCACAGTGCGTTTGGATTTCTCTTCTCTCTAGCGCACTCTCTCTTTTCTTTTATGCCCCGCCCCCCGGTTAATCACTTCTACTGGGTGGGTTTTGATGGCTTTTTGTTGTTCAGCTTGCATCATTCTTGTGAGCCATTAGTAGTATTTGTTGTTTTATAATATGCATTTAGGATGTATGGTTATAAGTTTATAGGCACCCCATCCCTGGCTATAGCCAATATGTTGGTCAGACAAGCTTGCTTTCACATAAATTTATTGTGTTCCATTTTAAGCCAGTAATGGATGATATCCAGTGTTAGTCATACACAGGAGGAGATTCAGCTGGTTCCTCCCACCATTCCTCTGCATCCAACTAGTCCCTGACAACTTGATACCAGGGATTAAACCTGGGACTTTGCATGCAGCCATGTTCTATATCATTACGACATAGCCCTTTCCCCAGCTACTCTTCTTGGGCCCATCCATAGTCTTCTTTCAGCATCTCTGTTTGCTATACTTGGCACAGAACCTATGGGCCAAACTAGATATTTAAAGGATTTTTACCCTGCTCTTCAGTTAAAAAGGCTCCCAGAATAGCTTGCAAAGTTCAGTAGTAGAACAGTCCCTGTCCTCAGGCTTACAATCTAAAAGGCAAGAAGGAAAAAGAATTGAAAGGGGAGAAGAAAAAGCAAATGGACATTAGTTCTTAGAGTTCTTGAAATGATAAATTAGAATGGAAATTGTTCAAGGCAAGGAGGAGCCAAAAGTTGCAGGCTTCTCAACAGAGATAATGGAGAAGCCCTTCTGTCCCATTTCTTGCTCTGTTATAGCCAGTCACATGTGACAATATTCTGACTCCTTGTCAAAGAAAAGCAATTTTGGTTGCTGCAAGTTTCAGCAGAGGATTAGCTGGGATAAGGGGCTGCTGCACAAAACTGATTTTGCTCCCCACTGCTTTTCTCTCAGGGGTGTGTGTATGTGTGGAGAGGAGAATACACAGATTCTGTATTCTGAATGTAGCACTGCTGGATATTTACTCAACAGCTCTTACTGGAAATCTCTAACATAAATCTCTAACATGTTTTCCATCCCAGCTTTTTTCAAAGGTGTTGACATAAATTGGTGGCATTTTCAGCTTTGCTCTTTCTCTCTCCTTTTAGGGCTGTAGCATTCTTTAAAAATGGGCCGGATTTTCTTGGATCATATTGGTGGTACTCGCCTGTTTTCCTGTGCAAATTGTGACACAATCTTGACCAACCGCTCAGAACTCATATCTACTCGCTTCACAGGGGCTACTGGTCGAGCCTTCCTATTTAACAAGGTTAGTTAAAGAGACCTGCAACTCCTTAAGTGCCACCACACCCTGTTCCTGCAGTGCCTGTTATGGTGAAACAGAATTGCACGCTGGAGAACAATGTGATGTTAACAGTGGCTGAGGTTGTAGACTGCATGCTAAGTGGTTAACAAAATGGGAAAAAGTCAGCCCTCAGTTCCAGATTTGAAATGGGAAAGTAATAAATGCCGAAGCACTGGAAACAAGAAAGTAAGCAAAGCCAACTTGTGAAATACTCTTATCATCGTCTGAAAATCAAAGTCACATTTATAGGGAACCAACTGGTGAGAGGGATTATCAGAGGCCTATAATCCATAGTTCATTATAAAACACTAGGCAACTGTATTAATTTAATTAATATAATATACTGAGTGTTGTCTACTTTTTTCTTTGTAGAGCTCCTTTCAAATTTCCCCCAAATCAGTGGTTTGCTGTATTAGGCTGGGGCAGTTTTAAAACCTGGCACTGTCAGCTTTGGCAGCAGGTGTACTGGTCTGGATGCAGCCAGAGTGCTTCTTTCACAGAGTGCCCCAGGAAGGTCATTACTGTTAATGTGTCCCTGCAGTTAGAGATGAAGGCTCTAAGCAATTCCTCTGTAGATTAACTACATCTCAAATTCTTTCTATCCCTTTTATCTGCTACAGGTAGTAAATCTGCAGTACAGTGAAGTCCAGGATCGGGTCATGCTCACTGGACGCCACATGGTTCGTGATGTGAGCTGCAAGAACTGCAACAGCAAGCTAGGCTGGATCTATGAATTTGCCACTGAAGACAGCCAGCGGTATAAGGAGGGCCGTGTTATCTTGGAAAGAGCTCTAGTCCGAGAGAGCGAGGGGTTTGAGGAGCATGTTCCATCTGATAACTCATGAATGAACATCTCAGTTGTCTCCAGGCTTTCTCTGTTGAAACTTTAAAAAGAGAAAAATCAACAACAAAAAATATACTTACATACACTGTCACCTTAGCATCAGCGTTGGATTCATGAACTAGAGAGTGGGAAAGATTGTGAGAGAATTTCAGACGGAACTTTCCTTTATTTCTTTCTCCTTTTTTATCCCTTTCAGTTCATAGGGAATGTTGAATGGATGCTGTAACTTTGCTTTTTCTCTTAAAGTCTCAAATATGTAAGCATTTGAAGTTACAAATCCTCTGAAAGCAATTTGGAATATTTCTTTCATTTGAGAGAATACAGTTGGATTTTAGCTTGCAAAACCTGTTACATCAAAAGGAAAATTTTAAGTGTAGCAATCTTTTAATTTATTTCAATTTTTTGTCCTTCGTTTTAATTCGATTTTAGCCAGACTTTTCACCTGATCTGCTGGCTTAAGAGGTCCGAATTTATGATGAGTGCTAAAGGTTCAGTGTTTAGTCCAGTTTGTGCTGGCCGTTGATTCATATTCTTGTTGGGGTTCATTGGTAGTACAGAGCCTGTGCTTGTCTGTACCTTTTTTTTTTTGTAACCCAATTTTTTTTTCATTCCTCATTTACCTAAGCACCCCTTCCACCATAAGGCTGGTGTTGACTTTTTTTTTTAATAGGGCAAAACTGCTTGTCTTCTCAGTTTCCTGATGTAACTTACCCAATTATATAGACAAATGGCTGTCCAGTCTTGTGTTGCTTCAGAACTATGTAGGTAGTGATGGGTGGGACTTGAACAGTTGCTGCAGCTTTTTTTTTGTTTTTGTTTATTTGTTTGTTTCTTGGCTGACTTCCTTAAATAGAAAAGTTGCAACTCCTAATCTGAGAATTTCCCTCCTTTTTAATCCATAGCTTTGCATTAGAAACCTAACTATAAGGAAGAAGGGCATGCCAGCATGTACAGCCGTGCATACAACTAGGCATCTGATCTAAATCTGTTTAAATGGCTAACAACTTGTCTTCAAATGCTGCTTCTGATATCAAAGCTCTTACTCTTAGTTGCATCTTTCCATTGTGGTGCTGCACCTTTACTGCTTTCACCAGCAGAAGTTCATCTGGCTGTACTTAGTCACAGGTTATCTGGTGCTTCCTGTAGCAGTTACTTGTGTTGCAATACTGGATCTTGCTCACCCGAAAAACCTTTCTGTAGACTCTTTACTCAGGGGTGCCCAAATGTTGCTGCCAGCATGGCCTGCCAAGCTACATTTCTTGGAAGTCCAAGACCTGCATCTTAAAAATATTAATCACAATTTTGTACTCTCCTTGTCAGTACAAGTTACTTCCTAGACAAGGTTTTTGCCTTACTGTAATTGATCCTGAGCAATCAGATAGCACCTGTTAAGTTCTGCCGCTGAGCAAGGAATGCAAATAAAGCATCCATATATCTGGAGGATCAGTGATCCTTACTTCAGTCCTAACCACACTTGCACAGGCTGGGGCGAGGGGTTGCCTTTGCAAGTGCCTTTAGGAATACTGTTCCATGAGCCATGCCTCCCATATATAACTTTCAGACTGGATGAGGAGTTGTATCTTGCACTCCACATGTGGCATTCTGGCCATTGAGCTGTAGTTTGGGCACCCCTCTTAGCTTGATAAGTAGCTCTAATATGCAACTTAGAGGGTCAACATGTAGATTTGTGTACTGGAGCTAAGTCAAATCAGGATACTTAAACAATAGTGTACTTGTGCCTCAGATGAGTAAACTTTACTATTGATTTCAGTAGTTCCCGATTATTTTAGTAACTTAACTGGCAACTTGTGATTGGCAGTCCTTGATGTACTCTACATGTATTTTTGATGTTGCAGTACAATAAAGTATGTTTTGTCCTGCATGGTCTCCAGCTCTATGCTTCACTGGCAAGAACACTTCTTGAGACTTTTTGTTGTTGTTGCTTGTTTTAAATATACAAATGTAAGGAAGGAATGGCAGAGATTTACAGTGGAAGGAGATAGCTGTTGTTGTATATTGCAACACAGCTTGGTTGGAACAGTATGCCTGGCTTCCTGTAATGGAATCTCTTTTTGGTCTCTCCAGGCCAAAATAAAACCTTCCTTCTCAGGTGCAAGCTATGACAGCAAGAATTTATTTTGCTTTTTAAAGGGTGCGTTATTACAAGTAGGTAAAGCAACATGGATTGCTGTTTTCAGTGGAGTTGGGTGCATAGCAGATTCATTTCTATTTAGACAGTACATACCTTTTTGACTACAAACATGCATCTGTTAAAATTGTCCACCTTCCGCTCCTCCTCAGAATCGGATGCTGTAGGATGATCAGCTGTTCTGTTTGACAGTTTGGTTCCATATAATAAAATTTCTTACTTCAGATTGCCATAGCTTTCTAGAATCATACTCAACAACCATAAATACATCAATAAATGATATTATAATATCCCACTTGCGATTCCCAGCAACTGGTATTCTGAGGTATACTGCCTCCAGCCTGGAGAACATAGCTGTTGTTGCCAGTAGCCACTGAT
The DNA here is from genome assembly GCF_964106645.2 of Podarcis pityusensis. Lineage (NCBI taxonomy): Eukaryota > Metazoa > Chordata > Lepidosauria > Squamata > Lacertidae > Podarcis > Podarcis pityusensis. The sequence continues at coordinate 90,252,974 of NC_138026.1, read as the reverse complement.
AGCCTTATACACCATGAGTTTTTCTAATCCTCTTAATGCCATCCAAGGTGGTGGCCATTACTTTTATTTGTTTCATAAGTGTCTCAATCACTATTCAAAATGCAATATCCTGCCCCCTCACAGTGGTTTGCCACATGTATAATAATGTAAAACCATATAAAATATAAACAAGACCTAGATGTGCCTTGAGTAGATTGCAGCATCTATTGTTCCTGTTTCCATCATATACTCTGGAGGTTTGGTGGAGAGAGACAGAAAGAGTTGTTGTGGGTCTGCTGCAAAGTTTTCCAGAGCATAACCCAACTAATGCATCCAGGGGTGCAAGGCACAGCACTAGCTGATTGGTACCTGAGGCTGTCCTGTTTTGGTACACAGGAAAACCTGTCCCTTTGGCTTTATAATGTAGCAATGGGGAAGCAGTACATCTGCTCAAGGCCAGAATACAAGAGCCCAACAGGGATAAACATCTTACCCAGCAAATAAATGTTTGGGAACAAAAAATATCAGCTGGAACCCCCGATCCAAGAGTGAGATAGTGCAGGGATAGCTGGAAAAACAACAGCTTGTGCCAAATCAACCAGCTGTGTTTTTTTTTTTTTTAAAAAAAAGATTTGATTGAATTGTTATGTCCACTTAGGGAAGATTGAAAATAATGCTAATAAAAGGAAGGAGTCCTTGGATGTGGCATACATTAGGGCTTGGAAAGCTGATTCATTTCTGTACCGCACAGCTAAAGCAGAGGAAATCCACTTAATGGATTTCTGTTCTCAGGCCTGTATGTAATAGCTCATTAGAGGAAATACTCCATGCCAACATTTTGGAGCAGCTTCAGCACTACACAGTAAGATGCAGTGCCATATTTCTCTGCGTGCTTATTAGACAAGACAGCAGCGGGATGCTTCCTTTGGATCTGCACTGAAAAATAACTGTAAATAACAATCTTGAGGGTTTCCAGAGTAGTATTCCTCTTAAGTCTTGCAGAAAAGGAAGTCTTATGGCGTCTCAAAGCTGCTATTTTTGGTGAAAAACATATACCCACAATTTTAGGTTGTGCAGTTATAGCTGATTGGGAGAATTTGCATGGCAAACCCTACTTTCCCCCCAAAGACTGAACTATTTGCAATAAGGAAAAAGATTGGAAAATCCACTGGGATAGCACTTGTTTTGATGCAATGTCATCTCGCCTTCCTACAAACAAATTGGGATGAATGTTCATTAAATAGAGTTTATTAATGCTTAATAAACAGGTCATCTGGAAGCAAAGGATTTAATATGGCATGAGCTTTTATAGATGAGTCTACTTTGTTAGGTGCATGGAGTGTTATCCTGAGTTACAGGTATGTATACAGATGGTTTGGGAGGGGGAGGTGTAAAAAGTGAGGACAGAAGCAAATGAATGGCAGGCACTGCTAATTAGGTAGATAATTTTGGCGATGCTGGTGGTGTAATTTTGTATTCTAAATTGTCTTAAAAGTCAAAATCTGAAAACTAGTTCCCAGACTGAGTACAATTGATATGCAGACCTTTCTGCTAAAAGATGCAGAAGTGATGAATACTTTTAAGTGATTTTAAGGAAAGACTAGAGTTTCTTCCAGACATTCATTGTAAAGTAGGAATTTATGTTTTGCGCTTAACGGGAGGAATTCAGTATTTCAATCTTCTGATTGTTCCAGTGGTGCAAACGTTTCTGCTTGTCAGGAAACGTTTCATCTTTCCACCCTATGCAGTGTGCTGAGGGTTCCCCCAACTCCCCCTCCCGAACCACTTGTGGGGGGAGGGGAGGAGGGGAAGTCCTGTTGCACAAGTGAAAGTCTTCCCACCCTTAAAGTGGATCAAAGTGTTCTAAGGACTTCATTTGGGAGACTTGCCAGAGCAGGGTGAAAAATAGCATGCAATTGTATGCCCTCCTGTTCTCTTAGTAGATCAGAAGTTGACTCAAAAGCCCTTCTGTGAGCACAATGGCATCAACTAGGCTCTACCCAAAGTGACTGGGGGATCACTTTCAAATTTGGAATACCTTTAAAAGTCAATTAGAAAACTAGTTGTAAAGGCCAGGAAATTAATGCATGGTGCCTTTTCCGTTAAAACAAATTAGATATAAAGAAGGATGCAGTTGTGATGGGGCTGGCAGCGGGGAGAAGGCCCAGATTTGTGGGTGTGGCTGGGCTGGGCTGGGCATTTTGCCTACTGTGGCAAAAAGGCTTGGTCCAGCCCCATGCACAATTGAACAGCTAACTGTCAAAAACAAAGAGATAAAACAAGAAACCACTCTGCTCAAAGAAAGCAGGCTCACAAGCTCCCTTAATATATTAAATTTTGATTCCACAGCTAATCACTGCAATTTGTCCTCGTCACTCACAAAAGAAGTGCTACTCATTTGCTCAGCAAGTTGGTTATTGTAGATTGCTGCTTCTTGGCTTTCAGAGGGGATAAATAAGGATATAACACAAAGAGTGCAATTTTCTTAATACATATTTTTGGTAGGCCAGGGCCAGATTTCTCCGTCTATGTTCTAGGTACTCTGATGTCCTTCAAGGAGACGATTTCTATTTGTGGACATAATTCTCTAAAAGATAGCTTGCCCACCTTGGCTGATCTTTCCCTGTAATTCTCAGCAATGGCAAAGTTGCTATTTTCTATAGTGCAATCACCAATTCACATGATGAGAACAAAGTTGCTGAAGAAAGGTTTCAATGAAGGTAGAAAGTTGTGAAAACCCATTTGATCTAGGACAGGGATGGGGAATATGGCCCTCCAGATGTTGCCAGTCTTCAACAGCTATAATCCCTGGTTGGGACTTTTTTAAACCACCTCTGGTCAGAGAAGATATATCATCTCCATATAGGAGGACAGTGACATCTACATTTCTTGTGGCAAGTGTTTTTTTTTTTAATCATTTCAGTAACATTTTTAATCAAGATAAAAAGGTATAAAAAATTTCCCACAACCAACATACATAAAATACTATGTGACAAAGAAATTCCATTTTGGTTAAAGCCATTAATCTAATGGACAAATCCCAGGGAAATCAAACAGGGCTGAAGAGTGTAATCACAAAAAGCTGTGTACTTGGTTACAAATGTAGTGACAGCTCCACAGGTACATCTTCACTTCAATGTGTATTTGGGGCTCCACTAGCAGGATTTCCTACTACCTTCAATGCAGTGGGTAACGCTGTGAACAAAGCGTGTCCCCTCCACTGAAGGGCATGGGGAAGTCCTTGTGAAAGCTCCATGTGCGCATGGGAGGAACTGCTGAATTGGGATCCAAATGTCCATAAAACAGACATATAATTCCCCAAGCAATTTAGCCAGATGGTTAACATAAAGTGTTTGACTTCCTTCATAGTTTGGATTGGGGTAGTTAAAAGAGCATTCCTGCCTACTCTGATTTTAATAGGAGCATCTTGATAAAGACTTTGAAGAAGCATCAGCAGCTTTAGGGTCTATATCAAGGGGTTGCACTTTGGCCCACAGATGGTTTCTATCTATTGAATCAAAAGCTGATGATAGGTCAACAAACACCGCAAAGAACCTTGCATTGTTTTCAACAAATTTCTCAATGAGGCGGGACAAAAGTATAACAAAGGATCAATGGTGAAATAAGAATTCCTGGAACTGGCTTTCTTTCTGCATAGAACACAACTGGAGGAGATCCAGTCCTGCAGCTTATTAAGTAAAAACAAGTGGCATATATTTTAGAAGGATATCCAACAGGTCTGTAATTCTGGGGAAGAGAGGGGCTGCTCTTTTTCAAAAATAGGATAAACTACAGAGAGTTGGAATTAAGCCAATTGGATTGATCTCAGCAAATAATTTAGCAAGTACAGGAGCCCACCAGTTGGAGTGTGTTTTAAACAATTCTGGTTTTAGACCCTTTTCATATCCAGCTACCAAGAAACATCATTATGCATGAGTTATGAGAGAACCAGTGTGGTGTAGTGGTTAAGAGCGGTGGACTCGTAATCTGGGGAACCAGGTTTGCATCTCCGCTCCTCTACCTGCAGCTGCTGGGTGACCTTGGGCTAGTCACACTTCTCTGAAGTCTCTGAGCCCCACTCAGTTCACAGAGTGTTTGTCGTGGGGGAGGAAGGGAAAGCCGCTTTGAGACTCCTTCGGGTAGTGATAAAGCGGGATATCAAATCCAAACTCTTCTTATGGGTGGGTTAGCCACTTGGATCTCTGTTGATATTAGAGGCCCTGCATCTGCATTACCTGGCTCCTTTGTAGGGATGCTTTTCTTCCAGTCCCGATAGAACTCCCCATCCAGACACATTAACATGTTTTAATCTCTTTTACTGTTAATTTTAATATTTTAAAGCTGTTTGTATTGATAATTTTAATATTTCTTGTAATCCATTAGAAGTTTTACTAAAACCAAGTAGTATATAAATTTGTTAGATAAAAGTAAGATGTAAGTTTCCATATGATGTGAGCCCCGGGCTGACAACTTGTGCCACCATTTTTTAAAAATCTAGTAATAATAATAATAATTAATAATAAAATAATTTATACCCTCCCATCTGGCTAGGCTTCCCCAGCCACTCTGGGCGGCTTCCAACAAAATATTAAAAATGCATTAAAACATCATTCATTAAAAATTTCCCTAAACAGGGCTACCTTCAGATATCTTCTAAATGTCAGATAGTTGTTTATTTCTTTGACATCTGATAGGGGGGCGTTCCACAGGGCGGGCACCACTACCAAGAAGGCCCTCTCTGCCCAGTGACAAAGCTTCATGCTCCGGCACGGGTGTCAGAGAGCAGGTGGGGGCAGGGCTGGTGTGTGTCCTGGGGGGCGTGGCATGCCACCCACAGGGGCATGGCGTGCATCCTGGGGGTGTGGCGCCCAGTGCGGGCAGGGGGGGTTAGCTGCGATGGCACCCCACTGGGATCGCGCTGCTGGAGGCGGTGCGCTCCTCCTGCACTCCTCTTCCTCTGCCAGTGCCTCTGCCTGGTTCCCTGTAACCTCACTTCTTGCAGGGAGGGAGCTGCCAGAAGGCCCTCGCCGCTGGACCTCAGTGTCCGGGCAGAAGGATGGGGGTGGAGACCCTCCTTCAGGTATACTGGGCCAAGGCCTTTTAGGACTTTAAAGGTCAGCACCAACACTTGTGCTCAGAAATGTACTAGAAGCCAATGTAGGTCTTTCAAGACCAGTGTTATGTGGTCTTGGTGGCCGCTCCCAGTCACCAGTCTAGCTGCTGCATATTGGATTAGTTGTAGTTTCCAGGTCACCTTCAAAGGTAGCCCCAAATAGAGCATGCTGCAGTAGTCCAAGTGAGAGATAACTAGAGCATGCACCACTCTGGCGAGACAGTCTGTGAATAAGTAGGGTCTCAGCCTGCATACAATCTGCCAATCTACTAGCAAGTCAGATTCAAGATTCAAAGTCAATCTACTAGCAAGTCAGATTCAATTTACAAAGCCCTGAACAACTTAGGTCCAAACTGTCTTAGGAACCACCTGAAGCCTTATATCCCAGCTGTATCCCTGAGATCATCTGCAGGAGTGTTGTTGGTCGTCCTCCAAACTGGCGAGGTTCATTTGACAGCAGCAAGAAACTGAGCCTTTCGTTTTGTCAGCCCAGTTTTGTGGATTACTCTTTCATTAAAGATTTAGCAGGCGCATTCTGTTTTAATTTTTAAATGCCTGCTGAAAACTTTTCTATTCTGTCAGGTTTATGCAGGCAATTAAGAATACACATTTCCATAATAGCTGATTTCTGATTTTAATATTTTTGTTTTTTGTCGCATGGTTTTATGCATAACTGTTGTAACCCACAATGATAATTTTCAATAATACGGTATATACTTTTTAAAATATAAAATAACTATACTAGATTAATCCATTGAGGGACTGCATCTGTACGGAGAATGCGTATAAGTGACATCACACACACATGCCCCTACAGTTCTAGGAGCACATAAACATCAGGAGGCACACACACTCTGTTGCAATAGTTATTGTAGCTTTGATTGGGCCCTGACTGCAGGCAGAAAATTGCTCCTTTTGCAAAGCTAATTATAGTCCCCTGCAAATAGCTCTCTCTTCGGCTGTTAAATCACAGCTATCTGTATTCCATTAACCTGCGCCGAACAGAGAACCGACTGCATTTACTGCGTGCTTGCATGGCAATGGTTAACTGAGCTGGCGAGATTCTGCTTACCTCAACAAAACCAGCCGCAGTGAGAAAGGGAAAACAATGAATGGGTGGAGATGAACAGCCCGTCAGAGAAAGAGCTATGCATTCCGGCTAGTGCAGTCCAGGCTGCTGCAATGACAGTCTGAAGGTTGTAGCAGCCTCTGGAATCTGCATTCAAACTGAACATCAGCCTTCGCTTGCAAGTGGAACCCCCCCTCCTTTCCTTTTTGGCACAAAAGGACTTGTTCACCATTGGGACTTCCGAGACATGGCCAGTAACCAGGCCAGCTTACAGGATGACCAGAGCAGGCATTGCAAGTTCTTATCCTATATGTTTTACCAAGCTGTCAGAGATCACAAACCTGTCTGGATGCTGGAAGACATGAGGACTATGGAGTATTTCTACTGGGAAGAAAATGCCAGCCTGAGGACATATTCCCCTTCCGAAGCCCTGCTCTACGCCGTGGTGCACAACCACCTGCCTTATGCCCAGTACCTGCTGTCTCATTTTCCGGAGGAGGCTCTCAAAGTCCCCGGGGAACATTTCTGCTATTGCCCTTCCTCTGCTCCTCACTTGGCCATGGCTGTCACCTACGACAGGAGAGACATTCTGGGGCTGATCATCAGCATCTCCCACAAGCTGCCCAGCCTCAACTCCTACATCAACCGAACCGGCTGCTTCCACCTGGAAGATGGGAAGACCCCTCTGCATCTCGCCTGTGAGCTCCTGAGGTCAGAGACAGTTCTGATCCTCCTGGGGAACGGGGCCTCTCCCAGGATAGAGGACAGCAAAGGACTGACACCGCTGGACGTCATCTTGGAGCAGATGTGGGACTCGAAAGTCAACGTGGCGTCCAAAAAGCTCTGCCTCGATTACCTCTTGCTCTTCATGCCCAGCCCCCGGTTCAAGATGAGGAAGGTGCTGCAGGAGCACCCAGAGTACTGGGCAATTCTGCTAGGAGAGGACAAGTTCAATAGCCTGGTGGGGAACATGCCTGCATCTTTATACCTGCAAGCTATGCAAACCATCCTTCAGACTCTCCCACCCTCCCATTTCCCTAAAAGCATCCAGGAACTTCCTATACCTCAGGCATTAAAGCCCCTGCCTCGCTTCGGCAAGCAGCACCCAACAAAAAATATGGTAAATGTTTTTCCATGATGTTATGCTTTTTTTAAAAAATGTCACATTCAAATTGTGTAATTTGTTCAGGTGGGGTTTTCAAAGGTGCTTCAGGCTGCAAACCAAACCCCCAGCGCACTTCCACTTGAGCTAAATAGGACTACTCTCAAGTAAGTCACAGGAGGATTGCTGCCTTAGGGGGATTTGCTGCCCAGTTATTACTGAATTGGCATCGAAATCTGGGCTACTGTTTGATGCCGCTGAAAACCCCAGCCTTAGTATATGTTGTCAAATGAAATCTCTCTATTTTTTTCAGATTAGAAAACCCCTCCCATTCTGTGCATGTGAAAATATTACATTGAACTGAATGTACATTTTGCTCACTGAAATCAGTGTAGCAGCATTCCTGATTTATTGTTTGCATTTTATGTAAATTATCCAGGTTTTGCATTGTTGTTATTATTTAAAAGGCACTGTTTGCACAGGGCATTATATGGACCAGGGTTCCAATCCTGTACATTGCTTGATGCCTTAACTTCTATTAACATCACTGAGTTTTAAGGATCATAACTCTATGCAGGATTGCAGCCTACCAGATCACTGTGCTGTTAGGGGAGCGGGGGGGGGGGGGGTTAAAGCAGGAACTCTTTTTAAGTTTTCTCAAGTGCTGCATAATGAATCAGCAGTTATGATCATAAATGTCTTGGCCTTCAGTGCTCCTACAGTGGTGAGGAGTCCCTTTGGCTGCAGGATTCTGTTGTGTCACCTTAAAACATCGAGCCTTTCTAGCAAAAGCTAGGTAGGTTGGTAGTGTGATGGAAAGGACCCAATGAAACCTACATAGATGGAATTCCTTTTCAAAGCTGAGTGGTAGGGGAAAGACCAATTTCCACTGCACATCACAATGTGCCAGACATACCCTTACACTCCCCTTTCCTCTCTGCTCACAGTGTCACTGTAGTTTCAAGAGTGAGCATGCCTACAAAGGAAGATGTGGCATGGTCCTTAATGCTAGAGACCTACAGTGGCTGTTTGTATTTTTTTCACTGTAAGAAGCAATGTAATGATGCCCCCCCCTTCCCTGCAAGAAATGCAGTGCAATCCTTGCAGTTGCTGAGAACGAATGCTGGCGGCCTTCGCCTTCCAGATGTCTTGAGCTACATCTCCCATCAGTCCCAGCCAGTGTGAAGGCTTTTGACTTAGGAAAAAGGGACCCTGCCCACCTTAGAGGATGAGACCTTGTGAGTGAATGTATGAAGGTCACCATCATCAACCAAAGAGTTTGCCCTGTTTGCCTGTAGACAGGCTACTCCTGCCTCTCTGCTCATCCCAACTTATCTCCCCCACCCAACTATGACCACTGATGTAACCTGCCTAAATAACGACCCATCAGCATTCTTTCAAGGTGCACAATCTCTGCAGCTCCAGGTGCATGGTTTCTGTTTTTTGTTTGTTCATTCGTTCATTTTACCTCTGCCAGAAAGGATTGTGTTCCCTACATGCCCACGTTGTAGATGGGCAACACATGTTTGCTCCTCTGATTTTGGATCGCATGCTGTTTTCAACAAGGCAAGGACTGGCCAGAAGAACACTGATAGACAGGGATGGGCCTTGATGCTTTACTGGAAAGAGAAGAACGAGATGCTCTCTCTCCCTCCCCCCCCCCCCCACTGACAACCCCTGAATTCCACAAAGAAAAGCCAAGCAGACTGGCAGATGAACCTTACCTCAACACAGGTGCCAGGCGAGCAGCCTCCACTGCACTTGGAGACAGCAGGCTGGCTTAGGGGTTGCAGGGTGGGTTGTGTAGCTGCCGCTCCCCCCCCCCTCTGCCTGAGGCACCTGTCTCACTCCGCCTTATGGTGGGGCCAGTCCTGAGTGAGAGCCTGGCCCTAAGCATGTTTCCTGGGAAGCATCTCGTATGGAAATCGAGGGGAGCTGCTTCCTACTGAACAGGCTTAGAAGCAAGTTCTGAAACCCTGGACAGCCCCTGCCAGTCTGTGAGTACAGTGCTGAGCTCTATGGACCGAGTGGTCTGATTAAGCATCTGGCAGCTTCATACGATCCTTTGGAAACGGGGCTAAAGCATTTTTCTTAGGGCAACTTGGCTTGATAATAACCATTGCTCTGTAGAGAGCTGACCTGTTTTTCACAGATAGGTCCAAATTCCACGATAATGGGCAATGAGAAGCTGTCCCTTTAATGTAAATGCCTAAGAAGACTCAGAATTTGAAACAGTTGTGCAATTTCATCCTTGTGAACAAATGAGCAGGTCTTTGCTGTGTCTAGTGGATGCATAGGAGCTGGTGCCCTAGCATACGCCAGGCATATTGAGGATACTATCTCAGTCTTTGAAATTTACCTCTGCAACAAAATGTAAGCTATGTGTTCTAGCAGAGCCAGTGGGTTTGAACAGACCTACATGATTCGCAAGAATCTCCTATTACGTTCTGGTATTAGCGACTCCCCACAGGTACTTGACAAATCAGACCAAATGCCCCAATCTAGCCAAGCATTTTGTTCTCAAAGCCAGCCAAATGTCTATAGGAAGCCCGTCTAGAGGACATGAGCACAGCAGCACCTGCCCCCCCCCCCCAGCTCTGTGACATAATCCTGCAGCAAACTGAGAATTTGTGCCTGCTGAACTTCTGCCACATAGCTGTTAAGGGCGCAAGAGCGCCTTAAAAAACAAACAAACAAAAAACAGACAGTTTAGCATCCCTCTTCCTTTCCTTGATTAAATCCTCAGGACCCTCCCTTCAGCATTTTGAAGTTCACAGGGTTGCCTTAGCCTTACCCCACCTATGTGGGGACATAAAGGAGAGGCATCTAGGGAACTTTTGCAGTACATTTCTGATACAGCAAAACAGAACCAGTTTCTAGCCAACCAGCCACACAGACAACACAACTAAATGCCAGCCAGAGTAAATAATGTTTTAAATGACCTAGGCAACAAACGCACACACGTGTGTGTGTGTGTGTGTGTGTACACTTGAATCAAACAATGCTAAAATAATAATCAAATTGCAAATAAAGCCCACATCAATAAAGCTAACCATGTTGCAGCAGGCAATCTAATTAATCTCATTTTGGTGAAAAATGATAAGGGAAAATGTATCTGAGATATCCCCAAGCAATACTAGCAATTATCTTGCTTTATATTATATGCACCCTATCCTAGCAAACATTTCGAATGCAAGACCCTCTTTAATCTTTCAATCTATTGGAAAATGACACATCCTTTAAATTGTTGTCCCCCACGCCCCATATTGTATTAGCCGCAACAGACAAAACTTGGCAGCTATTCCCTGAACTGTGAAGGCTGTTCACTTTGCAGTCTTGTCGCTGCTCAGAGTTTCCTTCCTTCTTACAGAAGGGAGAATGATTAGGGTAGTATTATATGCTTGCTAAGACAGTCTCACAGAAGATTTAGAGGTGTGTCTAACCATATCTTTGCAGCAGCCTCCAAAGTCAGGCTAAGAACAAAGGAACCGCTATCCACTGTGATTGATCTACAGAACAACAGAGGGGTTGTTGGGACTGGACCCCAGCCTGCGCCAAAGAGACACCAGCTGTTGAAATCTGTGGGGAAAGGGCTGGGTCTGGTGTTGTTTTCATTCCTCTTGCAGCTGCAGCTTCTAATTTGGATGTCAGCAAAGATGGGAACAAGGATGGCACTCTTTAAGCAAGCGCTATTTAGGAATAATCCCACAAGGGAGATATCTGCAAACTGTTTCCGACCGGATAAAATCTCCCCGAATGAACTGAACCTTAAAAAATCCAATCCAAATTTAAACAGATTTAAAGGTCAAGGATGAAATTGAGGGAGGTTCAGGATGAAATCCATGTTCACTGATGGCCATTGATGAGAGGAGATAAAGCGTACTTTTAGACCAGGAAGAGAATGGAAGATTGCAGAGTTACAGAATAGAAGCCACTGTTTGCTTTCAGGCACAAGCCAGCAGCCTGTGAAAGCTGCACCAGAACTGGGCAGGGATCTCATTGGTGATAAAATTTGTAGGGGTTTGCTTTCTAGAGTGGACAGAGTGAAATGCCAGAACTTTAGGGTTAGAATATTCTGGAAACCCTCCAATATTTCTCCGATGAAAATAGGGACATCATATTCAATAATAATATTTATATCTTGCCCATCTGACTGTGTTGCCCCAGCCACCCTGGGCAGCTCCCAACATATATAAAAACATAACAAAAATTTAAACATTGAAAAACCTCCCTATACAGGGTTGCCTTCAGAGGTCTTCTAAAGGTTGTATGGTTATTTATCTCCTTGGTTTGGGGGTCGCATAACTCCATACCCGCCAACATTTCTCCAGTGAAAATAGGGATGTCCTAAAGGAAAATCAGGACATTCTAGGATCAAATCAGAAACCAGGTCGGCTTATGTAAATCTGGGACTGTCCCTGGAAAATAGGGACACTTTGAGAGAATGGGTCGTTCATTATTACTCGTGAGATGAAACTGACATAAAATAACAGTACCAATTCATTTGAATCTCCACCCATCCCCAGAATCCAGTATGGGGTATCTAATGACCCTGTATCCCTGAGATCCCAAAAGAAAAATTCTAGCTAGCCCATGGCTAAGAAAAACCTCTTGGCAACTTGTTTTAATGGTACTCAGGGATTCTGCAGGTCCCTCTGCATCGTGGAAAAAATAATCCATTTTAAGGGCTACTACTTGATCGATTTCCTATGGGTCTTGCCAATGAGATTGCCAACTGATCAGGGGCAGAGGAAGGAGGGCTTTGTGCGTTTAATAGCAGCTTACTAAGTGCAGCATGACAGCAAACATCATTACCTAGTACCTGTACATTATGCTGTTGTTAAATGCACAGTTACAGTGCCTACTTTATAAACCATAGCTGGCTCTGAGCTCAGCTTTTTAAAAACTAAATTGCAGTTTTCTACAATGCATATTTTGCAAATGCACATATACTTGCTCTTATTAAGTAGGGTTGCCATGTTTCAAAAGCTAAAATCCCTGTTGAGCTGTTATTTAGGAAGACCCCAACATTTTTGATTTTTTATTTTTTTTAAGGAAGCCTCCCTGAAAAATAGTGATTTTTAAGCTTTTTGGAGCTGTTTCCACTGCTTTTTCCATTGTGCTTTTTCCGCTTTGGCAAAATTACCCCCGACATGATTTTTTCAGCCAAAAAACAGGACATGTCAGGAATATTTCTGATGTATGACAAGCCTGTATTAAGACATAGGAAGTAGCTTAGCATTTCCTTACTGTGGCACAGTTGCCCATTCTCCCACTACAAGGGCACGGGATAGGCTTTCAGTACGTATGACTTCCAGCCAACCTGTAAATGTTTTGCAAAACTGCCTGTTGTTATTGCTAACCCAACCCTTGCCCCTCAAGGTCTTTAAGCAGAGTCTGGCCAGCCATCTGCTAGGAATCCTGCATTGCAGCTCCTGCATGGAGCAGTCGGTTGGACTGGATGAGCCAAAGGTCACTTGCTGCAAGTCTGTAATTCTCTGTCACTTTTTATTAGAGCTGTGTACACAAATAGCCTGTCAACATTCTCCACCCTCAGTACAGAAACTGGAGGGAATCCAATTGAATTTCTGCAGGGGAAGGGCAAATCTTTCATCAATTTTTTCTCACATTTCACAGAGGCAGTAGCATAGCTCCCCCCCCCCCCGAGTTTTTCTTTCTTTCACAGCCACTGCAAGTCACAACAGCAGCAGCTGTGTTGACAGCCCAGCCACCATTTTGCATCCTCAACAATGCCCCTGGAACCGTGTGTGTGTGTGTGTGTGTGTTTTGGGGGGGTGACCACCACAAATATGATGGAGAATGTTGGGAGGAAAGTCTGCAAAACTGCCTCCTTTTCCTAAGGAAAAAAGCCATAGATTTTATTTTATTTTTACATGGAAAAAAAAGCCTGATGAGAAAATTTGGCTCAGCTCAGCATTGTACACAATGCTGCCATCATCAGCTTGACAAAAATCTGAAATATTGGTCCAAGGCATTTCCAAATGGCTGCTAGCCATGATAGCTATTTTCCACTATATGCCTCTGAATATCAGCTTCTGGGATATCAAAGATGGAGAGAGTGCTGCAGTGCTCAGGATTTGATTGTGGGCTTCCCATGGGTATCTGGTTAACCACTGTGAGAGCAGGATGCTAAACTAGATGGGGCTTTAGGCTCTTCTTATGTTCTTACATCAGACCACTGGTCTATTTTGGCTCATTATTTCTGAATCTTTGCTGCATATCATGCATTAATGGGTGGTGATACCATTAGGGTTACATCTGCTTCATTAGCAATCATAGGTATGGTTGCTGCACAACGTATGGTATACCTATACAACCAGATGGCTGCTGATACACTCTCCAACCGAAAACAAGGTAGGGAACAAGCTGCCTGCTCAGATGACTGCACCACAGTTTAAGCGGTGAGAATACAATGGTGTTCATGCTTCACTGGCACACCAGACTATGTATGAATGGAGTCATAGGAAAGTATTTTAACCTAATGCAGGGTTTGCCAACCTTGAATCTCCAGCTGTTTTTGGACTACAACTCCCATCATCCTTAGCTAGTAGAACCAGCGGTCAGGGATGATGGGAATTGTAGTCCAGAAATAGCTGGACACCCAAGTTTGGGAAACCCTGGCCTAATGCCTTGCAAGTCTTCTGTACCAGAATGTAGTCACTCTACAGCCAAGTCTACCTCAGGTCTATTGGCATTTAATTTGGTGAATGTTTCACTCAAGCAGGGGTGTAGTTATTCCAATGTTGTTGGACGCCATCGCCAATCATTCCCAGCCAGCATGGTCAGGAATCACGACTGCTGAGAGTTGTGGTCCAACAACACCTTGAGGGCCACAGGTTAGTCACCTCTGATTTAAAGCTTGCTCATCACAGACAGCTTTTATTAATAATAATAATAATAATAATAATAATAACCATTCCATCACCCTTTCCCATTATGATTTTCATGAGATGTTTCAGACTGCAACTCCCACCATCTGGCCATGGAGACAGGGGATGATGGGAATTGGAGCCCAAAGCATCTGGGAGGCACCTAGAGAAAGCAACCTTCAAGCCTTTCTGTCCATTTCTTTGGGCTTACCCAGAAGCGGGGAAGTCCATGCATTTGCATGGTGACAAATATTAATATAGTTTATTTTTATAACCAAACAGAATGAATGTCGACGGCAGATGTCCTGTGGCATATTGGACTCTTGAAATAATTCCAAGGGGAGGGAGAGGGAAGGGAGGAAGAATGTATTTGTATACATGAATAAGAAATCTCAATTTTTTAAATTTTATGTCAAGTCTATCAAACATTGCAAAAGACTGAACTGCTAGATTCCTCCAGAAAGAATTTGGGAATAATGCACATATGTTTTTCATCTGTGGCAGAGAGTCCTAAAATCTTCTGTCAGGATTTACTGCCGCAGTGACATCTCTCTTTCAGGATTCTATAACTAGGAAAATGGGGCACCTCTCCCAGAGAACTCGTTGCTCACCATTGTGTTAATATTGTAGGACCATGATTGTGCATTTGTCATGCTTACCTGAGGCATAATTGGTGCCCGCACTGGCAAAGTGTAGAGGCTGAGAGAAGGAGCTCTAGCCCAGGCAGCCGCTAGTTCAAGCCTTAACTCAGCCACTAGGTTGCTTTAGGCAAATAACCGTTTCCCTCAAATCTCACTACCACCCCCCACAGTCAGTAGTATGATATTAATAATACTAATTGACATTACAAGGCTATTGTAATGTTTGATGTTCCTGGCATTAAAATTTTGAACAGGAGTGGTTCAGAGCATGCTCAGAAGAATCTGTTGCTGCTTGGAAGCTGGAGAAATAGAGTTCCCAACCCAACCAAGATCAAGGGATTTAATTCTGCTTTTAAATTCTGAGCTAAAAGAAAAAAGAAAAAAGATCACATTAGAAGTGCACATTTAAATTTGGTTTTGAAATTTTTAAATTTTGCAAATTTGAAAGGAATGACTAGTGAAACTGGGAAAATTGCTGATTTTCATACATTTGCAATTCTTTGTTTCAGCTATACATTCTACCTTTCTGTATTCAGTATTTGCTTAAATAGGCACATGCTGCCATTTGCTGAATAACATGAAATCTTGATAAATCCATTTTACCACTTATCAAGTAAAGCCATATTTTGTAATTTAGACTCTGCCTCTCCCCCACCCCTTCAGTTTTACAATGGAAAAACCTTTTATCCATGTGATTGTACTTTTACCCTCTGCATGCTAAAAGACTAAGATTGTAGTATATATCGCAAAATTAAAAAAATGTGCTGATTATGCCGATTGCAAAATTATTTTATCAGATTGTAATGAACCATAATAAACCTCCAACGTAAATTGGATTAGTCTTTTTTATTGCCTGTTGAGTTGGTTGTGGGTTTTATTATCAGTTGGATTTAAAGTGCTGGGTTAATTGCTTTCCCCTTTGTTTTAAACTGCATATGTTCATTACCGGAAAAAACATATTTGAGTTTCGGAATTATTATTTTCACTCATACCATTAGAGATGAGTGCTCCAGTTTAACGTTTTTAGATCTCTGGGAAAACACGTTGTACTCCTCTGGAAGGGCTCAACGCCCAGAATCTCCAGGTACGGCTGTTAGTATATGTGGGCCTGGGGAGCCCACTCTGCACCCCGACTTTTTAGTGTGCAATAAACTAAGCTAGACAGACCAATGTAGGTCCAAGTAGGGTTGCCATCTCCCATCTGTAGTCTGAAGCAGTGTCCTAGAAAAAATTGGCAAAATGTCCAGGAAAAGCCGGATGTATGCCAAGCCATGCCAGCAGTGATGTTTTTGCTGATTTTCCTTAAAAAAAAAGTAGCTCCGGATTTTCACTTTTTGAAATATGGCAACCCTACATTTTGGAGCAAGAAGAAAAGATGCCTCCTCAAAAACGGGACATTGCCTGTCAAGGTGGAACAAGAAAATTGGGCCCAAGGATCTTTGCCATGGGCATGATTACCCTCAGCTTCCAATTGATTCGTTCCATTTTTTTTTAGCCCCATCTGTTTCCAAGGGGAGGTGAAGAAGAACGTGTGAAATCCTCTGCAAAACTGGAGAAAGGCAAACAGGGCAAATTTATACATGACATGGAGCACAGTTAAGGCCTTTATCTGTGGCATTTAAATAAGGGATGGTTGTAGAATTTGCCTCTGTTGTATTCCACCATAGACTTTGAGGTTCTGCTCTACTAGAAATGTTTTCTGGAGCAGAACTCAAATCTTTGGAACTTGTTTTCCTTCCAGTATATTTGCTACCAGGCTAGACCTATGAAGCCATGAATAACTTGGGACCCAGTTACCTGATACAACACCTCTGCCCACTTGCTGAGATCTCAGAACAAGCCACTGCCTATGGAACTCCACCTGGCAGCTACAAGTGAGTGGAGACTTTTCCATCATGGCTCCCACCACTGGGGGGAAAAAAAGGCAAATGACCTTGTTGAGTTTTCAGCACTTCGTATTCTGGTTCACTCAGGCTTTTGCTAGTCACTCATATCAGGCCATTGATAATTTTTCAGCTACTGTGATTTGATTTGATTTAGCTGCTGTGTTTTAATTATTTACTGTACATATTAAGTTTATATTGGACTTTTTATTGTATTGGTTCTTATGTGTTGTAAAACTGGCTTGGGATTTTTAATGAACAGCATTCATTTTAAATAAAGAAATAATAAATTTATTTCCGTAATTGCTCTTGACTTTCCAGTCCCTCTTCCATCCTGCACTGCACTGAGTTGAACACACTGGTTGGAAGAGAGGGAGAGCAAGGCAACTGTTGTATGCTCTGCATTTATTTTATTTTTACCAAACTCTGGAATTTTGTGTGTCTCTGTGTTTTTTAATTAAAAAACATTGAATACCAGGTGCAGCGCCAGTTCTGCCACTACCCCCAAATCCCAATCTCTAACTGAAATTCAGCTGGAAGGGAAACAAAGCAAGGCTGTAATCTCAGATCAATTACAGAACAGAACTGAGGAAATCCTCTTATCCCTTGTTTTTAATGCATTTGCCACATCTTTTGGGAATTACTTCTTGATCCACATGCTTAGGGTCACATTACACTTCCCCGTTCAAAAAATGCAAAATTATCCAGGGAATACACCGGTTAGCTTCACAGAAGAAAAACAGATTCACTCTCAAGAGGACAAAGATTTGTCTCAGGTCTCATAAACAGAATATTCAAAGCTTGTGCAATCTCCTCTTAGCCTAAGGCCTACTATGTGAAAATAATAAGAGCTGCCATAAGCTGTGGACATACTACACTTTGGAGTGCCTTCGCTGTGCTTCCTGACTCGGTCCACTCATTTATTAGATTTCTATGCTGTCTTTCTGCCAAGTGATTTACAATTCTGAAACACGAAAACAAACACATTATATAAAATGCAGAGGGACAGAGTCCTCTCAGGCCAGCTGGGAGCTGATGGTTAGTGTGCTCCCTGGCCCGGACTCCCTGACCTCTGCCTTCCCTGAGGGCAGCCCCAGAACTGACCCAACAGTTCTCACTGGCTATGGAAGGTTCTTCGTGAGCTGATGGGATGTTTGTTTCCTCTTGTCCATACAAAGCAAGACAAATGTGTACCAACACAAAGGTCTCCCTTTGGTGCAAAAATGAATGTTTAAAGCACAACAATGTCTCATCATTTGGCAGTGGGGATGATCTGAGACGCATGACCTGTGACCTGCTGCTCTGCCTTCAGATGACAATTCATGTCGGTGGTTCTGCCTTTCTACCCCTACATTCCTCTACTTCCTTTAGACACATGAGCAAACCAGCAGGCACAATTCTACATGTTTTCCTGAGCTCTATTCCATTAGTATTAGTAACTGTCAGTATTACACCTGGGCATTGGTAAGTCTTCCAGAACCGCTGTTTAGAGCTCTATTGTAAAATGTTGAGCCTCGTTTCTACCTGCTTACACCTGGGCATTATTCGGCATTTGCAGGTCTTCCAGCACTGCTGTTAAGAGCCCTGACGTGGGTGGCGCTGTGGGTTAAACCACAGAGCCCAGGACTTGCTGATCAGAAGGTCGGCAGTTCGAATCCCCACGACGGGGTGAGCTCCCGTTGCTTGGTCCCTGCTCCTGCCAACCTAGCAGTTTGAAAGCACATCAAAAGTGCAAGTAGATAAATAGGTACCGCTCTGGCGGGAAGGTAAACACCATTTCTGTGCGCTGCTCTGGTTCGCCAGAAGCGGCTTAGTCATGCTGGCCACATGACCCGGAAGCTGTACGCTGGCTCCCTCGGCCAATAAAGCGAGATGAGCGCCGCAACCCCAGAGTCGGTCACAACTGGACCTAATGGTCAGGGGTCCCTTTACCTTTACTAGTGTTGAGATTCACATTCCAATGCATCCTTTGGGCATGAAAAACAAGTACACGCAGGTGAGTTATGGACTAAACTGTTGCTGCTGCTGCTTCCCCTTCAGTTGATGAAGTCCGTGGGAGAGAGGCTATTGTTCAATTAAACGGGTTGGTGGGACATCCAGCCTCCATGTAAATTAAAGAAAAAAACTCAGTTACCTCCTCCCCACTCCCCCCCCCCGATATCATGGTGTTCACATCGTTCCTGCTTGGCTGGGGACATGCCATGAATAAGAAAGAAGAAGCTTCACTGCGTCTGTGTTGTTCTTGTTTTGAATGGCGCAGGAGCAACTGCAGAATGGAGGAATAATAGTGGTAAAAACAGATGTGGGCTGCCCTTCTCCCTGAAAAAGTCCACAAACAAAAATGTGCTCTTTAGCAGGGATGGTATGTCTATGACTCCTCCAAAACTGCTAGTCCCTTCCCACCAGTACAGCTTCTTCTGATGAATTAGGAGCAGAGCTTAGATGCCACACTTAGCTTAATGTCTCCTATAAACGGGGAAATTGGAGTTCATAGTCATGGTTCATTATCATACCCACTGTCTTATAGTGCCTATCCTAAATTTGCGATAGGATCAAATAACAATAGATAAAACCCCAGAGTTTACAAATGTATCCTTGTCACCAAACTTGCACCCTGTGCATAACTGTGGATTAAGTTCTAGAATACAGTGGTACCTCGGGTTAAGTACTTAATTCGTTCCGGAGGTCCGTTCTTAACCTGAAGCACCACTTTAGCTAATGGGGCCTCCTGCTGCTGCCGCGCCACTGGAGCATGATTTCTGTTCTCATCCTGAAGCAAAGTTCTTAACCCGAGGTAATATTTCTGGCATAACAAAATCTATAACCTGAAGCGTATGTATCCTGAAACGTATGTAACCCAAGGTACCACTGTATAGACAATAATGGAAGCTTTTTATTTTTCGGAGTAAGATCACCCCTCCAAGTTTTAGTGTAATGGCACAGAGAAAGCATGAGAGAGACTGGATGGGGAGGCTAGTAAACTAGCAACCCTGGCTCCCAATATGCACTGTGCCACTCGCCCTTTGCCATGTTTAACACGTCTATGAATGAAATGGGCAAAAATAGGAAGCCACCTCTGTACACCAATATGTATCTATATATCCTCTGTATATCAGCACACCAGCTTCCAGCTCCTCTCTTTTGGAAGAGTGAGAATTTTAGTTTTATTTTTTAAGAAGTAGATTTGTGGAAACAGTAACGGAGGAGAGGGGACTAAAGAACAACGTTGCACACTAGTTCGAAAACATGCCTACCTGTGTGTATGGACAACACAGACAGCAGCTTCAGATGACATTACTGTGTGAATGTGTGCACAACCGCAAACCACTGTGTATAAAAGCACACTGGAGGGGAATGCCCCCCCCCTTTTCAAAACCCTAATTGTGCCCACAGTCTTTGTAACAATTGACATCCGGAATCCAGTACTTGTGACAATTACAGATCCATGCTCCTCGCAGCAAACAACAGTGAGTTTCCATAAAGAATGAGAGAGGCAGCAGGGAAGAAAGTGATGCCCTTTTGTGAGTCTCTTACTTGGGTAGCTGTGTCCTTCATCTTGCTTCATGGCGCAAAAATAAAGGAAGGATCAACAGGAAGATGGGTTATACTTTAACCACTAGATGTCACCCTTGTTCTAAACTTAGGCAGATTTATTTTGGGGGGAAACCTACTTCCATAATACCCAACGCAGCCATCCCCAATATATGCACTGAAATTGGTACTTGAGGAACTTTCTAAGTTACCTTTTCTGTACTGGCAACTGGGTATTATTGCCTGTTCTAGAATTCGTAATGTGAGAATGAAAGCCAATTCCGACACCATCTCAGATGCAAGTCCCCATCACATCATTTCCTGTGTTATGGAATGGAAATATTAAGACGATGCTATTTAATTACTTGCTAATTTCAGTGGCCAACACACAACTAAGAACTTGAGACTGGCAGCCCATACAACAATATAATAAAATGCTATCCTTTTAATGAGTCAGAGTCAGCCCTAAATATTCAGCATGGGTGAGGTGGTATAACTCAGAAAGTAGATTCTGACGCACCATTTGGGGAAACATATTTGCCTTATTTTGATACCATTTAAATTTAAGGTGGTTTTGTTGAGCATTGCTTAGTTGGAAAAAGGCTATTATTTGAGATAGCAAATATATATCAGTCCTTGAGGTTGAAAATCTAAATGGGGCCCCACATGTAAAAGAAACAAAGTCATTCCTATTATACCTGCAGCACCATTTAGATTTTCAGACTCAAGGACTGAAACATCATGGCTATCTTAGATAATACCCTTTCCCCAAATTATCACCACCAGACAAAACAGGCTTAAATGCAAGGTGTAGAAAAGCTTTCTTGAACTTTTAGGGTAAGAGAACTTTTTAAAGTGGGGAGGGCAAAACCTTCCAATTATTACATTTCTGTCTTGTCTTCAAGATGGCATGCCGACGGCCCCCTTGTAGTCTCTTTGACAGGCACAGGGTTGCTGCATCAAAGGGCTCCAGGAAATGCCCTGGGCCCAAGCATGAAAATTCAAGGGGACATTCTCAGAGTCTTATGTGAAGGAACAATTGTTAAGGCAATACTATCACATCACTTAGCTTCGATATAGGGCATTTCAGGATTCAATATATGGAAGCAATATATGTATGTTCAGCAATATATGGAAGGCCAAAGGTTCACCACGCCCAGTGCCATTTTTAAGAAAAAGACATGCCAGAATTCACCATGAATGCCTCCCTTGTTCTCTTATAATGCCAATGGCCCTCACCTGAGAGGTGCTGGAACTGAATCCCGGTGAGTTCTGGCTGATAAACAGTCCTGCCACACCTGTTTTACAGCAAGGAGGGAGAACTCCAGCTCCCATCAGCCCTAGCCAATAGTCAATGAAATGTCCGGAGGGCCAGTTTTCCCACTCCTGCCTTACAATCCCTGTGGAACATACACCTGTGTTACCCTTTTACCTACTACACCGATATTGCAGGTGTGCTCGCTCCAGGAGAATAGCCAAGGATCTGCCCTCTCCACTCCTGGCAACATCTTAACTGGCTGCCTGAAGCCCCATTCAGGCATTTTGGCAGAGTCCGGACCACAAAGACAACAATCCAAGGTCTTAGTGCTGGCCTTCAAACCTCTACACGGCTTGGGACACCTGAATACTTGAATGAATGTTTCCACATTAAACTACCCATTCACTGAGGTCCACAACTGAAGCCTTCCTCTGGATTTCCTCACCATGTGAGACAGGGGCTGGAGTGAGGGTCTTTTCAGTGGTGGCGCCCCATTTGTGGAATTCCCTCCCTAGAAAGAATCTCCTGACACCCATTGGCTACCAGTTTGTCAGCAGGCAGGGACTTCGATATCCTTCCAGCCTTTTTAAGTTTTTGAGCTGTGAGCTTTAGTTGTTTTAATCTCCTGGTTTCGCTTGCTGGCCTCATTGTGTGAGCGTGCTTTGAGCCATCTGTTTTTATCCTGTTTTATATAATTTTGTATTGTTGGTAACTGCATTGGGAACCAATTGGTTGGAGGGTGGTTTACAAATTGATTAAAGCAAGCAAGCAAGCAAACAAACAAACAAACCCCAGAATGAATAAATGCAGCTTGAATTCACAGAGGCTCTGTGCAAAGGACCTGATCAGTACATGGTGGGTCCAGGGAAGCCATTTCCCCTCCCCTTCCATGTATTCATTCTCCTCTCATCATTTGCTGTTCACACAGGGCTAGCATTGTGTCAGAGCCACTGAGATGCATTTCTTTCCTCCATCGCAGGCATGCAATAGTCAGTTCCTCCCTTGACAGCACACGCCACTAATCACAGGCATCTGACTCTGATAATACAAAAGGAGAAGATAATTTCTTTTCTCTTTGTGTGTGTATATATGCGAGTGAGTGAAAAGGTCAAGGATAATGAAAGCTGCTAATTAGAAAGCATCTGGCTATTCAGACCAGCCACTTCCCTAATGCATACAATACTTTTAATGATGCTCTTGTTCAACAGTACTTAGCCAATTTTCTATAATGCAATAATAAGTCTGATGCTTCCTTGCCAAGTCATAGCAGATGTTTGGAGTTTTGCTGATCGGCTTCCCCGCAGAAGGAAAAAAACTCACAGTCACCTTGATTCAGAGTTCATTCGAAGTGCAGTCGAGTTGCATTACTTACATCTATAGGGCATCATTTCCTCAAATGTGGTGCCCCAAGTGAAAGGGAGTGCAGTCAATGAGGTCTTATCTTGAGTTGAATATAGCCTCTCTGTGTCTCAGGGGATGCTTTCGCATATAGTCTGGACATTTCAGCTGCTCCAGGTAGGGAACTTCAGGCACGGGGACTTCACGTTCTACCTGGCCCTGGGAACTCTTCCCAGACCATGCTGACTCATTGTTACTATTTTTTAAAATTAGTTTTATTAAATTTCTATTCAATCCTTGCTCCCAAAGGAGCTCAGGGTGCCCACTGAGGGAGCGGGGGATGACTACTGTGGGAGGGGAAATGGAGTATCCTGAAAGAAAGCAAGGCTAAATCCAATGCTGGTGCTGATAATGCCAAGCTTGCAGGTTCGATCCTCATATGGGGCAGCTGCATATTCCTGTATTGCAGGGGGTTATTATTATTATTATCATTATGCCACCCTTCTAGCTGGGTATCCACAGCCACTCTGGGCGGCTTGCAGCATATAATAAAGCACAAAAAACTTTCTGAAATGGAGCTGCCTTCATATGTCTTCTAAAAGTTGCATAGTTCTTTGTCTCCTTGACATATGAAGGGAGGGTGTTCCACAGGGAGGGCGCCACTACCGAGAAGGCTCTCTGCCTGGTTCCCTGTAACTTCGCTTCTCACAGTGAGGGAACCAGCAGAAGACCCTCAGAGGAGGACCCCAGTGTCTAGCCTGAGTGATGGTGGTGGAGACGCTCCTTCGGGTATACTTCAGGGCTTGGATTAAATGGTCCTCCAGGTCCCTTCCAACTCTACAATTCTATGAATCCTGAAAAGCAGCACTCCACATTGGAACATTTTGTTGCAGATCCCTCCTTAATGATCACCTCTTAAAATTTCCCCAAGCTCCTAGAAGTTCCTATTTGTCCTGTGCACAAGAGAGCTCTTTTATTCTGGTTTCTTCTTCCCATTGCACTGCTGCCAGCAGCCTTTCATTCACTGAATTACAGATGGCATTGGCTATAAGTCCTGCTCCCACTGAGGCTGTGAACTTCCAGACTGTGAGCAACTAGGAGTTGTTTCTCGTTCTGTAGCTCCATATCGTTGCTGAGGTTAAGTATCCAACTGGTATGTCGATGCTTCAGTGAGTATACTTATTGTTAAGTTGTGGGCGAACATATCAGACGACACAGCGATTCTTCCAAAGCAGCTCTTTATTTGTAAGCTGGAACAGAACTGAACTGAGGAGCTCAGTCAGCCTGCTTATATAGAGCTCCACTAGAATGCAACAATAACCATTTTCTGTAACTAGCCAATCACTAAGCGTCACTTTCGATCCTTCATTTGCATACAAACTATCCAATCACTGAACGTCACTTTCGATCCTTCATTTGCATAACTATCTACAGTATCCCCCTGCTGGCCCAGGGTGAGAACTTCAGTACATAACACTTATACATACCTCCAGTTTTATAGCTTAATATCCTCCAAGTACTTATATACCTTTATATAGGTATACAAGATCCTTCAGAGTCTCCCTGCACTATGAACTGAGGCATATAAGCATGGCCAGAGAGAGGGAATTTTCAGTAGTGGCACCCCAGTTATGGGACAGGCTCCCCATAACTTGGCCATCTTGTGCCATGTTTGCAGTACTTTCAGCACCAAGTGAAGACCAGGGCTTTTAAATAATTCATGTAATCTGGGATTCTCTGTTTCGAATTTCTATTTTAACTTTCAGTGTGGGAGTTGTATTTTTGTTGCATTGCTTTTGATGTTATGGTTTTGCTTCCCAGACAAATTTATGTTATGGTGTGGCACACAAATGCCATAAACAAAATACAATAAAATCTATAAATAAGTTAATTGGGCACAGTCCACCAAGCTCTGCATGTGGACACCCCTCTGGACCTCATTCATTTCCAGAATGTTTGCAAGAAATCATCACACAGGGGACGGTTGGTATTTCTAAACTGGCTGATTTCTGTGAGATTTGTTCTTTATCTTAGCTTCTTTAAAAGAAAAGCAATTGTTCAAAATATAATAGAATCAAGGGAATAAACAGATTCTCAGCAGCACTGAACTTTTTTTTTTTTGAACAGAGTTTCTAAAGCACTCAAATCCATATTCATATCTGGAAGAAATCTCAGAGTTGCATCAGATTTTGAAGGATGTCTCCCAGATGGCTCTTACGGATTCTTGTTTTTCACTGTACATAAAACATATTTTCCTTGCAGCACAGTTTTCTATCAGCAACATTCCAACAACCTTCATTGGATGCCTTTTTGCAGTTCCAATTAAACAAATTAGGACTAGCAATAAAGGCCCATTTACTTGTAAGCCGGGAGTTTCTTAATTACCCACACATGAAATCTTTTTATTTGCTGCTGGTTATTTTCGGCAAATGCTTTGTTTGAAAACCCTCAGTATCCAATCTGGGCACAAATGAAATAATGAATTGGGCCACTTTGGGATGTTCATTTTGAGCACACTGGAGAGGAGGCAGTGGAAGAGAGTGCTGAGTTACTGCGTAATGGGGAATACAATGTTTGTTCTGTCATTTTCTAAGAAAGGTGAAACACAAACAAAAAATAAGCATGTATTTTCAAACAAATGACTTGCCACTACCAGCCCACACAAACTATTGAATCCTTCTGGAGTTTGATTGCACATGACTCAGTCACAGTCATCCTTCACGCAAAAAAATAAACACATGCTAGGAGGGGGGGGAGCATGTATATGTGAAGCAATATCCAACTTAAAGTTCCAGATTGTGTTCTCAAAATTGAAGGCCTTAATTTAAATGAATCATAGGTAATTAAGGATGGAAGTCCAATCGAAGCATCTAAACATACTTTTGAAACAAGCCGTGTCATTCAGCTCCCCATAACAAAGGAGAACACACACATCTCAAGCCAGCAATTCTTGAGGAGGAGCAGGTCACCTTAACAGACTATATTCATGCAAAATAGCAGCACACAGAGAGCCATGGGAAGAAACTGTAGCTCAGTGATGGGGCACGTGCCTTGCAGGCAGAAGGTTCCAGGATTAATCCCTGGCACCTTCAGTTTGACGGGCCAGGTAGCAGATAAATAGGAAAGGTCACTTTCGGAGACACTGCAGAGCTGTTGCCAGTCAAAGCTGAATAGAAAATACTAAGCTAGGTATAGTCTGACCTGGAGTGATGCTATGGTAGTCTTCGCTGTAGGCCCCATTTGCACTGTGCATTTAAAGCAGTATCATACTATTTTAAACAGCCACAGCTTCCTGCCAAGAATCCTGAGAACTGAATTTTGTTAAGGGTGCTGAGGGTTGTCTGTATATGCGATATAGCATTGTGCCACCAGATGGCGATGCAGAGTCCCATTTTTCTCGGTCTGTTTTTCCTGTTTAAATTTACAATGCTTTAAACTGAAGTGCTTCTTTGATGCGTCTAGAGATCTAGCCCTAGAGTCTGAAGCAGTACAGTCCAACCTGCCACACCAGCCTTCTGCTACCTGATCCTGTTCCATGTACAGCAAAGCTGCATTGTCTATTGATGTGGGCCTCCCTGCTAGTCTTTCTATATTTCCATTTCTACAGCCTTGGAAGAGTGGGCAACTTCCATATTCTGAGTGTGCTTGACTGTCTTTCTCCTCTTTCCAAGAAAGGATGTGTTGTCTCATTTCTCCACCCTCCCCGGTTCCCCCCACTCATTAACAATGATAAATTACCTTGTTTTTCAGACATAGGGACTTGGGTGCTATTTTCAGTTCAGCGTCATCATGTCCAAGGCAGCCAGGTGTTTCTGACATTGTGTGTGTGTATGATTGCTTTTGCTATGCTTCTTTTTAAAATTTATTTAATCATTTTTTTGATACAAACATCAACCACAAAAGACACATACAACAAAAACCATAATAACACAATTTGACAATTCAGATTTGAATACACTGATATACCTATGACTACACCTTTTTTAACAATATTTCCCCACCTCTCTCTCCTCCCCCTACTTCCCACCACTATCCGCCCTACCGCTTAAATATTCTGTTGAATAGTGGAAAAGATGGACGAAGGACACAGCTCTTTTGGATTCACAGCTCTTTATTGCAGCAGTTAGAACTGCTCCTGGAATCAGACTGACTGCAGCCTAGCTGGCTGCTTTATATACTACTAAGTAACTTGAAACAGTAACAACTCACAACCAGCTAACCAATCAGGAGCGACAGTGTTCAATCCTTCATTTACATACTGGTGGCCCTGAGTGAGAACTGCAACTTAATCTTAATACATAACATATTCGTTCCAGATTTCTTCATATTTATCAATTCTTATTTTGTGTCAACATGCAATTTGTTCATATGTAGCTAATCTGTCCATATTATCAATCCATGTGCTCAATGGAATCTTTTTGCAGCAATTCCAATTCATCAAAACAAGTATATAGCACGGTACATTCATTATTTTTTTTTGACCCCTTGAAATCTCCCACGTTTCCGGAATATAATTTCGAATTAAATTCAGTTCCCCAAATAACAATTTCTTTTTATTACTCTTGCTATAAATATCCTCACCTCACACCAAAATGATCTTATCGTTGGGCAGTTAATCAGCATATGTACTAAGTTCACAGTTTTACTCCCACGTCTCCAGCAGAAGAAGAGTTTGGATTTCATATCCTGCTTTATCGCTACCCAAAGGAGTCTCAAAGTGGCTAACATTCTCCTTTCCCTTCCTCCCCCACAACAAACACTCTGTGAGGTGAGTGGGGCTGAGAGACTTCAGAGAAGTGTGACTGGCCCAAGGTCACCCAGCAGCTGCATGTGGAGGAGCGGGGACCTTAACCTGGGTCACCAGATTACGAGTCGATCGCTCTTAACGAGTACACTCACACTGGCAGCTGTCTGCACTTGTTATTTTCTTCTGGTATAGTTTTGCTGGAGTCCAGTGGACTCTGAATATTATTTTCTGTTGAATAAGTCTTAGTTTTAGATCCATAGAGGCTATTTCTGTTGATTTTATACTTGACTCCCATATATCATTTGTTATCTTTTGCCTATGCTTCTTAATGAAAGCTTTCTTTTTTGCAAAATGTTTCTTTGCTGTGGCCTCTCCAGTTGCTTTAAGACTCCAGAGAGTCGTTGCCTGATTGCATTTCCAGCTACTCAAGATTCCAACAAGGAAACTCTATTCAGTACAGAAACAGAACTCAGTACTAAGTATTGAAACAGTACAAAAACATGTGGCATGTTGTTCTAGCTCCAGTGCAGGAGTTTATAGCTACTTGATAAATGTTACAAAAAACAAAAAAATACACAAATACACAAATGGATATGTGATAAAGCCAGTAGATTTCCCTGAGTATTACAACAAAAAACACCTCATGAGATTCCTGTGGGATGGAGAGACCCACCTTCTCAGCCTATCCTCCTTAGCAGAATTTATCCAAGTCTCCTGCCATTAGTTTTGATTCCGCCATTTTTCTCTCCCTTCCATAGGCTTTCAGCCAAAGTTCATGTGACTTAGAAAAGGCTGTGATTTCCTCCGTTCTGTCCCTGTTGCATATTCCCAACCACATCATCTTTGGCTATATAATACACTGAAGAATGTGCAAATATTTCCCCACAAAATGCCATTCAGATAAGCAAATCCTAAAAGCAAATACACTTTGGAAACTGTCAGAACTGTCAGAATTTAAAACAGTTGTTATAAATTACATCACACTGCCTTATTATTATCTTGGAGCAGATTACAGAGCAGTATAAACTCAAACGAGTGTACACAGGTGAAAGTAAATATTAGGTTTCCTCCTAGCCACAGCCGTGGTACAGAATACAACTGAACAAGCTAAACTGGGGGAAGAAGTAGAATATAAACAATTGGTGCTCAGCCTTTGCTGTTCTGTGACCTTATGTTCCCAGCAAAGAATATGAACAGCGTGAGACCTGCCTTCCCTCTAGCATGCAGGGTTATTTAAAAACAAACACAAAGCCCAAACCCTGAAGGAATGGTGCAGGTCAATCCCTGTACAGGGAGCAGAGTGTACAACGGCACTCATAGATTCGTTGGCATTTGTCTATTTTGGGAGACAATGGAAGAGTGCCCTCCACAGCGAAGTCAAACTATTGGAAGGTTAGAGCACCTGCTGTGGCTGTAGAGACCCATACGTGAGAGAGATGTTTTGTTGCAGCTGGGGGGCAGATGAAGGCATCCGGCTGTTCTGATGCCAGTGTACTGTGGTGTTTCTTCTCAGAGAATATGCTGTAATCATCACCCCTTCCTTTTCTGATGCCACCCTTCAGCCGAGTGCCTTCCTGCCGTGCAGAATGTGTTGCTGAATCCTGGACCACATTTGCATGCATGGAACATATTGTCCTGCTGCTCTCCAGGCTCTCAGGTGAAGGCAACTAAGAGGCTGGTGGTCCTCAGATTACAGTGGTACCTCGGGTTAAGAACTTAATTCGTTCTGGAGGTCCGTTCTTAACCTGAGACTGTTCTTAACCCAAGGTAATACTTTAGCTAATGGGGCCTCCTGCTGCTGCTACGCCGCCGCCGCACGATTTCTGTTCTCATCCTGAAGCAAAGTTCTTAACCCGAGGTACTATTTCTGGGTTAGCGGAGTCTGTAACCTGAAGCGTCTGTAACCTGAAGCATCTGTAACCCGAGGTACCACTGTACTAGGGATAGCCAGGTGCATTTCAGTGTGCTTAGCACAACACTGACTATTTCTTTTGTTTACAAAAATATTCATAGGGGTGGAGTTACCTTTTCTGTAAGCCCTGATGGCCATCTCCTAAACAACAGACTGGAGAGAGAGAGAGAAAGAGATCTCCATTTACCAGACATATCATATTCATGCATTGATGAACCCGCAATCAACCATCCTTAGTTATATTAACCAGTAATTGGTTTGCAATAATCCTGAACCAGCAGCAGTAGCATCAGTGAAAGGCTTGAGGGGGAATTAATCTTCCCACCTGAACATGTCCCAGATCTAGTATCCTGGCACAGCATATGCCTGATGTCAGGAACAGGCAAGCTCCAGAACTTGCTATCAGTTTAAGGCAGCATGACCAATAACCAAGGATTATGGGAGGTGTAGTTCTGGAATATTTGGAGGGCCACAGGTTTCCCCATCTCTGCTTTAGGACCCAACAATTCCCAGAGACAAGGAGGGATTTGCAATGGTGAGAAAAGCCAGGAGGTGGCACTGCTGGATCGCTTTACTGCTGAGTGTGTGCCATTTCGGCTTCCTATTTCTCCCTGCTAAATTCTGCCCTCACCGCACAAGCTGCTTTTATTAGTTGCAGAGGAACTAAAAAGATCCCACCAGCATCACTGGCTGCCCTAGGAAGGCCTCTCCTGCCTCACCTGTTCTCTGGCTCTCGGTTTATGATCGCATAGCCCCACAACGTACGAAGAGTGTGTCAGTTTGCTTTGGTATTTGGAGCATTTAATGTGACCCGGATGAGACATTTCTGATTCGTGAGTGGTAGGGGGTTGAGTCTACACAGCCTGTCACAAAGAGATGATGCAGGCTTCCTGCTCCCAGGTCCCAACGACAATTTAATGCATCACGCATCACCACATTTATTCCTCTCCAATGGGCCACAGAGTGACGTGGACGATTTTTACGGATCCTATAAACATAGCATGTGGCGTAATGGATGCAATCTGCTGATGACGCCTTGCATGTGCAAATGATGGGCTCCCATTTTTGGATGCTGCAGCCCATCAAAAGCCCCACCTCCCACCCCAGTGTCTCTATGCCTCCGATTCTCTTAATAGCTTGGCTCATAGCTAGACATTTGAATAACAAAAAGTGGTTGGATAAATAGGAGTGCATCCTGAAGATCAAGGGAAGTGAAATTCAGGCTCAGAGGCCACATGTGGCCCCCAAGGTTCTCTAATTGGCCCTTGGGACTCAGCCAAGGCACACACCCTCCCTGCTTTCTGGCCCTTTCCCATACTCTCTTTGAGAGTTCTTGCTTGATCTTGAACGGGGATAGTGACTGTTGCTTGCCTGGATTGAAAAAGTTGTGCCCATATAGGAACTTCTGACTGAATGTAGAAAGCTAAGAACCATACTTCTTGCTCCACCCACTTTTGCCTCTGGCTCCACCCACCACTGGCATGTGCCCAACCCAGGGTTACTGTCCTGACCCTCATTGCTGGACGAAGCACTGGAACTATGAACTCTGTTTCCTCCCAAGGGTTTAATGCATAAATCATTATGCCTGGGCGAGGCTCAGATTACACAGAACAACAGGTACTAGGTAAGTAGAGAGGCACAACTAAGCACAAACGAAGATGTTGATCCAACAAGCAAATGCCCCCTGCACCAACTTTTTGAAGGATGGGGTACACATGTCAGCATGGCCAGCAGATGGAGTCCTGTGACTTAGTCAAGCAAGCAGGCACCCCTTTGAGAGGGCTGGGCTTACGAAGTGTGTTCCTGCTCACCTTGGAGACTCTGTGTTATTGGAGGAGGAGCATCTGATTTACTCTCAGCCATCTCTCTCAAAGGAAACGGCTCTGCATTGATGTAAGGAGGCACCCAACAGGAGGTGTCTGTCTAGGGTTGTCCAATGTCATAAGTGCGGAACTCTCCTACTCGGTGCCTCTCATGGATCCAACTCTCCATTCCCCAAACTTCTGGCCCCATCCCTGGACGAAGACACATCCCATGTCTTTTAACATGGCCTTTTTCGTCTGGATGGAGGAGTGTGAATGTGTGCTGAAACTGGCTTTCTGTGCAAAGGTAAAATTTACATTTGTTGCTCTGCCCAATCACATGCCTTCCTCACTCCATATATGAAATGGGTGGGTGCATGAATGACACATTTGATTCTACCCCAAGAGAGCAGTCTGCTGTCCACAACCACCCAACCAGACAGACCTTGATCCCTAGATTAGGATGTGCACATTTAAGGCTCAAACATCCGGACTTAGCAACTGAGCAAAAA
Organism: Podarcis pityusensis; assembly: GCF_964106645.2. Lineage (NCBI taxonomy): Eukaryota > Metazoa > Chordata > Lepidosauria > Squamata > Lacertidae > Podarcis > Podarcis pityusensis. The sequence goes on along the minus strand of NC_138026.1, from coordinate 90,221,197 downwards.
GTTGCAGCATGGGAGGGGCACCTCCAGCAAATGGGCTAAATTTGGCATGGCAAGGGGCTATTCCTCACAAACCATGCTCACCTGCCCAATGTCATATGCCTCACCTACCCATCAGAGTTGGCTTGCGCAGGTGGGGACAAATAAAGAACCAGCTCCAGGTTCATGGTAGCTCCAGGTTCAATCCTCAGCATCTCCAGGCAGGACTGGAAGAGATTCCTGCCTGAAACCCTGCAAAGCTGTTCCAGTCATTGTAGACAACACTGAGCTCAATGGACCAATGGTCTGTATATGGAAGCTTCCTATGTTCTTTCTATGATTTTAGCTACTCCATTAGTCCCACCCACCCACCCTCAACAACAAAAGTCAGCCAGCATTTTGTGCCTCCCATGTCCAATCCTCAGGGGGCTGCTTTGGGGCTCTTCCATTTTCCTACATATTTGTTGTTGTTCAAAGGGCAATGGCTTGGAGTGGCTGGGTTATTTAAATGTGCAAAGAAGCCCTGCACTTGCTGACAGCGATGTAGCAATTTGTATGTGCTTACCGCTTCCGCCAGAAAGAATTCTCCCAGCGCAGAATTCTCATGCTAAATGCATCTGCTTTCTTTCATTATTCAGCATATTAACCTGAGGTCACGCTCCACAGACGTTTGAAAGAAGTGACTGTCAACCGTCAGTCACAGTTATGCAGAGAAGCAGAATGAAAGGAATTTCAGGCTAATAGCGTGAGGTTGCTAGCCACAGACTACTTCAAAGGGCACGTTCTGCACTTATGCATGGAGATGAAGGGCAGATTGGCACTGCAAAAGCAGTGGTCCACCTCTGTAGGACAAAAGGAGATAAGAGGAAGCACTTTATGCAACAGCTATGTCCCACTGGGTGATTGTTGGTTGGTTGGTTGGCATCCATCTGTCTCAGGAGACAATGGAAGCATCAGCATTCAGGGGTGGTCAAACCTTTGGAGAGTTACACCGCCTGCTGTAGCTGTAGAGACCGATATGGGAGAGACATGTTTTGTTGCAGCTGCGGCAGGTGAAGGTGTGATACAATATTAACAAAATAATGCCTTGTGAAATTTTATGAGTGGCTGTGTTGTGGAGGTGGGGTTTTTTTTAAGACTCCCCAAACCTTACTCTCCCATTATCCTTCTCCCACCCTCACCCCATCAGAAACCCCAACTTCTGCCCTCATCACTGTTGGGAAACGCTGAGGCTGGTGCCTCTCCCCCAACGCAGCGCAGCCCGGGATGATTCGTCACTCCTGTGTCCCGTCGCGCTGATGTGACTCATATCCAAGGACATGAGCACACGACACTAGCAGAGTCCAAACAGAAGCTGGACCTTGAGGTGTGACATCTAAGCCTAATTTATTATGTACACAATCAAACGTAACAGAACAAAGAAAACATGGCTCCTCTCTCTCTTTCTTCCTCGGAGAGACAAGAAATTGCAAAAGCAACACAGAATGGAACTTCTGTTCACAAGACTCCAACCATCAGTGCTGGAATGCAAACACAGACATGTGACATGTAACAATCCCAGACATCTGCAGCACGGAGGAATGAAATTCCCAACAATCACCACAGGTCTTCCATCTTGGTTCTGGAAAAGCAGATTTGGCCTCATCTGTTCCTGTATTGTTTAAAGGCACTGAATCCAGGAACACAAGAATCCCCAGATATAAATAAAATATAAATAAATTTATTATAGCAGTACCTCCATCTTGTCTAAATTGTACTTCAGTTTGTTCACTCACTGATACTAGATTTTGGTTCAAGATTTCTGCTGCCTTTCTAGAATCAAATGGTTGAAATCATTTGAAGCAGATCCATATAAGGGATGGCTACTCCAGCTCAAATATCTGGATAAATCTGACAGATGAAGGGTGTTGAAGAGCTCCTTCTCTTTCTACACAATGTATGGAGAAAATAGAAGATGAAACTTGAGTGGAGTTACTAAGGATGAACTATATGCCTCTGTAGACTCTCCTTCCTTGGAGGTTTTTAATAAGAGGTTGGATGGCCATCTGTCATGGATGCTTTAGCTGAATTTCCTGCATTGACTCTGGGGGTCAATTCTATGATTCCATGGGGAAAAGTTTTGTGCGTTTCTATACTTTGCAGAGGATTGTGCAAGTGTCTGCACGCCAACACACATGATTGTCTATGTGTTAAGGAGGTGTGATTGTGTGGCCCACTACTGCAATCCAATGCCCCAAAAGCTCTCCATCAGGGTTGTGTAGCCCTTGGCTGGAAAAAAGATTCCTCACCCCTGAACTAATACATAAGGTGATGAATTAACCACTGCGCTGAGTGGCATGACTCCCCTTGAGCCAGCATTGATTGAATTTGTGAATCTGACTGCCAGCCTCAGAAATGGCCCAGTAATGTGATGAACTCCATTCTGGGAGGGAAATGCACATTCATCTCACCAAAAGCCCAAGGAATCGTATCCCAAGTACATGACTTGGAAGAAAGTTCCATTTAAATCAGTGAAAATCATATCCTAGCAACATGTTGGCTTCTTTGTTTACTAAACAGAATTGTTCATTCTGCAGGCTTGTGATGGCTGTAAAGCCTGACCTCTTTGACCCAAGATGGAAGCTTTTGCATTCAAGATGGTTATGGCTTTGCTGTTCAGTGCAGCCATATTTCTATATTTCAGGTTGTCAACTATTATTCCATAGAATTCTCAGCTGATTGAACATAGTTTTTCAAATGTTATGGTTCTCCAGGGCAGTATTACCATATATTGTGCTAGTGGGCTGTGAAACCAGATGTAATGAAGCTTTGCTGGCAGACTGAAGATTTTTCTTAACTACCACTTAGAGGGAAAGCTGAAAGAACAGTGGATATTCCATATAGGAAGAAGTACTAACCTTATGTGCTTATTAGAAAATAGCACCATGACATATTGCTCTATTTCACAGATTTAACATCTTCATTCCAACCATGAATCCCACCCCCCAGCAGAGATTATGGTGTTAAACTAGTCACCTCCAGTTGTGATGCCAACTTTCCACAACCATCTAAGGTAAGGATGGAGAACCTGCATGGCCTTCCAGATTCTTTTGGACTAAGACTTCCATCAGTCCCAGCAAGCATGGCCAATAGTCATGGAAGAAGGGACCTCTGGTCCAACAACACCTAGATGGTCACAGGTTCCCCACCACTTGACTAAGGGCCAAAGGAAGCATTCTGCTAAATGCATCTTTGCATTTAATGTGCATTTTTAAAAAAATCCAAACACAGCACCTACCCCCCTCTCCAATAAATTTCTCCTAATGCAAATAGCACATTCAGAGGAGAATTTCCCCCCAGGATCATAGCAGAGAATAAAATTATCGGCTCCTTCAGGTGATGCTTATTTGCATTCTTAAAAAAAGCACCCCTATACATTAAGCTTTCTTGCTAACTTCTCAGCGCCTTTTTGATTTTGTGGGCTTTCATCTTATGTCTTCTGAAACTCTCTTTCAACTTGAAGAGGAAAGTTGGTTACTGGTGAGTAACAACACAAGACCACAGCTGGGCATAATCTCTCCCCACCACCAGCCTCCAGAATAACAGAAAGTGACAGAGTGGTAGTATAGGTTCAAGGAGAAGAGTTTGGACTAGCAAGTGTCCTGGCCCACCCCAGCTAAGGTAGGCACACACCTGATAGCTAAGTCTTTATTGACAAAAGAAGCACTTACAGCAACTCCCACAGTGCTCTGGATGTGCTGTCCCTCAGATCTGCACATTGTGGGGTAGTTGCAGCAACAGGAAGACTCTGCTCCACTGCTGGCTTATATATCCTTTCCCAATGGGTTGTGTGCTTGCAACCTGAGACTTCTCCTCCACAGAAGTTGCCACTGCTCTTCCCACTTCAAGCCCCTCCTAGTTCTAGGAGCCTGTGGGGGGACGGAGTCTACTGACCCATCTGTCACCAGAACAGCTACCTCTTTTGTCGCATCCTGCACTCCTTCCTACTTCTTGGACAGCCCTGACTCTTCCTTCTCCCCCTGTCCTGGCTCCTTTCTTGCAGGTGGCGCCATACCCCATTTATTGCTATTCCCCTCTCCAGGGTCACCCCCTGCCTCTGCCCCACACTCTTCAGAGCCCTGCTAGTCCCTGACAGCAGGTATCCATGACTAAGAGCTAGTAGAGTGACAAATTTTCTTAACTTTAATTTACAGGGAAGGTTGAAAGAACATTGGGAAAGGTGAATTCCAACTTTTGTATATTCCATACCGAATAGTTCCAAGTGCACAACATCTGAGAAACATGATCCTGGGAAATGCTGCCCCACATATTTTTAAGATTCCCTTCCCCCGCAGCCATAAGGACTAGAAACCTGTGTTTTAAAGATATATAATGACTGCTTCCCCCATGAAGTTGATTTCTGTGCTCAAATGTTGTCTTGCGTGCATTGCATGAGCATTAATCTAGGCATAAATTTGAAGCTTTGCCATATCATTTTGTTAAAAAATGGGAAGCAATATGCAGTTGCACAGAAAACAGCCCCTAATGACTCAGATGGAAAGGAACGCAAACATTCTGATAACGTTTGTGCTGACTGCAGTCACTAATCCATCTCGAAGGTCTTTTTTTTTTTTTGCTTGATTACGTGAACTGAAAACATTCCTGTGCAATACATCAACGTCTTTCTTTGAATGACTGAGAAGTTTTGCATTACTTTCATCTCATTAAGGTATTTATGTCGAGTTAGGATCTGCACTTGAGCCTACCTTGAGGGGGTAATTGTGTGTTGCTAATGTAATGGCTGAAGCTGGTGATCCAAATGGAAGTATATGAAAGGTCACTATGTACAATGCAAGGACACATGGAGGAAATGCAATGCATAGCCTAGTTTCACACTTTGGCAAAAGTAAGAAGAATGTGTGGAATTTAATAACTGCTTACATTTCCTTGGGACAGCAAATGGAAAGCAACTGTGCATTTTCAACTTTCTCACGATTAAGTCTTACAAGCTTAGGGAGTGGCTAAAATTTAGAAAGCAACTGAACAGACCCAAATGCCAGCTCTGTCCCCATCTTCACTCTGGCAACACCCGCACAGGATCTAATAATGTCATCCACAGTATCAGGGGTTCTGCTGATCTTCCAAGGTGATATAAGCCATCATCTGGCAATGCCCTCCTGCATTATATATAGGACAAACAGGGCAGTCTTGATGCAGAAGACTAAATAGATACAAAACCTGACATCAGAAATGGCAATATCGGAAACAAAAACAAAAACACAGCACGGAACACTTCAGCCTGCCAGAGTATTCTGTAGCTAACCTTAAGATGCCCATATTGGAACAAAATAATTTTAAAGGAAGACTACGAAGTGAAATTTTTGAATTACGGTGCTGGAGGAGACTCTTGAGAGTCCCATGGACTGCAAGAAGATCAAACCTATCCATTCTTAAGGAAATCAGCCTTGAGTGCTCACTGGAAGGACAGATCCTGAAGCTGAGACTCCAATATTTTGGCCACCTCATGAGAAGAGAAGACTCCCTGGCAAAGACCCTGATGTTGGGAAAGATGGGGGGCACAAGGAGAAGGGGACGACAGAGGATGAAATGGTTGGACAGTGTTCTCAAAGCTACCAGCATGAGTTTGACTAAACTGTGGGAGGCAGTGGAAGACAGAAGTGCCTGGTGTGCTCTGGTCCATGGGGTCACGAAGAGTCGGACACGACTAAACGACTAAACAACAAACATGAAGTGAAATGGCTGGATTGCAATCCATCAATTTGATCACACTGCTTGTGTTAATTTGCTTACCAGTGCCAGAATGCCTGCGTTATCAGAAACCAACGGTTGCCCTTTACAGAGCGTGGGACAAAAGGAGTGCAACCTTGCTCCTGCTTCTTGCTCTCTCTCTGGCTTTTGATTCCATTGGTCACTGTATCCTCCTGAACCAGCTCCTTGGAAAGGGAGTTGGGGGCACTGTGCTTCAGGAACGGGTCCAGACAGTAGCATCGGAAGAGTGCTTTTTGCCTCCCTGGCAGCTGTGCTGTGGGATGCCACAGAGCATTATTTCATCCCCAATGCCATTTAATATCTAAGTGAAGCCACTGGGAGTGGTCATTTGATGTCTGGGGAGCAAGGTGCCCTTGGTACACTGTTGACACTGTTGAATATAACATATGAATCAGAAGCTGCATAGCCCTGGACCAGTTCTTGGACACAGTGCTGGGATGCATGAGGGGAAATAAGCAAAGCAGAGGCAGTGTGGGTGAGTGGTTCCCATGTTCAAGGAATCTGCCAGTTGCATGTCCTGGAACAGGAGTGCTTGATCCACAGTAGTTTAAGCACTGGTGATTTCAAGACTGGATTACTGCTATGCACAGTATGCGAGGCTTCCCTTGCACTTGGCATGGAAACCACAGCTAGTACAGAAGGCTGCAGCTCAGCTGCTGGCAGGAGTGAGATCCTACCAGCGTATGACACCTCTGCTCAGAGACCTGCACAGGTTACCAGTTCAAGGTGTTGGCACCAACTGTTGCAAGGATCGACTGGTGTTTCGGCAAGACCTTGGACTCTTATTACCTGTTGGAAGTGTTATCCAAATGCAGAATCTGGCTGTCCCCTGAGCATGTCACTAAATTCCTTGGCTCGTTTAGCTTCACTCAACAGATGGCTGGGCAAAGCAGGAGTCTCTGAAAAGCATCACAGGGAAAGTGGGTCTTGTTGTAAACTAAGTAGCTTCATTAATAGGAGACCAACTTGCCCACAGTAACTGGGAAAGGCAGGCGCTAATGCCCAGTTCTGTTTTTGATCCATTCATCAAATGTCAACACAAGCACAAGCTCAGCACCAATCAGTAGCAGTTGTGTGGCAGGGCAGAGCTGACCTCCTAACATCAGCAATGCTGCAGCTTACCTGGGTGGGACAGGGTGACAGCGAGGTTGTGATTACACAGGTGCACCAGCAGTGTCAATCCAGGGTTTGGGGGTTTTTTGGTGGTGGATCCATGCCTGCCTACCTCACTCTATCCCCACCCAGGTAAACGGCAGCCATTCTGATGTTGGGAAGGTGGCCCCACCACACAGGCCACTGCTAACCTCAGCTTATAGCTATGGTTAGTCTCTGAAGTCAGTATGACTTAGGAAACCCACTCCTCCTTTCCTTGGGAGAGGTAATTATCAGTCCATCTGTTTTCCTGTGTCTTTCCGGGACACCCTTCCCTAACTCTCGCCTGTCTCTCCCTCATGGGCAGAGGGTCCATAAACAACCTCTCACCCTGGGACAGAAACCAGTCTCCTCTTTCACTGAAGCTGACAAAGCAGCAGACCAAACATTTAGAAGCCCATATTATAATAGCCATGGCTTGAATAAAAATAAAAGATGGGGTTGAAATCCTACAAACATGGCATGCAACACTCACCTGCTTCTGTCTCCCACCCATAGCTGTCAACATTTCCCTTTTTTTTTTAGGGAAATTCCCTTATTCCAAATAGGATTCCTCGCAAGAAAAGGGAAAAGTTGACAGCTATGCTCCCACCCAATAATAATAATAATAATAATAATAATAATAATAATTTATTATTTATACCCCGCCCATCTGGCTGAGTTTCCCCAGCCACTCTGGGCGGCTTCCAATCAAGTATTAAAAACAAAACAGCATTACTGTAAATATTAAAAACTTCCCTAAACAGGGCTGCCTTCAGATGTCTTTTAAAGATAAGATAGCTACTTATTTCCTTCACATCTGGAGGGAGGGCGTTGCACAGGGTGGGTGCCACTACCAAGAAGGCCCTCTGTCTGGTTCCCTGTAACTTCACTTGCAATGAAGGAACCACCAGGAGGCCCTCGGCGCTGGATCTCAGTGTCCGGGCTGAATGATGGGGGTGGAGACCAAGCAGGGAAGATCCACAACCGCAGGCTAGCACCCTGGAGAATGAAACTTCTAGGGTTCCTCTGCTAGTGTCCCCACCAGCAGTACGGAGAACAACTTCATACTGCTACATAACAGCCTAGCTTAAAACAACGACGAGTCAACAAAATAAAAGCAAAAAAATGACAACCCCAAAGGGCCAGTTCCTATTGGTGGTGTCCCTTCTCCATTTCCCCATCAAGGTGAGCTGCATGTTTTACACCTCAATAGACTTAGTTCTAAAAAGAGTCACTGCTACTGAGAACTTCCTTGCTAGCTTCCCAATAAGCTGGTTTTTGCTGGAGGTGTTTCTTCTTTAAGCGAACAAGGTTACTGGGAGCTGGGAGGGCAGGTGAGCTAGACAACAAACTGCCTCTCTCCCATCCTTCTCCGCCTTTTAGCCCACCAGTAAGTAACTAAGCATCAGGTTTCCTATCCTCCCTCAAGTCCTGTAAGCCTGCTTTGGAAGGCTCCCCAAGTCTCTGGAGAATATTTAGGGGGGTGGGTGGGCTGCTGGAGCAGGGAGCACAAATGGCTAAAAATTGTTTCTTTTTCCTCTTCTGCTGACAGATTCCTTCTGCCTGTGGATGGACAGAATTGGATACCACCCCTTGTAATTGGAAAATAACCTGCTTATAAAATGTTATACTTTGGGGCATTTTTTTTTCCTGAGCCAAAAGGGTTTGTCTGAACTCGGTAATGGGAAAAGTTTTTGTTCTGGAGCCATAAAAAAATAAAAATGAAACCCAAGTTGGAAAGACATAACTAAGATCTTAAATGGCATGGTGTATATGATAGTGAGATGTTCTATTAAATTGATTTCTTTTACTGCTTTTTTCTGGATTTTAAAAAATGGAATAGACTCCCCTGCCGACTCCCCCACTGATGAATATTACAATTTAATGGGCAAGTTGTTGATGGATGATAGGAATAATATCATCAGAAAACAGAGCAGTGACTCTCTTCCATCAGTCGATGCATGACTGTCAAAAACAGTGGACTTTAATGGAGAGGAATAAAATTTCATATTTTGAATCAACGAGGGCTTCGTTCCACCACCTAAATGTTATGACATCAGTGGAAACAATTCATAATACTGTAGAATAAATAGATGTTTGAATAGTACATGTGATCCACTGCCTGTAATGTGAGTGGTAATGTTATATAAGTAACCCGTGGTGGCATTCAACTCACATTTTGTACTAGTGGAAGGATTAAAGCTAGTGCAAGAAGGTTTTCTCCACTCCTCTTTCCCCTACATGTGCCCTGCACAGCCCTCCAAATTGCTCTGGAGGGTTATGGGGAAACCTAGAACAGATTTAGCGAATGTGCAAGGGAAGCAGAAGAGAACATTCACTCACGCAAGACGAAATCTTTGCGCTGTTAGAACGTTCACCTTAGTGCTACATTGAATACAACCCGAGGTGTCACTCAGGAGGGTGGGAATAAGTTTGAACACTTAGCCATACAGTGGTACCTCAGGTTAAATACTTAATTCGTTCCGGAGGTCTGTATTTAACCTGAAACTGAGCTTAACCTGAAGCACCACTTTAGCTAATGGGGCCTCCTGCTGCCACTGCACCACCACTGCACGATTTCTGTTCTCATCCTGAAGCAAAGTTCTTTACTTGAAGCACTATTTCTGGGTTAGCGGAGTCTGTAACCTGAAGCGTCTGTAACCTGAAGCGTACGTAACCCGAGGTACCACTGTACTGTTGAGTTCTAGCTCCATAGATGGCTGAGTGTGTGTAGTGTGAGAGCCAGTGTGGTGTAGTGGTTAAGAGCGGTAGTCTCGTAATCTGGGGAACCGGGTTCGCGTCTCCACTCCACCACTTGCAGCTGCTGGGTGACCTTGGGCCAGTCACACTTCTCTGAAGTCTCTCAGCCCCACTCACCTCACAGAGTGTTTGTTGTGGGGGAGGAAGGGAAAGGAGAATGTTAGCCGCTTTGAGACTCCTTCGGGTAGTGATAAAGTGGGGTATCAAATCCAAACTCTTCTTCTTCTTCTTCTGAGTGCCAGCTCCAGCTTCTCTTTCAAGCTGGCTTTGCCAGACTTTGCTTCTCTTGGCAGATGTTTCCTCCTTCTCTTTGGCCCTTAAGATCCTTACCAGTCCTCACTGCCACTCAGCTGTCCTCCTTGGCAGTAGCTGGGCCAGCTGTTACTTATCCCCAACAGGGATGCTTGAGGAATTCATTATTCGTGATTTCTGATGTGAACTGACCTGATTCTCACCACCTGAATGAAAGTGCAGATCTGAACATAATTAAACTAAATTAACTAACTGGAGTATGAGCCAACCACAAAATTTAGTTAACACCCCATTCCAGCACTTTGGAAAATTATCCACCTTATTCTGAGGTTCTAGTTCAGCTCAGGGTCTGTTCAATTTTGTTTTATTCCCTCCCCTTCACTATTGTGATTTTTTAATATAAATGCTATAACTTTTTTCTATTTGGCAGACGTGGATGATATTTGCAACTGTAGTGGATAAAGCTTGCCAAATTTCAGGCAAATATGTCTTAGGGTTTTGTGCTGGACACCTTTAAAGTTTGTTTTTTTGAAAGGAAATGTCTATAACTTTTTTTACTTTGGGGCAGAATAGGATAAAATTTGCTGGCAAATTTCAGAAAGATAGCTGCGGGGCAGCCATTAAAGTGTTGATGTGAGTGAAATAGAAAGAACTTAATCTCCTCACATGTTTTTGTGTGCAGTTGGTCTGAAACTTGCAGATAAGAGACACGTGACCCTGAAAGAGAAGGGTGCCTTCTCCCAGGTGGAAGGCTACAGAAAGTTGTCTAATCATAGTCAACAACAAAGGTTTCTCAGAGGGCAGTCATCTGTTTGAAACATAGCTGTCAACTTACAGATTTGAAAATAAGCGACCAGCAGCCTTGAAAATAAGGGACCAGCAGCCAAAATAAGGGACCTGCAGCTTCACCTGTTCCAGGCACTCCAGTCTTCCTGTCCTCCTGCAGTCTGGTCAAACTCATGCTGGGTAGCTTCGAGAACACTGTCCAACCAACTTTGTAACCAGAGGTTCAACTGAATAGAATCTGAATCACATGCACCACAAGGCCTATGCAGCCTCAACTTAAGATGGCTCCCCGGCCTGCTTTGCACTGCAAAGTTTGCAGCAGCACGTGCAACAAAATGGCATCCAACATTCAAAAACCCCCTCAGCTTGCATTAACTAGCCACACACAAGGCATGCAAGCTCCACCCCCCAGTCGTTCTTAGACTTCTTATTGGGTGAGCACACAGCCAAGCAACACAGTTGGAGCCTCCCTCCTCCCTGGCCGGCAGGAAGGGAGGGAGAGGAGCTGCTTCCTTTGAAATTTAAGGGACATCATTTAAGGGACATTTAAGGGACATCCATCAATAAGGGACAGCAGCGGGACATGGCGCTGGAATAAGGGACTGTCCCTTCAAATAAGGGACACTTGACAGCTATGGTTTGAAATGGGGCTCTATTTGAAGGTCAAGCAGGGTTTAAAGTTAAGGAACCCCAAGAAGGGAGATCCGGGGCCTTGGAAATTGCCCATTATCAGTGAGCACCTAGGAAACAGACTGAGCAGTTCCACAGATCACCTGGTCACTGCCTTCTTCACTATGGTATTTCTACTTGAACTAGAGCAGTAATTTATCAATTTGCGTCTTTGCATGTAAAGTAGCTTACACAAATTTTATGCAGATCTGTGTCCTCGTTCTTCCTCTTTTTGGGGGTGATGCATAAGTAGCCACCCTAATTACCTTGTCCTTCCTCTCAGTTTTCAGATGGTGCCTCTCCTGTAGCCCATGATGGCAAAACTTTTCAGAAGGAAAAAGGCAGGCAGCCTGCAGTTTCATGACAATGACAATTACAGCGACGATGTGTTGGTTTATATACTGTACAGCTAAATGCATGAACCAGCTTCTAAGTGATTTAGATGTTGGCAGCTATATTATGTAGACATCCTGGAATCTCATATTCCAATGTGAGCTATGCAAAACCCTTCCACATACTACATAGGACAAACAAGCCAGTGTCCACAAAAGCTTATGGCATAGTAACTTTGATAGTCTTTAAGGGGCTGCGAGAGACTGTGATCTTAAAGCAGCAGCCTGGAACAAAGGGACTTGAAATGGAAATTGCAACATGACACCTCCATTGCAATTCACCTAGAGATTCAGTGCTATCACTTGTGGATTGCATTGGGACATTTTTTTAAATAAAAAAATCACATTACATGTGTTAATTGGCTCACTAATGCCAGGATGTCTGTGCTATCAACAACTGTTTTTGTCATCAGCTACTATTAATAATGCAATTACCACCACCTGTACTTCTGGCATTTCATTTACTTCTGATCACACTTTCTATTACATACCTGTAACTATATCAGTAACAATAGATAGAAAGACAGGTACACCTGTAGCTTATGCCACAATAAATTTGTTCAACTTTAAGGTGCCGTAAGAGTCTCGGTTGTTCTTGCTTCAACAGGCTAACACAGCTACATCTCTGGAAACTACATTATGTAAGATACTCTTTACAAGTATGTCTTTATGCATACACTTAAATGAATTGCATTACAGAACAAAAGCCACCTTTACGCTTGCCACCCCGACGGTGAACATTAGCATGAGAATCAGGTCTGAACGTTTGCTCCTGTCATATACTCTGGTAATACCTGTACACTTTGCATGCTGCTAAAAGGATCTTCGAATCAAATTGAAGGGAATTTGGAGATTGCTCAACCTCCTTAAAGTCTATTTCATTGCATTGCATTGCAATCTCCTCTATGAATCAGAGGCAATGTGGAAAAGACTTCAAAACAAACAAAGCGTCCTGTCAATCTTCTCCCCTTTCATTTCAAGCCTCCCCTTTGAAGGGATCTCTTGGTATTACTGGGAAAGACAGCTTGGGCAGAATTGGGGGGAGGGAAAGAAACCCAAAGCAATGGTAGACCTTTTATCTTCTCTGCAAACTCCCAAATGCAAATCACTTTAATTACCTCTTTGAACACTTTTTTTCCTGACCACTGCAAAGCTGTAAGCCATTTCCCCTTCGTACCTTTAGTTTGCTTGGATGTAGTTTGGTAAATGACTTTTTAAAAGACAGTGCACTTGCTGGGCATCACAAGTGGAGAAGGTTATGCTTCTATTGGGTGGCAAGGGAGGGAATTCCTAGGATATGTGTTATTGGCAGCGGTGGGCAGGGAGTGGGGGTGGAGGACACAAAAGCAACCCTTCTTAAATCACACACAGCAAACTTTGTTGCTTAGTCGTTTAGTCGTGTCCAACTCTTCATGACCCCATGGACCAGAACACTGTCCAACCATCTCGTCCTCTGTCGTCCCCTTCTCCTTGTGCCCTCAATCTTTCCCAACATCAGGGTCTTTTCCAGGGAGTCTTCTCTTCTCATGAGGTGGCCAAAGTATTGGAGCCTCAGCTTCACGATCTGTCCTTCCAGTGAGCACTCAGGGCTGATTTCCTTAAGAATGGATAGGTTTGATCTTCTTGCCGTCCATGGGACTCTCAAGAGTCTCCAGCACCATAATTCAAAAGCATCAATTCTTCGGCCATCAGCCTTCTTTATGGTCCAGCTCTCACTTCCATACATCACTACTGGGAAAACCTTGTGGCACCTTAAGGACTAACAAAGTTACTATGGTTTGTGAGCTGTAGTCCAGCTCATCAGGTGTATTGTTTTTCATTGTTCAAATATCACAAGAAAGCAAAACAAACAAACAAATCCATTGGCATAGGTTTTGAGGGGATGCTGAATAATGAGATTTGTAGCTAATGTGCCTAGGCTATAAATCAAACAGTGGCTGGAGAGCAGTGAGGCTGAACTGTGTGCAGGGACTGCTGCTCACCCTGGCAGGGCAGCAGGGGAGGTACAGCAGCTGGGCCAGATGCTGTCATGTGACGGCAGAGGGGCCAGCTCAGGATGTAGCACAGGGGTCAGCAAACTTTTTCAGCTGTGGGCTGGTCCACTGTCCCTCAGACCTTGTAGGGGGCCGGACTATATTTTGAAAAAATAATGAACGAATTCCTATGCCTCACAAATAACCCAGAGATGCATCTTAAATAAAAGCACACATTCTACTCATGTAAAAACACCAGGCAGGCCCCACAAATAACCCAGGGATGCATCTTAAATAAAAGGACACATTCTACTCATGTAAAAATACACTGATTCCCGGACCGTCCGCAGGCCAGATTGAGAAGGCGATTGCGCAGCATCCGGCCCCTGGGCCTTGGTTTGCCTACCCATGATCTAGCAGATCCTTGGTCAGCTCAGCCCCTACCTCTCCCTGGGCTCTCTTTTTGTGGGCTGCAGCGGGCAGGCATCCTGTCAGCAGTATTTCTGCCCACACATTTGGCAGGCAGAATGGGGAACTCATCAGAGTGCCACTGACATCACTCTGTGGGCAGAGGAAGGCAGAGGCCTGCAGGGCTCCCTCTGCCCAACCAAACCCCCCAGCCTGGTGCAAAAGTGCTTGGGATGGCAGCCCTATTTACGACAACAGCCAGCACAAGCTCTATTACTAGCAATAACATCTGTCGCATGTCTATTATTATTATTATTATTATTATTATTATTATTACTATAACAGCTACTAATTTTGTATTACTTTTCAAAACAAAACAAATTAACTAACACAACCGTAAAGATATAGTCAACAACATTTGCTCTTATAACAAACACGTTTATTAAATACAATTAAAAACAACCAACTTGATAATTCAAGCAACAGGAGAACAGAAACTATTGTTTTCTTATCTCATTTTCAAGTTTCCACTTCTCAGTTTTCACGGAGTTCCTCTGTAATTTTATGGGGCCACCACAGTTTGGGGGAACGATAGCATACATCCCTCCTCACACCAGATTGAGGGACACATGCTTTTACTTTTTTCCTTCCTCCCTTTCCCAAACACCACCCTCACTCCCAGCTAAGTAAATTAGCACATTTAATACTTTTCCCTGCTACCAATGATTTGATTTTTATAAGAGATTATCACTTGAGATTGGGGTTCCCCCCCTTTCAAATCCTAATTTAGTTCTTTCTCTTTTGCTAATTGGGAATTTGAATGGCCAGGAGAACGCCAGAATTACCCCCAGGAGAAAATTCCTCCATTGCAAATTAACAAAACATCTATTTTAAAAAGTCTTGTTTTACGACATGCTCCGCTGGTACTGCAGCATTCTGCCTATGTGGGCATATTTTCTAACACATTATGCAAAAACAAGTCAGGGAAGATGCTGAGGATTGTAATTTTCTAATTTAATTCTGCCATTTCCAGTAATGGAAAGCCATACTCTGGCCATTTATCTTCATAAGTGACAGATGCATTTCATTAAGACTTCCTTAAATAATTTCTCATGGCATTTGAGGAAGGGTGGGGGAGAGCGCGGACATATCTGTTTCACAAGCACACCCACATCAGTGTTTTGAAAGCTGTTAAGCCCACAAATGATCTACAGCAATGCATTAAAAAGGTCAAATAAAAAGACATTTGTCTGGTATTTTTGAAATGTTGATGCCTGTTGAACAAGTCATGAAACAATATGACATTGTCTATGACTGGGTAATAATATACCAATAATGCTTGTATAATGCCTTTTCACTGCGAGGGATCCACAAGTGCTTTGCATTAGAGCCAAATGAAGAAAAATGCTTAGGCCATCACTCAAGTTGATCTGCTCCCTTAGTAGAATATGGAAGGATCAGCCAAAAACTGACCCAGAGTGGCAAATGAAAAACACCATATCCATACCCTCCAGGATTTAACTCCATTGATTATACTTGTTTTTCAGGTCAATTGGCAATGCGCAAGCAAATCCATGGACCAGGGGGTCTGATGCAGTAGGCATATTCTGCTAAACAATTTTGAAATTGTTCACTTTGAAGTATACTTTTTGGTAGGTACAGTCATACCTCGGGTTAAATGTGCTTCAGGTTGAGTGTTTTCAGGTTATGCTCTGCGGTGACCCAGAAGTAACAGAGCACATTACTTCCAGGTTTCGCCGCTCGTGCATGCACAAACGCTCAAAATGACGTCACGCGCATGCGTGGAAGCGGTGAATCGCGACTTGTGCATGCACGCACGTGCAGACATGGGTTGCGTTCACTTCAGGATGCGAACGGGGCTCCGGAACGGATCCCATTCGCATCCAGAGGTACCACTGTACTAGTAGCATGCCTCAACTTTTTTTTTTTTTTTTTACATAAAATGGCTATAAAATAGCTACAAGGTGGGTATCCAGTAATAAAACCCAATAAGTGCAATGCTAAGAACAGGTAAAAGAGAAAAACACATCTGTAAAAAGATAAACATTTAAAAAGGGAAGATAAAACCCCAGAAGATTATATGTACTGTTAATAACATAGAGAATAAGAGGATTTGTTTCACCTGGTGCTTAAAGGATAAGAGAATTGGCAACAGGCATGCACATCTGGGGAGAGATCCATAATTTGGGTGCCAACACAGAAAAGGCCTTTTTATCCACAAAGGCATCTACTCAACTTTAGAATCTGCATGTTTTTTTATCATCAATGTCTCACTCCAAAAAAAAAATCAAACATTTTCAGATTTTCAGGAGGAAATGAATAACTAGCCAAATTTGTTTTATTAAGTTCCACTGCTTATTTTGGGGGTCATGAAAAAGTATAGCTGGCAAATTAGCACCAGCATTCATTACAGATTAAGTATTGCTCCAGCAGTAGTCAGGAAGGATGATTACCAGCTTGGCCTGCTCTCCCTGGAGAATATCATCCCCCAGTTAAGTGGTAAAACTCTAGTTCTAAGTTGTGGCCTCCAGTGAATCTAATAGGTCTATCACATCTAGGAATGGTATAATTGCAAAGTCAGATTGTAAGAAGACTCAGGGACTGGAATTATCTGTACTTATTTGTAGAGACAGACAATTCCAAGAATAAATGATGAAAGATGCACAATCCCCAAGCCAACCTGGTACCCTCCATATACTTTGGACTGTGATTCCCATCAGCTCCAGCCGCCATAGGCAGTGATCGGGGATGATGGGAGTTGTGGTCCAAAGATCTGGAAGATACTAGGTTGGGAAAAGGTGCCCTGTGTCTTTTCTAACCACCTGTGATGGTCTTTATGCAAGAAACAGTTCCCCAGTAGTTCTTCCAAAGATGTTCTGTGTTGTTCAATCTTATCTACATTTAATATCTACATGAAACCACCGAGGGGAACTATCCAGATACTTGGAATGCATTCCCATAAATGTATTGATGACATACAGCTTGTAAGTCGCTTTGAGATTTTGTCTCTAGAGATTTCTGCTCTAGAGACATTTCAGAGGTGATGCAGGTTTTAAGAAGAATGTGATAAAATAATCAGAAAGTGTACTTTGGATTCTGACTCCATTATCCTACGTTACATTACCCTAACTACATATTAATTGCAACAAAACAAACTGCTGCTCAGCAGCATTTTCTTTCTTTCTTTTTTAAAAGGATAAAAACTAAATTTGTATCCAGTCCTTGAAGATAAACATGAAAATAAGAGCACAGTGAGACTGAACAGTGCCATTTGGGTTCAGTCTGCAGGCTCAGAACTGCTTCTTTCTCTCCCTCCTCCTTCTCTCTGCAACTTTCCACTTCTGTTGAACTTTTCAGACTGCGACTTTATCAATTGCTCTTTTATACCCAGGAAAACCAGATACTGAGAAACTTCAAAGGAGTCTATTGGTTTAGCATTCCAGAACCTGATGGAGCCAGGAAGCTTAAAGAAGATAACCACAGTTCTTGCTTTTTCTCATTTTGATAAACTTTCAGGTAGTTGCTAAATAGTAGATGCTCTATAAAATGATGGTGGGGAGGTTACCAGCAGCATGAAAGGCAAATCTCACCTATCAACATATATGGATTGACTTGGTTTGTTTTAAATCGCCTTTCAATGTTTCGGTTTTGAGAATGCAACTCCGTGAGGGAAGCTGGTGTTCAGAATCCTGGGTACCCTGGAAGAACATAAACGTCAACAAAATTTGCAGTCTAGTAAAGGTGCGGTGCCAGATTTTTTGACTTAATTTATGCAACAGCCTTGTGCCCAATTTACGAGCCTCCGCTGCAGCCATTTATTTATTTATTTAAATTATTTATACCCTGCTTTTCAGCTTGAAAAGCCTCCCAGTAAAAATTATACCATCCCTGTGAAAGTTCTGTGAGTGCAAGGATTTCTGATTGCGCAACGGAATGTTCTCTCCTCCCTCCTCCCTGCCCCTCCCCCCTGCACCTGCTAAATCTGTTCTGGGTTCCACCCCCCAACCCCACAAAGCAGATTGGGGGACAGCAAGGGGTGTGTGCAGGAAGAGGAAGGGGGGAGATCTCATTGTACTTATGCTCATAATTGCACTAGCACAATAATTTAGTTGAGTACTGCCCACTACTGTTATTTTTACAGCCTGTAAGGGAAATTTGCTAAATTCACAGAAATGCGTAGGTTTCTGTTGCTGTTGTTGTTGTTGTCACCCTGAAATCCTACCCAGACCAAACACACCCCTCTTTTATTATTTCCGCTATTTTTGTGCCAGGCTATTATATGGTATTCTTGAAACATACATCTGCTCATAATGTTGCTTGTAAATGCATATGATTACATATGAATTGCCACACTTGTTTGCCTCTGCCACTGTCTGCTGCTGCTGTTGTGATCACTGATCTTCTTCCAGCTCAGCTGCATATGCAAACACATACATATTAGTTCACCTAAGTTCATGTAGTCAGTGCTGTTTTCCTGCATGACCTAATGTGATTTCCTTTCTCCGGTCTACTGTCTGGTGTACATCTCTCAGGATTTTCATTCCCAAGTGCCCATGGGAAGCCCATAAGCAGGGGTGGAGGAAGGGGGGTGCGGTGGGGGTGAGTTGCCCCGGGTGTGCCGGGCAGCACTCACTGTGGGGCCTGCAGTGTGCCCGAGCCATGCGTCTCTCCTGAGAGTGACACGGTGGCTTGGGGCGCCCGCAGGCTCTGTGCTGCCCTAAACGGTCCGCCCGCGGCCTTCCCCTCAGCTGTAGGGCGGCTGAGTGGGAGGAGGCAGGCAAACTCCTCAGAGGCCCAGTGGAGCTTCCTGCCCCGGCTTGTCCCACCCTGCGGGTGGCTGGCCTCACCCCTGGGCACAGGGCATGCATGCTGCCCTAGGTGCCCGAGCAGCTTGCTCTGCCGCTGCCCATAAGCACGACCTGAGTGCAACAGCACTCTCCCCACTTGTGAGCCCTAGCATATTGTATTTCAGAGGTCAACAGAGGGAAGTCAGAGTGTTCCCCTCTAGCAGTATGTTTCATATCACATATCTCATTGGGTTAGCCAAAACATTTGAAGTAACCCTGCCCAATCCTCAGTTACTATCCTTTGCTTTGTATCATACCTGGGGCGGCACATCTCATTTTGCTGCTTGAGGCGAAACAGGAGGTGCAGTTTTGCCCTGCTGCTGCTGCAGCCGCTCCCACCACCACCTATCTGCCCCTGCTGCTGCCCACGCTGCTGCCACCTTGAACCCTGCTGCACCTGCCACTGGCAAGGAAGTGTCACTGCCATTGGAGCTGATTTTGAGCAAGGTTGCGCTGATTTTGGGTGAGATCTCATACAAAATGCACACTATATTGTCCCAAATTGACACTGATAGCGGTAGTGCTTTTCCTCCACTGGTGCAGGCACCAGAGAAGGCAGGGCACCCATGGCCTGCTTCCTGGGTGGTCTTCTGCCACCTGAAGCAGTGGACTCACCCTGCCTAATGGCTGGACTGGCTCTGATCATACCCCTGAGCTCCAGCCTTGACTCTGAAACTGTTTTTGCTGTATTCCTACGATGCGCATGGAATAATAATAATAATAATAATAATAATAATAAAGCTTTGTTTTACAAAGTAGTAGTGTCTGGTTCTGGATTCCTCCCTTTTCATTATATTTATCACATCAGGCACAAAGTCAAGAGCTTCCAACATGTCAGGTCACTGCCAACTATACTGACACATGGGCAGATTATTCCAACCTCTTAGAATTGCCTAATTGAAGTGGGTGTATCAAAGTATAGGCTACATGTGTGACAGGAGACTAAAGTGTTATGGTGACCTGCTTCTGTAGACTTCTTTCACATCACCCGCATTCGCAACAGAGAGCTACCTCATGTCTCCTCTTCTACAACTTTCCACCTTTCCTATTATTACTATAATATTGCCCATTTCCCACTCTTGCAAGAGTAGCTTCCCTGCTGCTTTGCATAGGAACGTCTCCCCTTCCTGCTTCTCATTCAGCAACTCTTCTCCACCTCTCATTACTGCTCTCAATCTCTATACTGGTAACTAAAGTTATGGGACAAGCGGCCTGTAGCCTATGTATGCATACAAGTACAAATCATTCTACTAGTCTAGGTTTCAGTAATGGCTTGTTCAAGCTGCGAAGTTACGTATGCTCGATGTTCGTCCATTTCTTTCCCCCAGATACATTTCATTGCTACTACAACTGTGCAGTTATTGATAATTCTCCTAAACAAGCGTCTCTAAAATATGCATCTATTGATCATTGCTAAATTCTGCAAGTGAGTTGTAATAGCATGTCAGCGTAAGCAAGATTGTACTTTCTCCCTGTTCACGACGGCTTCGGCGTTTGTCCCAGGCAAAGCAATCGATGCTCTGTATCAGTATCCTGAATTAAAGATAGCTGCGTGGGCCTATATGCAAAATTACAAAATATGCATTAGAGCACTATCTTTTCTAGGCCAACCTAGCATCACAAAATAGTGTGCAAGGTTTCAAGTTCCCCAGAAGCTTCAAAGTAAAGAGATGGGGGGGGGGAGAGGCATTACAGTGGTACCTCAAGTTACAAATGTCTCAGGTTACAAACGCTTCAGGTTACAAACTCCACTAACTTGGAAGAGTTACCTTGAGTTGAGAACTTTGCCCCAGGATGAGAAGGGAAATTGTGTGCTGGTGGCGCAGCGGCAGCAAGAGGCCCCATTAGCGAAATCACGCCTCTAGTTAAGAACAGTTTCAGGTTAAGAACGGATATCCGGAACAAATTAAGTTCATAACTAGAGGTACCACTGTAACTATTTAATCACACATGCATAGAATGTTTTTTCTTGTGTAAAAAAGAAGAAGTTAATGCCCTTTGGCGTGTTACAAAGAATACTTCACAACATGTAATTTACAACTAGAATTGTAAAGGGAAACCAGAGGCCCATTCTTCCACCTGCAGGAATGGCTCAAGGTACATATGATTTAGTCCACAGTAAGGATGGCGCAGGACCAGTCCATCCATTCCTGTATTGTTTGCTTGTATTATTGGTGTATTTGGATGAATCCAAGCCAAGGCAGGCTGCCTCAGGTGGATGTTGGGTTTGTCCAAGGTGAAGCAGGATCTGTACAAGGTTGCACATGTCTTAGCAAGGAACTCTAAAGCAATCCAGGGAGCCAAAGAGTGAAAAAAAATGTTGCAGGCAAACATCTACTATGTCTTTAAGCCTACCATACAAGAAAAACAATATGGAGGGGAGGGAACAGAATCGAAACTTATGTCTGTAGCTTAGGGAAAACACCAGAATCAAGGAGGGTGAGTTCTTTCATAACTAACAGCTGTAGCTTATGGTCAGAGGAATGATTTTACTAGTGCTCTCCAATTCTGGTGCCTTGGAGGAAGGAGCAGTTTAGCAGCAGCAGCACTTGTGTCTCTAAACTTAAGGAAGATACCCAGATGAAGAGAGAAGATGAAGAGAGAGTTCTGTTTTAACCGACAAGGCGAGCTTGAAATCAGATGGAATGTCTTTAAGTTCTTCCTATTCTCAAAATTAGCTTTAAAGGAGCCTAACACAATAGCACCCAAACCTATTTGTCTGCAATTTGGCAGGCTTTCTTACCCAGGCTCAGCTCTCTCATGTCTGCAATGTTAAGGCCAATGGCCCACAAAACACATGGGGAAATTGATTCCTAATTTCACCCATTCCAAAATCTTAATGGCTGTCCTTGCAGGAAAACCACTGCAGCCATCCTTCTGAAATCTGGCAGCATTCATTACTTCAAAGGGGTTGACAGAGCCTGCAAATTTCATCAAATTCTATCCAAAATAAAAAGTTATTGACATCCCCTTTTAAAAAATAATAAAACTTTAAATGTGCCTAACACAAAAGCCACTGGACCTTTTTTTTTTTTTTTTTTTTGGTAATATGCCAGGCTTTATCCACTATGGCGGAGCAATTAAGCTTGCAAATTCCATCCACTTCTGTCAAAAGATTAAGAAGTTATATTAATTTTCATTCCCTATAATGATTGGGGGAAGAAACAATATGGAACTGGACAGACTCTAAGCCAAATTGGGCAGTCTATGAAGCATCTAAGACCAAGGTGGGCTGTTTTTCAATGTGCCAAATCAGGGACTGAACCAAATCTTGAGGTTGGTGCTTGTTCCTGGTTATTACTACATAGCAACAAGAATGATGTAACATCATTACTTACCACCCATACATTTACAGCCAACGTAAACCAATCATTGGATAAATTGGCAAAATATGTATTGATGAGTAAATGAATAATGAACTATCGAATATGACTTCTGTTATTTCTTCTTTCCTCCAGTAATCATCTTCATGAATAGCACCACTGAGGTTTCTAAATGTAAGCAAATAGTTGCTTGATCCATTTTGTTCTGACTTGAATATTGATTTTGACCTCTAATCAAGATCAATGAAAATCCTTCCACACAAGGAAGGGCTCTCTAAGGTTGCTTTTCCAGAGCTTGATGTTCTGACCTCTGTGAGTAAAGGGAGTAATTTTGGATTCTGCGGGAAAGTATTGCAATTAGAAAGGGATGAAGAGAAAGAAACACTTGAGCCTTAAATATCCTATCACTTTCTGGTGATTACTAAACTCAAGGTAGAATTTCCTTTATATGTGTCTAGAATTCAGAAAATTATTTGAATTAGCATATGCAGAAATTGCCTTAGCATATTAATCGATGAAAGATTGGACAGCTAAATGGATAGAAAAAAATAGCTGTAATACTAAAACCCCACTTCAGAAGAAAGGAAATTTCAAAAACGAAGCCCTTACACTGTAGGTTAAGGATGACTTCATATTGAGAAGGGATTGTTCCCCTTCCTAACCTGGCTAGATGCTATTGGTCAATATCCTGTGGCACGATCTGGGCAGGACCCTCCCAGCTCTCACCTGGGAGCTTCTCTTTCTTTTTCCAGTCTCCTGTCCTGGGAGATCTTCCCTGCCTCTCACACAGGGTCCTTCACTATCCATCCATCCATCCATCCATCCATCCATCCATCCATCCATCCCCTTCATGTGCACACAATCCCCTCAGTAACCCAGAGTAGACGACACCAAAAGAAACAAATCAGCAAGGGAAAAAGAAGAAAAAGAAAGAGGATGATAAAAATAATAAAAGAATGAAAAATAAATGATATGAGAGATAAATCAAAACAGCTTCCAATTCTCCATCTGTCAGTTATATTTATAAAGATTATTCAAAGTATTCACTCCAGGATAGTATCCAGCTATTCCTCCTTCTGCTAGGGAGCTTGTATCCCTCCATATGTTGTTAGATTACAACTCCCTTCATTCCTGACCATTGGCCATGCTAGCTGGGGCTGATGGGCCAACAGCACCTGGAGGGCCACAGATTACCTATCCCTATTCTAGATGTTGTGAACTACACAACTCCCATCATTTCTGAGCATTGACCTTGCTGGCTGTGAATGATAGTTGTAGTCTAAAACATACGGAGGGCACCAGGTCGGAGAAGGCGGCCTCTGATTTAATCTATTTCAACTGTTCCTCAGAGATCCAATAAATCTGAATCTGTTCACTCATTGTACTCTCATGCATGCTATCAGGATCGCTCACAGTCCAACAAAAGGAAAGAAAATAGGGCTTTATTGATTTCTTCAGACAGTTCCTAGAGAACAACAGCAAGTAGCCTACGCAACATACAGTAATTAACTTGCTTTCCTTGTATCACACTCAAAGCTGGTGCAAACTACTGTACATTCAGTAATTCAGATCGTATTGTGAGTTAACCAAGGAAACCCAACATTTCTGTTTTGGAGGGATAATAATGGCTACAATTATTTGAGAAATACAGATGATTTCAGATTCTTCTAGGTTTCCTATACTTAGGATGAAACATGTATCAACACTTTTTTCCTGATTAAATTCTGTTTTCATTTGTCCTGACTTATTATTGACGAATGATTGAATAAATGCTAAGGCAGCACTTGGCTTACGACATGGCAATGTTCCAAAATATTATATTGATTTTGCTATAGTCACTTATGATCTCTTTGCTTAGCTGTTTCCCCATGGTCTCAGAAAGCCCTGCTTTGGGGTAAAACAACTCTCTCTGTGTGTTTATTACCATCCTACTTGACTTATTTGGAAGTGGAAAGGGGCATTATAGTGTTTGCATGTTCACTTCGCCCATATGCTCACTCTTTAGGGTGAAATATGCCTCTGTTGCTTTCTTTTTAAGGATGTAAGACCACCTTGCAATCCACCAATACTTGTGACCCACCATATTTCAAACAAACTGTGCATTTAGCTGAACCATTGACAGGAACAACAATGCATTGCTACCTAAGAAAATCAAGCTAATAGGTGCTAATAGAATTAATTGGGCTCTGTAAATTATTATGGATTTTCTCTCAGCAAAATTTGCATTTCTACTGAATGTACTTTGCTTAAGCCTCCAACTTACTCAGGCTTTCGAAAAAACATCTACTTCTCAGTGGGTTGTGCACACTGGATTCACACAAGGGAACAGCATGATCAGAGGAGTTAGCAGTAATAAGGATGCAATACAGGTTCTTTTTAGCCAGTGACAGCATTCCTTCCACTGCGTTTCACCAGGAGTGGCATTTCATTTTACTTCCATTGACCGGCTTTGCACTGAAAAGTGACTTGCTATTTATTCATAATTTTCTTCCATTAACTTCTTTAGTGGAAGTCAAGCAATTTTCTCCATTAAAATCAGGCAATGTAGATAGTGTGTGTTCAGGTCAAATTGAGACCATAAGCCCCTCAAAACCATAATGGTTTCACAGGGAGGCCCTATCATTAGGTAGAGTGAGGCGGCTGATGCATGGGAGCAGCAGCGAGATACTAGAAGACAGATTTATTTGTGCCACATGCCCTGCCCTGTCCCTTCAAAGCTTGCTTCCTGCCCTCAGGTTTGGTGGATGGCTAGCACTACCTTGTCTTCAGCTGGAGTAAGAGTTAGCTGCAAATAAAGTCAATGTTTGTAGGTGGAATTGGCCAGGCTGTAGGGGATCTTGTCATTGGTACCAAGCATCAAATTTTCCTGTACCATCTGTGTAGTTTCAGTTATATCAGTTTTGAGTACATCCATTTCCAAGGTTATGCCATTTTAAGTGTCTTGGCAATATCAATCCCTTTTCAAAATCATGTATTTTTGAGACTTTCAGTACTGGAACAAGTGCCCTTCCAGTACTTTCAGACTTCCCCTGTCAGGATCCATACAGCAATGGCCAAGGAATCTTCGTTTCATTCATGCCACTAGTGAAAGAAACAAACAAAAGCCCTCCTGCCTCCAGGTCTCACTATTTCCTCCTTTCTTCAGTTTTATTCCACCACTGACTGCTTCTCTCAGTTCCTGATTTTCAGGATCCTGCCTTTCCCTCCCATTTCTTTAGCCACTCTGTCTCTTGACCAGCCCCCATCCCTGCAATACTCCTCCCACCCCCATCAAAATATATAGCCCCTACTAACCTCAAGTGCTGTGAGGCTTCCTCTTCAGAGCTGCCTATAATAAAGCCTCTTCCTTTACTTACTGTTTCTCTTAGACTCCTCTCTCACTGCACTCTTTCTTCAGTCTCCTTGTCTCTCTTGACTTCCTTAGCTCCCCTAACTCCCAGGACCTGTTTCTAATCCCCAGATGTCCCCATGTGAGGTTTCAATCCCAGCCATATAGACAATTTTCCTATCCCATATAAGTTCTGGACTGCAAGCTGCCTTGTTCCCTGAGCAACTGAATATTCTGAGGCTCAGAATTGTTATCTGATTCTCAACAATTATATGGTACACCAGCTCAGCCAATCCATGTTGGAGGCTTCACCATCAACACAAAACAACATTGTTACAGGATTACTATCTGGTTATTGGGGTGAGACCTTAAGGCAATGTCTGGCCAGAGTCAGATTTGACCAGAAAAATACCAGTGGCTCAGAATGGGCCCTTGATTCTTTCTAGATGTGAAAGATACAGAGATATATCTGGGACGACACATCCAATATCTGGAGGGCACCATGTTGGCTTCCCTTGTTCTATATGCTTTTCAGTTCTCATTCACACTTCTTGACAGAATTCCAAATCCTTGTTAGCCTACCCACTTCTGCAGGTTCCTTTCCTCTATTTTTATGGCCTCTGATGCCTTCCAAGTGTGGCACAATAGGTTCTCTAACAAAGAAAAGAAAAACTTCCATTTGTTCCCTGCCAGCCACAGTGGACGACTTTCCAATTTTGTTGTTGTTTAGTCATGTCCGACTCTTTGTGACCCCATGGACCAGAGCACGCCAGACACTCCTATCTTCCACTTTCCAATTTTATATCTTGCCAAATACTGGTCTGACTAACTTTGTCACAAACTTACCTAGACCATGCAACCAGGTGTCTATGGAATGTGTGGATTTAATATCACTATTGCAGCCCTACAAAGAATCTGGGATAGAATCAAATTACCAAGAGGGGGACTTAGCATAAAGTCATGCAAACTGTTCACTCCAGATTGAGACACTGTTATGTGAGTTAGTACAGGTTATCCCGCCCAACATCCCCCAGATTATTTTGCCTCATAAGAGATCTGTTTAATGTAATCTATCATCCACTGCAGTATTCACTTCCCTTATGCCTATGGAATATTTGTGGATGACAGTTGAGGATATCAGTATTGAGATATCAGTCCCTTCACAATGATTATCAAATCAGAGCCCAACCCAGATAATGTGTAATAATCAAACTATTTTAGTGTATGTGGTAGTTTGTGTGGGAATGAGATAGGATGGGGGAAGAGAGCAGGGCAGTGGTCCAATTTCCAAAGTTAGTGATATTTCAGAAATGGTCAATTAACTTCCTCCCTTGACAATCCTTTCCTTTTCTCTGACTCTCTTCTCCCCTTGGTGCAATGTGAGGGGCCCCATGCCAGATACGATGCTTTCCAATGTTCATTTCACGGATGACTTCAATAATATTGTCAGAGGCTATCCTTGTTTAAAGTAACATTCTTCTGCGTTCTTGAGCTCCTGCATTGTCCTGGTGTCAACAGCCATTTAAACACACTGTAAGCTTTCAATATCTCTCTTAACTTCATGTAAGCAAATATTGATTGTGACTGGGATAGTAATTGCACTCATTCATGATAATAGATGGCCCATTGGCTGCAACCATTAGAGCTTGTTTAATCGGGGAAAAACAACCCTAATTGCCTTCCTGGAGAGACAAGGGCTGATGTGGCAGTGGATGGGACTGCATTAACGGTAATGTGATGCCAGAGTTTATAATGGACACTCATCTATTTGTTACTGTAGATGTCAGTAGCAGCATATCGCTGAAAGATTAATTGCTGGCTGAAGGTGCTAAAGGGCACTGATAATGAAAGGGAAGTCAATGAGAGGAAAGTATTCATCTGCGCCTGCATGATATGATGGAGATTATGTTGGACTTGGACCAAGGAGACCTGGATTCAAATCCTCACTCAGCCATGAAGCACTTTGGTCATCATGAGCAAGCTGTTGGTTGTGTCTCTCAGGGCAACTTTCCTCCTAGGAAAATGCATGTATGTATCCTCATTTGAGGATAAAATGAGGAAAAAGACATGTCTCTGAGATCCACAGAAGTTGGGTGTAAATGTGGTGGACAGAAGAATGCTCAATGGGCATATATTATCATGAACTAGGAACTAACACACTTTTCCTGTGGCTAAGCCTGTGGCGACTATGCATCGCCACACATAGGAATCCTTCATTGTGACACCCCAAGCACATGCTTTCAAAAGGCTGCTGAATACAGTACCTGTGAGAAATGGTCTTCACATGCTTTTCCCCCTCTCAGTATCCTGTGAAGTGGCATTGATTATTATTATTCCACAATAGTTGGGAACTTGGATTAGAATGAGTTCCATCATCTAAAATGACCTTGGTAACCATGAAATTTCATGGTACAAACGAAACACGAACCATGCATAGTTTATAATGCACTGTAAAATATGCAAACCCATGAGACTTAGGAGCTTGAAGGCTGGAGAACATGTCGTACAATGCAATCTTATGCATGTTTGTTTACAAGTGAGACCCATTGCGTTTAATGAAGCCTAATTCCAGGCAGGGGTGCAGAGAATTGAACTGATCCAGGCTGCTTGGCAGATGATGTATGGTTGCTTCATTCCATCCTCACAACTGACATACAGTGGTACCTCAGATTACATACACTTCAGGTTACAGACGCTTCAGGTTACAGACTCCGCTAACCCAGAAATAGTACCTCAGGTTAAGAACTTTGCTTCAGGATGAGAATAGAAATCGTGCGGCAGCAGCGGGAGGCCCATTAGCTAAAGTGGTGCTTCAGGTTAAGAACAGTTTCAGGTTAAGAACAGACCTCCAGAATGAATTAAGTTCTTAACCTGAGGTACCACTGTACTGCTTGTCATTCATTGCAGAGGAACCAATTGTAAGTTGGGCAATGGCAATAACTTGGCAAACAAGAGCTGAGTTGTCAGTGTGGCACATGGTGAATACATTACACAAGCCAAATTATGTATAGCTCCATTCAACATATGTCCTCCACATTCCATTTTTTATGAGGGTTCAGGACTGATTCCCACACAACGTTTTGTATTCCGGTATATATGTGTGAATGATGTGGCGTGTGAATTCTGTATGCATGTCTCCACTTTCCTCTTTAAGCAAATGTGATGGGCAGCAGTTGGGGTCTGTGCTCATGAGTATTTGGAAGGGAAAAGCAGTTAACAATGCATTCATGCTTTATTCATAAGTGTCAATTTGCATGTGGTACTTGAGAAATTGTGTGTTTCTGTTTGTTTCTGGTTAGCATATCTAGAGAGAATCCAGAACTTCCCATAGGCATCCAGTTGGTCGCTATGAATAACAGGATGCTGGAATAGAAATGACTTTGGTCAAATCCAGCAGGGCTCTTATTATATTTTTGCAGTCTATTTGCAAGCCTGTTGTCTAAAATTAATAGCTACCGTTGCTTGTTCCCATATTCTGTATGTTACACAGGAGTGGGCTTGTCAGTCTAGGTGGAAGTGAAAGGACCACAGATAGTAGTGTAATATAGAAAATTAGTCAATGATAAGACAGGGCAGTGAGGCAGGGATGGCCAAAGTTCACTGAGCAGAGTTTTTAATGGTTGATGTTTTATTGTGCTTTTAATACTTTGTTGGGAGCCTCCCAGAGTGGCTGGGGCAACCCAGTCATATGGGCAGCATATAAACAACAACAACTGCAACAACAGCAACAACAGCAGCAGCAACAACAACAACAGTGAAGATGAGCAATAGTTGAGTGGTATAGGCTTAGGAATGCTTCATAATAAAGATGTAATAAGACACCTGGCTGGATAAGCTACCAAGAGGCCACTTTTCCCTAAGGAGCTGGTGAAGCAGACCATAGCAGTTGAATGTGTTTTGGCTAAAATTCATTATCTTGGTGTGGTGGACCCAGGTTTCTCCCATAGTCTGGATGGTAGAGATGAATCTATGCTGAATGTTGGATATGAAAGCTACTGCATTAAGACAGGAATGAACCACATATTCTTAAACTGCCTCACAGTCCAATGATTTTGTGATGCCATGAAAAGAATAATGTGATCTGTAAAGGCATCAAGCATCTAGGCACTCATGGAATTAAGGAAATGGTAATGAAGGTGTCCACACTCTATATGTGGGAGGGGAGAAAATCAAGCTCTTTCTACTTAAGTACAACACTTTAAGGAATACAGATTTAAAGATGCACTCATTCACAGGGATAATGGGAACTCCAAGCTGCCACTGAAATCACTGAGCTTCAAGGTTAGCGTTTGTGAGCATCAGGCCACAGGCAAAGAAGTTTAATTGGCCACAGCCAAGTCTGAGAATCTTGCTCAGCTAATTCAGGCAAGAAAATAAGCAACTGTTACCAGCAATATATGCTGATGTTCCATCTTGATTTTCCAAGCCTGTGACCCTCTTCTATCTGTATTAAAATTAACAGCCAGGAGACTTTAGTCCTCACTATTGATGGATTCCAGTGGTGAACAAGCAGAAGCAGTCATTGCAATCAGCAGGTGTCACAACACAAAAGCTTACCTGTCTATTTTAGCAAGAGATATTTAATCACGTAGGAAGAGAGGTTTACTACGGTTAGTCAGTCTGCATTTGATAGCTGATTCAGGGCTCTTAAAGCTGGCCACAAACATAGCATTTGATGAGCTGAAGAAGGAGAACCAATTTCTTCCATATTACTTTCTAGTGTTTTGGCTGATTTTTCAAGTAGGTGTGATGGTGCACAGCTAATGCTGCTGAGGAATGTGTCTCTGTAACAACAGAGGAGAGGTGGCTACACAGACAACTCCTCTCTGTAAGGGAGGGAGGGTTAATGAAAATGAAACTGAAGGTCCAGCAAAAAACCGACAATAATCTAACTGTGGAATGGTTCTGGAGGAATACACATCATGGCCACATTACTGCCAAACAAATACCCAAGAATGTAGGAGAAATATAGGGTTCATGGAGCTTCCTAGAAACATCATGAGATTTGTCACTTTTATTCACAGACTAGACATGGTTCAAAAAGTATTGTATCCACCCAATGAAAAGACAGCTGCCCAAGTATGGCTGCACACAAGGTCCTTTGTATGTCTACTTGCCAGATATATGGTCAGTGTAGTTAGCTCTGAGTCTGACCTGTTTGGAGGTGGGTAGGAGAAGGGTAGGGGAAGAAAGCCTAGATTCTCTCCCCCCACAACAAATTTCTATCTAAAATAAGACCTGTACAGTCGACACTGGCAGCACACATCTGCTGAGAAATGTGTATACAGACCAAATTGTGTACACTTTCTAATTGACATGCCTACTAACCGTATACCACAGAACCATGTGATGGATTCTGGAGAGTGTTCTCAGATGCACACTCAGTTAGAAACATAGGGTTGTATCCAACACTGCCATTCTATATGCACAACATATTTCTGCTTGCACAATGGACCTTCCCCCTCTTCTCCCCTCCTCTGCAGTTCCTACACGCCCTCAGCATCTGCTCCAGAGAGCTGGGGAACTCTATGGGGAGCATGTGGAGAGAGGAGAGGGGTGGGAATAAATTGTCATATTATATAAGAATAAGATCTCACACAAGTCTTATTCTCTAATCACCAAGGACATTATCTGACTATGGATGTATGTATCAAAATCACAATTTTTGCCCACAGATATTGTATTTATGCAAATCTAATGCACCATCAAATCTAATGCACACCCTAATTTTCACAACATAATTTGGCAAAAAAAGAGGTATGCATTACATTCAAGTAAATATAGCAGTTTCATTTATTTTGAGACCTGATGTGGTTATTGTTTCTTTTTTTGTTTTTCCTACGGTGGTCAAAACCTTTTATGATGGAGTGACTTGCTGCAGAGTGATTTCTTAGTGCTTTGGTACTGCGACTGGAGAGTTTCTGCATTAAAAATGGATTAAATTAAGTTACTTAGAGTCTCTGTCCTGCTGATATCCCTAGTGTACTCAGTCCTTGGCCAGTAAGTCGACCTCACAAGATCACATTGGCTACTGAGGACTCGAGGAGATGAATTTGCTTGAAAACAAGCCAGGCAGTGACCCATCTATTTTTATTTCCCGAATACAGTGCCAGGAGCATATAGAAATAACTGCGAGTAAGGTGTGAATGCCAAACAAAGGATCAAGGGTTTGGCTAGGCTGGGTATGCCTTCTATGCTGCCATACTCTTAATTAGAACATAAACATTGTCAAATTGTAACATTAGCATCTGTAATTGGTCCAACAGAACGAGAGACTAATTGTGCCACATTAGTGGCCAGATTGCTCTGAGGCAGGATCACTGTTCAAAATGGAAAACACTAATTACCATGATGTGATGAATGAAAGGAGCAACAAACCCCAGGTTAATAAGAGGAGGAGCTGTATGAAATGTGCAGTATGCAAAGAGCAAGCAGGTTCCTAACATGATCAGAGACTATGAAAAAGTGCTTTGTTACTTCACTATATCTGATGTGGGTATGTAGGCCAATTTTCATGGCTGAGCAGCAGTACGGGCAGCATGTTGAATCCAAAGTGCCTTGCAGCTGGCTATGCAGCAGAGTGGTCATCTCATGGCGCCAGATTAATTTTCAGCCTGCAGTGAAGGAGTGGAAACTTGCCTCCTCACACACATTGAAAATTGATCTGGCTAGACAACAGAGCAATCAGATGATCACATTGCTGCTCTGCCAGTTACAACGCGCCTTAAACTTGTTATTTGGCCATGAACAATTGTGATGCCTACGGATAGCATTGCACATTTATTAGAGGTGCTTTTCATTTTTTTATGAGGTAAAGCAAAGTAATGCAGTTGGGAGCACTGTTGTGTTGAGGGGGAAAACTCGCCCTCTACCCATGACACTGCATAGCACCAGCTCTCCTTTCAAGATATAACAAGGAACCCAGCTATGGCAAAAAAGCAGATTGCATGCTAGGGATCATCAGAAAAGGAACTGAAAATGAAGCTTCCGATATCCAAAACGTGGCAGTTGTGGCCCGGATCACTGTCAAAACATGTGAAGCCAATTCCTTGTTATTCAGGTCTCGATCCTACTCTACAAACAAGTTTTAAAGAGCCATGCAAGGTTTGCACTTCTCCAGATACTGAGGACACAGGTGATCAGAGGCAGCAATGCTTCTGAATACCAGTTGCTGGAAGCCACTGGAGGAGAGAGTGCTCTTGTGCTTGGGTCCTGCTTGCAAGTTTTCCACAAGCGTCTGGGTGGCCACTGGGAAAGCAGGATGCTAGGCTAGATGGGCCATTGGGCTGATGCAGCAGAGCCTTCTTCTGTTTAGTATGTTGATGCACTGCACATGTCCCATTACAGGGCACAGGTCCTCTTGCCTCTCCACCCTTTCCCCATGTTTGTGACTGGCTTCTCCTTGGCCACAACTTTCTGCCACCTGTGTATGCGGCATCTTTAAAAGAAGCAGCAGGAGTAGAAGGGTAAGCAACTGGGACCTGAGCTAGCTAGAGTTAGTTGTGCTGAAGACCCATAAAAGCCAATGGACACACCAAGCTGTACCCAGCATATGCCTCATGAATAATACCAGCTTTAGCCAGATTGCGGGAGACTGAACCAGTGATTTGGTGCCTTTTGACCAGCTATGGCTGAACTGTCTGCACATGTCAGAGGCCTGTTTTGCAGAGAGTGAAGAATTAGGGCTGATGGTCACAAATTCTTTTATTCATATTGGACTGTTTGTTTAATTGCTCATGGTGATTGCATTCTAACTGCAATGAAACAGGTTCGTGAGATGGCTACTGTGGGAACTCAGATAACGGCTGGATGTGTCATTACTGACACGCCTCAGAAGGTTTGTCATCCCATTCTTAGTCACGCTCTGGAGCCATGGTCGAACTCTCAAAATGGCAATTCAAGCTACGTAAATAGGAATAGAACTACGTCAAAATGAAATTAAGGAAACCCCGCAAGCAAAATGTCTAGTGTGCTTCTGGTCTACCTTTCTATTTGCTTGTGCAAGATGTTTGTTAACCTTCAGCTCTTGCAGTCTCATTCACCCACAGAAGCTGATCCAATCATATATATCAAAATGCTTTTTTTGGACCTCTAATTTTCTGGGATCAACATTGCAATCAAACTATTAACTCTAAGGCATTTAATTCATCCAGTCTCATTGCATTCTCTTTTCTAATTTGATTCCTAAGCCCAGTCATGGACATCTGATGCTGGCTTGTAAACCTCTTCCTACTCTACTACTACCACTACTACTACTACTACTACTACTACTACTGTTACTATCATCATCATCATCATCATCATCAACAACAGTATTTCTTACCCAACATTTAATAGAATGTCCCAGGGCAGCTTGCAATATATAAAAACACAACTAAAACTGTAAAAAAAGAGAACCTCACACCCATACTACCTTTCCCAACCTTTTTTGCATAAAGGCTATATATATATATATATACAGTGGTGCCCCGCAAGACGAATGCCTCGCAAGACGGAAAACCCGCTAGACGAAAGGGTTTTCCGTTTTGGAGGTGCTTCGCAAAACGAATTTCCTATGTGCTTGCTTCGCAAGACGAAAATGTCTTGCGAGTTCCTGCGGGGTTTTTTTCCTTTCCCCCCCTTTTTCCCAAGCCGCTAAACCGCTTATCAGCTGATGGCTAAGCCGCTTATCAGCTGATCTTTAAGCCGCTTAACAGCTGGTGCTAAGCCGCTTATCAGCTGATCTTTAAGCCGCTTAACAGCTGATGGCTAAGCCGCTTATCAGCTGATCTTTAAGCCGCTTAACAGCTGATGCTAAGCCGCTTATCAGCTGGTCTTTAAGCCGCTTAACAGCTGATGCTAAGCCGCTTATCAGCTGATCCTTAAGCCGCTTATCAGCTGATCTTTAAGCCGGCTAAGCCGCTAATACTGTAGCGCTAAGCGCTAAACCTCTAATGGGCTTGCTTCGCAAGACGAAAAAACCCGCAAGACGAAGAGACTCGCGGAACGGATTCTTTTCGTCTTGCGAGGCACCACTGTATATATATATATATATATATATATATATATATATATATATATATGGATAATCCTATATAAAGGCAATCCTAAAGGCACATATCAGGGATGAATTGAACTTGGTGGGATTTGCTAATGTCTGAACATGCATTGAATCACACTGCAAATATTATGTAGTTCATGACACCAACAATGTTATCCTGTACATGTCCACTCAGAAGTACATAACTCCCATTTGGTCCAATGGAACTTACTCCCAGGTAAATATGCATAGGACTGCAGCCCAACAATCTGATACACTGCTGTTCCTCTCATCATTTATTTACTATGGGGGCCAATGTGTAGAGTTACAAAGAATCTGCATTTTATTCTTAGGCTTCACCCATCCTTTCCTAGAATCTCTTAAGAGTTCTCTTTTTGCTTTCCTTCACTTCTGTACTCCAGTGTCAGAGAATATGAATTTATTACTTTTTCTTAAGTGGGCTTATATAATCCCACAACTATCATCTTGCCCCCCCCCCCCCCATATTTCCTTACTAGCATTCACTTTGCTAAATGTTACCTTAGTTTGGTTGTTCATATCACTTATTATTACTTTCCTTAGTAAAGATAATTAAAACAACCAAATAAATAGTTCAGCAGCTCAGCCGCTGGAGATTATTCGTCAAAATCTGAAATTTGCCTCCTTCTTTATTTATTAATGGGTCTACGATTCAAGGCTTCCTAAGATATGTACCCCTTTGATTTAGTGTTTCCTCCGTAAGCTCTTCCTATGACTTTTCTGATCTTGGAGCATTACATCTTAGCTATGCAGGCTGTGGGTGGAAAGGGTGCTGCAGCTGTCATCCTTTGTACATGTTCTCTTGGTATTATGATATTCATAAGTATGCAGAGAAGCACATTTTCTGTCCTTTTATAGTGGCTCCTTGTATAATAACCATTTATATTGTCCATCCTCTACCCAAAGGAAACACTTGCTGTTTTTTGTTCCTTTGTTCCAGCATGGTGTAGTGTAGTGGTTAAGAGTGGTGGACTCGTAATCAGGTGAACCGGGTTCGCTTCCCCGCTCCTCCACATGCAGCTGCTGGGTGACCTTGGGCTAGTCACACTTCTCTGAAGTCTCTCATCCTCACTCACCTCACAGAGTGTTTGTTGTGGGGGAGGAAGGGAAAGGAGATTGTTAGCCGCTTTGAGACTCCTTAAGGGGAGTGGAAGGTCGGATATCAAGTCCAAACTCCTCCTCTTCTCTTCTAAAACTGACATTTTATGTGGTCTCTGCTA
Organism: Podarcis pityusensis; assembly: GCF_964106645.2. Lineage (NCBI taxonomy): Eukaryota > Metazoa > Chordata > Lepidosauria > Squamata > Lacertidae > Podarcis > Podarcis pityusensis. The sequence continues at coordinate 90,185,281 of NC_138026.1, read as the reverse complement.
TTGAAAGGCACCTCCTCCTCCATCAACAAGCCCATTACCCTGTAGGGCTTGTTCTGTCTGTCTCACACACAGAGGGTGTTTCTAGACATGTGTTTATTGTGAGATAATAATAATAATAATAATAATAATAATAATAATAATAATAATTTATTATTTGTACCCCGCCCATCTGGCTGGGTTTCCCCAGCTACTCTGGGCGGCTTCCATAGAAACCAAAAATACAGTAAAATATCACAGATTAAAAACTTCCCTGAACAGGGCTGCCTTAAGATGTCTTCTAAATGTCAGGTAGTTATTTATCGCTTTGACATCTGATGGGAGGGCGTTCCACAGGGCGGGCGCCACTACCGAGAAGGGCCTCTGCCTGGTTCCCTGTAGCTTTGCTTCTCGCAATGAGGGAACCGCCAGAAGGCCCTCGGCGCTGGACCTCAGCGTCCGGGCAGAACGATGGGGGTGGAGACGCTCCTTCAGATCTGTGCTCTTTAAGCATGTGAGCTCTTTGCCGTGTCCGCATCATGGCATTGTCGTAAAAATGCCATTTCATCTGAATTTACCCTTTCCAGAAAAATTCCAACAAGTTGCAAAGAAAACTGTTGTCAGAGACCCACTGGCAATACAGTGGTGCCTCGCAAGACGAAATTAATTCGTTCCGCAAGTCTCTTCGTCTTGCGAGTTTTTCGTCTTGCGATGCACGGTTTCCCATAGGAATGCATTGAAAATCAATCAATGCATTCCTAGGGAAACCGCCTTCTGAAGGCTGGGGGGGGGGGGGACAAGGGCTTTTCTTCCCACCCCCAGCATTTTAAAAAACCCCAGGACAGCGGAGGACTTCTCCGCTGTCCGGGCGATCTTAAAATGCTGGCGGGCGGCATTTTAAAATCGCCCCGGACAGCGGAGGACTTCTCCGCTGTCCGGGGCGATTTAAAAGCCCCTGGGAAGGCAGGCAGGGGGGACAAAGACTTTCGCCCCCCGCCCGCCTTCAGAAGGTGTTCCCGCCCCCCGCCCCGCTTCGGAACAGCGTTCCGAAGTGGGGCGGCTGGGGCAGGTGTTCCCGCCCCCCGCCCCGCTTCGGAACAGCGTTTTAAAATGCTGGGGGTCGGGAGCGAAGCGTTCGCTGCCGACCCCCAGCATTTTAAAATCTCCCCGGGACAGCAGAGACTTCTCTGCTGTCCCGGGGAGATTTTAAAATGCTGGGGGTCGGCAGCGAACGCTTCGCTGCCGACCCCCAGCATTTTAAAATCTCCCCGGGACAGGGGGAGATTTTAAAATGCTGGGGGTCGGCAGCGAACGCTTCGCTCCCGCCCGCCAGCATTTTAAGATCGCCCGGGGCAGGCGGGGGGAAGGCAGGCGGGGGGGAGCAAAGACTTTTGCCCCCCGCCGGCCTTCAGAAGAGGTCCTCTTCTGAAGGCCGGCTGTGGGCGAAAGTCTTTGCTCCCGACCGCCAGCATTTCCCTATGGGCTTTCGTCTTGCGATGCAAGCCCATAGGGAAATTCGTCTTGCGAAGCGCCTCCAAAACAGAAAACCCTTTCGTCTTGCGGGTTTTCCGTCTTGCGAGGCATTCGTCTTGCGGGGCACCACTGTATCTCAGCAACCCAGTTACAACATTCTGTCAGTGTTTTTCCCAGCTATGGGAAACCTTGAGCCTGAAGGTGAGAGATAGACTTCCACACCTCTCTACCTAGTCTTCAGAATTCTCTCAGCACCCAACCCCTCCTTGGCCCTACTGCATATATTGAACATTTTTGCTTAGCTGGAATGCATCCTTGAACTCTGCTAATTCTTCTTGTTTGTCTGGATATAGGATAAAGGTGTGTGCGTGAGTGAGTGAGTGAGTGAGTGAGTAAGTGAGTCTACTGTGCAAAAGTAAAACTCAACATTTGCTGCTCCACCCACTTTTGCCTCTGGCCCTACCAATCACTGGCATGTGGCCCTCAAAAGGATAAACCCAGAAGGCCTGGATGAGTGAATAAGTTGGACTGAATAAGTTTCTCCATTCTGTGCTATAATATGAAATGAAGTTGCATCTTGTCTTTGTCATGATGCCTCCTCTTCAATGCTAACCCATATAGTTTTTTTTCTTCATTTGCAGTTGTAGAAGCAAAGCTGGGTCCAGAGGGTGGCAATGTTGAGCCAGGCAAATGGCCTACTGCCCCAATGGTCTCGTCATTCTCACTCTGCAGGAAGTCAGGCAATATAATCATTGGTTTTCATGCCCTGCTTCTCCCAGCTTCTGGGGTAAAACCTGGACTGCACCCCAAATCCTAGAGCTGTCATTGAGTAGGACCATCTACATTTCCTTCCAATTACGTGCAAGTTTTCATATTCTCACAGCATTCTCATTCAGTGCTTTTCTGTGACACCACGGAGGAGTGTCAGAGCCACTCTTTGCTCTTACCTTCATTGTTTACCACACCAACGCAACATACAGTCACACCACACATTCAAAGCACATTTCGGGCACATGCCACCTCCCAAAGAATACTGGGAACTCAAGTTTGTTAAGGGTGCTAGTAATTGTAGATCTGCGAGGGGTAAGCTACAGTTCCCAGGATTCTTTGGAAGAAGACATGTGTTTAAATATGCTTTAAACGTAAGGTGCAGATGTGACCTATCTGTCACAATAAGGTCAAATAAGTTTTGCTGCAGTTCTCAGGATGTTTCCCTTTATCACATATATTTTTAGACAGGACTGGGGAGAAGAGAGGGACAGAGAACAGCTAGGGTGCTCACACACACATGACTGACTCAGAGTGTGCTGACAGATATGATGACCCAGGCAAATTGGACTGGACTTAACCATCCAGAGGTCCTTTGCCTGAAGCAAAATGAGTGCTGCACCCCATAGTTGCCTTTGACTGGACTTACTGTCCAGGGGTCATTTACCTTTACCTACATGGTCAATGATCAACTGTATTCTTATCCCAGTTTTACAGCTTACTTTTGGCTGAGCCAATATGGAAAGTCTATTTCATGAACATTTACACATATGAAACATGCCCTTCCTTTTCATCCATTTTTGCACCCTTTTGTGAAAAGGGTATGGAATTATTCACAAAGGGAAGTGTCAAGGAAAGAAAAAATGCTCCTCTTACCCTAATCCAGTCACATACTTCAGTGAGGATGCACATTTGAATGAACTCCTGAATACAGTGTGTATAGGTGACATGGATGTCTGAATGTGCAACCCACATTCTGACTCAACTAGTGACACAGTATGTATGTATGATTAGTGCTTAGGGTTAAAGTCTTGGCACACAGTGCTTGCAGATAATGGAGGCCCAGCTTGGCAAGACACAGGACAATGGCCTGATTACCTATGCAAGAGACATGCACCCCCTTTCCCTCTCCATTTAGAATTAAAGCCATGGAAGGATTTTATTTGCCCTCAGAGAGCTTATCAGAAAGCCTAATCTGATTGTTATATGGCACTGTGACATTGTCAGGTCCACCATTTAGTCCTTGATTGGCTGGGATTATACCTCAAGTGGGGGAGAATGGTGCTGAAGAAGCAGTTGATGGGAGCTGTGAACAGGTGCAATAACATGCATTGAAAGTGGAAAGGAGTCTCTGATTTTTTGCTAAGCCCCAGCAACTTTCACACTGAAAATCAGACCACATATGAATTTTGGCATAATGCAGTTTTTATCATACTTTGGCTTACTTAGCTTGCTTTTTCTGCCTGGAGAACCTGTATTATTTCATGGCTCCAAGTATGCACAGTGAATGTCCCCAAAACATTTAAAGCAAATGTGCATCAGTGGCTAAGGCAGCAATTGAGGTCCAGATTGTAGCATTATTAACAACAACATCAACAAAATCATATTCCAAGACAAAGTGGTTGCATGGGGAAAGAAATAACTGTCTAAGAGAGCAATACCCCTCACAGATTTTCCTACTCTTTGCACCCACAAGCCATTAAATACAAATGCAACCTTGAGTTTTTGCTCTCCTGCTTCTCCTTCTACAACAGACCATTACTAAAAACTGTTGGTTGGCAATGAAAAATTTAGGTATAAAAATTCCATGGATGCCAAGATCCAGGTTTGGTGCTGGTACTCTTGGGTGAGAGAACCCCAGCAGAGATTTTAAATCACAAAAAAATGCAGTAAAGCAAAGCGTAGGCTGTTTAAACCTTTAAAATATGCCCTTGCGAGTTCCTTCCAAAGTTTTCCACTTTCCCTAGCATAGAAGAAGACTACATCTTTGGTACGTTAAAAATGGTTTACTTACAAACTTTTCAAAGGTCAGATTCATGTGCTTTTCTATATGGCATTCAGAAAACACAGGCGGTAAGACTTAGGTTAATTCCAAAGTTGTTAAAGTGTTCCTAAATTATTTGTATAGCAACACAAGAATAGCTTTGTGTTGCTATACAAACACAAGGATGGCTTTGCTGGTGTTCACATGGTAGACCAAAGGACAAAAACTTGATTGCCCTCAAGTCAAGGTGAGGGGGAATGGCCTAGCTAAGCCTGATGGGACAGCTTTCTCTATGGCATTAACTCCTTCATGCATTAATTAAAGCCTGTAGGTTATATGAGGCTGGTTATCCCACAAAAACAAGGACTATGATGTTCCATGCATCGGAAATACATCTGGAAATAGAGATTAATGAAACTCATAAAGGAAGCCCCCCAGTGCTGCTTTTAATAGATGCAAATCAGATTTGACCGAGCAGCCAAACATCTTGTAATCAGTTCCTCAAAGAGAATACTCAAAATAATTTCTTGCCGTTCCCACCAATTCATTCTCTCCAATAAATGTCATTTTTGTAAGAGGCTGACTAGAAAAGAAAACGCTTTGCATGAGCAAGGGAGTAGTCCTAAAGAATTTGGTGCAGAAGCAATCTGGGCAATGAACTCTTGATCCCCATGAAAGCAGACACTGGTTTGCTTTAGTATTGCAGGACAGAGAATACCATGAGTAGTGGGCCATAGCTAAGTCCGTAACTTATTGTTCTTCTATTTTGCAAAGAGGGCTCTTGGGTCAAGAGGAAAATAAAAAAAGAGAGTGAGAGATTGTTTTCACTGTTTTACACGTCCAAAGTAACTATGGAAAATATTTGAGTATTTGCCATTTGGGGGCTGTTTGGGGGTTGTGCGGAAGAAGTATAATTTGTTTTTGGCTGTTGTGCTATGCCTGTGAATTTTAGATGGGTCAAGAAAGGGCACCTTTTTTAATCCAGCTAGAAAAGTGAACAAATAATTGACCCACAGAGACGGCAGCAGGGATGTGTGCAGGGGAAAGAAGGGTGGGTGGCCACATATACTAGGGAATCCCCAGAGTGTTCTTTCATATTTCTATGGAGAGGTAAAAGAAACCCAACGGAGGGAAAGCTTTTATTTATTTATTGCATATATATTCCACCTTTTCCCTCCAAGGAGCTCAAGGTGCAATGCATTGTCCTCCCCCTGAGACCCCGGGTATAGGGCAGTATATTAATAATAATAATAATAATAATAATAACAACAACAACAACAACAACAACAACAATATAATCCCTACAACAAGCCTGTGAGGTATATTAGATTGAGAGACAGTAACTGGCCCAAGGTCACCCAGTGGGTATTTGAACCCTTGTCTCCCAGGTGCTAGGCTGACACACTAACCACAACACCACACTGGTTTTCCAGAAAACAAGGCCAAAGGGCTCAATACCTTAAGGCTCTTTGTTGTGCTTACTTTTGAATACCAATACCTACCTACCTATTGTTTAAGGTACTTTACATAAAATATGAAATAATTCTAGCATCTCTCTATCTCTTGTTTGTTATAACCAGAAAGCTAAGATAGATACAGCTGTTTGACTCAGAAATAAAGACATATAGTCTGAAATATGCCCATCCCCAGCCCTCCTTAAAGGATGTCTCTGAGAGGAGCCAAATGGGTGAAAGTCAAATGATGCAGTTAGGTAATTTTAGACTCGGGAGCATAGGAACATAGGAGGCTGCCTTATATGAAGTCAGACCATTGTTCCATCTAGTTGAGTTCTGTCCACTCTGGCTTGCAGTGGCTCTCCAGGATGACAAACAGGGGTCTCTTCCAGCCATACCTGGATTGAACATGGGACTTTAGGTATGCAAGGAAAATTCTCTCCCACTGAGCTGTGGCTCACCCTAAATTAAGGGTCTTAAAAGACAAAGGTTCTTTATATGGCCATGTGTATTACTTTACTTACTTCAAAATATGGAGGCTGTCCTGCTCATTCTGCTTTAGTGGAGACCCAGACTTTTGCCCAGATGCCCTGCGAGAGCCAGTGTGGTGTAGTGGTTAAGAGCGATAGACTCATAATCTGGGGAACCGGGTTCGTGTCTCCGCTCCTCCACATGCAGCTGCTGGGTGACCTTGGGCCAGTCACACTTCTTTGAAGTCTCTCAGCCCCACTCACCTCACAGAGTGTTTGTTGTGGGGGAGGAAGGGAAAGGAGACTGTTAGCCACTTTGAGACTCCTTCGGGTAGTGATAAAGCGGGATATCAGATCCAAACTCTTCTTCTTCTGCTGCTCTGGTGGCACCACTGAGTTGAATGGGTCATTTGTGTACTGGAGAAGATGGAACCTTTCTAGTGAGAAGTAGAAGCAGCAGTAAAGATGTTTGAGAAGACTGGACATTAAGTTACCATTGGGGATTTAATTTATATATTTATAAGAATTGTTGACCTCAAGGGTTCCCAGAGTACAGCTACACAAAATAACCTTGTAAAATATCACTTGTTCTATTACCTGTAATGCTCCCCCCCCCCACATAAAATATATACATAAATTACCCAGCAAAACAGCACTTACCTGGAAGCTTACTTCGGATAGACATGTATAGCATTAGACTGTAATTGGAATGGTTTTTACTCTCCATCTGAAAATGAAAATATATGGTGCAAGCTGAGTCTCCTGGATACAAGGTTCCACAGTTTGGGAGCCACCACTGATAAAAGCCTAATCACGCTCCCCCAACTTTTGCGCTTTCCAAGGTAAAGAGCTGGGCAACAGGGTTTTTCCCAATGATCTTAGCATACAAGTAGGTTCATGTAGTTTATCCTTCAGATAATCTAGTCAACAACTGTTTGGGACAAGTAAACCAGCACCTTGTATTGAGCCTGAAAGTCTGTGAAGCTGAAAGGTTATAATAGGGGAGTTATAGTAGATCTGACCCCCAGGCTGCAAGCAGACAAAGTGGCACATTGAACACTTGTAGGATGCAGAACTGAGACAGGGCAGCCTGACTCATTGGTTCAGGGCTATATATTGCAGGAGGCGCTTCACATTGCAGTTGCACCTACTGCTCTGGGAAAAAAGCAGCACAGCAGGGAACAATGCATGGCACAACTGTGAAGCATGCAAAATAAAAAGAGTATTCTCTTTGAGCAGATACAGACTGCCTGTACCTGGTTCCAGACTTGGGTCTGTTTTGTGTTCTTATATTGTTTTTATGAGCTACCATTCTGTTGGAATAATAATAATAATAACAATAATAATAATAATTCCACAAAAAGTGCACAAGGCAATGTACAATACAAAAACAAAAGGTAATGCAAGTGTATATAGTATAATATTGTAGAGTGTGCGTGCGTGTGCATGTGCTGGTAGGAGCCTTGTCCTATAAACTTTTACAATCTTGTCCAATATATATATTAATGCTACATGATGTGTCGTTATAATAATATGAGCATTCTATTTTTTATAACATAGGGAGATAAAAAATGCTTGGATATACATTCGGATGTGCTGGCTGTAATTATACCATATATTCAGCGTAATGCATAGTTGCATAAAAACAAAAATTGATTTGTGTTTGTACACTTGTAATTACTGCTAATTTTCCATAATGATATGGTAATGTACACAACAGAGTAATGTCGCTGGAATTGCTATGTAGTCAGCATACCTGCATGGTAAAAAAATACACATACTAAGGGGCATTAATTTATTTAAATCGGCAGCACCAGCACCAGGAGGCAATTAGTTCTCATCCACAGTGTAATTGCACTGCTTAAGTTTATTCGGATTCTGAACCATTAAGGTTAAAGGCAACGGTGTCATTGTCTTCAATTAATGTAGTGCCAATTCTTTAGGGAACAATTCCCTCACACATCTAGCAGTGTAGTCCCAATGATTTCATGGGAACTACACAGACAGAATAATTCATAATTTGCTTATATTACACAGTAAGTAGTAAGTCTATATTTCCCCATTGTGGCCACTAAGAGCACGTGTGCCCAAGGATGGTTCTACTTTGATGAGAACAGCACTACTTCAAGTGATGTAGACTTAACCCAGACCCCATGATAAGATGAATATAATTCCCTTGCTCAAAGTGTCATGTTGTCATGGACTAGCTGGATACAGAGGAGTGGTGGGAGGCACCAGCTGGGGAACCCCCAAGGGAACTCCCAGAGTAAGAAGGCTCAGAGCCAGGGGATTGTTGGTGGGATGACAATGTGTGGTCAGGGGGAGAAAAGGGAGCATCCTGAGGGGAGGAGGAGGAGGAGGAGAGAAGGGAGGTGTCAGAAGCAGGAGAGGCAACTGCGTTTAGTGAGCAGGAAGATGCTATGGCAGAGAGCAGGCTGTGGCACAGAGCAGTCCAGACTCAGAGGCAGGAGAGGAGAGATGAGGCAGGCTGCTGAATAAACCAGGGAGTCTCTCCCTCCTGCTGTGCCCAACTCCCCTCCCACCTGGTATCCCAGAACCAGAGGACGTATGAAGAGGGAGGAGCAAAGACAGACACAGTGAAGAAGTCTAAGATTGCTTGGGAAGGACCTGGGGGAGGAGCCTTGCAACTGCCTCACTGGGGAAAGGTCTACCGGGAAGAGTTGCTGGGATCAGTAGGCCTGCATAGTTTTGGTTTCCTTGACTAAAGAGTTAATTTTACCTACACCAGTGTTTTTTTATTGCTGACCTGCTCTTAACTCCAGCTCCTGACACATGTCTCCCTGCACAGTGTTCCATAACATAATTATATGCTAAAACTATAATCTGAGTTTTCCTACAGCTAGCACTACAACTTGTGTGTTGAAGACCTTACAGTCATGTGAATTCTGCCATTTCTGCTGGATCCCCAGGTCTGCAAAATTGGACTAGTAGCAGATCATCATGGCACCACTGACAGTGTTGTGTTGGTCTGTGCGGAAGGATAAGTTGCACCAAATACTCCAAGGTGGAATGTACACACATATTGAAAAAACACTGTGAAAATGCTTTTTTTAAAAAAAAGGTTTTGAAAAACACATCGATTTTGCCATAGCTCACTGTTGCCATCTAGTGTCACATTTGTATATTACACTTTATAACACACTTAAAACATTTTATTTGCAGCTGTATAGCTGAATCCCAAGACTCAGACAAAAGGGGGCAGGGAATGTGGACACATCAAAGGTGTCAGTGGGCCCACTGGAGTCTTTGAGCCTCAGAATTTACTGGCCATGCTAGGTGATGGTGTCAGGACTACTACTGAAGTAGACATTTTGTAGGTAGTATACCTTTATGACAGATGGGACTATAAACTCCAGATATTACTGAGCACCAACTCCAATGATCTCTGGCTAGTTGCTATTCTGGCTGAGGTTGATTCAAGTTGGAGTCCAGTATCTGGAGGGCCATAGGCCCCTTACCCCCTACTATGAAAGGAAGTAGCAATGCGGGGCAGCTCAGACCCAGGTGCTCAATCCTCTTGCTGTTGTTATCTTTTATACTTTTAAAATAAAGCGTTTTGTGTCTTGGTTCTGCCTCAGTTATTGGATACCATTACTGATATGGTGTTGCCAGCATTGCCCAAAACTATAATTCATGTGTTAATTGAATTGTAAAATTTGTGGCACAACTTTCGCTCAAATGATGCTCAGTGTGGTTTATGTAAGTAAATAATTTAGCTACTCATGAATGAGGGATCATATCCGCTCCATTCCGTCATGAACTTTTAAAAAGAAGTATTATATTGTGTGTATAATTGTAGGTGGCTGTTTTTAAGTCCCTTAGAACTACTAAGGGTTGGCTCTAGCTAAGTTCTTTTCAGAGTAAATGAACTGAAATAATGAACCTAAGTTAGTCATGTCTAAACAAAATAAAAAAATTCCTTCCAGTAGCACCTTAGAGACCAACTAAGTTTGCTATTGGTATGAGCTTTCGTGTGCATGCACACTTCTTCAGATACCATGCATGCACACGAAAGCTCATACCAATAACAATCTTAGTTGGTCTCTAAGGTGCTACTGGAAGGAATTTTTTTATCTTGTTTCGATTACGGCAGACCACCACGGCTACCTACCTGTAATTAGTCATGTCTGTTAACTTCAGTGGGTGTACCCTGAGTAGGACTACAACCCTAAGGCACTGAACAAAAAATGCAATTGGAAGATAATCACTGTTCACAGGTGTGCCATCTGGATATGTAATAAACATGAATATCTATGGGGGGAGTTGTCGGTGTTGTTATGGTGTTATTTAATTTTTCAAATGTCTTATCTCTTGGGGAGTTAAAATGTTTTTTTAAAGGAATAATTAAAAAGGGATTGGATAGATTAGAAAGCTTTTGAGGCTTTTGGTACCAGCATTTCAGGTTGTTGGGTGTTTTTTTTAAGCAAACAGCAGACTGTGGGTTGTAATGAAAACTAAGAAGAGTCCGCTGGATCAGGTTAATGGCCCATCTAGTCCAGCATCCTGTTCATGCAAACTAGACAACTGTGAGAAACCTGAAAGCAGAACCCAAGCACAGCAGCATTCTCCCCTCCTGTGGTTTCAAACAACTGGTATTCATAAGCATTCCTACCGCCGGTCACCTGTGTCCTCGGTATGTGCAGAAGTGCAAAACTCAATAGGCTGTGGTTGTTGCTCTTTAGATTTCTTACCCACCCTTCAGTATGAAGTCCCAGGGCAGGTTACAACAATTTAGAAGTAGTAGTAGTAGTAGAAGAAGAGTTTGGATTTGATATCCCGCTTTATCACTACCTGAAGGAGTCTCAAAGCGGCTAACATTCTCCTTTCCCTTCCTCCTCCACAACAAACACTCTGTGAGGTGAGTGGGGCTGAGAGACTTCAAAGAAGTGTAACTAGCCCAAGGTCACCCAGCAGCTGCAAGTGGAGGAGCGGAGACGCAAACCTGGTTCCCCAGATTACGAGACTACCGCTCTTAACCACTACACCACACTGGCTCTCTCACACTGGTACAATATTAAAGGTAAAGGTAAAGGTACCCCTGCCCATACGGGCCAGTCTTGACAGACTCTAGGGTTGTGCGCCCATCTCACTCAAGAGGCTGGGGGCCAGCGCTGTCCGGAGACACTTCCGGGTCACGTGGCCAGCGTAACAAAGCCACATCTGGCAAGCCAGCGCAGCACACAGAAACGCCGCTTACCTTCCCGCCAGTAAGCGGTCCCTATTTATCTACTTGCACCCAGGGGTGCTTTCAAACTGCTAGGTTGGCAGGCGCTGGGACCGAGTAACGGGAGCGCACCCCGCCGCGGGGATTCGAACCGCCGACCTTTCGATCGGCAAGCCCTAGGCGCTGAGGCTTTTAGCCACAGCGCCACCCGCGTCCCTTGGTACAATATTAAGAACTGTTAAAAACAAATTATAATCAAGAAAATAAGATGAGTCCTAAAACACACATCTCAAGTGTCAAAGGCCAGGGTAAAAAGGTGCATCTTCAGCTAATGGGAGAAACTATATAATGAAGGTACCAGCTGCACCTGTAGGGAGGGAATTTCACAGTTTAGCCGCAGCCGCAGAGAATGCCCTCTTCTGGGCCACTGCTCCCCAAATTTCTGAGGGTGGTGGAACTACTAAGAGGGTCCCGTTCATACATCAGAGGGTCTGTAGGGAAGGAGCCAATCTTTCAGATATTTTGGACCTCAGTTGTTTATTGCTTTGATCAATTCAAGCTGCACCTTGAATTGGGGCTGGAGACAAACCAATGGTGCTGTTTCAAAACTGGGGTTATGTATGTTCTAAATGGCAGTAACTTGAATTGCATTTTTGACTCATTGAAGTTTCTGGATCACTTTTGAGGACAACCCCACATTTAGTCTGTTGCAGTCATCCAGCCTGGGAGAGTGCTGAAGAATACCATGTACACTGCCTTGCCTTTCCATCATGGAAGAAAGACAGGATATAAATGGAATAAATATCATTAATAAATAAATTGGTAGGTTGAGCCAGGGGTGGCCAGGGTTTGGTTCCAGAAAGCATGCTATGATATGAATGCATTTGCAATAAATCTGAATAATAATCTCCCAGCCCCAATCTCTTTCACATCTCATTTTTTACCACATTATACCTCTGGGCAAACAAGCAGGACTCATGTACCTTGTGCTGCTGTTGGTGTGCATTAAAAAATAAGTTGATATTTCATATTACTCCCTCTGTTACTAGCATGCATACACTGTGTACATCAATGGCACTATATACACAAGGAAACATCTAATCAATAGCAACTACCACAAACTGAATTCCCAATTCCTACAGTTGCTGTATGTTTGCATGTCACCCAGGTGTTACAGGTACAGGAGCCCATTGAGGAAGAGGAAAAATCATGCTGACAATCCCAAGGATGGAATCAATTTTCAGAGCTGGTGTCAGATGAAATCTCAACTTCTCAGCAACCTCTATTGTTTTTGTCTAGACATGAAAAGTATACTGCCTCTGAGCATATGTTTTAGTTTGTTTATTAAAACAGATCTATGCTGCCTTTTGATTGAAAATCTCCAAGGCAGCTTAAAGTACATAACTAAAAAGAGCAGAAATTAAAACCATTGCATAAAACCCAAGGCAGCAAACTAATAAAAGCAGCAGAAGCCAAACCAAAGACACAAAGTAAGCAGGAACAGCATTCGTTTGTCAGTTAAGGAGTCATTATACTCCAAAAGATACCTGAAAAAGATCAGCCTTATGTCAGAAAGCTAGAAAGGCAGAGTATGAGTGCTCTTCCTTTTAGTATTGAGACCTTGCCATAACCACCATCCACTTTTGAAGGCAACAGTTTTCTAGATCAGGGTTCATGGCTTATCTAGAAAACTGTTGCCTTCAAAGGTGGCTGGTGGTTATGGCAATGCCTCAGTGGTAAAAGGCATTTACTTGTAAAGCCCTCATCTTTTATTTTCTTTCTTAAATGAAACAGAAAGCTGGATGTTGATGCTGCTCACCAGGTGTTTGACTAGCTAGTTGGGCAACCTTCTCCAAAGGTTGGAAATAACACTTGCATTGTACCTCCTACACTGGAAATGCTTTACAAATGATGTTCACCTTTTTATTTTTTATAAAGTCGAAGGAATAAATACATGTTAGTGTGAAAATCACCCCAGTGCAGAGGCTATTAATCTTCACCTGGCAGGAAAAGTCAGACATACGTGACCTTCCATGAAACCCTCTGCCAAACGGAGGTGGGGAAAAATTACACTTCGGTCTTTCAAACAGATTTAGGCTGTGTGCACAACCACCAGCTTTTTTTGTAGCTAGGTTATTCTTTTCCCCAATTTGGACTGAAGCTGTTTGGGCGGTGGGCTGGGGTGGGTGGGTGGGTGGGATCAAAACACTGTATTTCATAGAAATGGCAGGATAGGTGTGGATTGTGGCTAATGCTGTTTGTACACTGCTTCCCAAACCAACAGTGGGAGTACACTGGGTGAAGAGAAAACGGATGTGTGCACACAAGTCATAGGCAGAATTTTTCCAGAAGTTCAGAATTTTAAACCTAATAGTGATCTGGTAGTCTCAGGCATCAGCCCTGTGAGATTCGATTAGATCAACTAGTTTTTGCAAAGGGGAAAGGTCAGGAAAGTTTTGCTCAATAGAAAGCTTTAAATGCAAGTGTAGAGGTTCAATCGTTTTCTTTCCTTTTTCCTTTTTGTAACTAGTGAAAACTTATGTTTTCTGTTACATGCCATTGTAGGGGCATGTAATGCTGGTCTCAAATTTTTATCCAAGCAAAAGAAAATAATACAAATGCTTTTCTCCTCCCAACTGAACTCCTGCTATATCTCACCTACCAAAAATCCTCCAGCCTACCACTTAGCAAGGACCTGCTAATGTTCTGGTGGCACTGAGAGAGAAAAGAACAGAAGGGTATTTTCTCCTGCAGCACCCAAGAAGAAGTGTGCCAAGAACAAGACCCAAAGACAACCATGGATGTTAGTAGTCCATGGGAAATTTGCATTCCCCAGATTAGTTGCACCTGGTATAGAGTGTAGTGGCTTGAAGGGGTAAAGAAGGGGGCAAGGCATGGGAGATCAGTACTTTTCCTTAGTTCCTCCCATTCTCTGTCACCAGAAGTGGGCAGGAAGGGGAGTTTTATTGGGTTGGAATGAAGGTCAGCGAGCCTCACAGGCAGTTTGGTGGGAGTGGGCGGACCACCTGCACTTATTTTATTCCTTTCTTGGAAAAGACTTGTATGAAACCATACAAGTAATTTATTCCAAGGATTCTCTGAGATAGCCTTATTGAACTCATTGGCTTACAAGGCTGGTGCAAGTGGTTTTGTTTGTTGTTTGCACTTTAGTATAGAGTTAAGTGAGAGCTTGTGTTGAGCATGTGCTACAGAACCTCTTGTGCTGTCAGTGGCTTGAGGCACGCCACAAATTGCGTGGAGAGCTGGCCATATCAGAAGGAGTGAAGAGCCCTGGATGCTTCCAGCATAACGGGTGCTCCCTAAATTCTACATCCTGGGGACCCAGGCAGCTGTGTCTATGGTAGAGACAGCCCTGTTTCCCAGGAGACATTCATAGGAGACTGGACTGCATCAAATTTAGATTCTGTGGGGTTGGTTTTTTAAAAGAAAGGATCACTGGGAGCTGTCTTAAACCAAATCAGACCATTGGCCCACGTAGCTCAGTATTGTCTCTCCTGATTCTCAGTGGCTCTCCAGAGTTTCAGGACATTCCTAGCCCTACTTGGAAATGCTGGGGATTGAACCAGGGCCCTCCTAAATGAAATGTGGATGCTCTACCACTGAGCTACAAGAACTCAAGCTCAGCTCAGGGCTAGTGATGGGTTAAGTGCCTTTGGCTTTGACCCCAGTCTTCTTGAATGCTCACAGAAGATCACAAAAGCAAATGGTCTCTAGAGAATAGCACTGAAGAACATTCATTAGAAGCACTCTGTTGGATCAGTCCAAAGTATGATTGATCCCTGGGCCTCTAGAGCTAATTTTGATCTATTTAAACAACGTTTTGAAGCCATCTAAGTTGGTGGCTTCACTGCATCCTTTCGTTGCAAGTTCCACTATATGTGGTGCAATGAAGTATTTCTTCTTGTTGGCCCTGAATCTTCCATCTGTAGTGGCTCCCCATTTGTAGAATGCTCTCCCCCAGCACCTTCATAAAATATTTGTAGGCACCAGGCGCAAATGTTCCTCTTCAACCAGGCCTTTTAAATGTGTTTGTAGGAAGGGTCCCGTCCCCCGTTTTGCTTTACTTATTTACTTGTTTTTATCCTGTATTTTATTCTGTGAACCACCCTGAGATCTTATGCTGAAGGGTGGTATATAAATCTAATAAACAAATACAATTTAAAATGTGCCCTCAGGTCTCAAGAGTTTGGTGTCCCCTGCCCTGCGAGTGGGGAAAATGAGCTCAGGGCCACATTTGGCATGATCTAGACTTGCCTTACATTGGTGTGACACATTCTGAAGTGCATGTGCTCACCTCCACCACTACTTAGCAGCAGGTCTGCTCACTGCCTCTGTTTGTGAGATAGTTAATAATACAATGCTGTGCCAGTACACTAGACCTCACAGTCTTCTTTATTCCCTCATCTGTGTTCTATAGAAGACGGTGATTTATATCTTGTTAGGGCACCAAGAGAAGCCTTGAGTTAAAGCCCTCCTATGCACATCCTATTTCATAGGGACTTGTTCCCCTCTTTTTTCTTTCGCTTGATCCGCTTAATCTTTTAATGCATAATTAGGGAAAGTGCACAATTGCAAATTTCCCTTCAAGGCAGGGCTCTCTCATTTGCCTAAAACAGCCAGCCTGTTCTGCCATCAGCGAAATGAACGAGGGAGAGAGAGAGAGCGAATGAGAGGAGAACGAGAGCGAGCGAGCGAGCGTATATCTCATTGCTTTTCTCAATGGCCGGCTGTTCTCCAGCTCGCGCCTCCCTCCCACTACCTCTGTTCATTTGCATAATGAATTCCTCCGAAATGGCCATTGGCTGCCAGCAGCCGCGCTCGTGCGTGATGTCAGCGCTCACAGGGTAATGCCAGGGTTGTGGCGGGTAGTTGGAGCCTGTGAAAAATCTTCGCAGCGGTGGTGCCCGCAGATAGAAGAGAGCGAGGCTGAAGCGCCAAGCAAACGTGGAGTAGGAGTCTCGACTACTAGCAGCGGCGGCGGCGGCAATAGTAGAAGTAGCAGTTGCCTTTCCGGCTGGAAGCGAAACCGCGAAACCACCACGCTCTTCCCTTCAGAAAAAGCAGCGAGAGAAGGAAGGGCGGGCGGGTGGGCAACGGGGAGAGAATGAGCGTCTCACCTGCCACGGCGACCGGCCAGTCTGAAGAAAGCGACGGCGAGTCCTGAGGTAATTCGAAAGGCCCGCTGTTCCCGCCAAAAAGGAGCTCCTCCGTCACCTGCCAGGGCGCAGGGAAGTCGAAGAAGAAGAGCCCAGGCTGCGAAGGGAGCTCAGTGCCTGTTCCGGGCGACTCGGGGCCAAACGACTCGGGGGAACCTCCGGGCAAGGAGCCTGCGCCAGAGAACCCGGCGAGGAGGGAAAGGAGAGCGCTCGCCGGGGCCTGGGAGAGTCACGCCAGCGGGCCAGAAGCGGGGGCCCCGTCGCTTCCCGAGACGTCTGGACGACGCGGGACTTGAAGAGACGCTGCGCGCCGCCCCCTTGCAACTCTCAAAGCTGTGCGCAGAGGCGCGAGGAATCCGGAGAGAAGTGGTTCTTTGGCCCCCAGGAACCCGCCGAGGGGAAGGTTCCGCCCCCCCCCCCCCAGACACCAAGCGGACGGCGGCGTTTGGCCACAGACTTGGCGAAGCGCGAGGGAAAACGCGCGGTCCGTTCCCTTGTTTCAAAAACAAAAACGAATCTCCGGCGGTCAGGGGCGCGCGCGCGCGTTCCTGTCGCCGCCTGCAAGCGGCTGGGCGCGAGGTCGAGGCAAGCGCCCCCGCCTCCACCTTCCTCCTGCCTCTTCAGGGAAGAGGCTGCCACAAGGATGTGGCGGGACGTTTAGACCGTCTCGGGCGCGTCTGGTGGCGGCGGTGATTGGAGCGCGAATCCGCCTCGTGTGCTGCTGGTGGCTCCGCTTCAGGAGGATCCGCCTCAGCGGCCAGTTGGTTCCCGCTGGTGCCTGAAGCGGGAGGAAGCTTACTTTTCGGACTCTCGCCTCTTCCCCGCCCGCTCCATTCCATGGCAAGATGAACGCCGCCGGTCTGCCGCGGTTCTTCTTTCTGGCCGTTCTGGCCGCCTTGGCCGCCCAAGCGGTGCCCCGGGAAGCGGGGAGCTCCCCTCCGGGCTCCCGCCCGCCGCAGCGGGATGCGCCGAGTTTCTCCCGGCAGCAGAGGAAAAGCCTGGCCATGGATTTCATCGTGCCTTCTCTGTTTCGGACCTACCTGCGGGAGCTGGTGCTGGGCGGCGGGGAACCCTTGGGCGGGTTCAAGGCGCGCTGCAGCCTGGTGCTCGCCTGCCAGCCGCTGCTGCGCGCGGTCAGCTCTTGGCTCCCCAGGAGCGGGTCGGCGGCGCCTGCTGGCCGCGCCAGAGCCCCGTCCAAGGTGCTGAAAGGCGGCTCGGTGAGGAAGCTGCGCCGCGCCAAGCAGCTGGTGCTGGAAGTGGGAGAAGCCAACCTGCGGGAGGACTGCGCGTGGCATCCTGCCGGGGAAGGAGCCCAGGCAGAGGCACGCCAGATCGAGTTCACCCTGACCGAGGAATTCAGCTGGTGGATCCGCTCTGGAGAAGGCAGGCTGAGGATCCGGCTGATGCCCGAGAGGAAGGCGTCCTTCCAGGGCAGAGAAGGCAGTTTATCAGCGGCGATCAGAGCCTCCCAGCCCCGTCTGTTCTTGCAGATGGCCACCAGAGGTGAGCAGCTGCTTAGCGACTTCTGCATCCGGACAAGATGCAGGGCTTCTCCCTTACTAGCGGGATGGGGGGGGGGTCAAATCTGTCCCTGGAGAAAGTTTGGGAACTCTACCAGGAATGAAATAGTGGGGGGGGGGGGGGCAGAGGTGTCTTTGCCTTCCCAGAGCCCACCCCTTCGGGCTAGGATGATTTGGAAACCTAATCTCAGAAACCTCTAGGAGGTATTCTGCTGCTGCCTCTAAAGTCGACTCTACTTCTTGTAGAGAAGTTATGTAGCTTATCACAAGAATCCACTGGAAAGAGTTTGTAATCTGCCCTGAAATTTCTGCACAGATCTTAAAATAACCAGTCACCACTGCAGGAAAGGGTGTGTATTTCTGAATGGAACTGAAAGAGTTGCATGGAAACTACATGCCTGTTGTGCTTGTCTAAATTCCTCTTCTCCCTTAGTTGCTTGGCCTTGTGGTGTCCAGTGCAAAAATATTGTACTGCAGGCTGATGGGCATAAGGCTCTGCAGTACTCTATTTGGGAACCTTGATCCTCACATAGTGGCATAAAGGGTTGTTATCGAAGGCAAAGTTCTTCCTTCCTTTGACCAGGAAGCTGCCTTCTCCCTCTTGTAGAAAATAATAAATGAGTAATCATTATCACCATGGTCTAAAAAGCATCTAGTTTGGTTCCAAAGCACTTTGGTTAGTCTACTAAGAAGCAGTTGGGCTGTGGACTGCTCTGGTTCTAGATGTTTATTTTATCTTGGGAGATGCAAGTGGTTCCTTGAATTTCTGTATCATTGGCTAACAAATCACTGTTGTTCCTGGTTACCCAGAAGAAAGTTCCACTGATTTCAGTGGGAATTATTTCCAGTTAAATGTACCCAGTAAAAGTAAACCACATTTTACAGGATTATTCAAGACAGAGAGTAGAGAGGGTCTTGAATCTCTTGGCCCTGGAAAAAGAGAGATACAAAATGAAGTTTTGATTGTGAAAAATTGTGTGTGGTTTGAGTTTCAAGGAACTGTAGCCTAGAAAAAAGACTTTATGAAGTGGTTGGTTGATAAGCAGGATGTATTTCTTTAGCTGTGGTTCACAAGTCTCTCTGGTCTCTCTAGTCTCATGTAAGTCTATAACTGCTAAAGCTGTCAACTGATTAATGACCAGTGACCAGTCTTCATTTCAATTTATCTCTTTTTCCATTAATTACTGGATTAAAATCAATATCTCTGCATTCCAGTATGTGTGTCTTAAACACATTCCTTCAATCAATAGATTCCTACTGTTATCAGCATGCCGTAAAAAGTTTTCTGTAAGATACAGTGTAATTCAAATTCCTTGTGTTTAATGTATGACACATTAATTCAGTGAAACAGATGAAAATTTGTCCCCATAGCTTGCTTGTAAGGTTACAGAAATTACATTATGGATTACCTTGGGGATATAAAGTAGGATAACAGCTAACTCCTCAATTTTGTTGAACTACTGATTTAAGTTTATGCAGCCAATGAATTGAAGTAGACTAAACTGCTGTAAAGTAGAAGTATTTAGGTTTAATTAAATTGTATACCAGACTGCCAGTTTTCAGTTTACTGATTCCAGAGTAGTTCTGAGCTCCCTTGGGCAACTTTAGAGTAAATGGAGTGAAGACTGTACTGTGTGTTATGCACAAGCAGAGTATACTGAGAAGTCCCAGAATTTATTTCTTAAGGAAAAATGCCTAGACAGTGCATAAAGTCAATGCACAGGGACAAGAGACACATTCTTGGAAGAGAAGCATACACATGGGGAAACCTCTTAGTATCATTCTTCTTTTAATGACATTTTTGTTTCCAAAGGGAATGCTTCTATATTCTAAGACAGTAGTGGCCAGTTGACAGCCTGCAGGCTGCATTCAGCCTATACTTTGATTCTCCCACTACTCTTTATACCAGGATGAAATCAGTATGAAAGTCCATCACATGACCTTCTGTTTTGGAATGAGATTGGCACTTGCTGAGATCTTCTGTTCAGGGGAGCATAAGCAAGATATCCTGGTGGCTGCAATGCCATCATTTCCCAAATTTCTCTAGGCCATGAATAGCTTTACCAGGCAGGGCCTGTCTCTTCTGACTGAAGAAACCGCCTGCCCCTCCTCTGAGAGATTGACTGATGACCATATATATTGATTCAGTCTCATTAACTCCTGTAAGGTTAGACCAGTGCAAGAGATGACTGAACTGCATGCCCCCTTGTTCCAATTGTATCCTGTTTAATTTCCTGATTTAAAAAAACACAGAGATCCCTTCTTCTCCCCATATGTTGAGTGCGGATACGATCTAGACTGCAGCTTTTTCTTTTCCCTGTCATTTAAGTAAAATTATGGTGTAAATTAACCTCATATCCCTTATAATGTGCCATAAGGACATAAGCTAGCATTTTATAATGCAGAACCCTAATCAGTGGAGTGTTAGTAACCCCATAGTTAATGGCCTGCAGAGCAGTCTTAAATACATCTTTCAAGAGAGTTGTATATTCCGATTGGTTCGGAAATGAAAGCTGAAGCATCCACCTTCTGTCTTATATAGGAATAAATGGTCCAGAAAGTTTAAAATTGCTGATAGGACTTCAGTGGGCACAATCAAGATTGAAAGCATTCTAACCAAAATAAATTGGGCAAGCAGGGCTTTTACTCAGTTTTTTGAGCTATGGTGATGGACCTCCTGTGGACACTTTAAAAAAACATGTTGCTGAAGCTCTGCCCTCAATTCCAGAACAATCAAAGATGTGATTTTCAGAGAAACAGATCCCACAGATCCTTCTGGTTACTATTTGGGATGCCTGTGGGTTATATTCTTTCCATATGTTACCTACCATTCTTCTGAGTGATTCTGTTGCTGGGATTGACAGTAGTTCAGACCTGCTGTTAGTTATATCTTCAAATATATTATATTTGCTCCGTGATTAAGTATGACCATGCATTTAGTTTGAAGGCATATTTAATTGATGCTTTGTTAATAACACAATCTACAAGCAGCAGCTCATCTACACACAAGAGCTACCAATGTTGTTTGCAGGAGCCAAGTTGTTGCAGAAAGGGCATAGCTGAGATCTTCCTTGCAAAACATGTAAGCAGTTGTTCAGCTTAATAGGAAACATGTTGCAAACAATGCAATCCTAAAGTCAACAATGCAAAGCCTTTACACTCTCATTGGTAAACAGTAGCCTTTTCCTTATTGCGTGTTTAGTGAGGAGTTCACAATTGCCAGAAGTTGAGATTAATAATTAACCTGACTTTATTTATTTATTTAGGCTGGCAAAGTTGTTCTTTGTGTAGATTGAGATTAAAATATTGATGGTCTGGGAAGCAAAGTGTAGCTGAACTCTGCCTCTCAAATGAGCAAGAAGTTCCAGTAAATGTTCTTGTTGCCTCAACTGTCACTCCAACCTCTACTCAGAACCCACTGAAGGTTATTTTAAAAAATTGCTTAGCTAAAGTCTATATCCTTTCCCTATTTAACAAATCACTCTGGAAGAGATTTCTATGAAGGATAATCCTCAGCGTGTGTGGGAAGTATTATTAAGAAGACAGTGAAAGATTGCAAGAAAAGCCATCTTAAAGGATGGCTGCAAAAGCTCTATGGAACACCCCGCAGAATGTGTCAACAAAAGTCCTTAGATGAAATGCTCAATTCTCAACAGTTAAGCATAACATCCCTTGTGTATGGGGGTTCTGTGCTGGGGTTCGCAACCTTTGCCATGGTGACTTTTTCTAAGGATGTTTGCAGCTTTCAGTAATGTTCTCAGCTTACAGGATGGGTAGGCAAACTACAGCCCGGGGGCCAGATCTGGCCCAATTGCCTTCTAAATCCAGCCCGTGGACAGTCCGGGAATCAGCGTCTTTTTACATGAGTAGAATGTGTGCTTTTATTTAAAATGCATCTCTGGGTTATTTGTGGGGCATAGGAATTCGTTCATTTTTATTCCCCCCCCCCCAAAAAAATATAGTCTGGCCCCCCATAAAGTCTGAGGGGCCAGTGGACCGGCCCCCTGCTGAAAAAGTTTGCTGCCTCCTGCTTTACAGGGCCAGTTTACAGGCAGGAGGTCCTTAAGATTTAGCAATGGCAAACTCTGAAGATGCAGAAAACGTTATAACCTTAGATAATTCTAGTAACGAAGTCCTGGTTCTTACATTTGCCAGGGACAGTTCCGCTCTTGCATGGTGGAAGAGGGGGCTACCTCTAATTCCTTCACCATGCAAATGGCATCACATGTGAGTCACGTGCTCCACACAAACATCTATTCGTATGGATGTCAAGTTCACACAGTCTCCTTCCTCACTCATGAACACACGCTGTTGGGGAGAAAGGACAACCTGGACTAGGCCTGTCTGTGTGATAGGGCATTTCTGTGAGTAGATTGCCCTGCTCACATTAGCGTGGTGGAGGGGAGTGGGTGAGCATGCTCCTCCACCTTGGAAGGACAGCTCTAGCCCAGCACCAGTGAATGTATGATCTATATCAGGCAATGATCTATAAACCACTGGGCCATGTATTTCATCTATACTGTAGACAAAGCTGCTTGTTATAGTGCCAGAAATGTTTTCATTTGCTCCTTGAAGCAAGTTTGTTAGGATGTTTCAGTAATCTGTAGATAGTAAGGAGGATTTACTGATGAATTGTTACCAATATATTCAAAAGTGTATGTGTATAGGGGTGCATATTAAAGCACAGACAGTGCAAGCCAATCTAGAGACAATTCAGAAGGTCATGCCACTTTGATGTATGAGACAGACTGAGATGTTGAACAGTGTTCCTAATAGGAATGCATAGTATGTCCATTTGAGACTTCAGGGTGCATTTCTTCCTAATCTATAGCACACATGTAGACTAATACTAATTTAATATGGGGTTATGTCTGAAGCTGTTCTGGCGCCATGGGAGTGTAATTGCATTTTTGTTAGAGTTACTGCTATGCTCACACTTCAAAAGCACCTGGAATGTTGTGCTGGAGGATTCCCTCAGTCTAGGCTTTTGGTTCCTATTTAGACTTTCTACATACCATGAGTGGTGAAGTTCCTCAGGTTTTAAGTAGTCAGAACTGGCCACTAGATTTTAGCATGGAAATAAGAAAATATGGTGCAGACATATACCAACCTGAACAAAGTAAACAGTAGGAAATGGTTGGAGACCAGTATATAGATGGAATTGATTGATGTTTACAACTAGATTTCTGACCAGGATGCCAACTAGTGCAGAGTGATTTCTGACTTAGGACCTGTTGCATTTTGGTGGGTTTTGGTCTGAAACAACTTGCAATGTAAGGTTTAACATAACCTGGAGATGTCCAGAGAAATCTGGAAGTAGGTCTTTGGCACATCAAGTAGTTCATGATGTCATCAGCCTTTTCACATCCTGGAAGCTATAAAACATATGCTGATAGGTCTTGCATGGCCTGGGAATGTCTGTAGGTGCATACTTTCATCTCAGATCATGGTAGAGTGGATTGGAGAATGCAAGCAGACATGGGTATTAGCAGATGGTTTTCATTCTACTCCAAGCCCTGCTGAAACTTTCCAAATTGGAATGAAAGGACATTGCTTATACTTACATGAGCAGGATTCATCTGTCTTTTTGATACTGCCAATGCTAAAATAGCCATATTAGAAGAAAAAGGCAAATGTGTATGTTAAAACACCCTTGCGCAACATAGTAAATAAATATATCAACCTTACGTTCAAGATCTGACACAGAGAAAATGCAATATTAATGAAAAGTATATGAAATTCAACTGCTTCAAACGGGATAGCTGGAATTAGTTGCATGGATGTATAAGTACTTCCATCTTGCACCCATGGCAAGTTATTGGGTATTTAGGTTGCTCAGTTTAGTGCTAAACCAAAAGTAGTACAGTCATGCCTCATGTTACGTTTGCTTCATGTTACATTTTTCAGGTTGTGTCCCATGGTGACCTGGAAGTACCGGAAACGGTTACTTCTGGGTTTCGCCACTCACGCATGCGCAGAAGCGCCAAATCGCACTGCACACCTGCGCAGATATGGCGCTTCAGGTTGCGGGCTTTTCATGTTGTGAACGGGCCTCTGGAACGGATCCCGTTCGCAACCAGAGGTACCACTGTACTCACAAAGAAAAAGCATGAAATTTTGCATGGTGTTGTGAAATGACCTTCCTCTGCTGCCCAGCAATCTTCCATTTGGACTTTGCTGCCAGTGCTGACTGTTATTTGGGCTAGTGGGGTAAAGCAGAGGGACAGGCACAGTAATTGACTTCTAGAAATAGAATATGTTGACAGTTCTCCTGACACCAAGAAAATTCTCTGCCTGAATGTTCTCCTAGGTAGCTTGAGGTAGGTCACTGTGGCTCACTATGCAGTAACTCTCAGAATGCTTTGTTCCTGAATCATCCTTTGATGCCCTGTCTTCCACATTGCCTTCAGGTGCTACCCCCCTCCATGGTCTTTAATTCTGAAAAAAGAGGGTGGTTTTGCATGCCTGCCTGCTCCCTCTCCATAGATCGCTGTTCTTGGCACCACCCTGGTAATCAGTTTTAGAAGGATGGGCTCCTCCTTTTGTCCATGTTTTTGTGTTGTACCTGTGTAGGAGCCCTCCTAAATCTAGGCCTTGCTGATTTTGAATAGCTGCTGGCAGACTCCACAATAGCCCTACCCTTTAGGGTTTAGCCTTAGGATTTGTTAACATTATATTCCTTCACATAATATTCAGTGCGAAATATAGCACAGTTAAAATTCATTATGGATAAGCCGCCAAAAAGTTAACACTGTGGCAGGTGGTAGTATTTCTTCCATATCATGTAGAATCTAGGAATCCTTGGAGAGAAAGTCTTCTGACAATGGCAGTCCCAAGGATGAGATGGATCAACTCTCTTTTCTATGCCACATGGAGTCATGGACACTGGAGTCTGCATCTCTTCCTCTGAATCAGACCCTGATGTTTGGATCACAGACTCCTTGGAAGATCAAGAGAGCTCTGAGATCCCCACAAACTGAAATACGAGGGTCTAGAAGACATCAACTTCTGTGGTAAAGGGCCCTTTAACTGACCATATGTAGCACTCAGGGAATGGAGCCTCTACCTAGCCCAGGCTATAAGATTTGCCCTTTGCTTCAGGGCATTGCTGAGACAACTTAGATCAGGCATAGGCAAACTCGGCCCTCCAGATGTTTTGGGACTACAACTCCCATTATCCCTGACCACTGGTTCTGTTAGCTAGGGATGATGGGAGTTGTAGTCCCAAAACTTCTGGAAGGTCGAGTTTGCCTATGTCTGACTTAGATGTTCTGCAGGTTCACTAACAGTGGTCCTCAAACCCACACACTGGTCCCTCACCAAGGTGCTGAACTTTCCTTGCCTTGCCTTCCTGTTTGCTTTGAATCTTGGGGCTACAGACCTCCCCCTTGCTTGGACCATCACCTGTCCTTGTGGGTGGGACCCCCATGGATCAGGAAACATACACAATCCTGGAAGCCACCAGACACTCTTAGTTTGCGGTTAGGTATCTTTATGTCCTATATGCTATGGATAGGACGTTGATCATGTGCTATGGATAGGCCATTTTTATGACACCCTGGTAGAGAAATATAACATGTCTGGGAGCAAATGAGACTCTGTTAGGAAGTAAATTCAGCCAACTTCCAGTACAATTCGGGGCTGATAGCAATTGCACTAGAGTAATACTGTAACAGGTGGTGTGTATACAAATCTTTAGATACTAATGCTATAGCTACGTATTTTACCCACATATATTGGTTTTACCAATTTAACTAGCATGGCCTCCCACAAAAAAGCCAGTGAACTGTAGTTTGATTAAGGTGCTCAGAATTCTCTGCTAGAGCTCCCCAGCATTCCCTGCCCTGGAGAACAGAAAAAACTATCAAATCAGTTTATATCTAGTGCAAAGTCATTATTAAATCTTAACTCCTTCCCCAGCTGCAATTCCACTGAAAATGTTCCTGTGCTGGAATTATGCTTGAAGGTAGTCTTCTATAGGTGTGAATTAGGTTTTCAAACCTAAATGATGGGGTAGGATGGGGGGCTAAGAAGTAGAAGCTGCAGTTCAGGTGGTGAGGCTCCATGACCCTCCATGGTCTCAACAGGCTGGCCATTTCCCACCCCTGGCTTGGATCATATGATAATAATCATGATGGATAATTAATTTATTGCTATTCCTTTTGTTTGATTTTGTAATCCTGACAATAGAAATTGTGCTAAGAGTGAAATATTTAAACTGTGAGTGAGATCCTGAAAGCTACTGGCAATAACTACCTCATTCTGCTGTCTCACTATGGCTCTTACAAATCTGCTCTGTGCAATTATTTTGGTTGTGTTTAATTCTGTTGTATTTGCCTCATTTGAATGGGGTATAACTTCAGATGCAAGGCAACCTCAGCTGGTAATCTTCCTGTAGTTCAAAAGGAATATTTCCCCCATTGATTCTCATTGATGTCAGTCTAATGTGTAGGCATGCTTAATGTTTAAAGTGTGAAAATTCTCAGTTGGCCCAGTTATTAATCACCTGCATATGAATATGCAAATGACTTTTGCAACTATTGCCTTCAAACCTGCTCAGTTCCCATTGACTTCCATAGGATGTTAGTGTATACAATTGCAGTGTGTCTCTGTATTTCTACCATTAGTTGGTTCATGTTCTACATAGCCCATTTTTGTCAGTAATTAACATTCTCAATTTACAGATGAGTTCAACTTGGATTTGAACCCAAGTTTAAATTATAGAAACAACAACTACCCAATGGACCACATTGGTTTTCAATGGTCTCCACAGAAGTAAGGTTCAGAGAACAATTTAACTGCACTATGAACTATGCATGAAGAGCAGTTTCTGCATAACCTGAGCTTGGTGGAATTTCTAAGCAGTGCAGAACTGTATAGCCCTCAATTTCTGACTTATCTTGGTGTCTATCATAAGTATTTGTATGTCCGTCTCCCTCTAAACTGCTGGAATAGTTAAACGTGACATTTAAGTCATAGGTGTACCAAAATGTTGGTACAGGCTGTATTCCTGTATAGTAAAGAGATGCAGTTATTCACATTTACATTTGGGGAAACGTGGCAGAGAAAAGCTTTGTTTTCATGGATGCAAAGTGTCTTCAGAAGACAAGGAAGCTCCCAAGGCAGCACTATGACCATTGGATTATCTTCCCCATTGTCATTACCTATAATATGCACTGCTCCTGGCATGTTGTTTATTATGCTTCCGTTTGCTTAACTAGCATCAATTCCAAAGAGAGACCTGGCCTGAGCAGGTTCTCATCCATGATCCCTCCAAGACTTTTCCAAGAGTTGGAATTCTGTTTCATATAAATAGACTTGGCTCTGGAGAAGTTTCCAGTTAATACATGCTTCCGTCTTGTTTAGTTAGGAGAACAAGTAGATTCAGCAGCCAGGATGCCTGAATTTTCTCTGATCTGTTCAATAAAATGTCCTTTTGAAACGTAGTGAGTTATACCCCTCCTCCCCACTGCCGTCCCTTCCTGAGCAGTTTTCATGAAAAACAATTTATTTGACAAACCGTAGCCTTGTTCCCTGTTTGCACGCTGCCTATCTGTAGCTTATGGATGTCTCTGGCTTGTCAGAGTTATTTGCCACCTAATTTCAGCAAACGTTTTTCGGTCTGCAACTTGCTTATGCGAAGGTCACTATGTATATTTGATATTCAAAGTTCAAGCTCCTGTTTGAAGGCCAGTGATATGGATTTGTCTCTGGCTCTGAGCATCACACTTGGAAACACAGACTTGTGCCAAGGAATCTGAAGTTTGCTTCCTGAAGTATAATTTTACGTTTGCTTATCATTCGGCTGCCTTTTGTTAGAATTCTTAACAGTAACCCAACCTGCTAAAATATTGATAGGTAAAAATATATTGCACAATGTACCAGCCAAGTCAGAACAGTGTTTAATATATGGGAAAATCTACAAGATTTCTTTTCAAGTGATTACTTTAGCTGGGGCTATTTTGTACATCTGTTTCTGAAAATTTGCAGTCCCTCAAGGGACACTGCGTTATGTAAATATTTAGCAGAAATATAATTATAGCTAGAAATCAACAGGAGGCAACAACTCTGCATGCATACCTGCTGCTCAAAGCATCTGAATGCTGCATTCAAACCACTTTGTATGTTTGTTTACCTGAAAGGAAGGCACTCTAAAACTAGTCATTATGTTTGGAAAATGAGGTCTAAATTCCTTTCCCCAAGGTATTTCGGCTACAACCCTATGCACTGTACACACGGATCTGAGTGTAAATCCCCTTGACTCACCCTGGCTTACTTCTGAGTACACATGTATAGGACTACACTGTTGATGGGTCAGTGGCAGAACTGGAATGCAATCTCTACCTCACAAGACTGTTTCCCAAATTTCTCTTGAACTGATAGAATTATTACTCTTCCCTTATACAAAGAATATTCAGAAATGTGTGCTACGGCATAGGCGGCCATGCATAGATGAAAAAGGTCCTTTCTGAAATGAGCTACATTTGTCTTGCCTCTGTAATTCAGAAAAATTTGGTTGGAGAAAAATGTCATGGAAGCATAAATGCAGATTTGATAAGTTTGACCTTTCTTCTCTTCAGAACAATAAATGTCAGAAAGCTTAAAATGACAAGGTGGAATAGCTGGAGGTTATTTATGTCTTTAAATATTTAGGCAAGAAATGCATTTTGAGAATAACAGGCCAATCCACTACACCATAGGCGCACCTCCTCTAGTCTCAATCATACGTACCCACAGCAGCAAAAGCCGAAAACCAACCATGAACAGTAGTATACAAGAAATAATGTAGCAACACCGACAGACATTCCCACAGTGGCAACTACAGCAGCACCAGTCAATAATGGCATTGTGTACTGACAATATCACATCATATTCATGCATGGAGGGCATCAATCAACATGCAGAAGCAGTAAGGAGGCTATGATGATGTTATGGAGCCTGGTCCTCACCTCCTCCCACACACAATACAGAAGGATGCTGCCAAAATGCTGCCAAGAAGAGTCCACAGTGCCTCCCTTGTCAGAGGCGCCAGTGACTAGCAGTGAGAAGGGCAGCGAGTGAAGTGATGCATGAAGCCACCAACCTCAAGGCTTCCTCTCAGAAAAGAGTTTAATTTCCCTTGCAGTCCACACATAACCAGCCATTCCAGTCTCAACATCCAAGTCACACCCATAGGTAAGAGGCCTCCACATGTATTCCATATGGTGACAGCGCACACATTCCCCCCCCTCTCTCTCACACACACAGACACACAGACACACACACACACACAGACACACACACACAGACAGACAGACATTGGGAAAGTGTTTAAGTCTCACTGAGATGCCACACAGAAAATGGGACATATAATTGCACACAGTGTGTTTGGGTGGATGTCTGTGTGAGAGTAACACAGGTTTTGTAAGGAACAGCAGACACATAGCTAAGCAACACGATGCACCCTACACCAATAAGTTTACAGTGAACCATGATGTAAACTGGATGGAAAGGTGACCAACTGGTAAAAGCTGAGATGGAAAAAGGGAGAAGAGGCAGGGCTAAACGGAAAGCAATGTCCTAACCTCACATCCACAAAGAAGGCTCATGATGGTCCATGGCAAGTCCATGACAACGGTGGCTGTGCTTCACTACTACATGGTGGGAGCTTTTCTAGGTTGAGGCAGGGGCATGGCCCAGAGTATGTAAGCAAAATGCATGCTACACCACTACAACCTGTTGAGTGAACAAGCCACTACACAATATTCCTAACTGCATAGATTTACATTTATATCCTGCCTTTCTTCATTCAGCAGAACACAATGTAGCATATATAGAATTCCTAGACAATGCTGCTTATACAGGGTTCCATACAGGCAATGACCATACTCACAGCATAGCTGTAGCAACATTGCTGCGTCAAATGCTTTTAGGCTATAGCCTTGAGCTATGTTCCATTGCTGAGCCTTATACCCCTGGTGATGCGCCCTGAGCTAAAACCACCTCATGCCAAGGGGGCTCTATGTGATTAAATGGATGTTGAACTACCCTGACAGTCACATCTCCCTACTCATGCCTTCTGGTGTCTGCATGTTGAGCATGGATATCTGAAAAGGGCAAGCCAGCCTATATACACAGGCTTCTCCTCTTCAGATGTTAGCATTCAATGTGAGACATCAGGGCTGGGGCCACCAGCATAACCCTGGAGCCCATAAATTGTGTGAACCCCTCCCTGCTTCATGCACATAACACGAAATGGAGGCCTTAATCAAAATATTATTTGATGTGGCGAGGGACAGGTGGCAGAAGCCAGTAAACTGTGCCTGTACATTAATGGCAACAGGGCTATTTTGATGGTGGCTGTTCTGGAACTGTTATGCTGAAAACCATGGTTGTGAAAAGATTCTGCAACAGGAGAAGCATGACTCTGGTATCCCACTTTACATTATATGTGATAAGTTACTTTTACTTGCTTTCAGTACAAGTTTTACAACAACCAGCACACTGCTTTCAAATAACACCTGCTAAAGGGCTCACAGACATACATGTGCACACATACACATGCACACACACACACACACACACACACACAGCGTACACACAGCACACAAACACTGAACCACCTTCCTCTCGCCCGAAGCCTTTTTTTAATCCAACGTTGTTAACCAAAATTATCCTACTAGCAAGGATGGACTTTGGTGCTTTGGCGCCCTGGATTAGGCCAACATTTGCTCCTCCCCCAGTTCTTGCACCGTGGGCTCTTGCAGGGTCCTAGAGCCTTCATGCCTCCTTCCCACATCAGGGCAAGTGCTTACAAGGCATCCTCTCTGCTTGGTGTCCAGTGCTGGGGAACTGGTTGTGCTGCCCTAAAACTGCCTCTCTTATTGGTCTGTGGCGTTCTTCATGTTCATGTAATCCTAGGCAAGTAGCACTTCTGATTCTCTTGACGCATGATTACCTGAATATTTTGGATGCACTTGGAGTCCTTTTAAAGAGATGCTGAGCTACGTTGCATGCTCACCATTTTATTTCACCTGCATTGGCCAGAGTAAATAAACAAAACCAATCAAATACACACATACACACGAGTCTTTTTGATAAGACTCAGAACAGTATGTTATCAACTCCTAGAGTTGATAAAGATCCACTGTTAATTCAAAGGGAACGTCTGATTTATGTTAGGCAGCTGTCTGCTGATGATTTCAAAGTGTGCTAAGGAACTCTGGTTCAGCCCATTTTCTTAAGCTATCTGATTAGCACTCCACTTCTTAGTTACTTCATTTGAAAGCTAGTACCTCATTTAAGATGGGACGTGGGTGGCGCTGTGGGTTAAACCACAGAGCCTAGGACTTGCCGGTCAAAAGGTCGGCGGTTCGAATCCCCGTGAAGGGGTGAGCTCCCATTGCTCGGTCCCTGCTCCTGCCAACCTAGCAGTTCGAAAGTGGGAAGGTAAACGGCATTTCATAGAATCATAGAATCATAGAGCTGGAAGAGACCACAAGGGCCATCGAGTCCAAACCCCTGCCAAGCAGGAAACACCATCAGAGCACTCCTGACATATGGTTGTCAAGCCTCTGCTTAAAGACCTCCAAAAGAAGGAGACTCCACCACACTCCTTGGCAGCAAATTCCACTGTCGAACAGCTCTTACTGTCAGGAAGTTCTTCCTAATGTTTAGGTGGAATCTTTCTTTCTTGTAGTTTGGATCCATTGCTCCGTGTCCGCTTCTCTGGAGCAGCAGAAAACAACCTTTCTCCGTTGTTTTCCGTGCGCTGCTCTGGTTCGCCAGAAGTGGCATAGTCATGCTGGCCACATGACCCAGAAGCTGTACGCCGGCTCCCTTGGCCAATAAAGCGAGATGAGCGCCGCAACCCCAGAGTCGGCCACGACTGGACCTAATAGTCAGGGGTCCCTTTACCTTTACCTAATTTAAGAGGCATCTGGTTGGCCACTGTGAGAGCAGTATGCTGGTCTAGGTGGGACTTGGGCTTGATCCAGCAGGCCTCGCTTACATTGTTACATCCTTGCAATTTATTACCTTATTATGAACTTGCATTTGGTTGGGGGCCACGCAACAGCTCCTTTCCAGCGACAGGACACAAGAGGCTGGCAGCTCCTGCTCTAAGGTGTGGGGGTTTTTTTGCTCCTCAGTGACAGCAGCTGAGTTAGCTTCTACACAATGTGGTCAGTGTGGTGACCACACCCTAGATATATACATAGGTTTCGCCAGGTCTGGTAGAGCAGGGCACCTTCAGAACAGTGCAGACGTTTTGTTTGCCACATCCTTTTCCTTGGGGGCTGAAGTGGAGTTGTGAGAGCACAGAAGGCAGCTAATACATCAATGCTGAGGTTGGAACCGGAGAACCACTCTTCAGGAATCACATTCATCATTATGAAGTGCAAAGAAAGGGACCCTTGTCCCTAATGCAAAACAGTTCACAGATGCAGCACTGCGCCATAGCATGCCTCTGGAAGCAATCAGAATCAGTTCATAATATCACAGGATGCTGCCTTCCTCTAAACCAGCTTTGAATGATAGCGAGGCTTTAAAATCTTATTATTTAAACACTTTTCTCCGAAATACATGAGTTGGCTAAATACTCCATAAGCTTGTAAACTTCTGTATGTATGAAAGGTGAACCTCTTATACAAACACATTGCTGGGAACTGAGAGTTCAAGAAAGAGGTAATTCTCCAAATTGGGATAAAACAGAAAGGAGGCGCTGACAGAAACTGATAAATGACCGTACAAGTTTATTCATTCCTTTTAATTGAGTAGTTCTGGCTACATCCATAAGATGGCACTAGCATGCACCTAGACTACAAATGTGACCTAATCTATGTTTTTTTCCCTTTTTCTTTTAACAAACAAACCATGGGCATAATCCCATAGAATTCAATTTGTGTGTACAGATTGGCTGGTGTCAACTGAAAGTGTAGCTTTTACTGTCTACATTTTAGAGCCAAATTACATGTTACTATGTGTGTATTTTCTCAGAAATGTCCTTGTTTTAACTGAAAGCAGTGACAAGAAGCTGTGAATAGCGGTGAAGGATGAGCAGGTGGTATGAAATCTTTTTCCTTCCAGACATTTTCTACCAAAAATTGGTAACTTCCTGCTGCTTTTTGTCCTGCAGCAGGTAAGAGACAGGTACCTATATATTTATCCCTGTGAAATAAAAAGCATACTGAGGAATGTGTATATGGCTTTTGAATGCACAAAAATGCCTGGAAGGGGAAGAGTTAAGCTGCATCTCCCCTCCATAATTTCTTTCCAGGAGGCTGCTTTTAGTTACAAAAATAAAACATTGGGAATAAATCTGATTCAGTTTGCATTTAAAGGTAAACCTACCTAATTCGCACTTTTTGAAACAATACTTGAACTAAACCTGAAGCACAGTGATCCTTCCAAATTTGCACATCTCCAAATTTTGCAGTGCAGTCCTCCAGCCAAGTAAGCCAAGTAATGTGTACAAAAATGCATATACCAGGGTAAAGTATGCAAAAAAATGCCCATATTAGCGAAACTAACATACAAAAATGTGTTATACTAGGAGAAATCTGTAATAAAATGCCGATGAATTTTCACAAGCGCTTCTTAAATAAATAATTAAATTGCAAACTGATGCAGAAATGTGGAGTACTGAACTGTGGAGTACTGAAAGATGGGGAAACTGAGGAAATTAATAGAAATAAGAATAGACAGGCCCAGAATAGACATCTGGAAGGTCCCAGGCCACAGAGAAGTTAGGCTGGCCTCAACTAGAGCCAGGGCCTTCTCGGCTGTGGCTCCGATCTGGTGGAATGCTCTGTCACAAGAGACCAGGGCCCTGCGGGACTTGACATCTTTCCGCAGGGCCTGCAAGACAGAGCTGTTCCACCAGGCCTTTGGCCAGGGCACAGCCTGACTCCCTCCCTCGGCAATCTTCGCGGAGCTCTGGCCCAATGGTTGCCAGTGGCTTGAATTAATTAATTTTATAATGAATGATTTTAGAGTGTTGTTTATGCTGTACTTTTATACTGTTTTATTGTTGTTAGCCGCCCTGAGCCCGGCTTCAGCTGGGGAGGGCGGGATATAAATAAAGTTTATTATTATTATTATTATTATTATTATTATTAGACAGATCTGCCCATCCAAGGTCCAGTGCCAACATCTCCAAGGATGCGATCCTGTGCACACTTTTCCTGAGCTGGCCTTCAGCACCATTCAGTTAGTACCTGTTCAAGTCTGCTATGAAATGTCAGCAGCACTATTGTATCTCGTATACTGAGAGATATGTAGTAAATTAAATTATATCTTTTATCAAACTAAGTGATTGCAATATTGAAAATTTCCATCACATATTCTCCATAAGGCAGAAATAACTGTTCCTCTGGGCAAAGTCTAACTGAGTGTAATCTTATTAATTACTACAATATGATTTTATAATCCTTTGTTCACAGAGCACTAGCCTCAGCCAGGTATCTTCCAGTTTAGCTGCATTTGTAGGATTTCTTTTTTCCACCCTGATTGCCCATACCTGAAGAAAAACTTGCAAATCTGAAGCTTACAACAAATTATTAGTTGATCCAATCAATGGGTCACATTTCACCTAGTTGAAATATCTTCACTTGGAGTATTAGACCAGCAGAAAATAGAAGCTCTTCATGAGCTCACACTTCACCAAAGGGGTCCTCTTCAGGCCCTATATCAGGCATAGGCAAACTCGGCCATCCAGATGTTTTGGGACTACAACTCCAATGATTCCTAGCTAACAGGACCAGTGTCAGGGATGATGGGAATTGTAGTCCCAAAACATCTGGAGGGACGAATTTGCCTATGCCTGCCCTATATCTTTTAGAAAATCAAATAACATTCTCAAGAAGAACCCAGGCCTCCAGTTCTGCTGTTATTCTAGTAGCCCCCAACAGCTTTCTTTAAAAATAAAATAAAACAGGCACATTTATTTATGGATTTTTGAGTACAAGAATCTCCGATAAGTAATAGTGCAGGTGCTAAATTCTAGGTATATCTGACAGTCATAAAATGCTTGGTACAAAAACAACACCCCAAACAGGCTACAACTGACCTACCCACTGCTCCCTAAGACCACTTGCTGTGTATAGTTTGAGAAAAGTTGTATGCCATGCTTAAGACGACACAGAAGAAATGCTGTGAGCATTAACAGAAAAAAAAAACACCAGATGACAAGGAGAAGGGAAGAAAGACAAAAGAGAAACGCTTCTTTGATGTCTCTAGATCCAGCCAAAATGTGGCCATACCTGTGGCTTGACTCAAGTCTGCTCACTAATTCCAAGCTGTGACTTATCCCAGGTGCACAGGTTCCCCCAGCCCATGTCTGTTGACTAACTGGATGGCCATGTGGTTAAATTAAAATGGCCAGTGCACTAATTGGTATTATTAGACTTTGTAGATGGAGGGAGCATGACCTTATGATTATTTCAGAAGCAGTTTTCATTACTGGTGCTAATTAGACTTGAAGTTAATGAGGAAGGATTACTATTCAGGGGCTTAAGATGAGGCCAGAACAGTTATTGTAGGTTAATTGTTCTTCTAAAAGACCCCATTTCAAGAACAACTCATTTTATCAACTCCCATCCCCACCCTTTCATGCTGGGTGAGATATGTTTGAATAGAATTCAAAACATAATTGCAGGACTGACCCCCCATCTATTGCTTGATCAGCAATCATTTTGCATCAGCAGAAGGTTAATAAAATGTTTAAGGAAAGAAATGCTGTGCATATGGTGAATACAGAATAGTCTGCCCTGCAGATATTTCCCATAAGCCTTTTTCAGTGTACCTTCTAACTCTGAAAAATGCAAACCTTCTAAAAACCCAGAAGGGAAACAGTTAATTTTTGTACTACCATAAGAATAAAATACATTTATAAGGAATCTGTAATTCAGGTTGTCTTAATACTTTCAAATAGAGTTCAAATCCCCAATTAAACTCTGAGTTCAATCTCAAATGTTTGTGTAAGTGTGAAAGTATTTTAAAACATTTATAAGCTATCTTCTCTAACCTGTTTACAGAGCAATGCTGAATTTTCCATGATTCTAACCCCCCCCCCCAAAAAATATTCCAGTATTTGCACATATGGTTGTATGTGATTTATTTTTAAAAGTTATCATTTATGCTGTGATATCGCCGTCCAAGAAAGTATAATGAGTGTCAGTTTCTACAGCTGGCCTACATGTATTATTTAGAACAGATAACAGTAGGGTGTGTTAGGTTTGCGGTAGTTGTTCAGGCACCCATAATTTTGGTGGCCCTCTTCAGTTTTCATTTACAACCAAGTAAGGCTGTAGCCCTTATGATTATAGGAAGGGGGAAAAGATTTTTCCTCCCTGATCCACTCCTCCTCAAAAAGCTTTCAGAACTCATATTTCTCTTGAAGTAAAAGATGATGACAATTTTACTATGATAAATCCTCTGTGGTACCCTAAATTTAGCTTCAGATACCTTTTAAAAGAAGGCAGGGGGCAGGATTCTCTAAAACTTTAAACAGCTCAGGACCACAATACGTCAAGGACCACCTCTCCCCATATGAACTGACCCAGACGCTGTGATAATAATCTGAGGCGCTTCTTTATGTTCCTTTTCTGTGAGAGGTGCAGAGTGTGGCAGGATGAGAACAGGCCTTTTCTGTAGCGGCTCCCCATATAGAAGGCTTTCCCCAGGGATGCTCACCTGGTGCCTTCATTACATATATTTAGGTGTCAAGCAAAAACACACTTCGTCACCCAAGATTTTGGCGTATTATATCATCTATGGCCTTTTTTAAACTCTGTGTGTCTTGGGAGGGGGTACTGTTTAGTTATGTTATGTATTTTTGTGTTTTTGTACTGTAAAATGGCCTGTGATCCTCAGATGAAGAGCTGTATGTAAATTTAATAAATAAAATAAACAATTGGATGAATTTGTTATGAGTCAGGCTTGGTGTCAGCACAGCTGAGAAGTTGCCAATTATTTAATCCCTTAAGAGAGCCCGTTACATACCCTGCTGCTCACCCAAAATGGCACCTGTGCTTCTCTTAGTAGGTAAACTTTAAATAATTAAAAGGTAGCAAAACACTGAGTACATCCATACCTGCTTATAAAGAGCAGTACTGGTGAGGGCAGCATTATCCTGATTCAACCTCCGGGCTAGATGCTTTCTTTTGCTGCATATTTCAGCAGAGGCTTTAATGGCAGAATGCTTCAAGCCAGCACTAATGGTTTCAAAAAGGTTTATGGTACCTTGACTACTTGCATGCTGCATAATACACAAAGCTTGAGTGTGAGGTGGTTTTTGCTGGTCCTTCTGCACAATGCAATGACATCACAGGGGTCAGTTTTCAGAGCTCTTGTCCAGGGCCCTCTAGCCTGTGACCCCACCCCCAATGACTTCCAGAGACAGGTGGCAGCTAAGGAGGTCAGAGAATTCCAACAAATACGTAGACAAGAGTGGGAATTGCCAGTGTTTGCTTGTCCATCCCATGTCTGGAATGGAAATTGACCTGGCAAATATGACAGGTATACACCGGTATATCCCACCATTTTCTTTGGGGAGCAAAATGTGGCCACATGGTTCTCTTGCTCTTCATTTAATCCCCAAAACAATTCTGTGAGGTAGGTTAGGCTGAGGGGCAGTGGCTGGCCCAGTGACCCATTAAAGGATGCTGTTACCTGTCCCAGGCACCAGGGCAGTTGCTTCACTCAGCTGGCTGGATATTTCTTTTTTAAAAAAAATTGAACAAAAAAGAAAACTATCAGGTGCTGCTTTGTAACCATGTGGTAGAGCTGCTTAGAATTTCATGGTTCCTTCTGTGTACTATGTTTCTGGTTCATAGCCGGGCTGGCCCTACTATTGGGTAGGGTAAGGCAGCTGCCTCAGGTGGCAAATGCTGAGAGGCAGGGAGCAGACAGCCTTCCCTGCACCCTCCTAAACTGCCCTTTTGCCCTCAGATGCTGCAGAGGATACTGTCCTATCAAGGGTGTTTGAAATATAATTCTATTTGGCCTTTAGACCTGGAATGGGGGAGGCACCATATTGTCCTTCTCAAACTGTCTTGGACGAGCCCTGGTTCATGGATGGGAATATTCATTCAGGAAGAGAGTCCTGATCACTTTTTAAAAAGCAAAATATAGAAAATGATGTGCTTTAAAAAGTTTATTGGCATGTGTGTTTAGCATGGAGGATAAACTCTGATGGTGAATTTACATGCAACAGATTTTCACAAGTTATATTATCGTGGTGGAGTCATTTAACAATGGTTGAACATTGCTAGTTGACAGCTTCAGAACTGAAAGAACACCTTCATCCATGTCTACAGCTTACTTGTTAAGTATAGTGTTTTAATAGTGACTGGGTCCACACCAACCATGCACAATGCTTACAGTGTCCCTGATTCTTTAATGATCTTATCAAAGAAGTCTTGAGAGAACACCAAGAAAAAAAGGTTCACATGTACATCTTCTGTATGTGGTAGTTGTTCTCCTTTCCTTTTCCTCTGCTTTTTCTATCTGAGCAGTGCTTAGACTTTCAGCACCTGCCAGGTTATCGATCACCATAGGGGATGGGGAGTTAGGCTCCTAAACAGGAAGCCAACTCCAAGCTCACAAGAGAAAAGAGGTTGCCCCTGTCCTCAGGCAGCCCTTTATTCCTCTGCTGTGCTTTCTTACTCAGCAGACCTGAATGAGAGTGTTGGTGAACTAAGCTCATTTTTGAAGCCTAGGTTGTATACTGTACATTTTTTAAACACTTAGGAAAAGGCAGGGAGGTTTCCATTTTTAGAGAAGACAGTTTTTCTCTCAGCTATTGACTCAGGTGTATGAATTAATTAGCTATTAGCATAATCAAATAAACAGGTTGTGGTTTTTTTTTAAACAGCCTGCATAAAATGTTATCCTACAAATTCTCCAGATGTTCGTAGAATCCTTTAGGGAAAATAGAATACCTGCAGATAGAACTTCAATAATATTTTATTTAAATACTGACTGTAATCACCCACAGATTTTATAAATTAATAATTTCTTCCACTATACCATCACCCAGATGACCCGACCACAGAACAATAAGCGATGCAGCTGCTTAGTTGTCATGGCAAGTGTACAGCACAATCAACTGGTAGAGATATTTCTGTATACAGAAGCTGAGTATGCAAATCCAGTGATTCTCAAGTGCAAGGCAGGTCATCCCAGGGAGGTGTGGCCAGTTGCCAGGAGAGGCACAAG
The DNA here is from genome assembly GCF_964106645.2 of Podarcis pityusensis. Taxonomy (NCBI): domain Eukaryota; kingdom Metazoa; phylum Chordata; class Lepidosauria; order Squamata; family Lacertidae; genus Podarcis; species Podarcis pityusensis. The sequence continues at coordinate 90,146,076 of NC_138026.1, read as the reverse complement.
TGATTTCCCAGAACTAATTTTGATTAGGCTAGAAAGCAACTGCCAGCCCTTGTGTGGCTTGTCAGCTCTTTATATCAATGGTGCAACCATCTATTATTTCCAAAGGTTACTTTCATGTATCTCTGATTAATTGCACTTATGCCAGACTTCACCATATGTTGTGGATCCACTTGATCTGTGTCATTCTCCTTCTTTTGATATGCCTTATCCTGAATATAGTCTGTGCCCACTCTCACGCAGCTCAAATAAGTACAGTAAAAATAGACAGACAAACAGACATATGGGAATGTTTCCAATTTAACAGTAAGTACCAGACTGGTGGGGTGGCAGCACTCACCTGACCTCCAGTCAGTTTCACCACTGCTGTTTAATTGGATGTACAAGGGGAGGGGCGAACTGATGGCAAGGTTGGAAAAGGCAAACACACTGCTGGTTCTGCTGGTGTATTTGCACTGCACCAACCTTGCCACTGCCTGGTGTCTTCTCCTTTAACCTCCTGGCAAGTAGTAGCAACACAACCACCCAGCAGTCAGGTGAGTGCCACCACCACATCATGCGACCTGCTACTGCCTGGCACCTGTGTTATTTTCTTTTAGATACCAGATAAAAACTTTCTGTTCTCCCAGGCCTTTAAAAATAGCTTTTAAACTGTATTTTCTCTCTCCTTTGGTTCTTGAATTGAAGTTGCCCCTGAGGCCTGTGCTGGTGCAAAACTGTTTTGTTTTGTTGGTTTTTTTTATTGGTTTATTGATTTTTACATGCTATGAACTGCCTAGAGAAAGCAGTTAAATAGGTGGCATAAAAGTAAAACAAATAAATAAATAAATCTAGACTAAGTCTCAATAATAAAACGAAAACCTTCTACAATCCCTAGTTGCCACCAGACAGACAGAATACAAATTCTGGGACTAAAGCCATATGGGAAACAAAATATCAAGAGGAAAGCACTGAAAGGAGGAGACAGCATAGCTTTTGAAGTTATGAAGAACTGCAGCATAGCTTGAAAGATGGGGATAGCTTGTGTTGGCGTTAAAGAGCAGACACCTACAGGCTGCACCATCAAGATGGTGGGCACCAATCTTCCGTGTGAAAGGCAGGAAACCAGAGTATCTGAGTCACCCCTGTCTTTGGCTAGGGGTCAGTTTTGGCATGCAACTGTCATCTCAGATAGATGATAGTTAGATTAGGGCACCTCCAGAGACTGCCATTGCATTAGGGATGAGGAGAAGTACTGGCTGAGTCGGCGGTGTTTGAACAGTTATTGTTTTCACTGTCACCTTATTCATCCTGAGGTTGGACAGACTTTCCCTGATTGGAGGTGGTCAGTTCTGAGCGGACCCTTGAAGTCAAACAGAGTGAAAGCCATGTCAGGTCTTGGGGGCAAAGGGACTGATTTAGCCCTCTGTGGTCACTGGTCTGGTGATGTTACTTATTGATGCTTATTGGTTTAATTCAGGGGTCAGCAATGTGGCATCCATGGGCACCTATGCACCCACAGAGTCATTCCCTGGCACCCTGTCTTTCCCAGTCTGCATCGGTATTAAAAACTGTTTTTCAGGGTTTTTACCATTTTAACAGTTGTTTGCAATGCAAAGCTGCTTTGGAAGGAGGGACAGGAAGGGTAGATAGATAGATAGATAGATAGATAAATAAATAAATTCTGGATAATAGCAGCAATAATCTATTGAAACTGTTGTTTCTAAATTACAATCCTTTTTGTATATTGTTTGTGTCTAATTTTGTTCTGATTTTACGGTTGCTTTTATTGATTTTATCAGTTTTCTCTTGGGAGCTATCTGTTGGCTATATAAATGTATAAATAAGGGGGGCCCTGCATTTTTATATACCTGTATCTGGAGTAATTCCCATTGTGCTCAGTAGGACTTACTTATGAGCAGACATGCATAAGAGTTCACGGCACAATACTGAAATATATTCCCTGCAGTAATGTATATTTCAACAAATCTTTATGTTTAAGATTGTGTTTTCATGTGTTCTAGTCATGTAAGCTATCTTAGAGATAGGTGTGAAAAGAGATAAATGGGACCAATAGTAGTATCTATTTATTTATTTTGAAGATTTCTATGCCACACTTCAGGACAAAAGCTTCTCAGAACAGCATACAATGTTTGGATCTGTATTGCACTTCAATTTTGCTTTCTATCTACAATCTTTGTTGTTGTTGAGTGACACATGTGTTCACAATCTTTTTTTAAATAGCAATTTATTGATTTTCCAAAGATAGCAAAAATTAAAAAGAATAACAACAACAATACAAAAACAAAACTAAACAAATTGACTTCCCTTTTAGTCCCTTCCTTGGTTCCATTATTTATCAATGTACTGCATGTCCATTGCTTAATTTAAAATCTTATTTAAATCACTTATTATCCATTCATAACAAAATTACAAGCAGTTCCAGAACCCTGCTAATATATATGCAATAAAAATCTTCCATTCATCCTTAAATTCGTTGTTGTCTCTTCCTCTTAATTTCATTGTAAGTTTTGACATTTCAGCATATTCCATTAGTTTAACTTGCCAATCTTCTTTGGCTGGGACACATTCTTCTTTCCAAATTGTGCTAATAATGTCCCTGTAGCCGTAGTTGCATACATAAATAAATTCTTTTGTAATAATGCATAATAGGAAAGCTGCTGGTTTTTTAACAAATGTTATTTTAAACATCATCTCATTATAAATCATTTCCCAATGTTTCTTTATGATTTTACAATCCCACCACGTATGGAAAAATGTCTCTTCTGTAATTTTACATTTCCAACATTTGCTTTCCTTATATTTATACATTTTTGCTAATTTCACAGGAGTTAGGTACCATCTAGACATCATTTTCATATAATTTTCTTTAATCGCTACAGATGCTGTAAACTTTATATCATTCTTCCATAGTTTTTCCCATTCCACCATCTGGATATTATGTTCCATATCTTGTGCCCAAATGTGTTCACTATCTATACTACAATGTGATGGAAAAGGTAAATCTTTTGTTGTTTATTTTCTTATTATAATAAGTTATCTATATCTATATCTATCTACATCTACATCTATAACTATAGAACAGCATATGATAAAATGATTAAAAAACAGGTAAATTTATATTTTAAAAATTGCAAGAACAAAACAGTGAAAGATGAGCTTGTACAGAACTTGTAATTTGATAGTTGGGCCAGAGATGTGATAACCTTAAACATGAGCACTAGCAATTTGAAGTTGATGTAAATAATAACAGAAAGCCAGGCAAAGAACTAAAGGAGTGAGAGTGCCAGGGTCCCAAAATTCAATCACCCAATGCTGTTCTCTGAAACCTACCATGGAGAAAGGATCAGAGCCACTGTAAAACAGTGCCTCCAATACTTGTCCCACTAAGCTGGTTCAGATGGTCAATGGAATCAAAAACCACTGAGAGATCAAGAAAGAATAACAGGGTCACACTCCATCTTTCCTTCTCAGTGCACATAAGTGCGATCAAGGCCAATTAAGTCCTTAATCAAGCCTGTTTCATTTAAGTTGTTGTGCCACAACCCTCTCTTCAACCTTCCCCTAAAAGGTGGGTATTTGTGATTGGGTGCTAGTTGTCACAAAGCAGGGTAGGCTCTTTCAGGAGTGGTTGGGTCATCTTTGGTTCCATTGGTTTGCCTTTTTCCACCACTGGCACATATAACCTCCTCATGCTAATCCTAATGACATCATCTCCAAGTGGAAATGAATTTGTTGTTTTTCTATTGGTGCAATGTTGGTTGCTCATTTCTCTCAGTATGCACAGATTAGGCTCACTGACACGAGTTCGTTGTGGAGTGCAAATGATAACATTTTGAAAAGCAAACTTTCTGGGAGTGATTAAGGTTTAAAATCACACGAACAAATTTTGATCAGTTATGGGGGCCTGACGTTTCTTCCCAGCGCCTGCCAATCTGAAACCCTTTTCCTCCTTGGGTAATGAAAGCAGCATTAAGTTTTAAGACCTGATTCAATAACACTTTATGGATGATTATTATGGCTGATATTAAGTCTTCAAAAGCCAGCTTATGAATGACTTAATGTATTGAAGTTTATTACCAATCTAGCTAACCTATTTGAGTTTTGTTTTGGTGGGATTGTAAAACAATGACTGACACACAGATTCCAAAGAGATAAAATGTAAAGGAAATGTATTCCAAGCAGGCACCAGCCATGTCATCATTTGGGGAATTTGCACCACATGAAAAAGCTATTAGCTACACTTCATAAACCTTCTTGGAAGACTCAGTGCAGCTGGCTACTTACTGAAAGCGGAAAGAGAATCTTGAAGTACAGGGTGGTTTATGCTTATATCACTGTCCGTTTGTAGCCATCAGTCTATCCATACTTGTTATGTCAAGCCAACTTGAAGTAACTACCAGAACCTAAGCAGTGTGAAAACCAGTGCCATGTAGCAGCTTCACCATGGGTGGAGAACCTGTGGCGATCCAGATGTTGCTTGATTGCAGTTCTCATCAGCCCTGACCAGACCATGTTGCCTGTGGCTGATTGGAGTCCAAGGACAACTAGAGGGCCACAGGCTCCCCATATGAAATAAATTGGCATGACTAATTTTTAAGACCACTAATTTCAATGGATGGTATCCAGTGCTAGTCCTACTCAGAGTGCACCCATTGAGTTAATGGACATGACTAACTTAGGTTCATTAATTTCAGCAGATCTACTCTGAGTACTACTTAGTCAGATACAACCCTAGGTATGTATTCAATTGGAAAAACTTGTTATTTGTAAGAACTTAAGAAGAACCTTGCTGGATCAGGCCAATGGCCCACCTAGTCCAGCATCCTGTTCTCATGCTGGCCAGAAAGATGCCCATGGGAAACCTACAAACAAGACCTGAGCGTAAGAACATTCTCCCCTTCTGCAGTTTCCAGCATATGGTATTCAGAAACATTTCCGCATCTGACCCTGGAGTTTTGTTGTTTTGACTTATCCATTTTTTCTGAATGAGTTTTCCTGCCCCCCACTCTGCCTTGCCTGAATAATAGTTTCCTTAATAATCTACTGTTCACTTGTATCTCCTTGGCTTCTCTGGTGTGAAAAGCAAAGGGAATTCTAAGAGGTACTGCAGCTCTTTTGTGGCCTTGCTTTGACATGTCCAAATATGTGAGTAATGGGAGTGCTTAGAATCGATTTACATGTGATGGATATTCAGGAATTAGGGACCCCAAATTATGGGCAATAGAGCCTGGCAATAAAAAAACCCCCTCAAAGCCTAGTTGTTCAGCAAGATTAATGGGAAGGGAAACTTTTATTCTAATGAAAATATACAAGGTTGGCTGGGATATAAGGCGTGAGAAATTGGCTAAAGTACTGGAGAGACACAAAAAAATTGAAAGCTGTGTCTCCTGTAGATGATCATATTTATTAAAAACAACACTTTCTTTGGAGATTTGAAAAAGATTTCCTATACTATGTATTGGTGAAGCAAAGTTTAAGAAAATGTACTACTGCACATGTTTTTGAATCCATTGAAATAAGATGGATTATTATTATTTTTGGTCATTGTTACACCACAAAATAATAAGAATAAGAATATATCCTGACATTTCTGTGAGCAAGGCTCAAATCAGACAATGAGAAGTCCAGGGAATTGAGAATGCTGTCTAGACCACACCCAATGTTTTGTGTAGCTGTTCATTTTAAGACAAGATTGGTGATGATGATTGATGGACAACTTGTCTTTCATGGAAACTTGCCACTGTGGATCTTCTCATTGAAGGGTGGGGTTCAAATTTGCATTTGTCCATGAAGATCACTGGGTGCCTGTGTTATTTTATTGCATTTATATCCCATCTTTTCTTCTAAGGAACGCAAGGTGACATATATGACTCTCCCTTTCCTCATTTGATCAGCGGTCCCTCCTGACTGGAGGTGGGCAAATGTTCCGCCATCATCAAAAAGGGGGGAAAAGAAGGCCCAGGTGATTACCGACTGGAGAGTTTGACATTGATACCAGGAAAGGTCCTAGAACAGTTGGTTTGTGAGACTTAGAAAAGGATGCTGTGATTACTAAAATCCAGCATGGTTTTCTCAAAAACAAGTCATGCCAGACGAATCTCATTTCTTGTAGCTGGTTGACTGACCAAACCCAAAGAGCACTCCCTAATGGTTCCTCGTCATCCTGGAAAAAGTGACAAGTGGGCCTGTTTGTTCAACATCTTTCTAAATCACTTGGATGAAGGAATTGAGGGGCTGCTCATCAAATTTGCAGATGACACCAAACTAGGAGGGATAGCTAATGCTGCAGAAGGCAGAATCAGGATTCAGAATGACCTTAATAGTTTAGGCCCAGTCAGTTCTTCAATCTAACAAAATGAATTTCAGTAGGGACAAATGTAAGGTTCTGCACTTAGGCAGGAAGAAACAGATGCACAAATATACGATGGGGGACACCTGGATTGTCAGTAGTACATGTGAAAAGGATCTAGGAGTCTTAGTGGACCACAGGCTTAACATGAGTCAATAGTGTGATGCAGCTGCAAAAAACCCCTAATGCTATTCTAGGCTGCATCAACAGAAATATAGTGTCCAGATCAAGGGAAGTCATAGTACCACTATTATGCTTTGGTCAGACCACATCTGTAATACTTTGTCCAGTTCTGAGTGCCACAATTTAAGAAGGATGTTGGCAAGCTGGAACATATGCAGAGGAGGGCAACCAAGATGATCAAGGATGTGGAAACCAAGCCCTATGAGGACCAGTTGAAGGAACTGGGTATGTTTAGCCTGGAAAGGAGGAGAGTGAGAATAGGATAGCCATCTTCAAATATCTTAAGGGCTGTCACATGGAAGATGGAGCAAGCTTGTTTTCTCCTGCTCTGGAGGGTTGGACACAAACCAATGGTTTCAAGTTACAAAGAAGGAGATCCTGACTTAATACTGGGAAGAACTTTCTGACAGGAAGATCTGTTTGACAGTGGAATGGACTCCCTTGAGAGGTTGTGGACTCTTCTTTGTTGAAAGTTTTTAGGCAGAAGTTGGATGGCCATCTGTCATGGATGCTTTAGCATTGCAGGAGGTTGGGCTTCCCACCCTATGATTATATGATTCTCCTTCCAATGCTAGGAGACTTTAAAATGTCACATATGTTGAAAGGAATGGGTAGATTTACCCACAGTTTCCACCAACACATTCTATATAACAGCAGTTATTCTGTACCTTTATAGTTGACAGTGTATTAATTCTGAACAGATTGGTAGATAAATAAACTACTATTGGCTATGGCTAGATGCTTATGCTTCAAGAGTCATTGATATGTTCCTGTTTTTAATTCTGTGACAGCAATTGGTATAATAGAGTAGTGAAAGCTGTCAGCAAACAGGCAAAATATTTCCAAATGGCAAGAGGGATAGATGCCAGCAAATAAATAGCAGGGTGGTAATCAGATGCAGAATGTCTTATCTTTAAGTAGCACAGCTTGAAATATGGCAATGGTGGTAGATAAACATAAAAGAGGCTATGAAGCTAAGGATGAATAGAGCAATATCCTCTAAATAGTAAAGAGCTGGAGCACAAGACCCATGTGAAGAAATGCAGGAATTATTGCTTGAGAAAGACACCTACAGCAGCTGAAAGTGAGATTGCGTCAGGGCCTTGCCTGCACTGATACGAGAGATAAATCAAAGAAGGTAACGTTATTCCCACTTGAAGGCTCTTCACCTTAATATGAATGTGTAAAGTGTGTTGGAGAAAGTTGAAGCTATCCTTGTGACGCACAGAGATCGAAGGGACAGAGTTGGCCATATTATGTTGCTTTAACTAAATAGGATTTCTGCTCTTTTACACTATTGTTAAGATCTATTTTAGTATACTCTGCCACATTATTTCAATTTTACGCTTAAGAGGACAGAACTATTGGCAAGTCAAGCCAAAGCTAGCTGAAATCAGCAGGCATTTTTTTCCGGGACTTTAGGAATTCCTCCAACTGCATTTGTGCTTTTGCCCCTTTGGGGCTCGACAGCTCTTTCTCATTGTGGGAAACCTTGATGCATCATGATTGCGTGTTTTACTTTGCCATGAGGGATACTATAAATCACTCGGTCAGGTGGTGGCTTCTGTGGGACTCTAGTAAAGATGGATGCTGTCAATAGAGGCATGTGTGGCAGGAGAAACGGGAACTGGTTTTAGATAATAGAAAAAGAACAAACAGATGGACGTTTGAGGAACTAGTTGCCCAAAGTTAAGTGGATAGATTGCTGTCCTTAGCGAACAGCTTAAAGGTCTTTCGACTTAATGATCTACCAACTGCTATTTGCGATTTTGACCTATGAAAAATGTTTTATTGACTGGAAAGAGGTGCAGTATTCCTCATTCCTTCTCTGCTGGAAGTCATCTTTAGTGCTATTCTGGAAATGTATTTGCTTTTTGTTTAAGTAAGGTCTGATTGCTAGACTTCCCCATTTTCTCTTGTGGCCTTATACCTATTCTTTTTGTTCCTTCTGCAATAGCTACTGAAAATCTGTAGAGGGTGCTAGTATTGTTCATGGCCATCCTGTCATTACGAGCAACTAATTTGCATTAAAAGCCTATAGAAATTTATTATGATGGGAAATGTTGTGCAATGTGAATTCAGGCATCACTATTAGTTCTCTTTATAGTTTTCATCTTTATCAGCTCACTCCTCTCTTTAAAGATATGTCAGCTAATTTTCACATGATTTGTTCTAATACATGCTGTGTAGACTGTACAGAGTCATGTACTGATTGTGCTTCATTGGCAAGCCCTTTTTTATAGCGTTAATGGTCATATTTCTCAAAATGCCTATCTACAAACCAACCAGCATGACAAGTTGTAAATTGTATATAATTTGGACTAGAGCTATGTACGAATGACCTCTCAAACTTTTCCATGCTATTTGCGGACAGGGAAATGGAGTGGAGTGGGGGTGGGGGTGGGGGTGGGACATTTTTTTCAAATTTATCCAGGGGAAGAAATTTCAAAACAGTTTTTCAGGGGTGTGACTTATTATTAGCAGTGGCAGTAATGCAGCACCATTCTAAGGGTTTTGTTTTGTTTTGGTTGTCACTACAAGTGGCGGCAGCAGCGACTGTGTGGAGTACTCAGAGAATATTCAGTTAATGACCTTCTTTCCCGGGCAGTGGTCTGGGTGAGAGCAAGAAAAACCCGAGAAAGTTTCTAAGGAAAATGTATTTGAAGAAATTTTGGCTGAGCTCTAATTTGGTTAATCATCATCATCATCATCATCACCATCATCATCCACAGCTTATTCAAAGCCAGCTATTGGCAATAACTCAATGCAAAGTTAATTTCAATGGACACATTGTCATGTGTCCCATGGAACCTACTGGGATGGGATGAGAATTAGGACTGTGGTGTGCTAAGAGCACAGGGGTTAACCCTTTCTCTCACTGTGGTTCTGATTAAAATGTTTCCTCCCTGAAGATGCTATTAGATCCAATTGGTGCCAATGGAAGCTTTCCATCTGGGGGTGATAGCAGCTCTGGGGCATGGGTGGGGCTTTTCACTGAAACTACAGAGGGAAGGGCAAATATCACTACCTGTGCACCATGGTCTCAATCCTGTTCTCCCCCATACAACTGTTACTTGGGATGGAGGGGGAAACCTATTTAATGCATTCACACATTTGATGTCAGGTCTAGTCTGGCTCTGTGTTGGATTGTGGCTATTGTTTTGTTTCTCTGCTTTACCATTATGAAAATTTTAAACTTTTTTTTATCAGTGGTTTTAATTGGATAGTGCACATGTTCATCAATATTCACTGTACAGCGTAGTAAGTTTTCATTGCTTTCGACCAATAGCCATTGCAACTTTTCAGAGAACAAATTTCAGAAACATTTATAGAACCCCAACTTCCCTTTCAGCTTCAGTTTCTCACCTCTCCTGATTTTGCTTCCTAATAAATATATTACCTAATGTATATATACCTAACATATCAGATTTTACAGACATGTAATGCTACAAATCTTTTTAAGGGTCTTCTGTTTTTTCAGATTTTCCTTGCCAGCAAAATTGGAATATATAGAATGTTGGTTTCTGCTTTCCTTCACTGTGCAGCGAAAGGGCTTGTCACGAGACAGGTGTTTACATTCCACAGTCTGTACTGTTGGAGTTTCTCACGGGAAAGGGAGACTGGATGTGACGTACACTGGTTTCCTGTTTTTCACTTTGTGATTCTCTCCGAGCTGTCGAGGAGAGAGGATGCATTTTTCTGCTCCGGCAGAGGCAAGATGTCTTTCTGTAATATACCAGCTTTGAACTGTAAATAAAGCAATATAGAGTATGCAGCACGTACTCCTCATCCTTCCGCTGGGCACGGGACTCTGCTTTAAATCAACACGTGGTTATGGGCTCCAGAAGTCGAATCGGAGTGCTGGCAAAGGATCGGAATGCAGAGGGACAGGTCGGATCGGAATCTGCTCTGCGCGTAAAAGTGATTGATGAGGTATGTGCTACTGCTCCGGGCAGCCTGCCAGCTTCTAGTTAATGGCTTTATGGCTGGACTTTGAACTTTCAAAGCCGTTTTGCCGGGAATAGGCAAAAGGCTCCCAGGCACAAGTTACTATGCTGGGGAAATCGAAAGTAACTTTTAAGTGCGCTTTTGGAATAAGGCAGCTGCAGCAGTGACGCAGCAAGATTTAAAGCAGCATATATGACGCTGAAGGCTAATGCCAGAGTCATGATGGCCCTTCAGGATGCTTGTGGGATTCCTAAGCTCAACAAGAAAAATTACGCGGACTGGGTTCTGTATGCAGAGGCAATTCTGCGGAAAGAGGGTTTGTTTGAGGTGATTACAGAAATCCCCCCAGTTCCAGTTACAGATGCATGGGAAGCTAAGGATTCCAAAGCAAGGGGAACTCTTACATTGATAGTATCCCCGGAAGAGCTCTGTCTATTGCGTGATAAGACCTCAGCCAGAGAAATTTGGGACGCTTTGAGAGAAGCTCACTTAAGGACAGAAGCTGGGTCCACTATGTTTTACTTTAACAAGCTGCATAATATGGCTCTTGCTGAAGGTGGAGATGTGCGTTTACATCTGATGGAGATGCAAAATCTGAGACATGAGCTGCAACAGAGAGGACTCAACTTTCCAGAGGCTGTGTATTCTTTCATGATACTACAATCTTTGGGTTCAGGTTGGGAGTCTGTTGCAACCCAGATTGCTGTGCAGCCAACCGCTCAGCTAACAGTGGACTATGTAACTGCCGTGATTTTAAATGAAGCAGATCGCCGGGGTGCTAGCTGCATGGGCAAGGGGGAGTCTTCACAGACGTCATCCCATAGTGCAGTGGAACCACCAGGTGGCGCCAAAGCTTTGAAGGCAGTGAAATGCTACTCGTGTGGACGTCTAGGCCATATGAAGAGGGAATGCAGATATCCCAGGGCCAAGACAGAGCAGCACAGCGAAAGCTCATCGCGCGGAAAAGGCCGAGGCAAAGGCAAAGGTCCGGTGTCTAGGACAACGCAGCACAAGGCTATGGTTTCACGCTTCACTCCAAAGGTTGCAGAGGTCCAGAAGACGTCTAGATCTTTCTTCGTTGTTGATTCAGCGGCGACCCACCACATGTGCAACGATAAGAGACTGTTTGTGTCTTTTACACCGCAGGAAGGTGCGATTCACCAGGCGGATGACCACACTATTCCCAGTAAAGGCTACGGAACTGTTGTTCTTCACAGTTTGGACTTATCGATACAGAATGTGCTTTACGTGCCAGACGCCAAACATAATCTGCTCAGCGTTGGACAGCTGAATGAGCGGAACATTGACGTTTCCTTCAAGAACAAGAAGTGCATCATCACAAAGAAAAATGATTATGTATTGCATGCTGAATATGTTGATCGTTTGTTTGTTTTGTATTATGATGATGTTGAAAAGGATGACACTTGTTGCATTGCAGGTTCTAACAAAAGTTTGCATGCAGAATGTATTCACGATTTTCATAGAAAATTTGGTCATTTGCATTTTGAGGCAGTATCTAAAATGCCTGCCTTAGTTGAAGGTATGACTATTAAACCCTGCAGGTACCACATGAAGTGCAAAGCATGCGCAGCAAACAAGGTGAAAATGGCTGCGAAAGGTAAGGTGTCTAGTAGGCAAGCTACAGAACCATACCAGGTTGTTCATGCTGATTTGGTTGGACCACTAGCGCCCTCTTTGGGTGGAAATAGGTACTTCATGGTTCTCGTTGATGCATTTTCCAGATATATTTTTGTGTATAATCTCAAGCAGAAATCAGAGGCTTTTCCTAGGTTCAAGGAATTCTGTGCTTGGTTGGAAAATGTGCACGGTAAGAAGATAAAGACTCTTTTCACTGATCGCGGGGGAGAATTCACTTCTCAGCAGTTTGAAGCTTTTCTGACTGAGAAAGGAATTCAACACGATTTGTCTAGTCCTCGCTCGCCATGGCAGAATGGACTTGCGGAACGGGCAAATCAGACATTGCTTCAAGGGTTAAAAACCTTGCTGCATGATGCCAATCTTCCAGAGAGTTATTGGGCCGAATCTCTCTCGTGTTTTGTTTACAGTTACAATCGCAGGTTATCTTCAGCGATTGGTTGTACCCCCTATGAGAAGATGTTTGGCAAGAAGCCATACATCAAACACATGAAGATTTTTGGTTCTGACATGTGGGTTCACTCACCACAAAACTCCAAGTTAGACAAGCGTGGATTGCATGGTATCTTTCTAGGTTATCAGAAAGGGTCTTACAGAATAATGATGACTGACTCTAAGACAATTAAGCTCACGAGAAGTGTTGAGTACAATGCAAAGTGGGGGGAGAATGTGGGAATTTTCCAATGTTATCCTGATGACGGTGATGAGACTGAGGATAGTCAAAAGCAACCACAACAACCCACTGATGAAGGTTCTGAGTCTGAATCTGAAACTGAATCGGGTGATTCAGAGGATTTCAAGAGTGCGAAAGCCTCTATGCGACCCTCTGAAAGCTCTGATCAAGAATTGGAGGAACCATTGTTCACAATAGGTCGTTTTTCTCCTAAGAAGGAAGAGGAGAGTGTTGAAGACTTAAGGCTAATTCGTAGGTCACAGAGAGCCACAAAAGGCAGACCTCCAAAGAGATTTGCTGATGAGTTTGCTACGATAGCAGTAACAGCTGTTAAAAGCTCCAAGAAGGTATTTGAACCTTCAAGTTTCCAAGAAATCCAGGGTTTGGATTCAAAGGAAGCTGAGCCATGGTTAAATGCCATGAAGGCTGAGCTTGATTCCTTAGAAAGGAACAAAACATGGGAGCTAGTTCCAGTAGTTCCAGGAATGAAACTGCTTGGAAGCAAATGGGTCTTCAAAGCGAAGACAGATCAAAATGGCAAGATAGTCAGACACAAAGCCAGATTGGTAGCCAGAGGTTTTGCACAGGTACCAGGTGAAGACTATCACGAGACCTATTCACCCACAGTGAGATATGAAAGCATTAGGCTTATGCTCAAGCTAGCTGCAGAGGAAAATCTACACATTAGTCACCATGATATTAATACAGCTTTTCTGTACGGATCTCTAGATGAATCACTTTATATGCTTCCACCTGATGGCGTACAGGTAAAACAGGGATTTGTTTGTGCTCTGAAGAAATCCCTTTATGGTCTCAAACAAAGTGCACGGTGTTGGCACACAAAACTTACTGAAGTATTGTTTTCTCTAGGTTTTCAGCAAGGAAAAGCTGATCCATGTGTATTTGTCAAAGAGGAGGGGCAAAAGAAACTGTACTGTTTGTTTTATGTTGATGATTTGTTATTCTTTTGGAAAGATGTCGCAGTGTACAATAACGCCCTAGCTCAACTGAAAGAGCACTTTGACATGAAAGATCTTGGTGAGGTAAACAACTACCTATCTCTGGAAATAGAGAGAGATCAAGATGGTAACATTCTAGTACACCAGTCACGGAAAATTGCTGATGTGTTAAGCAAACTAAATCTGTTGGATGCTAACCCTGTAGACACACCGATGACAACAGGTTATCAGGTAGATGACACTGAAGAAGCATTTTCTGACACTACACTGTACAGAAGTGTGCTAGGCAAGCTAAACTTCATTGCCAGATGTTCAAGACCAGACATTGCTGTTAGCTGTAATTTGCTAAGCAGACAAGTCAACAATCCTAGTGTCAAGGATTGGAAAGCTCTGAAACGCATAGCGCGGTATTTGAAAGGCACTATGCATTACAGACTGAGATTTAACAATCAGAAGTCTGGTGGTCTTGAGATATTTGCAGATGCAAGTTTTGGAAGTGACACTACAGACAGGAAAAGTACGTCTGGAGTTTGCTACATGTACAATCAAGGTCTGTTTGATTGGTCATGCAAGAAGCAAACAACAGTTAGTTTAAGTACTTGTGAAGCCGAACTGAATGCACTATCGTATTCACTTAAGGATTGTGAATGGTTAGTACAATTGTGCAAAGATATGAAAATTCCTGTCAAATGTCCAATCCAGGTTTACCAGGACAACAAAGCATGTTTGGCTTTGCTGAAGTCTGAAGGTTTTAAGCAAAGCATGAAGCACTTGCAATTAAAGTTGCAGCATGCTAGGGAATGTATTCAGAAGGGACTCGTAACGGTGTCCTATATGCCAGGTAATGAAATTCCTGCTGATGTATTGTCCAAGATTGTATCAAGGGATCAACACTGTACCTATGTGCATAAGTTGGGTTTGTACTGATATTGTACGAACACGCTGCCCAGTGATGTTCACAGAAAGGGGGAGGATGTTGGTTTCTGCTTTCCTTCACTGTGCAGCGAAAGGGCTTGTCACGAGACAGGTGTTTACATTCCACAGTCTGTACTGTTGGAGTTTCTCACGGGAAAGGGAGACTGGATGTGACGTACACTGGTTTCCTGTTTTTCACTTTGTGATTCTCTCCGAGCTGTCGAGGAGAGAGGATGCATTTTTCTGCTCCGGCAGAGGCAAGATGTCTTTCTGTAATATACCAGCTTTGAACTGTAAATAAAGCAATATAGAGTATGCAGCACGTACTCCTCATCCTTCCGCTGGGCACGGGACTCTGCTTTAAATCAACATAGAAAAGGGGGCATATGTGTGTAAATGTAGCATGCTTTACAATGTACCAGAGAATAATACTTTAAAATATATTTTAGAAGATTTTAACTGAGGTGTAACTGGTGCTGACACTGTGTAAAATTGTCCCTGTTCAGGATAATGAATTCATTTTCAGTATATTATTTGTAAAAAGATGTGAGGTTTTTTTATATTAATGACCTGAAGAAATTCAAACCTGAAGGAAACAAAATGAGACCTTGTTAAGAAAGAAAAGATAATGAACTCAGGATCTTTGGCCAAACAGAGAACTTTTCCATCTCTGCTCATGACTAGACTGAAAATAACATATTTTAGCTGCTCCAAAATCATTCAACGGGAAGCCAGAGGTGAGAGTCAAGGCTCCCATGAAGATAAGGAATTAGATTGCCTCATCTGTGTTCCCAGAACACTTCAAAAGGCAGACAGCTATAAAGCTGGTTGAGCACAGGAATCAAAGATTTAGTTTGTGAAAAGTGGGAAGAGCTGTTAGGGATCAAGCCATACTAATGTCCAAATAGTAGTATAATACCAGTGGACAAAAGAGGCCAAAGTGAATTAGGGAGTCTCAGCTAACACACAATTCCAGAATCAATCTTTACTGTAGTCAAAAGAACTCCCTGGGCCTAATTGAACAAGAACAGTATGTCTCTAAGCATCCTACTGCACAAGTGGCTAAAAAATGGGATGCAATTTTGTGAGGTCCAGGTGAGTGAAGTGCTTGAGGAGAGCAGTGTTCATTTCCACCAGCTTTCTGGGTAATACTGTGTAAGCACCATCAAATTTGACTTCACTTGACTCTCTACCCTTGTGTGCTTTCTAAAAGCAATCTCCAGCTTTTTTGATATAATGACTACTATGCTTTGCTTACCTGTTCTTTACTTTCTAAGGATTTTGTGTGGCCCAAACAGTACTGGAAATGCAAAAGTACCCTATTTATATTTTGTGGTTGTATTCTCAGAAGCAATATATATAAATTTCTTATTCACTACTTTACTTCCAGATATTTTTGCAAATTGAATCCCTTACGGTACAGCCTGTCTCTTTGTAATTTAATTAATTTAAGAGTGTGCTCCAATCTCTTGCACTAAAGTTTTGAAAAAGGAGCAGACTTGGCTAGATTAACGTGACCCTGGTTATATGCCAATTATTTCACTCTAACAAAATTTGAAGAAGACTTCTGCATAACTTGAAAGCTTGCTTGCTGTACAGTAGTACCTCAGGTTACAGACGCATCAGGTTACAGACTCTGCTAACCCAGAAATAGTACTTTGGGTTAAGAACTTTGCTTCAGGATGAGAACAGAAATCGCACGGCAGTGGCGCGGTAGCAGCGGGAGGCCCCATTAGCTAAAGTGGTACCTCAGGTTAAGAACAATTTTAGGTTAAGAACGGAACTCCAGAACGAATTAAGTTCTTAACCCGAGGTACCACTGTATTTTAAAAAAGAGGAAGTTGCCTATGTGTCTTTTAGACCCCATAGAGCGCAATTGGGGTCTTCCGAAATTTCATTTTGCGTGACAACTTAAGAGTGCAAAATTCTCCTGATGAGTTTTGGTAGTCATATTGAAACTCTGACAGGTGTTTTGCCCATGCTGGAGCCTCAAAATATGTCTCATGCCAGCATCATCATCATTAATTAAATTTGTATACCGCCCTTCATCTGAAGATCACAGGGCAGTTCACAACATAAAAATATGAAATGAGAACACAATATACACCAGGGAAAAAAATGAAAACAAACCAATAACCCCCCCTCCCAAAATCACATTTAAAAGACCATAGAACATTCAGTCAGTCAAAGGCTGCCACCCTGCAAGATTCCACCACCCTAGGCAGCTGCTTCACTATGTGCACCAGCCTCAACAGAATTTGGATTTAAAGACCACTACTGGCCTGTTTGTTTGTGTGAGTTGGGTGTTCGAACTGGGCAGAACTGAAATCTAAAGTAGATGCAAACAAATTATTCAGTGCTTGTGGGTGCAGCTGGGGACTGCCAACCAGACTGGGAGCTCCTCTCCACCCCATGGGTGATGGCACACAGAAGCCGCATTAGGATATAGGGGAGCCCAAGTCATTCTCTGACTTCATGGTGTGGGGCTCTGGCATTATCTGAAAAGGATGTTTCTGAATTTAGCTAAGGTGACAGTGCGAGGTGGCTAGGTGACAACTGGGGAGCATCCAGCTTTAGCTTTGCCCCCTCCTGCTGAGGCCAATATTTTCTGTGGCTAGTCCAGGCATGGGGAACCTTTGGCACTCCAGATGTTGCTGAACTACAACACCATCCCTGGCCCATGCTTGCTAGGGCTGATGGGAGTTGTAGTTCAGTAGCTCTGGCAGGACCCTATTCCTGTGCTAGGCTGTGGAGGAGTCCGCTGGTGAAGGCAGGGCTTCAAACGCTCATTCACAGGGCACCCCACTACTGTTTTTCATATTCACACATCTCCACAGTGTTACACTGCATCTTTGCAGGAATTCTGAGATGCAGAAAGTGAGGAGTGGGGGTGGCTGGGATTTAGAAGTTTCTAAGAACAGCCTAGGGAGCCACTCTTAAGAGCCTCAGTGAAGACATGACTCATGGGGTGCATGCTTCTCATCAGAGCTTTAGAGCCTTGACCACAAGGTCAGATTTCAAAACTGACCTTAGGACCCAGCCTTCAGAATAAATTAGGGGCTAGGATCTGATTTATCCATTGGAGGTCTAGGCAACAATGCCTTCATTGCTGCTGCTCACTCTGCCCCGAGGAAACGTGGATCATTCCCCTCTTTCTCACAAGTTTTCTGAGCATTACAACTATAAGTGTCAGTGAAAGACAATTGGATTCAAGTGTTCATTTCTCAGCCTTCCTCACCCCAATCTCATTTCACACCATATTCCTTTTTGATACTTTCACTAATGGATGTCAATATTCATTTCCTTTTCCTCCTTGATCTTTGTGAGTTTTGATCTTCTGCACAAGCTGATAGATTTTTTTTTAAAAGGGTGTTCAATCTGGTGTCTAAAGCCAAGCTTTCAATTGCAAATGACCCAGCCAGCCACATTTCAAGGAGTGGTAAAAAAAAGCCACTAGGTTTGCTTCCTTGTTTTGCCATTCTGGGGTGTTGCAGTGAAGAGCAATGCAGCCACCTTCCCTAAAGGGAGGCACATAAATTCTAGTTGTGATTCAGTTCATGCATCTTATCCTTGGGGTGGGGATATGTTAACTCCCTATCTCCACTTTGTCTCATAAATGCAAAAAGCAGGTCAAATGCTTTTGTGATATTTCCAGCAGTGTGCAAAACTGGAGTCATTTTGTTAAAATCCTAGCTTCTTTCAGCAAGTCAAAGGCCAGAATTGGTTTCCTTTACTTCTGCAGGGTGATAATTTATTCTATGAGTTGACTAAGGGGTGGCGGATGGGGTGAGGATTTTAATGTGATTACATGTGGTATAATAGTCTCTCCTCTTGTTGTTTAGTGATGTTCTAATCAGTCCCTGTCTATGCAATTCTGATATGACAAGAAAAATGCAATTTTGTATTATTTCACTTTTGATGAAAATGCCTGCCTTAGGAAAGCTATCATGCTGTGCCTACTCTTTGGTTATAAATGTATGACAAATCATTGAGTGAAAAGAGGTTCAGCAGCGATGTAATGGGTTGTTAACTTGTTGCTCTCTATAAGGGGATGATGATTCTGGCAGCATTTGATTTGTGCTAGATGAGCATCAGCGCCTGAAGAATCAAGCCTCAATAGCAACAAAATGTATTTCTGTACTACCTAAAAGAGAAATAAATTGCCACTAAAGGTATTGAGCCAATATTGATGATTTTTTAAAAAATTGATATGTTTACACACAACAGCCTTTTTATTTTACATTTTGGAAAATGATGAAATAGAACCACCAAGAAACAGAACTGCATAGCCAGAGGGTCACAGCAATTGTCCAACATCTTCCCTTGAGGCAGGATCCCACACATAGAATTTAGCTGTATATCTAAATTATATATCCAACATTATGTGTTCTTGCTATACAGCACTGGTCAGCCACCAGCTGTGCCAGAGGGCCACTCTGAAGAAGAGAGGGAACCTTAGTTTTTAAATTTTTGTTTTGTTTTTATTATATTTACATCCTGCATTTTCACCAGTGAGCTCAAGTTGGCATATATGGTTCTTGCGTGGCGATACCCGCCCCCTCCCCAGATGGAATAAATAAAGACACCGGACACCAGAATTTAGGTTAATGAGCGAAAAATGGCCACAACTTTATTGATTACAGGTAAGAGCGGTATTGGCCTTAGGCATTGGCCCTAACAGACTATCCGGTCTAACCGGGAAGGGTTAAGCACCAACAGGGGGAGCCCCCGAGATGCACATCCCTAGGCACTCCCCAAGGGGTTACCGCTTGGGAGCGCGCTTTAGGCCCTAGCCTCCGTAGGTTTTGGACGAGGCGACCGCCCCCCGGAGTCCTTTAACGAACTACCCTTCAAGAATTGGGGGAGGTGATGGCGAACCTCCCCCCACCTCATTTGCATAACAATACCCCGGCCAATGCCTAACCGCCAAAACCAAGGAGTTGTGACGTTTTGCTACGAGGTAGGCGAAAAAACCATGTGGCTTCAAAATTCAGCCAATTAGCCAAATGGAAAAACTCCTACCAGGCCCCTTGCGGCGACCAGCCAAAGCCCATAGCAAAGTCCGAATGCACACCTAAAGGGCGGGTGGGTGGGAAACCGCGGCTGCTGAAGAGGAGGAAAAGGGGCGAGCCCGGGCTGCCCTGACCTTAAGTGCCCTCAGGTGGGCCCGCCCCCAGCGCCAGCCCCACGAGAATGTGGATGGGGGCGTGAGCCGGCAACCCCCCCTCCTTAGTTCGGGAGTGGCTTTCTCCCACATTTGCCCCTAACAACAACCCTATAAGGTAGTTTAGGTTGCAATATGGTAGCTGGCCAAAAGCCACCCCTCTGAGCTTTATGTCTGAGTGGGGGGTTTGAACCTGGGTTCTCCCCAGCCCTTGTCTGACACTTTAACCAGTCCAGCACACTGGCAGTCCCTTCCCCAGGTAGTGTCCTGCTGGTAAAACTAGTTGCTTTGTCCAGTGCCCTTCTCATTCTTCCCCATGCACCCACAGGTTATGGATCACTGTTGGCTGTTTTGATTTTCTTAATATGGTTTTATTAAGGCTTTTCAAAATACACTAAATGACCAAGGCAGAATCAAAAGAAAAGGAAAAAAGGAAAAGGAAAAGAAAGGTGAAAACACACATACATGAAGATAAAAATAATGACAGAATAAATAACGAAAGAGAGAGATTTATAAGTAAAAGTGACTTCCAACTATCCATCTTTCAGGTGTGTATACAAGAGTTCCTCAAGGGTTCCTTTATTTTCAATTTGACATGTAAACAATATTATACTATTACTTATTCTGTAAGTTGCTCCCAGAGCCTTGTAGCCCAGTAAATGCAGTACATACATACATACATACGCCCCACCCTCCAGACTGTAAATATGTGAGTGTATTTTAAGGTAATATGCTGTCATTCTCTGTTTACACCTTGTAATAACCAAAGGTATAGGTCTCTCAGTGGGCCCGAGCAGAGGAGTCTCCTGCCACAAAGGCTTTTACTTTAAAGAGGGCTTCTGTATAGTGTTATGCATTTAAAAGCAAGAATTTCTGCCATTGCAAGACGGTTCCAAATGGCTACAGTTTACGTTGAAGCCAGGGCCAGAAGGTTGCTCTGATGGCTGCTCTTTTCACTCCTCACAATCTATTTCCCTCAAACTGCAATGAGTGCTGCTGTAGCACGTTACTGCAATATAACTTTTTCCCATAGTGGTGCGCTTTAATTTAAAGAGGCCACAACACAATTTCCAGCTCCACTGAAGACTGTAATAAGCCCAGCCTTTGCGCTTCTTCAATAAATTCCTTAGGCTTGCTTCCCAGGGCGGTCAGCGTTGCAAGCTGTTTCCCTGCAGTGACTGCTTGCTCTGCAATGCCGGTTTTTGTGCAGCATGGCCCCTTTCAAAATCCTCTGTCACTTGGAATGTGATGCTCAGATTTATTGCGTCTTGTACACACGATTGCTCTTCATGCGGGTCAGCAGAATAAAATGACTTTCAAATCCAAGGACTTGTTAAGTTAGTCCTGGAAAGCTCTTGACAAGATCATTGTGTTCTGAGTTACATATGAGGTCTCTTAATACCTCAGAAGAACGGTCTCAAGGGTTTGGCTCCTAAACACAACCAGTAATGGGTGCATTCACAAGGGCAGCTTCTTATCCCTTGCTGCTCCCTTAGCGTTAGCAGTTTTATTAAAAACTGACCCTGATTTATTGGCTCCAGGCTTCTATTTTTTTGTTTATAAAAATGAATGTGTTTTTAAAAGAGTGGGTGGTGTAGATGCATTCTGTCTTCTTTCTTCCACAACGTGCCTCTTCATGGATGATGCCTGATGTGTATTTCATCTACAGGGCCATCTTTACCCGGGGGTGCAAGGGGTGTGGGGCACCCAGCCTCCAAATTCTGGGGGATTCCAGGCTGCCTCCGACTGCACCCCGGTAGCTGTGTGGCTGGACTTTGCTCCAAATTTGCACTGGCCGGATTTGGTGGAGAAGGCGGTGCAAGGCTGCTCCCTCCCCCGGCGCCTTCATTGGTCTGCTCAGCCGCGGGGCCCGTGGTGATTTGCCTCGCTCCACCTTTGCAACACTCCTCTGTCTGGCACAGCCAATATGTGGGCCACCGCCACTGTCCATGTGCACCAGGCGCGCCAGAGGAGAAGGCTCCGCGCTGCCCCCAGAATGACCAACCTTGACCGGCTGCTCCAAACACACAGCCAGAGAGGAAGGAGAAATGTAAGGAGCCCCTCCATGCAGCCCCGGGCTGGTCTGGTCCGGGTTTTGGAGCCCGGCGTGCAGAGTTGCGCTCCAACATAGCTTTTCCATGGCTCCATCCTGCATGCAACGCAGTTTTCACCCAGGGCACATGCAGAGCTTGCCTGGTGCTTGCCTTTCCCCGGGCGGGAACGTGGGAAGTAGTTAGCCAGGAGATCAGTCGTGTCTAAATTTGGGGTCGCTGGGTGGATCTTTGTACCTCGTCGGTGCATATGCTAAAGACCGCCTTGTTCATCTAAAAAACAAAGGAGTATGCTTCTTCCTTAAGAACTGCTGGATAGGATCCAGTTGCATTCTTCCATTCACAGTAGAGCTTTTGGTTCAGTAAAAGCCCCTGTTAATGGAAGAGGATCTGATTTTTCAGATCTGCAGTGGCCCCTGAAAATCTACTCTTGATGATAACAAGGTAAAACTCCTGAACAGGGTGGCACTGGGGAATGCAAGGGGAAGAGGGAATTGGTGAGAATCACCCCCTTCTCCTGTTAGTTGTGGTATCTGTTAGATCAAAAACTGTTAGGAAATTGGAAGCACTCCTACCATTTGTGGAAGAGTACAGCTGGATAAATTCAATCATTCTTATTTAATTAATTCATTGGCCACATTTTTGCATTATTGATGACAGGGAGACAAACAAATAAAGCAAATTTGACAATAAAAAATGGAATACAGTGGTACCTCGGTTTTTGAACACCTCCATTGATGAACATTTTGGTTTCCAACTCCGTAAATCCTGTGTGCTGGTCCCGGGGGTAAGGTACCTTGGGTGTAGCAGAGTCCACACGAAGAGGGGCAAGGTCCGAGGCAGAGAGCCGGGCGGGGAACAGGAACGCTGGAACAGGAGGCTGTGCAGGGAACAGGAACACCGGATGGTCGGGAACAGGAGGCCGAGCAGGGAACAGGAGTACCGGATAGTCAGGAACAGGAAGCCGAGCAGGGAACAGGAGTACCGGATAGTCAGGAACAGGAGGCCGAGCAGGGATCAGGAACACAGGAAGGTCCGAAGCCAACAACGACGTTGCTCCCGCAACCTGGGGCCGGGCTGACTGGGCTTTTATCCTCTTCTAAGGCCAGGGGCGGTCCCGGTCCCCAGGAGCCCCGCCTCCTCTGGCCTTAAGGCGAGCACTCCTCCTGGGGGCAACCAGTTCCCTTCGCCTCTCTGCCCTAAGCCTCTGCAGATCAGGAGAGGCCGAAGGGTTACTGGGCCCTGGAGGAGGCTCACCTGTGGCCACTGAGTCGTCAAGCCCCTCTGGGGCCAGAAGGGCTTCACCTGGGGCCAGCTCCTGATGCACTGCCACAGGTGCAGGCTCTTCAGCATCTAGGCCTTGCCCCAGTTCAGCCGGCCCTGGAGGCGGGGACTCCTGTGCAGGCTGGGATTCCTCTGTTTCATCCTCCGAATCGGAATCCCAGGCCATCACACCATCCCCCCTCCCAGGCCCCCCCCTCAACCGAGGGTCCGGACCCGGCTTGCCGGGGTACGTCGCGTGGAACTCTCGGAGGCAGGCAGGTGCGTGGACATTGGCCGCTGGTTCCCAGGAACGGTCCTCCGGTCCGTACCCCTTCCAGTCAATGAGATACTGCAGCTTTCCCCTGCGGTATCGGGAGTCCAGGATGCGTTCCACCTCGTACTCAGGCTCTCCCCGAACCAACACTGGCTGCGGTCGGGGACGGTTCGGGTGGAACTCGTCGGGTGGGGCCACCGGACTCAAAAGGGACCTGTGGAAGACCGGGTGAACCTTCAGGGTTGCGGGTAACCGGAGACGGAATGCCACAGGAGAGATTTGGTCTACGATAGGGAACGGGCCGGTGAAGCGGGCGTCCAACTTCCGCGAAGGTCGAGAGGGGTGGAGGTGGCGAGTGGAGAGCCAAACCAGGTCACCGACGCGAAGTTCCGGCCCCACCTGGCGGTGGCGGTCGGCCTGGGCTTTGTACGCTTCCTTGGCCTGGTGCAGTTGCTCCACCAAAAGCTGTTGCTGGGACTGGAGCTCTTGAAGCCACTCCGTCACCGCCGGGACCGCGGATGCCGGCAGCACCTCTGGAAACAGCCGTGGATGATAACCATAACTGGCCTGGAACGGGGTCTGCTGGGTGGACGCATTCACCGCGTTGTTATAGGCGAACTCCGCCAATGCCAGGTGGTCGACCCAGTCATCCTGCTGGTAGCTGCAGTAACACCGGAGGTACTGCTCCAGCACCGCGTTCGCCCGTTCCGTCTGGCCATCGGTCTGTGGGTGGTAGGCTGACGAGAGGCAGACCTCTGTCCCGAGGGTCTGGTGTAATGCTCGCCAGAACCGGGATGTGAACTGAACGCCCCGGTCGGACACCACGCGCTCAGGTAGTCCATGCAGGCGGAAGACATGCTGAAGGTACAGCTGAGCAGTTTCCTTGGCTGTGGGTACAGATGGACAGGGAGCGCAGTGCACCATCTTGGTGAAATGGTCGGAGAAAACCAGAAGGCAGGTACAGCCACGAGACGAGGGTAAGTCCACTACAAAGTCCAACGAAACTGTGTGCCAAGGGCGCGGTGGAACTGGCAATGGCTGAAGTAGGCCGGGGGGTCGCCCGGTAGGTCCCTTGGCGCGCCGGCAGACATCACAACCAGCAACGTAGCGAGCCACGTCAGCCTTCAGGCGGGGCCACCAAAACTCACGACTGACCAGATGGGTGGTCCGATACCGTCCAAAGTGCCCTGCTGCTGGGGCATCATGGGCCATCCGGAGAACCTCCAGCCGCAGTGGCCCTGGCGGGATGTACAGACGACCGTGGTGCAGCAGGAGGCCCTGATGCAGGACCAGCCCCGGATACTGTGGGCTGGACCCTTCAGCCAGCTCCCGGAGTCGTTCCTGGGCCCAAGCGTCGACCCGCTGCTGTTCCCGCACCCGAACCTGCAGTGGCTGCGCCTCCTGGGTGGCCAGGAATGCAGCCGGAGGTAGGATCGTGGTGGGTTCTGCTTGCTGTACCGTGTCTGTGTTGTCTTCAGGTTTCCGGGACAGGGCATCCGCCTTCTGATTCTGAGAGCTAGGGATGTAGCGGATCCGGAACTGGAACCGGGAAAAGAACAACGCCCACCGGATCTGTCTTTGGTTCAGCTTGCGGGTGGTCTGGAGGTACTCCAGGTTCCGGTGGTCGGTTCTCACCTCCACCGGATGTCGTGCCCCCTCAAGATGGTGGCGCCAGACCTCAAAGGCTACCTTGATGGCCAGTAGTTCCCGCTCCCACACAGTATAGTTACGCTCCGCTGGTAGGAGCTGGCGAGAATAGAAGGCACAGGGTAAGAGTGGCGCTTCAGGACCAATCTGTTGAGACAAGACGGCACCGAGAGCCGTACTGGAAGCGTCGGTCTCCACCACAAAGGGTCGAGAGGGGTCAGGATGTTGTAAGATTGGTGCCCTCTGGAAACAGGCCTTCAACCCCTGAAACGCCTCCTCTGCCTCCTTGTCCCAGGAAAACGGCGTCTTTGGGCGCAGTAGCCGGGTCAACGGGGTGGTGCGACGAGCATAATCAGCGATGAAGGTCCGGTAGTAATTGGCGAACCCCAGGAAACGCTGCAGGTCCTTGCGGTTCCGGGGTGCCGCCCATTCTTGAACCGCTGTCACCTTCCCCGGGTCCATTTGCACCCCATCTGGAGAGAGCCGGTGACCAAGGAAGTCCACAGTCCGCTGATGGAACTCGCACTTGCTGAGCTTTGCGTACAAACGGTGCTCACGCAAGCGCTGCAGCACGGTCCGGACATGTCCCTCATGGCAAGCCGGGTCACGGGAGTAAATCAGTATGTCATCCAAATACACCACCACGTACTTGTCTAACAAGTCCTGAAACACGTGGTTGATGTAGCGTTGGAACACAGCAGGCGCGTTGCACAAACCGAAAGGCATAACCAAATATTCGAACTGCCCGTACCGGGTCCCAAACGCTGTCTTCCACTCATCCCCGGCTCGGATCCGAATCAAGTTGTAGGCCCCCCGGAGGTCCAGCTTGGTGAACACCTGTGCCCCTTGCACCCGCTCCAGCAGCTCCGAGATAAGGGGCAAGGGGTATCGGTCTGGGACGGTAATTTTGTTCAGGGCTCGGTAATCATGGCAAGGGCGGAGTTCCCCACATTTCTTCTTAACGAAAAGCACTGGTGCCGCGGTAGGCGAGGTGGAAGGCCTAATGAACCCACGCTCCAGGTTCTTGCGCAAGAAGTCCTGCAAAGCCTCGCGCTCTGGCTCTGTTAGGGAATATAAGCGACTCACTGGTAAAGGCGCTCCGGGTTGGAGGTCTATGCCGCAGTCAAAAGGCCGATGCGGCGGCAGCTGGTCTGCCCCCCGTTCCTCGAACACGTCCTGGTAGTCCTGGTACACGGCTGGGAGCGTGGGTGCTGCCTCCTCTGAGGGCGCGGCCGCCAGCGTTCCGGATTGAGCATGGGAACATGGGTCTGGGAAGTGCACGGTCCGTTTGACCCAGTCAATCTGAACGTTGTGGGCTTCCAGCCAGTCCATCCCGAGCACCAGGGGGAAGCGGGGCATAGAGGCAATGTCCAAAGTTCGCAACTCCCGGTGCTGCTGGAGACACAGGACCAGGGGCTGGGTCTCCTGAGTAACGGCACCTGAACGCAGAAGTCGTCCGTCAATCGCTTCCACCTGGACCGGTACTGGCTTGTTCCGAAGTGGCACCTGATGATGGGCGGCAAAAGCAGCGTCCATATAGGAGCGGGTTGCCCCTGAATCTACCAAAGCATGGGTGAGGATCCAGGGCCCACCTGGAGGGTATAAACGTACCGAAACCATAAGATGTTGCAAGTCCATTGGTGCGGGCCCATTCTGTACGGTTTGGGACCCCCGGTAGCTAGGGCCATCAGCTACTGGGGTTGGCGGTTTCCCTGCAGCTGGCGTTTCTCAGGGCAGGACAGAGCGAAGTGTCCACTTCCGCCACAGTAAAGACAGAGATTTCCCTCCCGACGCCGCGCCTTCTCTGCGGGGGAAAGGCGTGGCCGCACTGCCCCGAGCTGCATAGGCTCCTCCGTTAAATCAGTTGTGACCGTGGGGCTGCCGGAAAAAGCTGGTGCCGTGAACTGGAAGTGTCGGCGACCCCGGGCCTGACGACGATCCTCCAACCGGTCGTCTATTTGTAGACTCCGTTGAATGAGAGTGTCCAGCGTGGTGGGGCGTTCCATTGTGGCCAACTGGTCCAGTACCTCGTCCGAAAGCCCTTCGAGATACTGGTCCCGCAGTGCCGAGTCATTCCAGGTCAAGTCCTGTGCCAACAGCCGAAACTCCGTGGTATATGTGGCCACCGTGGACTTGCCCTGTTTCAAACGCCGAATCGCCCGGTTGGCTTGACTCTCTTTCTGGGGGTTGCCGAACGCGGCCTCCAAACGATTGCAAAACCCCGTATAGTCTGCCAGCAAGGGGGAGTCTTGCCTGAGTAGCGGCAACGCCCACTTGGCCGCCTGGTCCTTTAACAAACTAATCAAAAAGTGCACCTTGGTGCGGTCGTCAGGAAAGTTCCGGGCTCGCCCCTGAATATACAGCTTGGCCTGGGCCAGGAACATGGGAAAGCTGGCCGGGGCTCCATCAAATTTCTCAGGCAAAGCCACTGGGTACTTGCCAGGAGCCGGGGCGTCGGCCCCAGGAGCCGGTAGGGCTTCCAAGCGTTGCTGAAGTGCCACAACCGCGTCGCTGAGCTGCTGCACGGTGTGAGTCAAGGCCTGGTTCTCCTGGGCCAAAGCCACCAGTGCAGCCGCCTGTTCAGCCATGGCCTCTGGCTCTTCCCGAACGCACCCCTACGAAGGGGAAGTGCGGGTGTGGCGGGAGCAAACTGTGCTGGTCCCGGGGGTAAGGTACCTTGGGTGTAGCAGAGTCCACACGAAGAGGGGCAAGGTCCGAGGCAGAGAGCCGGGCGGGGAACAGGAACGCTGGAACAGGAGGCTGTGCAGGGAACAGGAACACCGGATGGTCGGGAACAGGAGGCCGAGCAGGGAACAGGAGTACCGGATAGTCAGGAACAGGAAGCCGAGCAGGGAACAGGAGTACCGGATAGTCAGGAACAGGAGGCCGAGCAGGGATCAGGAACACAGGAAGGTCCGAAGCCAACAACGACGTTGCTCCCGCAACCTGGGGCCGGGCTGACTGGGCTTTTATCCTCTTCTAAGGCCAGGGGCGGTCCCGGTCCCCAGGAGCCCCGCCTCCTCTGGCCTTAAGGCGAGCACTCCTCCTGGGGGCAACCAGTTCCCTTCGCCTCTCTGCCCTAAGCCTCTGCAGATCAGGAGAGGCCGAAGGGTTACTGGGCCCTGGAGGAGGCTCACCTGTGGCCACTGAGTCGTCAAGCCCCTCTGGGGCCAGAAGGGCTTCACCTGGGGCCAGCTCCTGATGCACTGCCACAGGTGCAGGCTCTTCAGCATCTAGGCCTTGCCCCAGTTCAGCCGGCCCTGGAGGCGGGGACTCCTGTGCAGGCTGGGATTCCTCTGTTTCATCCTCCGAATCGGAATCCCAGGCCATCACATCCTGGAAGTAAATGCTTTGGTTTTCAAACACGCCTCAAAAGTCGAACATGCCATCTGCTGAGCACAAGATCCTTAGGCCTAGCTGTCGGCTATTGAGTTTTTGGTTTTCGAATGTTTTAGAACCCGAACGGTTTTCCAGAATGGATTACGTTCGAAAACCGAGGTACCACTGTATTTATGTTTAGCTAGACCTATATAGAATTCTTAATGTATTAAGAATTACTTCAGAGGAGGGGATTGCCCTATCTTCAAAGACATCATTTAAGAGGGACTCCGTAATTCTCATAGTTTGTGGTGGAGTGTCACCTTCAAGAGATTTCAAACACAGCACTCTACATGTTGGTGCTCATCAATGCCTATCTCTAGCCCTGAGCTCAGTATTTAAACTAGAGGTGTGAAAACTTCCCCAGACTTGATTTGGGCTTGGGCTGATTATTGTGAGCAAAAGTGGAAAATGCTTGAAAAAAAGATCCTATTTTTTTTTTATTTCAAGAAAACAGTATTGACAAGGTGACACGCATAAGTGAAGAACTTGGGAAATACCCTTGTTGCTGTCCTCATGAGAACTGGACATGAATTCAGTCCTGAAAAGAATGACTGGACTGAATAATGCAGGAAGGTCCCTGACCAAGGCCTCTGTTTCTGTCCATGCAGGAAAAGAAGAGGGTTAAGAGTCCTTTGCTTGTGTATTGATTTGTGTGCCAGTGGCTTGAGCCAGTGTTTCTGCCTTTCAGCCCTGGATCAGTTCAAAATACCTTTTAAAACGTGTTGCCTGCTAGGGCTGTACAGTCAACTTACAGGGTGTGCTCAGTGACCTGTAAATACAATTAGGTTTCCATATGGAATCCAGTCCTTGAAAATTCTGATATGAACTCATCTCATCCACACCTTCATATGTGAAAGTGTTAGATACTGGAAATAGACTATTTGCCCAGGTTGGCACAGTTATCACTGACTGCCCTGTTGTGCATATCAGAATGACTATTTTATTTTGACTCCTGATTACATGCAAAATCATGTTTTGTTTTCTCAGCTGCTCCTGATTTGCCACAGACATGCAGTGGTAAAAGGGACACTCTCAAAGCAGCAATGCCAGAATCATTATTACATTATATCACCTGCTTCACACAGCTGTGGATTCAACACCACAAGTATTTATTGCAAGCTGCATGTTCAGCACTGTGGACAGCTCCATAGGAATCAGCCTGGATAGTAACTGGAGCATCATAGCCATATCTGAGACAATTGCCTGTGATTGCAGTTAGCACCACTGTACACTACAGAAAGTATGTGGGATTTCCTGGTTAGGGTGTGCCTCTGCTTTTTCAGTAAACTGTTCAATCACCTTTGTCCATAGTGAACTGTCTTAAAGGTGGAACTAGTTTGAACAGTGGGGTTCCTGAGAATACATGCAGTTTCAAATACCAAAGGGCACAAATGAACACATTTTGTTCACTTTATAAATGTGATTTGCCAGCAGACTATACACCTCCTTCTCTTTTGTTGCTTCTGGCTGTAGCCATAGCGGGAAGGGGAAGGTGGTAGTTGCAATGAAACTATCCCCAAAGCTACTTCTGCACTTTGAGATCAGGACCATAATGCTCTCACAAAACACCTTTTCCTTAAAGAGGTCAAGTGTGTAGAACAGTCAACAGTTTACTTTAAAAAGATTTGTGTGCTGGCCCAGCAACATGGCTGCATCATAAGAAGTTGCCAGTTGGGAATCAAGAGCTTTGATTTCATTTCCTTCCATGAAATCAGGAGATAAAGGTTTGTGATAGCCAATCTGAATCTGATCATCCATAAAATGTCAACATAGCAGAAGTAAATCCAGTGATGCCCATGGTGTGTCTATTTGAATAAGAATGGGATCAGTCCTTTTGCATGGATGTGCAAATCAGTAAAAGTTTCATTTTTTTCTGTTTTGATTTGCAACCAGAGATCAGAATGGACTTGGCTTTATTTGCACAAGCAACAGAAGAAAGATTAGATTTGGATCTGTATCTTGCAGCAACTGCTTCACTCTCACTTAAAAACATCTCATAATTCCAAACTGGATTCCAAACTGGATTTCTATCTGTGAATGTTAAAGTCTAGAATAGTGTGGTGATAACCAATGTGGGGCCCTCTAGATATTTTGGGCTGTAATTCCCATTGGCTCTAACCAGCATGACCAATGGATGAGGATTATAGCCATTGTAGTTCACAACATTTGGAAGACACCACATTGTCTAAATCTGGTCTAGATTATAACTCAAGGTCCTGTGACCTGCCAGACGTTATCTTCATCAACCACATTCAGCATAGCCAGCAATGGTGGAAGCCATAATCCAACAAACTCTGGAGGGGTGATAAGGAAATCCTTGTGGGTTCTCACTTGTTAAGCAGAGAATGTTCTGCATCAGTAATATTAAAGGACCAGTAAGGGGGAATGTTTTCCCCTAAACATTCAACTCAAGATAGAGCAAAAAAACTGAGTGCACAAAGAAGTTTCTATTTGTGGGGCAGATTCAATTATCCATTATCCATTCATTGGATCATTTTTTAAAAATCCGTGAAGCTACTAACATGCATATATGATAACTCCATAAAGTCCTCAAAGCATGAGACTCATCTCCTTAAAGCAAGGCTATGGAACCTGTGGCCCTTAAGATGCTGTTAGACAACAATTCCCATAATCCCTGACCATTGACTGTGCTGGCTGGGCTAATGGGATCCGAACAACATCTGGAGGCCACACTTTCCTCACCCCTGATCTAAAGAGGTGAGAAGTGTTGCTGGGAGAGATGAGAACTCTACTCTTGGATTTTTGCATGCATGCTGGTAACAGCCTCTTTCCTATACACTTCTTTCTGAATATTTTATGTTAGGGGATGTCAGTGTCCATGTGATTCTGCTCTCTCTCCCTTTTAAATATTTAGTCAGCCTGCTGCCTTGTGCAGCTATGGACATGACAAGGCAAAGGATCTTTATTTGCTTTTCCTTGGTTGCATGGGGAAACCAGTTTTTCTTTTTCGTGTAATAGGCCCACTCTGATGAAACATGAAAACCTCCCATCCCAGAGAGCCCTGAAATGGATGCATTATTAGTGGCTGGACCCACAGCTGTAGAGCTCCTTTCTTACAGAGGCCTGAAAAGTCCAAAATACTGTAAGAAGACATCCAATTATGAGAGGTTTCTGTTGGAGTAGAACTGGTCTGGAATAGCCTAGTGTAGCCAGGGACTGGCAGGGCTCCTAAGAGTGTGTGGTAAAGGCCAAAGATTGATCCAGGGGAAGGGAATAGTGATTTAAGGGCTTTTGTGCCTCCTGTAAAGCAGGAGCCAGGGCTGGAAGAGTCTGAGCAGTTGGGGGGGGGGGAGGTGCAGGACGTGGGGCAGCAGCCAGGCCTGAAGGAAGGGCAGGACACACCAGGAGCAAAGGAAGACTGTGCCTGAGAGAGGGTGCAGTAGAATCCCCTTCATCCCCTTCCCCACCGTTCCCCAAGACCAGGAGGGACTTGAAGAGGCAGACACAGTGACACCCTCCTTGTAAGAGAAGTCATGAATTGCTTGCATGCACCCCGTCAGACAAGAGTACTTAAATTTGTGGGGAGGCATGGTCCTGCTGTTTCTCCAACAGTGCAGCTTGGAGCACAGGCCTGGGGAGGGGATTCCATATATTTAGTTGCCGGAAGCATGTGTGTGCATGTTTAGTGCATCTTAGGAGTTACTGTCAGTGTGTGCTTTGTCAATAAAGAATTAAGCAACTGACCATTTGTCCTTCTTGGGCTGTATGTGCTCAGGACAGGTTTTTAGTTTGTTGTCACCTATTCCAATCTGCTATGCTTGTTTGGGATAGACACTGAACCGAAATAAATAAATAAGTAAAATCTCGTATACATCAAAACCAAACAATATAAGCAGGTAGATAATAATAATAATAATAATAATAATAATAATAATAATAATAACAACAATAATAATTTAAATAAAAAAATCCTTCCAGTAGCACCTTTAAGACCAACTAAGTTAGTTCTTGGTATGAGCTTTCGTGTGCAAGCACACTTCTTCAGATACACTGAAGTATATCTGTGTATCTGAAGAAGTGTGCTTGCACACGAAAGCTCATACCAAGAACTAACTTAGTTGGTCTTAAAGGTGCTACTGGAAGGATTTTTTTATTTTGACTATGGCAGACCAACACGGCTACCTATCTGTAATAATAATTTATTATTTGTACCCCGCCCATCTGGCTGGGTTTCC
This sequence comes from Podarcis pityusensis, assembly GCF_964106645.2. Lineage (NCBI taxonomy): Eukaryota > Metazoa > Chordata > Lepidosauria > Squamata > Lacertidae > Podarcis > Podarcis pityusensis. Next base: position 90,113,417 of record NC_138026.1, on the reverse strand, counting down.
CCAGCCACTCTGGGCGGCTTCCATAGAAACCAAAAATACAGTAAAATATCACAGATTAAAAACTTCCCTGAACAGGGCTGCCTTAAGATGTCTTCTAAACATCAGGTAGTTATTTATTGCTTTGACATCTGATGGGAGGGCGTTCCACAGGGCGGGCGCCACTACCGAGAAGGCCCTCTGCCTGGTTCCCTGTAGCTTTGCTTCTCGCAATGAGGGAACCGCCAGAAGGCCCTCGGCGCTGGACCTCAGCGTCCGGGCAGAACGATGGGGGTGGAGACGCTCCTTCAGGTATACTGGGCCGAGGCCGTTTAGGGCTTTAAAGGTCAACACTAGCACTTTGAATTGTGCTCGGAAACGTACTGGGAGCCAATGTAGGTCTTTCAAGACCGGTGTTACGTGGTCTCGGCGGCTGCCCCCAGTCACCAGTCTAGCTGTCGCATTCTGGATTAGTTGTAGTTTCCGAGTCACCTTCAAAGGTAGCCCCACGTAGAGCGCATTGCAGTAGTCCAAGCGGGAGATAACTAGAGCATGCACCACTCTGGCGAGACAGTCCGTGGGCAGGCAGGGTCTCAGCCTGCGTACCAGGTGGAGTTGGTAGACAGCTGCCCTGGATACAGAATTGACCTGCGCCTCCATGGACAGCTGTGAGTCCAAAATGACTCCCAGGCTGCGCACCTGGTCCTTCAGGGGCACAGTTACCCTATTCAGGACCAGGGAGTCCTCCACACCAGCCCGCCCCCTGTCCCCCAAAAACAATACTTCTGTCTTGTCAGGATTCAACTTCAATCCATCAGCCGCCATCCATCCTCCAACCGCCTCCAGGCACTCACACAGGACCTTCACCGCCTTCACTGGTTCTGATTTGAAAGAGAGGTAGAGCTGGGTATCATCTGCATATTGATGGACACCCAGTCCAAATCCCCTGATGATCTCTCCCAGCGGCTTCATATAGATATTAAAAAGCATGGGGGAGAGGACGGAACCCTGAGGCACCCCACAAGTGAGGGCCCAGGGGTCTGAACACTCATCCCCCACACCACTTTCTGAACACGGCCCAGGAGGAAGGAGCGGAACCACTGTATAACAGTGCCCATAGCTCCCAGCCCCTCTAGATGGTCCAGAAGGATTTTATGGTCGCTGGTGTCAAAAGCCATTGAGAGATCCAGCAGAACCAGGAAACAACTCTCACCTTTGTCCCTAGCTCGCCGGAGATCATCAACCAGCGCGACCAAGGCAGTTTCAGTCCCATGGTGAGGTCTGAATCCCGATTGGAAGGGATCCAAATGGTCCGCATCCTCCAGGCGTGCCTGGAGTTGTTCAGCAACCACGCGCTCAATCACCTTGCCCAAGAATGGAAGATTTGAGACTGGGCGATAGTTGGCCATACTGGCCGGGTCTAAAGATGGTTTTTTAAGAAGCGGTTTAATGACCGCCTCTTTCAGCGGATCTGAGAATGTTCCCTCACAGAGGGAAGCATTCACCACCCCGCAGAGCCCATGGCCCAGCCCTTCCGGGCTTGCTTTTATTAGCCAGGATGGGCAAGGATCAAGGAGACAGGTGGTTGGTTTCACGCGTCCAAGCAGCCTGTCCACATCCTCGGGGGTAACGGATTGAAATTGATTCCATGCAACTTGACCAGACAGAGCTCTAGCACTCTCCCGCCCCGGCCCTGCTCCCACAGTGGTGTCTAGCTCCTTCCGAAAATGAGTGATTTTATCTTCAAAAAACTTTGCAAAATCGTTGCTGGAGATCTTGGGGTCTTTACAAGGCCCCGGTGGTAAAGGTGGTTCCGTTAAATTGCGAACCACCTGAAAGAGTCTCCTGCTACTATTTTCTGCAGATGCAATAGAGGCGGTGAAGAAAGTCTTCTTCGCCGTCGCTATCGCCACTTGGTAGGCTCGACGTTGAGCTCTAACCTGTGTCCGGTCAGATTCGGAGTGAGTTTTCTGCCACCGACGCTCTAGCTGTCTCAGCGATTGTTTCATCGCCCTCAGCTCTGAAGAAAACCACGGGGCTGTCCGGGCTCCATGCAATCGGAGAGGGCGCTTCGGAGCCAGACAGTCGATAGCCCTGGTTAACTCCGCATTCCAGCGGGCCACCAGGGAATCAGCTGAAAGGCCATCAACATGGGCTAAAGCATCCCCTACCACTCTTTGGAAACCATTTGGATCCATTAAGTGGCGGGGGCGGACCATCCGAATTGGTTCCACCTCCCTGCAGAGGGGAAGGGTCGCGGAGAAGTCCAGTTGCACCAGGAAGTGATCTGACCATGGCACTTCTTTTGTTCCACTTTTACTTAGTGTCAGATCACCCACGTCACTAGAGGTGAACACCAGGTCTAAGGCATGTCCATGACTATGAGTTGGGCCAAACTTATTCAGGGACAGCCCCATGGAGGCCATGCTTTCCACGAAGTCCCGAGCAGCCCCTTGTAAGGTCGTGTCGGCATGGATGTTAAAATCCCCTAGGACAACCAAACTAGGTGTCTCCAGGAGAAAATCCGCCATGACCTGAGGCAGCTCGGACAGGGAATCCTTGGTGCAGTGGGGAGGTCGGTACACCAAAAGGAATCCTGTACTGCCCCTATTGCCCAACTTCCAGAACATGCACTCAGAGAACTGGATCTTCCCAGTAGGACGCCTGGTGCAAGCTAGTGACTTCCTAAAAATCACTGCAACCCCCCCTCCCCGCCCACATGACCTGGGTTGCTGTGCGTAAGAGAAACCTGGTGGGCAAGCAGCGGCAAGGACAGGCCCATCTGCTTCCTTCAACCAGGTCTCTGTCACACATGCCAGGTCAAATCCTCCATCCACAATCAAGTCGTGGATGGCAGTGGTTTTATTCATCATTGACCTGGCATTGCACAGCAACACTTTCAGGTCATGTGGGTTTCCCCTGTTGATTCCAGTATTCATCCGGTCAAGGCCAGACCCGGAGGCAGGGATAGTCTTCAAACAACGACTAAACCTGCCTCCTCGGTAATGACATGGTCTGGTCTTAGCGTAACTCCGCCTCCTGCCCATGATCACCGAGATCAGATGTCCCAGTGCTTCCCCCCCTGTGGAACTTGTCCCAGCCATCGTGTTGGCTGGGGAGCCACTCCCAGGCAGCCCTGATCCTGCCCCTTAAAAACAAAACACAAACTATACAGAACCAATAAAACAACAACAACAAAAAGGAACAGAACAATTATACTAAAATTAATCCCCAACCAACTATCCATCCCACCCACCCACCCCCAACAAAGGAAAAAAAAGGGGGGGGGAAGGAATAAAAATTTAAATTGCCACCGACTGCTTGAGGACATTTTAAAGCACATTAACACCTGGAACAGGGAAGCAATGGCAGAACACTTCCCACACTTCCCCAAAAGTTTGTTCCAAATAAGGGCCTGGGCCACGCCCCCTGGGCCAGTTGGAAAAGGCCCTGGAAGGGAGCAGGCCCTGCTGTCCTCACCCAGCCGATGGTCCGAGGCTTCCCCGCAACAGGAGTCCCTTTATAGCTGGGAGAGAGGGCCTGGGCCACGCCCCCTGGGCCAGTTGGAAAAGGCCCTAACCCCTCCTTACTATTTATACACATGCATATATATTCAGAAAAAAGGTTATTTGCTGGGATGATTGACTTCAGCACTCTGTCAAATGTTTGAGTGAAAGCAACTGCATCAGCTCTGGAGGTAGGGCGTAATCCATACAAACTACCTTATTACTATGCTTTCTAGCTCAAAAATGTTTTAGATGGGTGGTGCTGAATCTTCAACTATCTCTTTCAGCTTATATATATATTCGCCATCGTTCTCATATGTACATGCTTTACCAGAGCGGCCACCAGTTGTTAATATCTTGTTTCATGTCTGACTGCTCAGGAAGAATGGCAGCTTTCTGATGTTATGCAGATGTCACCAATGGGAATGGTGAAGAGCCACAGCAAATTGTTCTGTTATTGCCATTATCATTTTCATTCCCAGCTTTAAAAATGGCCCATAAGGCAGCTTACAACAAAATATTTATTTTAATTTTATCTTGCCCTTGCTTCAAGGAGGTAAGAGCAATACAACTTTTATACTTAACAGCAACTCTGAGAGATAGACTGGGCTGAGAGATAATGACTAGCCAACACTCAGCCACTGGGCTTTCTCATTTAAGAATCTTGACTGAATCTTAATTTTCCTAGTGAATATCTATGTACTGCACCAGAGGTTGTCAATACAATACCCTCCAGAAGTTGCTGGACTTCATCTCCTATCAGCCCTAGCCAGCATGGCCAGTGATTAGGGATGATGGAAGCTGGAGTCAAGCAACTTCTTGAGGCTGCTGCACTGGTGACTCCTGTGCTGCACAATATAAAATAATAAGACAGAATATACAGTATGTACTTGTACTTGTACTCCGTATGGACGCGGGTGGCGCTGTGGGTAAAACCTCAGTGCCTAGGACTTGCTGATCGTAAGGTCGGTGGTTCGAATCCCCGCGGCGGGGTGAGCTCCCGTCGTTCGGTCCCAGCTCCTACCCACCTAGCAGTTCGAAAGCACCCCTAAGTGCAAGTAGATAAATAGGTACCGCTTTATAGCGGGAAGGTAAATGGCATTTCCGTGTGCGGCACTGGTGCTGGCTCGCCAGTTGCAGCTTCGTCACGCTGGCCATGTGACCCGGAAGTGTCTTCGGACGGCGCCGGCTCCCGGCCTCTTGAGCGAGATGAGCGCGCAACCCTAGAGTCGGTCACGACTGGCCCGTACGGGCAGGGGTACCTTTACCTTTACTTGTTGCCCAGACATGTTTTCAATCTTGTAGCCCCCATGGTGTGGGGCTGTATCTGATGCCACTGAGAGCATCAGATGTAGCAGAGTGTAGTTTCAAGCCTTGGAGCTACCTTGTCCACTTGGAAAGTATAGGAATGACGTTGTTGCCTATGCTAAATAATATATGTATTCCCGGAAGGGACTGTCTGGCAAGGATCCATAAGACAAAGCTGGCTTAAGGAATATGAGCTTTTGCAAAGAAAGCTCGCAAAAGAACATTAAAAAGGCTTTTTAATAAAGAAATTACAATTGGAGCAGATACATAGGATTATGATCAGGGCTGAGGAAAAGGAAGTAGCCAAGATCAGGACCTATGAGTTTAAGATAAAACGAGGCCTGGAATTAGGACTAGACAGGATTGGGCAAGGCAGGGGGCTACAAAGCAGAGATTGTAGGAAGCCTCAGTAGTCTCCAGTACTGATATAAGGAATGGCTCAAAGGCTCACACCTCAAGGGGGCTCTGGAGTTCAAAACCCTAAGGCAGAACATGCTGAAGGCTCAACAAAGAAAGTATCAGATGCAATTTGAAGTGAAGAAGAATAATGTTAAAAGCTGGGTTTGACACGAGGAGCCAGAAATTCCATGATAACTGAATATATTCATGCCTGATAGTTATGCTCCCTGTATCTCAGCAGGTCTAAGTCTGCTCCACTAGAATCAGACAACAACATCCTGTACAAGCCAATCTGAATAGAGGGTGGGAGATGCCTGAGTTCCTAGAGATCAGCTTGATGCAGAATATCCTCTTTTAGAGGATAAAAGCTTCGACAACCATTTCTCTGGCAGGGATACTTTAAATATAGAACATTTTTTATCAAGGCGTTGGGAACTGGTTAAAGTCATCCTGGAAGCTGTACTTTCTGATCCAGGAGCTGTGTACCCTAATCTATATGGCTGCTGAAACTCCTCACTGAGTTTATGTTGTTCATGCTCATCTGCACTCTCTTATCTGACATTTTGCCTGTTCCATGAATGAGGCTTCACACTGAAGAGAATCCAGGTGTGAACAAGCTGCTCACCAGGGTGTAGCAGAGCGGATGTTGCTGCCACATCAGGCAGCAGCAGGGACAAGATGTGGCTAGCAGTCCAGTGCTGAAAAGAGAAGCATCAAGCAATTCCATGAGAATGGCTTTGGGGTAACCTGTTTGCTTCTCTTTGTGGTGCTGGGCTGTTGGAAAAAAGGCAATTCTATTCATATAAAAGTTGGCCAGTGTCAGTAGCAATGGGCCCTGGCATTTGCTCCACCATGCCAGGTGCTGCATTTGAGCCTGACTGGAGTAAAACTATAGTTGGATTGGCTCTCATGGTATGTCTTCCATTTGTAAACATGGGGTGGTGGGACATTTGGGCAACATCTGAGAGCATGGAAGAAATTGGGCATGGTTGGGCTCCTGATAATGGATAACACTGTTTGTCTCTGTTCAATGAACGTGTGTATGCTTGTGTAGGTATGGACTACGCCTGACCCTTGCATGCTCCCCTGGAGCTCTGAACAAAGTCTATGCCATGTACACTTTATTCAAAAGATAGCACACAGAAGTGGACCAGTGGGCAGCATCCTGGTCCTGCCCCCACATGGTCATTGGGTGTGGGTCTTTAGATAGTATCACAGCAGGAGAACTGCAGAAAAAACGGCGACTGAAAGTTGAAAAAAAGCAGACAGGCAGGCATACGAATATAAAATTAGAGGACAGTTTCACCAAAAAGCTGATTGAAACAGATGGAGTGTTAGAAAGAGAGCTTCTTAAACACCTAGAGAAAATGGGGTTGTGGATGGATGGAGAAAAAGAAATTCAAGGAAAGACTGTCAATGAATGTAAAGACCTCTGACAATCAGTCACTCTTATGAAAAGCAATACATTTCAGAATAATCTGTACTTGAATAAAAGTACAGGGTTATACCACCATGGGACAAAGGACAGAGAGAGGGTGGCAATGAATTTCTTGGGGAATAATTCAGTCTGGTGTCTAAAAGCAGCCTTCATAATTTCCCCGTGTATGGAGTTGGAACCCTGATCATATTAGAGCTTGTGCTGCTGCTTGACTTATACCTTTCATTCTGCCTGAAGCCATAAGGAAGCAGTGAGAATGGAAATTGGTATCCAAATAGGAAAACTATATTTTGTCATTGCTACACTAAAGTGGTAGGGACAACATAATGAATACTGTGGTGAAAGTAAAAATGTCATTGTTTGGAGGCATTTCTGGCACAAATTTCTGAATGAGTAAAACATTGGTGGTTTGAGCCTTTGGGACCTGGGTAGATATTATCTTGGAAATTGAATTCAGTGGAGCTATGTCAGCACAAAATATCACACATGAACTACAAACCAACTTTTGGGCCCTTTTGTGACATTACCACTTCAACCCTGTACACACTAACTTGGAAGGAATCCCCACTGAACACAGTGGGACTTGTGAGTCAACACAGTGTTATGAGTTGTGGTTTTTTTTTTTGTTGGGGGGCGCGTGCTGGCCAGCATGACTAAGCTGCTTCTGGCGAATCAGAGCAGCACACGGAAACGCCGTTTACCTTCCCGCTAGAGCGCTACCTATTTATCTACTTGCACTTTGACATGCTTTCGAACTGCTAGATTGGCAGGAGCAGGGACTGAGCAACGGGAGCTCACCCAATCACCAGGATTCAAACTGCCGACCTTCTGATCGGCAAGTCCTAGGCTCTGTGGTTTAACCCACAGGGCCACCCATGTCCCAGAGGCTCGTGTTGTATATATGTTTAAATAAACCATATATCATAAAGACTCCACAGTCTCTGCTGTCCCTCATTCCATGGAAACCAGGTCCTGGGTAAACCCCCTAGAACCCCTGGAATGTCGCACTGATGAGAGATGGAGGTCATATGCAACAATATATAGGATTGCTCTGAAAGTCTGGCAGCAATGAGAGGAAGTGTTTTTGTTTTTGTCTAGTGATCACATAGGCATGCAGATGAGATTTGAGATTGTTGTTGGCATCCATCTGTCTCAGGGGACCCCTTTGCTGGCAAAATCAAACTGTTGGAGAGTTAGAGCGCCTGCTGTGGCTGTACTGACCGATATGAGAGAGAGATTTGAGAATTCAGTAGAAATTGAAAATTCCTGAGAAAATCACATGAATCACATGAAGGCCCATGATATAGCTTCTCTGTGGAAGCTCATGTGCTGGGATCAGAGAGCCATGGGGGGGGGAGGCGTCCTCCCTTTCTTCTAGTAATGTCCACAAGACATTGCCCAGAATAGGAAGGCATTTTTATTCCTCTATCAACTCCTCACAAGTAAGGAGGGGGAAGAAGGAGTTCTCATGCCCAAAGCCCGTGACCTAACCACACTGACAAGGGATGTGTTTGTGTCCCATTGGAATTAGAGGTTCTCTTGCCTGCACCTAGTTTGGTTACAGTTCACCTTTGATCCATTCAATCTGAGCCAAAGCAACCTAATTTATTGTTTAGCCTTTCTGCCTGACACCCACCCCTTCCAGTCCTATGTCTGCAGGAGTGCAAGCAGGACTGTATGTGAAAGGATCCCTTCTGAATGTTCCCTTGGCAATAAGCCATTTAGTACGGTAATGAATGAGGTAACTTGCCTACTGCCACAATGGAGTGCTAATTAGTTTCCAATTTTGAAAACAATGTGAATTCACAGTTGCTGTCACAGGGGGGAAGCACAAAGCTGGAGCAATCTAAGAAAATGTGGAGGGATACCAACTGGTGAGGAGCTTTAGTGTTCATTTTTAGTCGTTTCCTCTTCTGCTTCACAGCTGGCTTGCAGGGAGTGCAGTAGGTCTGACACATGGAGTGACAGGTATCCAGGGTGCTTGTAATCTGAATGCAATGGCATCTTTCAAAACAGTGCTGCCTGCTTACATAATTAAAGAGGCATAATTGGAGCAATTGGAGCAGAATTATGCAAAAGATCTTATTTTTGATATTCTGTGCTACTAAAAAAAATTGACTTGATATTTAGGAAGTATTAGCATATTGTGATCAGGTTTTTCAGAAACCATGGCAAGTAACCAATATGATACCCTCCAGATGTTGTTGGACTTCCATCAGATTTAAGGCAAAACTCACCATAGAGAATCTCATGTACAATCCCTGTTGAAATGAATGGGAGTTGCAGAAACAAACATCTGCGAATGAAACATTCCTTGCTGGCTTGTGATATGGGTATTGTTTTTAAGATGGAACGTGGGTCAAACTAAGTTATACACTGGAGATCTGTGATTGCCCTGGTCTCTTAACATATTTGTAAAAAAGCAGCTGTAGCCCCTACCATCCCTGTTTAGAATGGGAATGCAGATCAGAGGAGGACTTAAGCACTTTCTCATGTCACTGTTTTCCAAATGAAAATTGCCCCTCAAAGCTAGTATTTGGCCCATTAGGAAAAACCAAAAACTTAAATGTTTTAATAAGAGCTTTGGGATGGGTAAGAACAGGTTTTTTTAAATCAGGTAAATGAGGCGGGGCGGAGGGAGAAAGAATTAATTCCCCAGTGCTGTGGTCTTGATTGGAACTGAGAGGAGCCTCTGCTTTTTGCGAAATTTAAAAGTTTGGCAGTAACTGGTTAGGTCATATTCCCCGGACCTGATGAAATTATTGAACATTATTTGAGGAAAAGTGCAGCTTGTCTAGAATGTGGCAACTTGGTTGCCAAACAGATCCAGACTGCAAGATGTCTTGCTTGTTATGAAACATCTGTTAGTAAATTCAGCTCCGGTCCTCCGAGCTGATACGGCTCATCCTCGCTTGAGCCCAGCAGAGTATAAAACACCCAGAGTCTGCAACGGAAGGATGAGGCAGGTATGGCTACATTGCTAAGCTTTATTACTAAGCTATGCAGAGAACATACAAATATACATCTTGTCTCTGTGAGAAGCAGAGAGCAACTCCAACAAAGAAACAACAGTACAAAGGAAACAGGAAACCAGTAAACGTCACATCCCGTCTCCCTTTCCCGTGGGAATCCAACAGTATCTGGACTGTGGAATGAAAACATAGTCCTGTGACTACCAGCAGCTGCTCAGTGAGGGAAACAGAAACCAACAACATCTGCAGTGGCTCCCGAATCATTTCCAGTTGATCATTAAAACCCCAAAGGGTTAGGATCCAGATATCTGCTAGGCCATCATCTCTTGTATATGAGGCTCTCCTCCGGCTGTCCTCACCTTTTGAGGTATCTACCATTTTGTTACTCCTCAGAAAATTCCTGCAGACAGATAATTGCAAAGTTACATAGTTACACACATTTTGGTCCCAAACACCTGGAAGCAATAGGTTGGGGAAGATTTTGCACTGAAAGTGCTTCAAAGCAGGGAATAGCATGCAACATGGGTAGATCAGCATGTGTGCACAAAACAAGTTAAGGACCACAGCCCTTTGGCAGAGCACCTGCTTTGCAAGCCAAAAGTCTCAGTTTCAATCCCCAGCATTTCCAGGTAGGGCTGGGAGGGAACCCTCCCTCAAATCCTAGAGAGCTACTGTCAATCAGCTCAGACAGTACTAAGCTAGAAGGACCAATACTTGGACTCAGTATAAATCAGCAACCTATATTCCAAAATATATATGATCTGGATTCTGATTACTATTGTCCATATTAATATTTCCACAAAATGTGTAGTGAAAAAGTTGTACTAGATTGCCTACAAGGTATGGAACTCTGTAAGAAATGCAATATACTGCGTTCAGGTCTATGTATGAGAAGCAAGTCTTCCATTCTCCCATCCTCTTTTCTTTCTTTCTTTTTAAAATAACCACCCCCTTCCATGGGACGCGGGTGGCGCTGTGGGTTAAACCACAGAGCCTAGGACTTGCCGATCAGAAGGTTGGTGGTTCGAATCCCCGTGACAGGGTGAGCTCCCGTTGCTTGGTCCCTGCTCCTGCCAACCTAGCAGTTCAAAAGCACGTCAAAGTGCAAGTAGATAAACAGGTACCACTCCAGCGGGAAGGTAAATGGCATTTCCGTGCGCTGCTCTGGTTCGCCAGAAGCAGCTTAGTCATGCTGGCCACATGACCCAGAAGCTGTACGCTGGCTCCCTCGGCTAGTAAAGCGCCAGAGTTGGTCACGACTGGACGACTGGACTGACCCTGAAAGGGTCAGGGGTCCCTTTACCTTTACCTTTACATTTACCCCCTTCCTACCAGCTTATTATTCTGCAGATAGTTGTGCAGGCACTGCTAAAGAAGTTCATGCTGTCATTCAGATTCCAGCCCACGTGCTTCCATGTGGCTCTATTCCACAATTGCAGTAGATCTGAGGGAGATGAGTGGAAAACAGCAACATGGAGGAGGTGGGGACAAAACACAAAGGTGCACATTTGCTTAGCCAGGGCTGCATTTTATAATCAAAGCCCTGTGGGGAAAATACCACGCCAAGTATGACCATTGATTTTTATTTAATTGTCTCCTACACTTTCCTTGCATAAGGGCAATTGAATTTAAAATGTTTACAGTTGGTTGCACAGCACTCTCTGGCACTAGATTTGTAGTAATAAGCTATTTCTTGCTCCTTTTAAGCAGCAGGGTCTAGAAATTTAGAAACATCATGAAGTTTCAGAGGTCTGAACCTCTTTGGGCTTGAAACAGAGACCTAAAATGGGGGGTTAAAGATAAGCAGTGCAATGTTGCCTTCTAAGGCATTGCCAGGAGTGACGTGTTTTATTCTTATATTGTTTTTATATTACAGCATTTTTAAAATAATAGCCATAATATATTCAAGCAAGAATATCTAACCTGCTTTTTGCTGAGGGTCGCATTCCCCCAGGGGTTCCGTGGGGGCCATCTGGGGCTGCATGGGGGCCATGGGTGAAGCTAAAGAGAAATATGTTCTGGGTGATCCAGTAGAAAGAGCATTCAGTTTCAATGCTCAAGAGCCAGTGTGGTGTAGTGGTTAAGAGCGGTAGACTCGTAATCTGGGGAACCGGGTTTGCGTCTCCGCTGCTCCACAAGCAGCTGCTGGGTGACCTTGGGCTAGTCACACTTCTCTGAAGTCTCTCAGCCCCACTCACCTCACAGAGTGTTTGTTGTCGGGGAGGAAGGGAAAGGAGAATGTTAGCCGCTTTGAGACTCCTTCGGGTAGTGATAAAGCGGGATATCAAATCCAAACTCTTCTTCTTCTTCTTCTTTTCATGGCTGCCTCAGATTAGATTTTCCAATCTTATGAAGGTTTACTTAGAAGTGCATCCCACTGGATTTGATTGGTCTCCTCTCAAATAAATATACAGGGAGGTTGTTGTTTTTTTTGTTATTCAGCAGAGCAATACAGATACTATTCTGGAATGAATATATCACATTAAAGTTAGAAAGGAATTACTTCTTTTCAGAATAGTACACATATGCATACATATATAGCAGAAACCTAAACATTTGTCATCCGTTAGCTGGAGAAAAATATATATTTTCCTCAAGTAGGTTTGTGTATTAAAACATAGACATAAGGTGTGTGTATTATAAAAGTCTTTAATTTTATATCTATTTCAATCCTATTAGTTGAAGACAAAACATACATAAAAATGAGATTTAGACTCTAGTACCAATATCTAATGTGGTAGTGCTATGGAGTTCTTTTGGACTTCCTCCTGTTGCATATCAGACAGTTCTGTGTTGAGATCTAAATATTAAATCAACCAACCAACCAACCAACCAACCAATCAATATTAAAGCACAGTTTTCCCTGCCATGTATGACTTCCTGAGCTCCAGCCGCTACCTGAATCCAATATACCCACATATTATTTTATGCTTTGACTTTTTCAGGTAGGAAATAAATACTCCAGACACATCTGGAGTTTAGAAATGTTAAATGGGGATATGGTGCTTAACCCTTTCCTTTTGCCACTCCTGTCCCCAAGCTATTCCCCCAATTAGGTTCCAGGCTTTTATTTACAAACACACACATAGCAACTGACAGGAGAGGATAAGTGGACAAGGATGGTGGAGGTAGACTTGTATGGGGAAAGCCTTGGGCTAAGCACTGCTTTCAACTTGTCTGCGCTCCAAATTCATAAAGCTCCAGATTTAAAAATATGTGAATTTGTATGTAACATGTAGATTGGCTCTCATTTCAAATCTGCTTTGAAATGTTCAGCCCTTAAGACTGATTGAGTCAAATCTAAAATGTCCGAACTTGCAGAGATTGGGAAAAAGAAAAGGAATTCCAGCTGAAAGGTATCAAAACCATATATAATGCAAGCTTGATTACAATTCACTTCCGCTTTGCTCTCTCATATGAGCTTCTGGGTGCTGCATTCAGTTTTCTGTAAGTACCCTTGCAATCGCACTAGAATCTTTAACTAGGATATAGGCAAAGCATACAGTCACATGTAAGCAGGTGTGGGGGAGTGTTGACTGTGGTATTCATTAAACTCAGCACGTTTTGGCTCTTATATGCCTTTTCCCTTCTTCCAATTGCTATTTAATGACTTCTAATGGTTCCAAAGGCAGATTTTTTGCACACAAATGGGTCTTTTTAGATGGATGGGACTATGTGTTCCCTTGCTAGACAAGTACAGAATCACACCAAAGATTAATGATACTGTACAGCATAATTACAAATATGAAATACATTTATGCCCCCTTCCCTGACATAATGAAGCATTACAATCAGTTAACAGGGTTGTGTGTGTGTTTGTGTGTTGACTTTGTCTTATCTTCATTACTGTGAATGGGCCTATCTCTAGACAAATAGTTTCCAGCCATCAGAGAATATTACTAATATTTTAAGCCTACTCATATTCTTATTGAAATATTAATGTACCTTGATGGCTGGAAATCCCTCTCCTCTGCCTTTGGAAGACAACACTCATGAGTCATGAGCAACCAGAAGGGACAGAAAAAAGAGTAGTAAGTTTGCATTTGAGCATGGGCAGAAAGTGCCACACTTGTTTAGGTCTTGTCTAGGTTTATGGAAAATATTTAACTATGTGATTGACACAGCTCTGAAAATTGTTTTTGGCTCAAGGCAGTGAATGGATGTTTGAACAGCTTGGATTGTTAACCCAGGAGATCCCCTCTTGCATTGTTAGACTGGCAGGGACATGGTGGAGATTCTACTTACTATTATTTATTATTATTGTTATTATTAATAATATTAAAACCACTTAAATGTGAATCAAGTCAAACTTCTGCAACAGGTTGATTGAACTAGTGCTGTACAAGCACCCCACTTCATCACTGTGCTTTGGGGACTGTTTGGCATGTTGTTGGTTTTCTTTTTTGGTTGGGGGGAGGCAGTGTTGCCCTAGACACCAAATCCGAACTGCAGCTGAAGTCCTCCCATTGGTTTTCATTGAGAAACCAAAATGGCCACAACGTTTTGGGTTTCCCCCACACACGTAAGTGCATGTAACCTGCAGACACAGTAGCAACCCAAGAGGGGATTAACCCTGCCAAATTTCACACAGGTAGATCAATAAGTTTTTCTCTTCTTCTTCTTCTTCTGATTATTTAGGTCAAAACAGCCATAACTAATAAAATTATACAGCCAAAATGGGGTGCAGGCTGGGAGAGAGAAGGCAGCAACACTGCCTAATTTAAAGTGCCCCACCCCAAGATGTTAATAGCCATGGATGGAGTGAAAGACAAATATGTTGTACCCCTTCCCCATATCTTAGCAACTGTGCAGGAGGATTTCAGTCAAGGAAATGCAGTCTGGATGGGAAGGGTTAAATTAACCTCCCCCAGTGGGGCAGTCCAGATCCAAATCCTGATCCCAAGCTGCCTTTCCTACCACTTGGGGAAGTGGGTTTAACCTCCATTTTGTAACAATGGTTTAGAATAGCAAAGGTGTTTCTTCTTGTGCCTTACATGCAGACTGTGCGCTTGGAGAGATATTCTGTAACCAGTACAGTCATACCTCGAGCTACAGACGCTTCAGGTTGCATTTTTTCGGGTTGAGGACTGCTGAAACCGGAAGTACTGGAACAGGTTACTTCCGGGTTTTGGCGGTCGCACATGCGCATGCGCATGCGCATGCGCAGAAGCGCTGAATCACAACCCGTGTGTGCGCAGATGTGCAGATGCGGGTTGTGAATGCTGCGGGTTGTGAACGTGCATCCTGCACAGATCACGTTCGCAACCCGAGCGTCCACTGTACTCAGTTGGCATCTCACCAGAGCAGGATGAGAGCGACACTATTTTGGAAAAATGGTGCCGAGGAGAATTCACACCATTCCACCAAATGCAAAGAGGAATAGGGACTTGTGCACAGGGCATCTGAGGTCATCTGCCATCTTACTCATTGGGCTTTCTGGAAGCCTGCTATTCATTCTAAACCTTTGTTTATTTTGCTATCAGTCTGGATTCTTTTTCATTCTCTCCTATCCTTCCTCCGCTTGTCACCATCTCCTAAAGGGAGATATCTCCCCTTTAGATGTTTCTCTCATTTCATTACTCTTCCAAATTGTGCCTCCTCTCCTGGCAGCAGCCATTTCATCAGGCTGCCTCAGTGGGAGAGATGAGAACCAGGGCTTATCCCACCAGCTTTGCAGAAAAACCAGCTCTATCAGGTACCTGCTTACCTCTGAGCTGCTTCTGGGCCAGCTGGTCATTATGAGAAATGCAATTTAAGAATTGCTGTCTGAGTTTACTTTTCCCCCTCTTACCTCCCTTTCCCTTTCCTCTTGTGTGTCATTTAAAACAAACAAACAAACAAACAAACAAACAAACAAACAAACAAACAAACAAACAGCCTGGGAGCCTTTTTGGCTGAAGACCAGGGTACAAATGTTCTAAATAAATAAATAATGCTAGAAGAATGTAAGTGCTTTAGAGCTGCAGGATCAGTCCAGCTCAGCATCCTTTTCTCAAAATGGTCAACGAAGTGCCTATGGAAAGCTAGCAAACAGGACCTGAGCACAACATGACTCTTCTCACTTGTGATTCCCAGCAACTGGTATTCAGAGGCAAATTGCTTCCAACAATAGAGGTAGAAATTAGCCATAATCTCCCTCTTGGATCCTGTTTATTCCTATTTCTTGGTTTCTTTTGTTGCGTGGCGAGTTCCCTCCTCCCCACAGTGGAAATAAAGACACATGACACAGATATTTAAGGTTAATGGGCTAAATATGGCCACAACTTTATTGGTTACAGGTGATGAGCGGTATTGACTTAGGCATTGGTCCTAACCGACTATCCGGCTTCAGCCTGTTCGCTTGAAGTCCGGGAAGGGTTAAACACCAGTAGGGGGGGTCCAGCTGATGCACATCAACTAGGAACTCCCCTGGGGTCACCGGGGGCGTGCCTTAGGCCCTCACCTCCATAGGCTTCAGACAGGGCCACGCCCCCCAGAATCCTTTATCGGACTACCCTTCAATATGTGGGGGAGGTGATGGCGTTTCCTCCCCCCCTTCCATCTACATAACCATACCAATACCAATGCCTAACCGCCAGTACCAAGGAAGTTTTGACGATTTGTTACGAGGTAGGTGAAAAACCAAATGGCTGGTGCCAATTTGCCAAGTGGAAAAAATTCCGACCAGGCCCCTTAACAGTGACCAACCAAGGTCCATAGCAAGGTCAAAGACAAAAACCTTAAAGGGCGGGAGGGTGGGAAACTGGAGCAGCTGGAAGCGGCAAAGAGGGAGATCACCTGCGTTAAATGGAGCAGGCCACGCCCCCCGGCCAGCCGATTGGCTGGCCAGGGGATGACACGGTCGGGGATTCCCTCAATCACGCGGAGGCTGAGCTGAGAGCCAGCCCCCGTGCACATGGTGGGAGGGTGAAGCCCACAACCCCACATCCTTTCTAAGTCGGAAGTGGCTTTCCTTTGACTCTTTCATCATTTGTTCATATTCAAATATATTTCTTGTTGTGTTTTCATTGTTATCTATAAGCAACCTGTAGCTTATCAGCTTATATCTCCATATCCTTCCTCTATTTGGTTGTAAATTTCACATTTTAATGCCAGAAGCCTATGGTTTCATCTATATGCTTGTATACAATCCCTCAAATGCTAGTGATTTAAAAAAATACCTTCCTGGTTGAAGATCAGAGTTAAGGCTACCTCATGTTGGCTCAGGTTCCACAAAGCCATGAACCTGGAAACCAAGGCTAACGCCTTAACGAATGTGCCCCATGATCACAAATTGCACTGTACTGTGAAAAGTCACAAACTGTGCTTGCTTATGACTTATCTCCTCCATGTACCCATGCTTTTCCTTGGCCTTTCAGACACAAACACAGGCAAGCAGGATGAAAGAAGTGCTCTAGGAACAGCGGATTTTGCCCTGGTCTTGTATTGCCTTAAGAAGCATCTGAGCCTTACTGTATTGCTAGAGGAATCCTCTTGTGAGTTGACCCATGCCTTGCATCAGTAGCTCATAGAATGAGATTAACACTAGGAGATTAAATGCCTTAGAGAGGCTCCTTACCTCTCTCGCCTTGACCTAGCGACTGTGATCCATGTGACGGTCACCTCCAGGCTTGATTATTGTAACTCACTCTATGTGGGGCTGCCCTTGAGACTGACCCAGAAACTCCAGCGGCTGCAGAATGCTGTGGGGAGACTCCTTACGGGGTCCTCGCCACAGGATCACATTCACCTGGTGCTATACCAGCTACACTGGCTCTTGGGGGAGTACAGGATCAGGTTTAAGGTTCTGGTTTTAACCTTTAAAGCCCTATACGGCCTAGGTACCTCGGGACTTCCTCTCCTGATATGTCCCACTGAGGACGTTACAGTCTTCAAATAAAAACATCTTGGAGATCCTGGGCCACAGGGAGGTTAGGCTGGTCTCGACCAGAGCCAGGGCTTTTTCGGCCGTGGCCCCAATCTGATGGAACGCTCTGTCACAAGAGACTAGGGCCCTGCAGGACTTGACATCTTTCTGCAGGGCCTGCAAGATGGAGCTGTTCCACCAGGCCTTTGGCCAAGACACAGTCTGACCGCTTCTCTCCTTCTGTAATCCTCATAGAACTTTAACCCAATGGTTGCCATTAATTTGATTCTGAATTGATTTTAGAATGTATTTTAATTAATTCACTGTGTGATTTTATGTACACTGTGCTATTTTTACTTGTTGTTAACCACTCTGAGCCCGGGGAGGGCGGAATACAAATAAAATTTTATTATTATTATTATTAGTCACAAGCATCAGCTCATGCAGGTTCTGGCATGCCCCAGGTGCTGACATTGGGCCTATATACCACTCGGCGCACCATCTGCCACTCTCTATGTACACATTCCACACACACCCCTCAGTCTGCAGGGCTCTGGACTACAGCCCTAAAGTCCAGTCCTAGCTTTACCACTGTGCAGTGAATGAGCAGGGGAGGCAATAATTTCCTTGCTCACAGACATCTTTCATCTTCTTTTCAGTTGTGCATTCCTCCTCATTCTCTTTGTTCTCTCTTTGTTAAACCACAACTCAATCCTCTTATCTCTTATACTGGTTCTTCTGTTAGCTATTATTTTGTCCTTTATGTTTAGAGTTTTGTTCCTACAGATATTTGTTTTGCTCCTTCTTTGCTTTTATTTAAATAACTTTTGAAGACCTCTTCCTTTACTCTGCCTTTCTCTGACAACTTTTTTTAAAATTTATTTTTTTACTGTTGATCTTTCTGCTGAATTCAATTTCTGTTTCTGTATCTTTTACTCTGTGAGCCTTCTGGCAGGGTTCCTTTGTGTTTACTTCTGTTTATATAGAAGTAGGTGCTATATAAATAATTATTATAATAATTTATTGAGCAAGTAATTCTCACCACTGATCTTTAAGTGGCATCATATTTCTCCATCACAGAGTGATTGCTAAATCATTGCACTCCAATGATTGATATGGATTTATTGTGACATCACTTTGGAGAAATTCGCCAACCAATTCAACAGCATCAGTTTAATCAAGTTATGGCACATTCTTGGTCCTGGTAAGGACATGATTTATAGGAAATAAAAATTATGTCTTAGACCAAGGACATTGCCAGATCATTACATTTACTGACAAACAAATGTATCAAATAGCTTTACTTTCAGAAGCAGGTTTACCCTTAATAGGTTATCAATATGATTTCTTTTTTTCTTTTTTTTAAAATAATATTTATTAGTAGTTTTCAGAATTCTAAGAAGAAAAAAAACATTAAAAAACAACGCTATAATAGACAAAAAAAAACCCCACAAAAACCAATACAACAATACAACAAAAAGATAAAAAGAAAAAAGAAAACAACACAAATCCCAGATTACATATCTAAAACTTCCATTTGCTTGTTTCATTGACTTCCTCACACCTCCCTTTTTGTATTCTAGTTTAATTAGTTATTTCAGCAAATTCTTTCCATCTTTCTCAATTTTTGTTAAAAAATTTATCCTAACCTAATTTAATCTAATAATTAACTCAACCAATCCTTTCCATCTTTCCCCATATTGTATTATTCACATTACCTTAATTAATTTAACCTTATCTTACCCTAAAACACCTTAAAGCTTGAATCTTAGTTATCAAATATACATTACTCCTGATATCATTTCTGCTAAAGTCATATAGTTTCATTCCAACATTTTCCCTAATATTTATTAATTTTTAGCCAATTCCCCAAATAGAAAATTTTCTTTATAAATTTTCTTCCAATCTTCATCCAACGTCCCTTCTTCCTGGTCTCGGATCGTGTCAGTCCTTACTGTCCATTCCATCTAGTCCATCAACCTGGAAGCCTTATGTCCGAGGCCCTTAAGTCTCTTCCATGTCCCTTCTGCAATTCTTCTTCTTCTTGTTTATACTTGCCCTTTTCCTTGTCTTTTGTTGGTCTCTTTCTTAGTTTCTTTCCTTTCTCATTGAGGGGTAGGCCTCTGGGGGATTCCAAGCCAAAATTGTCTCCATCTCCCTTCATCAAACCCGCCCATTCCCCACAGTCCCACTCCCCACAA
Source organism: Podarcis pityusensis (assembly GCF_964106645.2). Classification (NCBI taxonomy): domain Eukaryota; kingdom Metazoa; phylum Chordata; class Lepidosauria; order Squamata; family Lacertidae; genus Podarcis; species Podarcis pityusensis. Next base: position 90,093,771 of record NC_138026.1, on the reverse strand, counting down.
TCCTCAATATAGTCCAAAAAGTATTTAAAAACATATTCAAAGGTCTCTCCAACGTTGGGAACCTCCTCAACTCCAGACGCCCCCTGGCCCACTCCAACTTCAATCTTCAATGACAGCGGCTCATACTCCTGTAGGGCCTCGGGACTCTCCATTTGTATTATTTGGGGTGCAACCACATCCTCCTCCATTATCTTCTGCACTTGCCCAGTCAGTACAGATTCATGAGTTGGTCCCTGGGTAATTTCTGTATCAATATTCCCTGTTTGCCCACAGTTATTAACTGCAACAGTCAAATCCATTTTCTCATTCATCAAGTCCATCTTCTCATGCATCTGTTCCAGCAGGGCACTTGTCTTGCATAAGGCAAGCACCCATTCTTCTTTCCAACTCATCTTTAGTCAAGGTCAGAAAAGCCTGTTCCCACGGTCTTAATCTCACATCTGTTGAGCCCTCAAATGTACTGCAGCAACAATTTGACAAGCTCCCTCTAGAGGAGGCAATTTCTATTTGTATCCATTTTTTTTAGGCAAGTCCAACAGAGGAAAATTACTTTCGTTTTTCAGATATTTTTCAGATATTTTGTTTCTTTAAGATGCAAAAGGCAACATTGGAATCAGCTTGTTTCTCTTCTTTAGCTATCTGTCAAAATATTCCATTGACAGTCCATGAACCTCTCCAACAATTTCTGTCTCAATTCAACCTGGGTACGGGGTGTCAGAGACAGAAAATGATTTCTTTGCTTCTTTATCGTTATTGTAAAATGGTGGGATAGAACCATTTCCTCATTTTTCTTCATTTTCAAATATTTTATTGATTTTTTGTTAAGACGATGAACATGGAACATTATCAAAACAATTGGCTTCCCCCCTTCTCACCTCTCCCTGCCGAACAGAAGACTAATGCATCAAAATTTCCCATAAGTCTATGTGCATATTCGGTGGGTGCCAGTCATCAGGATGTTTGTTTGACCATTTTATAAAGGGGTGCCATATTTAAGCTTAATTGTCCATATAGGATACTCTCTTAGTTAGTTTGTCAGATAAAGCCATTGTCCTTATGTTCTGTTTCCATTGTGTGATGTGTAGGTGATCAAGTTCTTTGCTATAAGTAATCATGCCACTAGCAGAAGAAAAGCGGTAAGTTCCTTGTGTAATAGTCTGCATATCTTTGAAGACTAAATAAACCTAGAGATGCATTACATTGTATGTCCTGATTCATGTTCTTGCTTATTCCCAAAATGGTTGTGCATTAATGCTCATGTCCACTACATATAGAAAATCGTACCAGTTAACTTGCATGGTCAAGAGGATGTTTTGTCTATATAGCTGACCCTTACAGGTGTTAAATGTCATCTAATTATTAACTTAAAAGAGTTAAGATGTCTTAATATTCCTTTTATTTTCTGGTTGCTTTGGATAGCATTAGAGAATGGATCTGTTGACAGTACAAATAATAGAGGTGATAAATCTGGTCCTCCCTTAAAAGAGGGCACATATTGCAGTGAGACCTGGGTGGGTACGATTGGTCAGCCACAACACCCAATTGGTAGGTCCCTCAAAACTGGGTACAATCTGGCCAATGGGATGCAGCCCAAACGGTTCGAAGGACCTGTTTATGCCCATGCACGTGACCCAGAGCTTCCTTTTTCGGCGTGTGCATTCGGAACACCCGCCCACCTCTCCCTACATTTAGGGCTTTTCGCTTCACCTTGCTATGACGTCGTGTGTCGTCTGTCATTGGGACAGGGGCACAGCAGGAATTTCCCCCACTTGGCTGATTGGCTGTTGCCATTTGGGTTTCACCTGCTGCATAGCAAATCGTCACAACTTGTAAGGTTGTGGATAGGCTCTGGTTCAGGTGACAGGGATGGGAGAACGCTCTCGCCCTCCCTGTGTGAAGGGTATTCCGTTAAAGGAATCCAGGGACTCAATGGTTTGGTCAACCCCTGTCAGGGGGTTGTGCCCGTGCCAGAGTCCAGGGGGACATTTGGGTGGCGGAGATAGCCCATTCCTGGCTTTCCACTTATCCAGGTGTTCACCCTTGGCTGACCTATGCTGGAATCCTGGGTCAGCACTACCTGCATGGTAGGGAGCTAGTCGAACCAGAGCCTATGCAACCAGTCACTTTCTGTAATCAATAAAGTTGTGGCCTAAATTCTGCCAAAAACCAAACCAAAATTTTGAGTCAAGTGTGAATTTATTTCGGGGGGAGGTTTCTGGGTCTGAACAATCCTTGTTTGATGCCACTTTGTATTTTAGTCTTGTCCATTCACCTACTACTCTGCTATTGCAATACATTTATTTTATTTATTTTATTTTTAGTGTTAGTAGTTCCCAAAGTTCATTTTGGATAATAATTGGAATGAATATTTCCAATGACTTTCATCAGAAGCCTTGTGCGTGTCTAGGGAAGCTATGACACAGGGTTCTCCTGAGGCTTTTCAACAGTGCACTGCATTCAGCATTTTGTGTATAGGGTTCATAAAATGTCCATGCGTAACAAGTTCTGATCAGCGTGACTCACATTTGGTAATATATTTGCTATTCTTTCCACCAATATGTCAGTGAAATTTTTCGCATCTTGTCCTAGTAATGAGATAAGCCTATATGATTCTGAATTTTCTGGATTTTTACCTGGTTTCAATCTCACGACAATTCTAGCATCTTTCCAGGACTTAAGCACTGTCTTGCCAACCAATAAGCTATTAAATAAACTTTGCATGCCTGAGATAATTTTTAATATTTTTAAAATAAAAATATCATGTTAGACCATCTATGCCTAGTGCTTTGTGGGGCTTGAGTTTCTTAATTACTTTAATTATATCCTCCAGTCACTAGAGATAGTTTTTTCTTTTCTTGTGATCTTCTCAGTCATATTAATTTCTATACATATATTGTTGGACGGAGTCCAGATTCAAGTTTTTTTGTACGTAATAATTATAAAATAATTTAAATTCATTTCTGATCTGTTTATGCTCAAATATTTGTGATCCACTTTTTTTAAAAAAGAGTCGATTCTATTTTTGAGAGTTTGTTGTTTTAATTTGTGCACTAATAATTTGGGATTTTTCTTGAGAAAGCAGGATGAGAACTCTCTCCATGATCCTGCAGAGCAGTCCTAAAACTTGGATCATGTTTTAAGTCCAACCTGATGGTTTAAGGCTCGTTTGCTACTCTATCATTTACAGAAATGCACTTTTATCATATACTGAAATTGTAGTCTCTGTGCTGTGGTATATGCTATCAAAGAAAACCTTGAGCAGGAATGACAAAGCCAGTTTTATCCATGAAATATATATTCCCACCAATCTTTTTTTTCTTTTTTTTTTTTTTTACAAAACAAAACAAAACTGAAAAGCGGTGAGGTCTATGACCTCTTCCAACATCTCAGTAGTGCTCTTTCTCTCTCTGAACTTAGTTTTTACCAACCTCCACTTACATGAGCAGAATTAATGCTCACACATGGTGGGGATCACTGATTTCCCCAAGCTGCACTACCTCAGTCGTCTCAACAAAAGCCACTCAAGAGGGTCAAAGGATTCTTAATAGTGGCATGCAATGTGGTACAAGGGATTTTGGCAGGTTGGGGGGTGGCGGATTTCAGACCAGAGTTTAAATCCCCACTTAGCCATGAAGCTCTCTCTGGGACCTTAACCCAGTCACCATTTCTCAGCCTAATCTGCCTCACAGTGTTGTTTTATAAATAAATTGGGGAGGGGAAGAACCATGTACATCACTTTGAGCTCCTTGGAGGAAAGACGGAATATTGTTTGTCGTTTGTTACTTCTGTGGTTTTTGGAAAAAACTAATAAATGTGTTTTTAAAATAAAAATTCGTGATCTTCATGTCTGCACACACAATTGGAGGTTTGGATCTTAGCCAATATTTCTAGAGATGTCACAATATCTATTGAATTGTATCTGAAGGAACTGGCTCATAACCTATTATATCAGTGATCCCCCCACAACTTTCCAATAAAGTAATTATTCTAACAGCTATTTAGGCCTTAACTGTAATATTCATCACATGAATTCATGAACTCAATACATAATATAGCAGCCCTCCTATGGGATGTAGCAGCTCTCCTATGGGATGTAGACTAGATCACCTATGTAAAATTACTAACCTCATTTTAGGGCTTAGTACTAATACTGCATGATCTGGAAATTAGTACTTCCTCACAAGTCATTACTGCTGCCTTTCCCATTTAATTTAGATGAGCTCTCTGGAGATACTGAAGGGAACAAATAATCAGTATCGTAATTTTTTATTAAGTGATTGTAACAGATGGTTGAACATTCTGTCTTGTCTTTCATCCTCTTTTCATGTTTTTTGTTTTCCATTCTGATTTTCACCACTGTAAGAGAAATAGCCCAACTTGACAGTGAGGGCCTATCAATGCTGTTGCTTGGGCACAGAGTTTATTTCTTGCAGCTATTCATACTCGCTTTCCATCATGGCCAGTCTTCTAGGTAGGATACAGCAGAAGATCTGAGTATAGGTCTCTATATCAGAGAGGCCTCAAACAGATAAGCTTCTTCACATGGAAGGCAGTTCACAACAACAACAAGGATAAAGTTTGTTGTGCTTCCAACCTGGGCCAAGGGCTTCCATGTCTGCCATTGCTATGGAAAGAGAGTAGGTCAGCTGGAAATACAATCTATATGTAGTTAAGAGGCATTGTCCCCTCACATGACTCTGGTGATGCCTATTATTTTCCATATCTACAGATAACAAGAATAATCACAACCATTATAATCAGAAATGAACAATTTGTCACAGAGGTTACCTTGCTTATATGTGCCATCTGCTGTTAAATAAGTTAAGACTCAAATATTTACTCAAATGGAATCTGTGGAGATTCTAAAATGCCAATAACTTTTTATTTAATCTTTCATCTTACATTCACCCTTCTGATAGATACTGCTGCTCAGGAAAAAAAAAATATGTTAGCATTTCTTTCTCCCTCCCACCCCCTGCTTTATTTGTACAACTTGAAATTCCTGATAATACACCTACAGGAAGGCTCTATAAAAAGTTTCTCAAATATTTCCAAATAGATTAACTAATGGCCAAAGGTGCAAAACATATACATACATAACAAATCTCAGGATATTGTGATCTTTATCATCACAGTACTGTGTGCACTGCACAGCATATGAAGCAACTGATAAAAAAAACCTAATTCCGTATCAAGAACCTGTAGTTATAATACGTACAGCAGCCCTTGGAGCAGGGCTGTGGCTCATTGGTAAAGCACTTCCCTTGCATGTAGAAGGTCAATCCCTGTCATCTGCAGGTACAACGGAGAAAGACATACCTAAAACCTTGCAGACATGCTGCCAGCCAGCATAAGCAGTACTGAGTTAGGTGGACCAAAGACAGCTTCCTGTGTTCCTATGTTCCTAATACATCATTCACAAGCATATATAAGGAATCAATCCGAAGTGGGGAGCAGTGGAGTGCAGCAGATCTAACATTGCATCTGAAGCCCTGGCACTGTGCTGACCAGGGCAAAAGGGGTGTGTGTGTATGTGTGTGTGCATGTGTGTGTGTGTGGTGGAGGCATGTGGTGTTCTGCCAACTCTAGGTTGGTGCAGCAGAAGGTACTGGATGAAGCCCTCTCTAGGAAATGGACTAGCTTGGGATACAAGCAGTTCTGTTGCTAGGCCTGCTCCACTCCAACCCTTCCCCATAACACACAGTTTCAGAACCTTCCAATGGCTAGTGCTAGCAGGGACACAGCAAACTAACATGCACTCTGCTGTATTCCATGGAAGTCGAGTCGAGTCCCCTCATTGCCAGTAGAATTCACCGAAGGGTCACCTTCACCTCATCCTAACCCCATCCAACAGCACAGAGTGAGGAGTTTGAATTGCACTGCAACTCCCCGCTCTGCTGGCGATAGGTCTTTTCACGGAATTCTGTTTTGGCAAAGATTGGAGCAAGAGAGGTCATGGAGACATACACTGTTGCAAGCTCTACCAGGATTCAGATATTGCTAGCATATTATTGGCCCATTAAGGTCAAACTCAAGGCCACAGATTATCTAAGAATGGTATAATGAAATGAAGCCTTAACTAGACTGCTTGTTGCATCAGTTCCTCTCGAACAGAGTATGGATAAACATCTCATTCCCTCTTCAAGGTACCACTTCTTTTATCTGCACGTACTCTTGTCATGTCTGATTTTGATGTACGGTAATTAATTTCTAGGGGCTCTTTATACTAATTCACCTGAAAGTTCAAGGATGTTATCCTAGGATATCAGCTAATTAATCAAAGGTTACATGTTGTCCATTAATCAACAATCTCTTGTGAAAAACACATCTTTAGAGTATGAAGGCTACAAAAAAAATAAAAAATGCCATAAGTATATTAGTGTGTTAACTGAAGTTTATCACTTGGTTTATTGAGAATATGATAATTTATACACAATGTTTCTGCCATTGGAAGCTGCTTGGGGGATGGACTTCCGGGTTAGCGCCTCCGGCAATGGCGGAATTCCTCTGACCGGGAGGAATCCGCTCTGTGGAAATCAGGGTCTGGCCGCTACGGCGAAGGCGGAGAGCCACTAAAAACCACAGGCAGGAGAAGATTGTGGACGTGGGATTCGGCTGGCACCTTTTGCGCCTCCTCTACTCGCGGGGAAACGCGGTTTCGGGGATCCGGAGCGACGTGGGGTGAGTGGGGCGGTGCTTCGAATCGACTGCTTCTTTCACGGAGTGAAGCCGCATTGCTGTTGCAGGAGAGCGCTGACTTTTTCCTGTGGACAATTTGATCTTAAAACAACTACCCGTGAGTAGAACGGAAAATTGGATTTTTAAACGTCTTAATTTGGCACCGCAACGGGGAGGTTTCAAACAGGAAGTCCGCCTTCCCCTTTTGTAAATAGATTGAAGCAAAGAGGTTGCAAGCTAAAGCCTTGGAAAGTCTCTCATAAAGGATTAAACTTCCATCGGTTAAATCATCAAACCCCCCTTGGAAGCAGGAGAAGAGGGGGGAAATTTAAGATCGCGTAAGCCTGCAGGAGAGAGTGAAGAAAGTCAAATTACCACTGCTCTGAACCTGGAAACGGGCTGCTAGCAAGATTGAAGTTTCGGATATGCTCATTGACTGTGAATAGATCGTCTGCTGACAGTAAGTTAAAGAAGAGAAATACATTGTTTCCATTGTCTCCCTCTGCGTTTAAAAAGGAGTAAAAGTAACTGAAAATTGAAACTAACTTTATTGTTTGAACTGTGATTAAAAGGATTGATACAAATAGAAATTGTTTCCCCCTAGAGGAAGCCTTTGAAATTGTTACAAGAGCTGAGCTGGGGGAATTTTCCACCTGCAAGATAAAACTGTGAGAATCTGGGATTGACCTTGAATCGTTAAGAATGTTGACAGAAGAAGCCTTAGTGGTTGCATTTTGTAAGATTAATGATTCACTGGAACAGCTTTATAAGAAGACGGATGCGAGGACTATAAAAATTGATAACTTGGAACAAAAAGTGACTAATTTGGCACAAAAAGTCAATATTAATACAGAAATTATTCAGGAATCAATACAGGGATCTATTTTGACATGGCAAATTGAGGAGAAGGCGGGGGAGAAAGTTTTCGTTGTGGAACCTAAAGTGGCACAAGTGGTGAGGGAGAGAGCCCCAGCCTTACAGTTGCAATTTGATGATTATAAGTTGATGCCTTCCAAGACTGAATTTAGAGAAAGTCAGACTTTTAGGATTGGAGCCCCGCTTGGACTGGAGAAAGAAAGTTGGATAGATCCCCTCATGCAGGGGTTTATTGACCTTTGGGACCTGGACTTGGGTCAGGAGGAGACTGGAGTTGTGGGGACTGCCAGACTTGGAGGAACTTTGAAACACGACTGGAAATATCTTTTGAATTTCAGTTCTAACTATGGAGATTTGGCTGACTTGTCGAGAAGGAATAAAAACATTGCTAGATGGGAATTTCCCGGAGATCTACTTTTCAGCATCAAAGGAAGGAAAATGAGAACAAGATCAGGAGAAGACAAAGTAAAGTGCATGTATAAACATGAAGAAGACTTGCAGAAGGGACCTGGAAAAGAGTTAAGAGCCTCGGACAGAAGATCACCAGGTTGATGGGCTTTATGGAATTGACGGAAATGACTGGCAGAACCCGAGACCAGGGAGAAGAGACGGTGGAAGAATATTGGAAAAAGTTTAAAATCTATATATGGAAATAATGTAAAATTAATGAGTGTTAGAAAAATGTTGGAAGGGAATTATACGGCTTTAGTAGAAATATTTTAAGGAATTAAGTATAAATAAGTATTATAGTATTAATGGAAAATAAGGTTAAAATATGTTAAGATAATTACATGACAGAAAATAGAGAAAGATGGAAAGGATTTGCTGAAACAATTAATAGAAATGGAATACAAAAAGGGAGGTGAGAGGAGGTCGATGAAACAAGGGAATGAAAGAGAGGATATTGAGATGGTATGATGTGTGTTTTTTGAATTGTTTTTGCCTTTGTTTTGTTTAATGTGTTAATGTTAATGTTGTGTTCTGTATTGTTTATATATTGTATTGTATTGTTTTTTCTTTTGCTTTTCTTCTTCTTTTCTTTTCTTTTCTTCTTTTTGTAAGGTTTAAAAGCAATAAATATTATTTTTTTAAAAAAAAATGGAAGCAGCTTGGGGGACAAAAGTGGACATAACTGAAATAACTGATTGCTGCTGTCTCATGCTTTTAGTCTCCTCAAATATTCTCTTATTATTACTGAAGCCCAGAGGCAACTGGGAAACAATGTTGATGGAGGCATCCTAGCCAGATATGCTATTAATAAAGAATTGTCTGCCAATTCATTACCAAGTCAAATTCAAAATGTTACTTATAAAGCCTCACCCATCTTCCCTATGGCCCTGATCTGTGGCCTCTGGATGAGGCTGATTTGTCCTGTGCCACCAAGGGGGCAGGGCTGAGGGTTTTAAAAACCCTATTTTAGCATCAAATCCTGTGCAGTACTGTTCTTTCAGGGGTGGCACATTCTGAGGCAGAATGGGAAGCTGCAGTCGCTCTGCTGCCACTGCTGCCCCACCCGCACCAAAGCCTCTTTTATCTGGGTTGCACAGCAGTGCCTGTGAAGCGGCAGTGATGATGGCAGCTCTCTTGTGAGCTCTCACGAGAGATCTTGTGATATTTCAGTGAGGTTTCACAAGATCTTGGCAGTGCTGCTCCGCTGGCAGCGAAGGCAGCAGGGTGGGAAGGGTGCCTGCAGGGACAGCATCACTAGGGCTTCCGTTCCCAGCGTGGCTGCCTCAGCCCACCTCATGAGCAGGAGGATGTAATCTTGCACAGTGCTGCTCCTTTGAGAGTGACTTTCTTGCATGCAGAAGCAGAGACTGTCATGGCTAAGCAGTAGCTCAGTGAGAGGATCTGATTCTGTGCATTGCTGCTTCAGAGGACAGGGATGGGGAGAAGTCTGGCAGGAAGAAGGAGTGGCCTGGTAGGAAATTCTGGCATTTGACTCTTCATCTCAGGGTCGTGGGATTGAGCCCCACATTGGGCAAAAAGATTTCTGCATTGCAGGTGGTTGGACTAGATGACTCTCATGGTCACTTCCGACTCTACAATTCTATTGACTCTGTCAATTACCTTTTGGCCACCACGTACCATTGGAACCTCATCTGTGATTGACAGTAAGCTTTTATAGTCGGGCTACAGTCAAAGGCAGGAAGAAGAACTGAGAAGCTTGCCCCACTTGCCAAGCACACTCTCCAGGTTTTGCAGCTATGAAGAATTATCAGAGCACAGATGAGTACAATGGTTTCTGTACCATAAGTGATTGCACAATATATGATCAGTAAAGACACCCACAAAGTCAATGCTGCATATCCTACTTTATTCAAAACATATTTCTACTTTATTCAACTTCCCAAAGGTAAATAAACAAATCAAATAGCCCTTGCTTTTTACAGGCATCAGATGCTTCTTGTTTCTATCTGTTTATTTGTACTTTATACCCAATATATTCAGTCGTGCTGCTTTTAACACCATCTCATTCAGCAGCAAATTAACTGTCCAAATGATGATTTATGAAAAGAAACTTCTATTGTATACTCCACTGTTACTGCTACAAATCTATAAAGAATGCATCCAATGCAGGTTAAAAGAAACCAGAAAAGTTATTATTAAACAGAATTCCATTACCTGAATTGGAGAAAAAAAATGCTTTCTAAAATGCATATAGTAGAGGTTGAGTGGCTCATAGAGAGTTATGTGTTAAAGAGTGGGGCTGCCATGTTGCTCTGTTGGGGCACCCCATACCACCCTCACTGTTCTTCTGGCTGGCTGCCTGCCTACCTGCTTGCTAACTTGTTGGGTGTGGCAGCTAGCCACTCTTTCCCCTAGAGCCAGGATGTCAGCAGCAGGAGCTCAGGTGGCCCACTACAAAAATGAAGCCACTCTGGTGCTCTCCATATGTTTTGGATAGTAACTCCCATCAGCCTAGGCTATTGAGCTCTTTATGCCTGCTGTGTATCTCAGCGCCCTTGGCTGTTCTGATGTCACATTGTGCCAGTGTTTGTCTTGCATATGTCAGTCTGGAAGAAACAAACCATGAAACTGAGTCTGGATAGCATGCTGAACCCAAACCATGGTTTAGCTCACAGTAGCACAGCAGCAGCAGGACCAGAGGGAGAGCAAATCAGCCATGATCTCCTTTCCAGGAACACATGTGCTAAGTCATGGTTTGGCATAGTTAACATGCGAACTGAGGCAGCGTGTAAAGAAATGTTGTACACTGTCTTCACAGATGTACCCTGATCCAGTAATCACTTGAGGACATGAAGATCTTTAAGCACACACAGAGTCTATTCCATTTACTTCAATGTGATTAAATGGCTCTTCTGCTGCAGTGTATGGGAAATGCTGCAACCACGGGGACAATGGCTGCACATTGGAATATTCATGTACCCTTGGAATGGGGCAATGCTGCTGTAGAACAAAGCCTATGCTTTAGTTGGCAATACAGTTGAATATAGATTCAGTACATGAATTTATGAGATCTGGACAGTATGCCTGCACAAAAGAGCTAAAAAAAATAGCCCCTGCCCCAATATAAATGTTTGCAAATTTCAATGGGGGGGGGGGACAATGCAAAATTTTATTTTATTGCAAAGCTATTTAAAAGAGAGAATGGCATCATACAGCAAATGAAATGTTAATGTCCTTTGTAACTATAAATACCTCGAATCCCAAAATTGTCCTATTCATGCAGCAAGTGAGGAGGCATCCTTCCCCCACTTTGCACTTGTCTTACAAATATAAAATAAATACTTAGGTGTGAACAAAACTGTATGCGATATTTATAGACAGGCATTTGTCAACAGCCTCTGGGAACAATTGCATGCTATCAAGACAATTAATACAAAACAGAGCAGCCACAATGAAAATGCAGAAGCAGCATAGTGGACAATACTGAAAATGATCCATTATGTTCTAGGCCTGCAAGGTGATATATTACCAGATAATTAACCTCTTGATCTTATCCAGTACTGGTATACCTATATTAGAAATACACTGTTAGAATGTTTATTCATTTATATTTCTCAAAAATATGCATTTACTTTTACAAATGCTATGTAAGATTTCTTTTTTCTGGAAAGTAGAAAGAAAATGGTCAGCTCCAAGCATTTACAAGAACTCAGCTTATGCTAGAACAAATTGCCAGGTTAAAAATAATAAAACAGAAGCATTCAGTGAATTGGTTTCCTTAACTTTAGGGCCGCCTGCAGTGCCATTCTCAAGTTTTCTGGGCATGCAGCAAAATTTTTAAAAGTTGTTGCAAAATAAATCTGGGGTTCATATAGGTGTCCTTCAGTCAGCCAAACATTTATTTGTTTGTGTGTGTCAGGTTAGCACAAAGCCATTACAAAATCTAAACGTGAATTTAAAATATCAGTAGAAGGGACAGTCATACATATCCCTAACCAAAGTTAAGAAGATTTGGTCAAATGGATGAAGTTGAAAACATCAAAACTGATTCCACACAGGTTAGTTTCTATTCCTGGAAGAAAGTCCTTGTGGCCCAAAGGGGTTAACTATACCAATAAGTAATGGGATGGTTGACACCTGTCAACTCTCTTCTGAACTAGGGGCTTTTGCTAGGTACTTAAAACATCCAGGACACAGTCCCATAGACATAAATGTGCATTAAAGATTGCATATGTAAATTTATATGTCTAGATCATGGGTAGGCAAACTAAGGCCTGGGAGACGGATCCAGCCCAATCGCCTTCTAAATCCAGGCTGCGGATGGTCCGGGAATCAGTGTGTTTTTACATGAGTAGAATGTGTCCTTTTATTTAAAATGCATCTCTGGGTTATTTGTGGGGCATAGGAATTCGTTCATATTCCCCCCCCAAAATGATCCGACCCCCCACAAGGTCTGAGGGACAGTGGACCGCCCCCTCCTGAAAAAGTCATCTTAAATTAATGCATTTCTCCAAATTAATATCCAGTCACACACACACACACACACACACACACACACACACACACCACCTCATTCATTACCCACCCAGAAACACTTTAGGCTCTTAGAAAAAAGTTCAGGGCTCATTCCATATGGTCCCACTCATAGCACCACTCTTGTCCTGGATCCAGCACTGCTTTTGATAAGCAGCAATTGTGTTCTCTTTGTAGTCCCTGCAACAGCTTTCTACCAACGACATTTGCTTGATCCCATTTACAGCAGTGTTACCAACTGTGTGTGTGTGATACTGTTCAAGCCAGGTAGTTCCGAAAGCTTTGGCCCAGGATCAGCAATGGTTGTTGAAACAGTTTGCGGATGGAGAATTCCCACTTTTATCTATCAGCATCAGGCAATGGCAATGGAAGTAGACTATGTCAGAGTCAGCAGTGTTTAAATGCACAATTGCTGTCTGGCAACAGCTCCCATGCAGATATAGGCCAGTGTTGTGAACAGGGGCTACACACCTGCTGGGAACTGTGGATTTTTATCAGGCCAGCTGTGATGTCTCCTCCCTCCACTGCTTTCTCCTGGCTTGGATTCTACTTTCAGTATCAACTGGTGGGTTGGCTGTACCTCATCAGCTGAGTGGCTAGAAGTGAGAAAGTAAAGTTTCCATAGGCTGGCTTATGAAATTTTTGCAATGTTTAACCAATATGACATGGAATATGTGCTAAGAATGTTTGGAGAGACTGGGAAATCAGTTAGCTTATATGTATGGTATCTGGATGTATTCAGAGGTAGTGGTGCCCTTTAAAAATGAGATTATCCTTTTCATTCTTAATTGTACATGAGGCTCCCAAAGGAAGTACATTCTGCTAGTGTGTTGCTTCCAGCACCCACGTGGATTCAATGCACAGAGACATTGACTGAGTGTGCTCATCACACTGAGCATTTGAAATGAATTTTTCAAGTTTGGTTTATTTGTGGGCTAAATCTTTAATGAATCATGCATGTCAAATTGTTTGATTTAAGAGTTAACGGGCGGGGGGGAACATTTTAAAAATAACTGATGTTGAGACGGATCCCACATGAGTTTCAGATTATTTATTCATTTTTTGCAATTATATTGTCTAGACCTCTGTTAGTAATACAAATAAACCATGCTGCTATCTAGAGGAGCTACTATTAAACTGAACTGGTTGAACAGAAAATGCATTTCACTCTAGTTCTAGGCAGTGAGAATTCAACCTGAGTAGGGTCTGGTATCTTGAAACGTATCTACCTAGGTATAGTAAAGCGTATTGCTGTTGCCTATTCTGTTTACCTGAAACTTCTACAGATTTGAAGCTGTATCCAGAATCTAGTTTCCTGCAAATGCTGGGACAAAACAAATGGGTCTTTACCTGATGGCGAAACCAAGAAGCATTGATGCCATACATGCTTCCAGGGGGAGGGTATTCCATAGACAAAGCATCTCTGGAAAGAAGACAATTTCCTGAATTTCTGCATAATGTGCAGCTCCCAGCAGTGTAGGTTTGAGAAGGGTCTCTGCTGCCAATCTTGGGACAGGGAGAGGTGCTCCTTCAGGTAGTTGGGGCCATGTATAATTTTATAGTTCACTGCCAATATCTTGAATTCAGCCTGTGCCACTTCAGACAGGAGTTTTTAGATGTCTGAATATTTGCTCTGCAGTGCCATGGCTTATATCTTCTCTCTACATACTTCCATTATATAAAACATGAAGGAGGAAGTCCTTTGAGGAGATACGTGAGATTTGATTCCAGAAACAGCTCATAAATCTCTCTGCAGAGATGTCCAAGTTTCCCTTTGCATTTAGGGGTGTATGCAGTGAGGCAGAGCTGCATAGGCACCCCCAAAAACCAGCATCACTGTGGCGTACCTGAATGGGGGTGGGGGCAGTGACAAGACTGTGGTTCTGTGAGTGCACCAGCAGGAGTGTTGGACTGGCAGCAATTCTGCTAGTGCAACAACCTGGCCACCATCTCACTTCAGCCCTGGCCAGATAAGCACCAGTGATGCAGGTAACAGGACGGTGTGTCCACCCCACCATTCTGCTTTCTTAGCACGAAGTGGTAGAGAAACCTGGAAAGAGAAAGCACAAGCCAAGCTTCTTCTTTTGCTGTGTGAAAAAGCCCTGAAATACAGGAGTATCAGCCTCACTTTAGTAATGGATCGCATTAAATGGAATAATCCTTTTTAAAAAATAAATAAATAAAAGTATGCTCTCCGCCATGATTGAAGAACTTAGATGCTAAAGAAGTTCCCAAATGCGGTGGCAAAGAGTGGGATTTGTACAGCACAAGCAAAGCTAACCACTCTGGGATTTATTGTGTTGATTATGGAGGAGCTGGCTTGGAGGCCAACTTAGAAGCATGGTGTAGTTTCCTCCTGAGATTCTGGTCCTCAACCCATGCTGTTGCTACTGTTGCTGCTGCTGCTCTAAGCACAGAAAGGACTTGCGTAAACATTTTAATATTGCATGAGGCTTGTCTAAGCTTGAATGATCATGCACATGTTAAAGTCTTGGCATACAAGGAGCCCCCTAGAGAGAAACCAATACTCATGGACCTTTCACATCATCTGAGATCCCAGCTTCTGAATGTCAGCTTCCAGCAACAATCTAGCAGACTAGAAACATTCTCCATTTCACTTCCCACAGAAGCTACTGCTGTGATGAAAATGTACTTCAGTTATTTTTAACCATTCCTCATCAATTAATGAGCAAACAAATTGCATTCAACCATCATGAAAGGGCCATTGAGCAACAAGCTGTTCTGGGACCTCCAAATCCTTCTTTTCAGTTTGCTTCAGCATAAGGGAGAATTCATTGGTGGTACTGTGCCCCCTCAGTGCAGATGTTCCAGATCTTTTAAAGACCTGTTTCCCTTTGCTGGAGAGGCTGTGGGAAACAGGGCAAATCCATCCATCTTCAGTGGTTCTGCCTGGACATTAAAAAAAGGACTCATATATTGAAGGAAATGGGTATAATATTACAGACAAATATTCCCTATGATCCATCTACTATCACTCTTTCCTAATCAACATGCCTTTCTCTGCCTGAAAGAATCAATTGTTTTCATGCTAGCGGCAGAAAATCTACTCATAACTCAAAATTGGAAAGAAACTAAGAACTTGGATCTGGAAATGTGGCATTAAAGAAACCCTTTATTAATGACAGCCCTAGAAAAAAACCCACACACATCATTTAAAAGTTCAAAGAGGCATAGCTTGTCCTGAGGACTTTTCAGCTGTCTGGTGGTTTGTTTGCCATCCAAATGTCTGGCAAAACCCATAGAGCTCATATTAACCATTTAGCTTTTGTTTGGAGGTATATGTAACCTAGCTTTCCATCCCTATACCCACTGGCAAACCTCCCCTGATTTGTATTTTTCTGTGATGCTGTAAAATCCATCTGCAAGAAACTGTGTATTTCTGTTTTATGCTCTGTTATTTCCCTTGGCTTTCCTGTACCTACAACCCTTCTTGTGGTTATTTTGTTTTTCTTTTGTACTTTTCCAAATTCTCAAGTTCTGTTTTTGTTTTTAAAAGCAATTATCAAAGGGGGAATGAATACTGTATATTGACATGGATGGGGTGTGGACTTTTTGTTGAGCTTACCTTAATGTCAAAGTGGCCATAGAGTTTCCCTTTCATCCTACAAATCATCTCTCTGCAGCCTTCCTGGGTGCCTGAGGTTCTTGTACCCTGCTCAGCTAGGTTGCCCAGGAAGTGAGAGAGGCTGACTGTCATGCATCTGACAACTGTTCATTTTTGTTTTGTTTTTTAAGTGAAGCCTTTTTGCATTTTACAAAAGAAATTAGGAAATAAATATTTATTTATTTTTTTAAAAAAGAAGGTAAAAGGGATGCTGTAAGCAAGATGTACCTGGTTGTCAGCCTTCCCAGAGAGGGCAGAAACAACCCAAAGCCTTGAAGGGCCAAAAGCAGGATAGATATAAGGGTAGACTGCATTAGTACAGAATAGCTTCCTGGAGTTTTCCTGTATTTCTGTTGGTTGAATAAATCTGTAAGCTTCTGAAAGAAAAAGAAGAGAAGTGTAAATTAGATTGATTTGCATTAAAATGCAAACCGAACGTATTTATCCCCCATCACTAGCAAGGAAGAGGTGGATTTATTTATTGTTTTACAAATCCCATGTTTCACAAAAACCTGATCTTGGCCAGCGGCTTCCCTGTGGGAATGCTAGCTGACTGAATATAACACCAATGTGTAAAATTATGCTTTCCTAAAGGCAACAATTGGAGTGCAGGAGAAAATTGTGAAAGGAAGATAAATTTCTTAGTGTATCACTGCAAGATCTGTGGGTAACCAAATTTCCTCCCTGTTAACAGTATTCTCAATTACAATGCTTTTGGCTATTAAATTCGCAGGATCAGGCTGGGTAAAATGACCAGATATTAACTAAAGGTTCATTCAGACTCAGTCTTACTTGTTTTGCTTTTTACATTTCAGTCTTATTTTAATAACAGCACTCTCCTAAAATGCTTGAGCCTTGGGCTGCCGGGTCCCTAATGTTTGTCAGAGTGAGTCTCCTTGGTGGTACAGTGCTAGATTCATTTTAAATGGGATTGCACACACACGGTAGCACAGCTAAAGGTAAAGCAGTGTCCTTACGGTAACAAGCAGGGCTGCCAGCTTTAACGCTTATGCCGCAGATTTTATGTTCATGGGCACCTCCCAAGATCAGGCCTCTAATTACTTCAGTCAGATAATGCCCTGTCTTGTTTTGCCTAAAAACAATGTTGCTTTGATCACATTTTCAATAATTCCTGCTGGCAGAATACCCATGGCAGAGACTGGCAGGAAAGGCTAGCATCTAATGAATAATGTAGCTCTTTAGTCCATCTCCAGAGCACAAACTATTCCTGAGTCCAAAGGTCAACCACCCTGCATTGCCCACTTTCATCACATGGGGCTCTTTGCATGTTCTTCTGAATAAAGGAGTAGCAGGAAAGGAATGTTAGCAATATTCTGGCCATTCTCTCCCCTGTCACATCTCATTTCAGATAACACTACTCCACACACACACACTCAGTTTTCAGTGCACTCAACGAATGTGGTTATACTGAAGATTATTATTCCAGTAGCATCCAACGGTTATTTATCTGTTGTGCATTGTATGGGGTCATTGTGGTTAGGGCATCTGAGGCTGTGGTGGCGTTCACACAAACCCATGGGTTTTATGTGTATTAGATATGTCAGCACCCAACTGACACACATTATCTCTGTTGATCCAGGCACCTGTTCCACACAAGAGATGCAGTATGTCTGCACAAACTGCACATGGACACATCTAGCTCCAGTACCTCTGCCTGCTCTGGTGGTTAGCACAGTGCTGGCAATGAATTGTCCCATACCATGTTAAAAGGAGCATATTCTGCCTTGGGGCAATTCTTTCCATTAAAGTTAAACACATCTGCAGATATAGAGCCATAACTTCAGACATAGAGAAATAGCATAACTGATTATCTTGCAAGGTAAATGGACCTGCTGACAAACTATGCTATTAGCATCAAGCAAATAGATGCAATTCTAGGAAATATGTGGCAATCAGTTAAGCAAAATAACAAAAAGCAGAGATGGAGTATAAATGTCTACCACTGAAATATCATCCTAAATCTCAGTACCCACAAAATGCAGTGGTTACTTTTTGAAAAAGGAGAACCTTAGGTGTTCATTAGGGGTGTTTGAGCATCTCTGCCATCCTTGAGCATCACTTACCATGAAATGTTATTCCTTGCCCATGGGAGCAAAGTAGAGTGGGGAGTGATGGAATAGCCACCTGTCAGGGACCGGCTGGATGAGAAAGAGTGATTGGCACCATTAGGTGGGGTGAAGCTGCCACCTCAGATGGCAGAAGCCTCAGAGGTGGGGCCCTTTGGCACGCTGCCTGCCCTGCTGCCTCTATTGCTGGTGGACAAGCAGCCATCCACACAGTATTGATCTGATTTGGTAACAAATAAATTTCCTTCCATCTCCCCTCCCTCTCCACTGTCCAACTCATCTGTGCTTCTAGTGACAGGTTGCAGCATTGCAGTGACTAAAACTGTAGATTACATTGTTTGTTAAACACCCCACTGAGAATTTAAAAGACATTTCAGTAGTGCTTCAAATACGAATGATCACTTGTAGCCGAGTAAGATTGTCTTCCATGAACTCGGTCTTAACAGTGAGTCCATAAGTGACTGCGGAGGCCAATTCTGGATCCACACATACTTCCACAGTGGGGACATAGGTTTCTGGGTGGGAGTTGATCACGGTGAGGGTTTGCCAAATGTGTCTTCCTCTTAGCTCATTTCTCCTTTTTGCCCTGAGTTCATGCTTCTTCAAAGTAACACAATAGAAAGTCTACAAAAAGTAGCTAGGCTATGAAAAGTAGCCAGGAATTAGGAGGACCATGGTGTGTGTGTGTGTGTGTGTGTGTGTGTGTTTGTTTGTTGGTGAGTTCAGCAATGGAATTTTGAGTTTGTTTATTTTAAATATGAACCAAGGTATAGAAAATCCAATGAACTGTCACCATCATTCATTGAATCCATGACTGCTTTAGTGGGGCACGACAGGGATGAACTGTGGGAGATTTTGGTACCAAACTGGAAAGCAGAGATTTTCTCTGTCATCTCTAATCTCTGTATCAGTTCAGAATCCTATCTTGAAGCATTGCCTTTCTGAAAACCTGCATTTTCCTACTTTATTAACACTGCAGTAGTAATTACCTGTCATTTCTACAGCACCTTTCATCCATCAAGATGATCAAACATTTAGCAAAGTTGCTCAATTATAGAAAGCTTTTTCTGCTGCCTTGAGAAATAAGGAGAGTGAAAATAGACTAGGCTATCAGGTACCTCCAAGCAATCACATCAAGTCAGAGGAGTGAAGTCAAGGAACATCTTGTGTATATATTTGAGTAGTCAATACTTATACTTTCCAACACACACACACACACACACACACACACACACACACCTTTTCTTTTTGCAAAATGGAAAAATTCACAGTAAAGAATGCAGTGTTTCTTCTAATTCATTAGGGACATAAATGTGGCAGTTCAGAACTATGCCAGGGCTTCAAAGTGATCTCAAGGTGACACACCTTGTCTACAATCCAGGGAGTTTATTCATGAAAGCATATGTCAATTTGGACTTTGATTCCTTGATCTCCCACCACCCACAGAATGGTTGAGCTCTTTGCTTTAAAAGCCATACTGCATGGAGAGTGTTGCTTTTAAGAAGGCCTCTCTTTGGATAATGTTCCTTCTTTAGGAAGGACATTTTTCTTTTGCTTTGCTCTTCCTATGGCCAAGCAATATCCCATGTCTTAAGGGTCTAAGTAAAACAAACAAACAAAAACCCTTCTGTAGGAAGCCTTTCTCAAGCAATGGTTTTTCTGGTTCTTCACAACCAATTAAGTTTGGACACATACCATTTTAGCACCTGAGTCGTACCTCAAAATGGCGCCTGGGATGAAGAGGTGAAGTAAGGTCTACACCAGGAACAAAGCGGGAAGAAAACTCGGCATTGGGATCTACTGCCCTGTGGATCCTGCCATCTGAGGCAATTGCCTCACCTTGCCTCATGGGTGGGCCTGCAGAACAACCATACACGCTGCTATGAGGGATGGGGTGCTGTGTTTTCAACAGCTCTGAAAGTGATTACATTGCACTACCATTTTTGTACTTCAACTTTTGTCTCCAAGGGGGAACTTGTACAGGGAAGATCCCATTGCAATTTGGCTGATAAAGTGTGCATATGGACCACTGAGACCCGAGTTAAAATCCTCAAGATAAAATGGGAGAACAAAATTTACACCATGCTGATTGGTGGGATGAAAGTGTAATTTATGATAACAACAATGAAAGCTCAAAAAGCATATGCTAAATTACACCCAACTGTCATGTGTTCTCTGCATGCTTCTTTTTCTTCATGTTTGCTGAAATTGTGGTGATCCATATGTTTGCTTCTTTACTTTGAATTTTATAATGTGCATGCTAGGAACAGGGAAAGTTGCTTAATCTTGTTTTATATGGTTCCCCCCCCCCTTCTCCCTTTTCCCGTTTTGCTCTTCTCTTTTGTTGTGTTCTTGTTTTCATTTTTGTATACTCTCACTGCTGAAAATACAATAAAATGTTATTTACCCCAAAAAAGCTGTGGCCTGAAGCACTTTTGCATCTGCTCTTCCTTGCTTCTTGTAGAGTCTGTCTGATCATGGGTTTATTTTATTCCATTCCATTTATTAAAACATTGCTATGCCACCTCCCACTTCTGTCTTGAGGTTGTGTACAACCATTGTAAAATACGCATCAAACACCACTGTGTGATAGCACAGTGTCAGCATGGATTCAAGTTCTACCCAAAGTTGGCACCACAGCTAGACTTCTGAAAGCTGGCAGTTGCTAAAGCAACATTATGGGACACTGAGGTGCAATTAGCATAGAGTTTGCCGGCACAGTTGTGACACCAAAAGAGGTGCAAGCTACATTCAGGTGTCACTTCCGTGGTACAGACTTGCAATTTTAGTAGACCATGACAAAGGATGCTTAGCACCCCAGCTAATTAAAAATGGATCAGACCATCAGAACAGAGTGTACTAAAGTGCTTTAATGAACAAGCGGGGTCTTTAAAAAAAATCCTCTTGTGCTTTTTCTTCAATTTACAGCAGTTCATTTTAACAACAGCATTCAATCAGTGACAGCCACATTTTTCTGTGCTACTTTAAAAGGAATATAAAAATAGAGCTAAAGCCTTGTACCTTTCATTGCTTTCAACATTGGGGAGGAAAGGCACAGGCAAGTCTGAAGAAAGTGCTTTAAAACAAACTTTGTTTTATTGGAGAATTTATCTTGGCTCTCTCATTCCCATTATATCCCTATTTCTACATATTAGGGAGACCATGAGAGCAGTCCAGCTACTTCCAAGTCCTTCTGCTGAAGACCTTTTGGAATTAATGATATCTGCTGAAGTAGATCTGTAACTCTTCATAATGCCTGGGATTTTAATGAGATGCTCCCCAAATGCTAGGCTTGGTAGGAGTCTTATGTCCTTACAAGTGTGCGTGACTCAGGACAGCTTTGGTGCTGAATAACAGGTGATTGTATAGGATAACTCCTTTTGATACAAAAAAGAAACACTGAGGTGTATCAGCTGTGCCAAATTGCTCTTTATCTTGGCACTGCAAAATAGACTTTTATACTATAACACACGAGAGTTTGCACATGGTACATATGCAATTATTTACATGGAGGTGACTTTTATGCAAGATATTTGTCTTGGTGTGAAGCCCATTTAATTAGTCTCCACGAAACTGTAATTCCACACATCTTAAAGAACTATTCTGATATTGTTTACATGAGCATTGATTCTGCAGGTTGTTCTCTCTTTTTCTTTTTAATTGTTCCTTGTGGGCTACAAAACAAAGCACTTCTTAGTCTACTAATGAGCTCCAATCTTAACCTGCGTGCTAGATTTTGCTGCTCTGCTGTTTCTTAGCAGGTATAAGGCATTTGACCATAGCTCAGGTGTTGTTGTTGTTTTTAAATGAAGCAGTTGAAGCTTCTGCCTTACCCTTCCCCACCCTCCCCAACCTGTCGGAATCTATGACCTTATACAAACAATATATGTATGTAAAAACCAAAGTACAGAAATGTGGTTATAGGATAGATGCTTAAACAACAGCTTAAAAGGGAAGCAGAGGCAGAGAGACAGAGAGAGTTTCTCTTATACTTTCCATAGCAACAGGTGGAAAGCTGGTTGAGGGCAAAGGGAGGCCTATTGACACTCATTCAAAACCCAAGTTTTCAGGAATAGAAAAGGCATATCAGTGGGTACATGAGAGAAATGCAATAACAGCATTTGTGGAGATAGACAAGAGACAGGGGCACAAGCTAAGAACAGAAGAAGAGCCTGGCAACCCACTGGCCCATCTTATCCAGCTTCCTGTTCCTGCAGTAGCCAGTCAGATGCCTCTGGAAAGTCCACAAGCGCAACCTAAGTGCAACAGCACCGTCCCCTCCTGTGGTTCCCAGCAGCTGGCATTGAGAATCACACTGCCTCTAACAGATAGCAAAGGGATATTCCCAGGCTTGCTCCCAAAGATGCTTTTTAATCTGGGCTGACCTTGGGTCTTTCACGCACTTCCCTGTATGCCAAGGGTCAGGGGATCAGTTTCCAGCCAAGAGTTCATTGCCAAACCACCTTTCGGCAAGAGCTGCAAGTATGAGAACAGGTGTGTTAAAACATATGTTGAATAAGTTATGGAACATGGCTTACGGATTGTTTTCCAAAACCACCATCAAAAACATATATGGAAATAAGGATGCACACACACACACACACACACACACACACACCATGCCCTTCAAGCACATTCGAAGTGCATTCCCCTCACCGAACAATTCTAGGCATAGCTGTCAACGTTTACCTTTTTTTAAGGGAAATTCCCTTATTCCGAATAGGATTCCTCGCAAGAAAATGGAAAAGTTGACAGCTATGATTCTAGGAGTTGTAGTTTACCCCTCACAGAGCTACAGTTCCCAGCACCCTTAATAAACTACAGTTTCCTAGATCATTGGCAAGGCGTAAATGTGCTTTGTGTTTTAAAAGTATGGTGTGTACACAGCCACAGAATTCCAACTCTACAGTTCTATGATTCTGTGACTTCTGGGAGCCCTTTTGACTGCCAATTCTGTCTTCCTTGTTTGATAGGGTGGAGTTCTGGCAGAGAAGACTGGAGTATGATTCCTCCTCTCCACAATGTTTATTTTTTCTAAGCTTTCTTGGGGAAAAAACTCAGAAAGACCAAAGCTTTCTCCATGAAAGGTAAAAACAAACAAACCCACCCTTCATTTTGAGCTGAGCCATGGAGGAAGGCTACCTATCACTACTAAAATCGTACTGAGGCAATATTAATCATTTGCAGAAATGTGATACCACTGTTTTATTTAATTTTCTGTTGATCAGGGATTCCTTGCTAGCCCGATCATAGCAATAGAGCCTATTCTGTTCACCATAACTAGGGTGGCATCAGCAGCAGAAATTGTAGAAACTGCTGTGGTCATAAATTTTCCCACTGATTTTAATATTGTTATTCAGGGATATTGCAGTATCAAGAACAAGTGTCTGTTTTGCCATAGTTTCATGAAAACAGTTTGGTTTGTCCCTTTTCATTCAGGTGTTCATTATTTATGGTGAGTCACAGTTTTTGATGGATGGAATCCAATTTGCTAAAACTCTATTAGCCCTCGCTATGAATTATACAGGTGCGTCTAAGATTAAGTAGCTTTTGGGGACTTGCAGCATAAAAGCTATTAAAAATAAACTACTATAGGTTAAATTGTTTCAGAAGGGAGCAGAAGTCGTTCTCTTTGTGGCAGTGTGAACGGTAGAGTGTGGCTGGTGTTTTTCATAGTACATTCTGTGAAGGAGTAGTTTTGCAGAGGGAGGGGAGGCCATTCACATTTTTGAACACCCAATAAATCCAATAAACGTTAGGCTCATGCAGTTATGTCTATCTTTCTCCCACTTTTTAAAATCAAAAGCAGCCTCAAGAGTCTACAACAGGTCCTATTTCTATGCTTTGTGCTTTGCTAATCTTGCATTGCTGTTCCAATGCCTTCTCTCTAATGACCTCTCTGAAAATCATGATTCTGTGGCTCTATGACCCATGCAACTCTGAACCTTGGTTGCAATGTCCACCTTAATACAAAGTGAGCATTGCACTCCAAACTTCATTTAGGTTCATAATGTTCTCTCCTTGGATTTCAGTTTGAACCAGAGAACCATTCCTTCCTACCCACTTATCTGGTTGCTGCTCTGGTGACAGTTGGCAGGTGGAAGGAAGGTTTCTCTACTTTCTCCGCCTCCCCCAGAACCTGGAACAGTGACGCAGGTGCCAGGAGTCCAGGGCAATATAATTCTCTGAGAGTGCCTGAGGTCAATAAGATGCCTTTGGAAGATTACATTTCCCCCAGACACCTGTTGCCTGGGTTACCAGCATAGCAGTGAACCAAGTCTCAGTGGGGATGGGTTTGGGGAGAGGGACACCTCCCTCCCCCCCACCTGGCTTTCTTCCTTGCCACTGCCAGGTTAAGGCAATTTGATGGAAGAAAGATGGGTAGGGTTTGTGTGTGATGATGGAGTCCAATTGTGTGAGGAATAATTGAACTATTTTCTTACTTTTGGGGAAATAGCTTGGTTTGCTGAGCACATTTCTTAATTGAACCTGTGATGGGAGGGGAGATGGGAGGAGATTTGCTCATCACTAATCTTCTCCATCCCAGGATCATCCCAGCTACCTTTTCTTTTTATGTCTTGTCTCTTTTGTTTTATACCCACCCTAATCTGACCCACAACATTTATCACCTCATCACTTCTTTTGAAGGATTTCCATCCATTCCCCTGCTCTAAATTTAGCTCTTCTTTGCCCATAAACACAAAACTTCCTGTATTACAAGAATAAAAGAGTAATGTTATGTGACATTTCCCCCTATGAAATGATGTGTTAAGGTGGACACGGCACATAAATACCAGTTTTGTTTCACAGGGAGAAGTAGATGAAGCAATGGATTCTCTTCACAGCATAACTGAAGAGAGATGAGGGAAAAGATGAGCCTGTACTGGAGATCAGAAATAATGGGGAGTTATATTCATTATGAGGCAAATATTAGGATAGCTTCATCTTGTTCACTCTGTGGTCCCTGGCTGGCTGGCATCATCCATATGACTATTCTCCCAAAAAATAAATAAATGAAGAACCAGGTTTTTAATGCTGCTGAAACAGTAGCAGCAGAATGAGGAAGCAATGGCAGTGGGGAGAAGTGAAGATTCACATCAATAATTGGGTGGATTCATGTAATATTTCACTTTCTGCAAGCATTACTTTCATAATCCTCACCCAAATGAAACCGGTGAACAGTCCTGCACAATACTATGACAGGGTGAACAATCTGTGCCTTCTTTGCACTTAACTAGAAGGTCACACTAGACCACTTTGCTAAGTGCTTTGATCCTAAGCAGCAAAACACTATATGCTTCCGAAAAATCTCATAAGCCTTTCAGTCTGTTTCATCCAATTTACAAAGTGCAAACTTTCCTTTTGTTTCATCGACAACTGGCTCATTATTTTATTTACTTTGTGGAGGCTTTCTGAAGAAATAATGTGTGTCAGGGGAAAAAAAAGTTTTACAGAGGTGCTTTCATATTATTTACCGTATTTTTCGCTCTATAAGACGCACCAGACCACAAGACGCACCTAGTTTTTGGAGGAGGACAACAAGAAAAAAGATATTCTGAATCTCAGAAGCCAGAACATCAAGAGGGATCGCTGCACAGTGAAAGCAGCAATCCCTCTTGCTGTTCTGGCTTCTGTAATAGCTGCACAGCCTTCATTCGCTCCATAAGACGCACACACATTTCCCCTTACTTTTTAGGAGAGAAAAAGTGAGTCTTATAGAGCAAAAAATACGGTAATTATTTTTTAAGCTAGCTCAGTCAGGCAACACAGCACTATCCCTCCAGCCACAAAACATAATGCGTAATAATGATGCTTTTAAGTCTTGATTCAGAAAGGTCATCTTAAATTCTGTTAGCTGCAGCCTGGCTGTACGGAGCAAAACTATGAAGCATGTGAGGAGGAAGAGGAAGAGACTCATCTGTCTTGTGTCTGTTAACATGCAGGAATGTATGGTAATCAGGCCTGGGGTTTTTTGAGAACAGAAAGTGTCTGGGTGGTTTGGTAATTGGGGTGAAAGCAGGAGATAGCAGAGTGGGATATGGCAATGGATTTTCATTTTACTTGTTGGAAGGCAGAATCATGTGCATTCTCTACTGCCGGTGGTTTTGCTTGGAGCAAAGGTCAGGAGCAATAAGCAAGGAAGGAAAAAAGTTGCTCATGCAGCTGAATCCCATTTGGAATTCTTTGCTGATTCCTGTACTTGGTTTGCATATAAGATGCTGCTGAGGCTAGAGGCATAGTCTTGGCATCATCTTTGCTGGAAGCCTGCTGCTCAGCTTTTATCCTCTCTTTAGAATTTACAGCTTTACCCACTTGAATGGAAACTGGTATAATGGTACAGTTACCTCCCAAACATGTAGGCTCCTGTAGGCAGCCGATTATGTTGGATAAAACAGAGGCTTAGCTTGAGCCAGGGCTGAACCTTGTTCCAAGAGTTAACCTTAGAATGCATAACAATAAAAAACAGTGGTCAGGATCCAAAGAATCAGTTTGGCACTTGCAAAATCTTCTGCTAGCTCAGTGGAATTTAATTCTTTTCTTTTTCTTTGAACAAAACATCCACTCTGTTACATTTCCCAAGTTGTGCAGAGCCACCATGGAAGAACACTAGTGTTGGTTTTTTGCCATTTTTTAAAGGTAGGCACTTAAATGGGGACAAAAGTGTCCCCAGTGCACCACCCCCAATTTTAGTGCCCCCTTATGCTCCACAGTATGTTTTTTAACCTGCTTGCAGCACCAGCTGACTGATCTTCAAGTGACTTTTGTTTTAAAAAAAATCCCTTCTAGAAACAGTGTTACCCAAGAATTTTAAGAAGGCCCACCAAAGCTTATGGAAAATCAGAACTACATGTTACACTTGAAACAGGGACGTTTCCTAAAACAGCATTGCCTGCTGGCTTTTCCCTTTCTCACCCATAACGTGTAGAATCACTGACTCGCCATTTAAAAATCATATCAATGTCATTTTTTCTTCTTCTGGCCAGTGGTAGCCACTGATGTGGAGTGGGCAGAGAAATGCATGATATTTCACCAGGGGGCGCATTGGAAGATGGCCGACAATAACATCTCTCCGACCCACACGAGGTAATTAAGAGGCTGCTATGGGAGTATGTAGCCTCCCTTGCCCCCCCAAGGGGATGGGGGGGACTGCCTTGCCAGCTGTGTCCATAATTCACCCCCGGATTCGAAAGAAGGGGGTGTGGACACTTGGCACGAAGCCCTCGAGTGAGATCGGCTCTCCCTGATGCTGTCTCCAATCAGCGCACTGGTTCGCATTAGCTCGAAATATATAATTGGAAATATATAATTGGAAAGAAGCTAATGCACATACATCAAGTGAAGATCGGGAGTAAAGACTGCTGATTAATGGGATCTCTGGGAGCGGAGCGACGGGCTGGACAAATAAATCAAGTGAGGAATCATCATTAAAAGACTGGTATGTCGGAGTGAAACGGAAAGGGGGGGGAGGAAAAAACTTTTCTTTTTTTGCCTTATGTGAGTACCAATAACCCTCCCCTCCAGAGAGAAGAATCGTTGTGATTATTAATCACAAGCAGGAGACCAAGAACTGTGTAGGAATGAATTACTGATTAAAGAGAGAACTGGTGGAAACATCGGGGAATGGAAGGAAAGTTCTATGACGCAGTTAAAAATGGAATTTCGTGAAGACAGGCTTGCCTAAGGAGGACGAGAGGGAGGAGGACCAGGGTCATTGGAATGTGAATGTATGGTTATTGGAACGTTATCTTGACCTGGCAGGGCCCTCTGAGATATAGATTGGCAAGCCTGTGAATCAACGGACAGACTGTGGGAATGTTTTTAATGGAGGTATGGAAATGGCGTCTGTCCTTTATGTGATATCATTTTTTGAGAGTGTAAAACCCACACAGGAGATGTTTGTCTTTCACCCGCTTGTGAAGATTATCAGAGATCACAAAGAAAGGACTATATGATAACAACAAGAAGATGAAGAAAATAACGAAAAGACTATCTGGACAGAACTGGATAGAACTGTTTAATCAAAGCAGCAGTAAGAGTAATGTTTGGATCCCTTTCGGAGCTTGAAATATGGGTACCCCCAACCAAAATTTTAAAAATTTGGCTGTATAATTTGGAATTAATGTGATTTGGAATTAATGTGATTTGATTGGCCTGTTAATAAAAATTAATTTTTTTAAAAAAAGAGAGAGAAATGCATGATATGACGACATCAGGGCTGAGGGTATGTAACCCTACAGGTTATGGGGAGGAATAGGGAAACTAGTGCTACTGTTTTCCATGGCAGTATCATAGAAGAAATGAAATGAAGGAAAGGTTGGGGTTCAGACAGCAACATGAAATGAACTTTGCTCCTGTGCCAAAGCGCTCTCTCTCTCTCTCTCTCTCTCTCCTCTCTCTCTCTCTCTGTGTGTGTGTGTGTGTTTGTGTAATGTCACAGTCTGAGAACAAGATAATGTAGCTAATATGTTACTTTTGACTCCATTCTACTTCTTGACCAACACGGCAAAATTCCTAAGGGTAGCCCGGAGTGATGTTGAGGTGCTCTGGTATGCCTCAGCTCTAGATGAGAAAGGCCAATTTGCAAAGACAGAGACCCTTTATGTCAAGAAGTGTCAGAAGTATACGTTATATAACTGCCTTCTGTGCTTTACAAAATGTATCTCAAAACCTTCAGAATATTTATTATGATGAATGGAAACATTGGGGCTAGCATTGCCTGCATTTTTTTTTGTTTTGTTTTTAAAGAATCCTCCTTGAAAATAGCCTGGGCTTCTGAACACTGGTATATATTATTTAATAGCTCATAACAGTCCTGGATCAATTCTAAGCCTGTGGCTTTGCTATCAGTCTTTTCCACTTAACAAATCAAAACTGGAATTTTCTAACTCCTAGTAAACCTAGCATAATCTGCTATTGGAAAATGAAGCTGTTTCTCCCCATTAATCATCCCTGTCATGACTAATGGTAAATATGTTAGAATCTGAACCTGGTTATGGTGTGTGTGTGTGTGTGTGTGTGTGTGTGTGAGAGAGAGAGAGAGAGAGAGAGAGAGAGAGAGAGAGAGAAAGAAATGAAGGAAGGAAGGAAGGAAGGAAGGAAGGAAGGAAGGAAGGATTGACATAGCACATGCATCTGCACACACTGGCTTTAATGGGGTTGTCTTTATTGTATGACTGAACCTCAAGTGAGGGTCTAGAAAAGACAACTGAGGTATTTCTGTGGCCCATTATCCCACTGCTGTGGACCACATTTGATGATCCAGGAGATTCCGACAGTCCTTTCCCCTGGAGTTCACTAGTGGGCTGCCCACACCATACATTTAAAGCACACAACAAGAATTCTGGGAGCTGTAATTTATTAAAGGTGATGAAAATTGTAGCTTTGTGAGGGGAAAAATACTGTTCCCAGGCTTCTTTGGGGGAAGTCTTCTGGGTACACAAGAGAATTCTCTGTTTGTTTTCCCAAGTCCAATTCTATCAGAATTGTTTTGCAACAGTGTGAAGAGACTTCAACTAAAACTGGCTGTGCAACAGAGCCCCTGAGGAGGAATTCAGTTTGAAACATGCTGGGGTTGGTAAAAAAAAAAAGTTCTCTTGGGCACCCAGAGTTGTCATTCCATCATTTCAACACACATCCCCCCGTGTTTTGTGCCTTCCCATTTTTTTTCTATATTGTTGCCATAATATAGGAAGTGATCTTGACAGAAGCTCTACACCCACTCATTTACCCACTCATTAACACTGGGCACTTTGTACTGGGACAATGCATAAGTAAAACATCTGCCCCAGGCGGAAGAGTTCCTGTTAACTGAATGAAGGGCATTAAGTCTTCTGATCACTGTAAATACCGGGGATCATCAATTCAACTGCCTAGCCAAATATATTTTAAATTTACTGTCTCAGCAAATATTCCTGCTAGTAAATATGCTTGCTAGACTATTCATAGGAAACAAATAGAAAAGAGGTGTGAATCAGCCTTCATAGCAAGTTCATCTTAAAATGTGAATGCATTTTTATGAGCACTTTTCGCAGTGTAAGCCCAATATGGAGGCAAGAATTTCGGTGCTACACAATAGTACCATAAATCTCACGAAGACAAGTGCCTTGTAAAAAAAACATGTTGTTGCTTTCTATATTCAAGTTGGAACTGGTACGTGAACAATATTCTCTAAGCTTTGTGATCACAGTGCTAGTAGGGCAGGAGGGAAACAAAGAGTAATAGTGGGAGACAAAAACAGGGCAACCAAAATTATAATCCCCCTGAAAAACTGTTGCTTGGGAGAAGGAAAGACAAAAGGGTTAGGCCAAACAGTATATGTATATATATTATTCCAAGCTGCAGATGCTGTTTAAAAATTCAGTAATTGATATTCCAGGTAATATACTTACAGAAAGCAGTATCTCTTTAAATTTCAGATGATGGGTTTTGAATAGATCCATTATCTCTAGCTGTTGCTCTTTATTCACACTTAAAGAGTGTGCAGTGGTGAAGTTCTTAGGAAGAAAATATTTTCATGAGTTTATTTTTTAACAGCTTTCTGATTTCTTATTTTAAATTATGTAAAATGCTGCTTTGCCCTAAAGCTGCCCTTGGGCAAGTAGCACAGAGGACTTTTACAGGGTCAATTCCTCTCACAGACTCTTTTTTTCCCTTTTAAAGGTGTCAAACTTGACACTTACCACCACTGTCAGAGGCAGTATGCTTCTGAATACCAGTTGCTAGAAACCACAGCAGGGAGAAGTGCTGTTGGGCTCAGGGTCTGCTTGTGTGCTTCCCATAGGCAACTGGTTGTCCATTGTGAGAACATGATGCTAAGCAAGATGGGTCGCTGGCTGTTACGTTCTCCGTTTGCAAATAGGTGTGCATCTTCTTGTTGATCTCCAAATGTCATGTTTCCCTATTGTGCATCAGCAACACTGTTAGCATTTAAATGGCTTTGAAGACCTTAAGGTTGGAAGGGATAATCAAGACATATTGTTTGTCCTTCCATATATTAGAAACCTACCAAATGTCTTCTGTACTAAGAATACTGAATTGAACCATGCTGCATTTGTGACTATAAAATTGTCTCTACTATGAACACAATAATCTGCCATTCATTTTTTTAAAGAATAACCTTTTATATGTTTGAAAGCTATGTGAGTTTTATTTTATGTTTTTGAGCAGTCTTAAGTTTGGGGAAAAGGAGGGATATAAATAAAGTTAATTAATTAATTAATTAATTAATCAGTCATGGTAGCAAAAGTGAAGCTTATGGGAACATCTAAGTAAATAATGGTGGGGATAGGTTACTAAATGCATAATAATGAAGTTACTAACACCATGGTGGGGGGAGGAATAGCTTGTTGCTTTTCCAGATAGAGAGATGTTGGTGAAAATGTACATTAGATATCTGACTTGGGTCTGACTACTGAGTTGATATTCCTATCAACTTTCCAGTCTCTGTAGCAAAAACATTATGAGTAGTTTGACCAAGCAGGTGGCAGTATTTTGACGGAACTCAGCAGAATCAAACCAGAGCAAATACCATTGGTTTAATTACACACATAAATGTAGAATGCACAACACAATGTGAGCATTCGCCTAAGAAAGAAAATATCAAAATCATGTATAATAGCTAGAAATGCTTCCCCTTAAAGATGGCCAAATAGAAGGCAAGGTCTATTTCTTACATGCTTTACTGTTTTAAAATCCATAGAATTATCATTTGTAAGCCACTTTGAGGTGTATACATTTTATTAAACAAACAAACAAACAAACAATATAGAATCCAGATCAGCCTTATGACAGCCAAACAGGTATTACCAGGTTGCAGCATAAGGTCTAATGATACAAATTTCTATACCACAGTGCAATAGAAATTTCCAGGGTGGTTTACATAAAAGGAAAGAGTGCTGTTGTGCTCAGGTCCTATTCATGTCCTTCCCATCGGCAGCTGATTGGTCTCTCTAGATCAGGATACTGGACTAGATGGGCCATTGGCTTGTTCCAGCAGGCTTCTCTTACGTTCCTTTGAAAATAAGAAAACATATTGGTGAAACAAACCAGAATACTCAAAACTGAAGACTAAAAAGGAAGCAATATCTTAACAGCCAAATGAAAACAGGCTGAAGGACCAAGGGAAACAGAAAGGCCTTTGCCTGGTGCTGAAAGGGCAACAAAGTAGATCTTGAGAAATCATTTCATAATTGGCACATCACTGCTAAGGAGATCCTCTTCCTGGTTGCCACCTGCCTTAACTAACATATTATGGATACCTACAGAAGATGTTAACCTTGTGGGTGCACATATGTGGAGACAGGCAATCCTTAAAGAGACTCGTCTTAAACCAGAAAATTTATTCACAATGTAATTGTATCTATGTTTATTCAGCTGTAAGACCCCTCCTTAGTAAGTGTGGGTCAGTCATCAAAACCAAACCTAAGAAGGGAAGACTGGTGTCAGCTATAAAAGTCTACCTTTATTAAACAGAAACAAAACAAAACAAAAAATCTTGTTTGAAAGCAAGTGGAGGTCAACTGAGAATATTTTTTTAATGTTTGAGCACAGCAGGGCTACTTCTAGAATATAGTTTCCAGTATATTTTTTAAAATTCCAATCTAGTCTAGATATGTTTTCAAGTAGAATGAGACACCTTAAGGGTATGTAGGTAGAAATCTGCTAAGACACACTAGCTTATTATTCTTTGAAAAGTCGTCATTGCAACACAATGTTGAGGCTGACATAATAAAAGGTTCAGAAACCAGACTGATATTGCTTGTCACTGCTTCTTACATGGCAGCTTTTACACTCCACTTCTCCTAAACCAATTGCATTTATCATTTTCATCCAGCCTGCACCTTGCAGTCTCAATTCATATACAATAGTAATATCCACACTTTGCAATGGTTGTGTGGTGGTGGAGCATTCCACTTAATGTCTGCATGCAGAGCCTATGTGTGTAGTGTAAGGTTGCAGAAAGACATGGTGTCTGGTTGTGTTTGGGAACTGGATGAAGAATAGCCAACTGAAACTGGGTAGACAAGACTCATGGGATATGACTGGTAATTCCTGGGAACAGAGTTATTTGTGGTTGATGGAAAAATTGATGCAGTGGAACTACAAAGTAAGAAAACTCCACCATCAAGGACTTCACTTCTACAAGAAATGGAAAGGTTGACCTCCTCTGACTGCTCACATTGGCAATTTTGTGGTGATTCCTGATTAGTTGATATACCTGGATCTTGTGGTTGTAGTGGCAGCTTCTCATTAACTGTATCATATGAAAAGGCTATGACCCTATCTCTAATGTAGATGCAACACCTGTGATGCCTGTCATTATGACCTCAAAGAAATGGCTTCAAAATTACATATTTTTCTTGCTTTCCCTTGAGCACTGTTGTGATGATACAGAGTAAAGAGAGGCTGTGGCAGGAAATGGGAGCAAAGACAGTGGTGCTAAATGGATGTGGACTCTCAATCTGGCCAGGAAAAGAACACAAAATGTTCAATGAGGAACCTTCCGTCCTATGGTTTTATTGTATAGGCTAAAAGGAGGTGTTCCAATAGCTGAATCTAAAGCTGATATAAATTTCATAGCCATGGATGCCAGAGAATTCTGGTTAAAATGGAAATGGGAAAGGAAATTGTTACAATTTGCAGGCTTGCCTATGGTCAGGAATGGAAATCGCGCAAGTAAATATGAGCAGTAGTCATTATTGCTGTTGGTGATTAGTTCCATGAATAATACATAAATAATTACATTTTTAAAATATTGTTTTTGATGTTTCTCTTCCATTGAAATGCATTGAAGCTGATTATATAGTTAATTACATAATCTGTTATGTTAGTTTTGACCATAGTAGGTAACAAGAGGAACAATGTAGATTTTGGCAGAACAGAAACAGGACTGATTGCAAGAGGTGCTGACTGGGACAGAAATCATTGCCGGCTTACATTCCTAGACATGGATTGTTGAGAGCCAAATAGTGTTGTTATATGGGAAGCTCTCAAATTAGCTGGCATGGCTGACTGTAAATATAATGTGCGAATAGAGAATATTCAGTATGTGAATGTGTAGAGTAGTGTCACAATATTATTGCCCTCAGCTGGACCAATGTACCCAAAGCATCCTGTTTTTAAAATGTTCAAAATCTGCAGTGTTTCATTACACCTTTGAAGACCTCTAAAGATCACATATACAGTACTTATTTCCTGGCTTTCTATTATTGAAGCCAACCTCATGTTGAGACAGTACCTGTACTGTAGAAAAACAACAGACTGGCAGAATGAGTGGCAGGAGGGAGGGAGGAAAAAACAACCACCCAAACACACAGGGG
The DNA here is from genome assembly GCF_964106645.2 of Podarcis pityusensis. Lineage (NCBI taxonomy): Eukaryota > Metazoa > Chordata > Lepidosauria > Squamata > Lacertidae > Podarcis > Podarcis pityusensis. The sequence goes on along the minus strand of NC_138026.1, from coordinate 90,059,242 downwards.
AAAGCTACAATGACATCAACAAGCTCTCATTGAATAAAAAAGCAGTGCATGGATTAACGACGACGACAGTGAATGTGAACAATAAGAAACATTAATCATAAGCACAATAAACTTCAATAAGTTTTTAAAAATCTCATATTTCTCGGAGTGGGAGGAAACCTCAGAACAATTCAGTTCATATTTTTAAGGATAAACATAATCAAGAATGTTTTAAATAATGGTTATGAGTTTTCAGACAAGTTATTCCAAATGCATAAATATTGGTTTATAAAAGAGGAGGTGAGCCCATGAGGGGGCTTGCTTTCATAGTACCCACTTCTTTCTTGTGGCTTCCAAGTGAATTTTCCTTTCCTTTTCTTCTCTGCATCTCCTCTTCTTCTCCTTCCCTCTTGTGTCTAGCGATGGGTGAATCAGCCTGTGCCACATTCACATGTGTGAGTTCCATCCCAGTTCCATACTAACCAGCAGGCTTTTTCCTACATGGAAATTTGCACTTAAACATGTAATTCAGAACATACCTGGGTTCAGTTCAAAGGTTTGGGGCAAGGGGACTTAGATCACCTATCCCCATCATATGTGCCTGTCTTTACTTTGAGATCCTCATCAGACACCCCTCTCTGGTTTCATCCTAGAGGCTACCAGGGGGAGGTCCTTTTTAACCGCGGTACCCTAGGTTTGGAATTGTCTTCCAAGGGGCTCACCTGGCACCCAGTTTAATATCTATACAGTACCAGGTGAATATTTTATATTTCCTAGACCCTTTAAATTTTGTTGATCTGTAGTTCTTTAAAAACTTTTATTTATAGATCAGTTGTTTGACAGTGCAATCCAAAGTAAGTGACTAGTGGACTTATGAAGTCCTACTGGCTTGCACTACCCGGGGCAAGAGATGGAGTGGTGGGTGTATCTTGTTCTTCCTCTGTGTGGATCCCTTGTGTGTAATTCCTCCCCATTGGTTCCAAGGAAGGTGGGGATTAGGTCAATTAATATTGGAATATGGAAAGCTAATTTGGCAAGCATCCCTACTTGCATCCCATGACTTAGGCCTAATTCCAACACAAAGTTAGACACGCTTACAGCTGTTGATTTCAGTGGGCTTAAGCAAGCTTAACACTGTGTCTGTTTTAGACTTTTGTTTGTAAACTAGTGGGCAAGGCTAGTCTTTATTGTATTCATGTGTAACACCTAGCTATAGTAGGTGTTGTAGAAGCAATCTTACTTCCCTCATCTATCTCCAGACATATTTCGAGTTTGTAGGTAATGTTCTTCACTTTCACTCTGAGAGGTACATTTCCTTTTATTTTATTTTTGACTATTTTCCTGGAAGCTTTGTCCTGCTGTCAGATTCACTAGCAACTCCAGGTGGTCTTCAACTGTTCTGTTGCTTAGGGAATTGCTTCTTATCATTTCTAGTTAGGTGACAAATAGGAGGATTCGATTTTCACAGGGATGGGTGCTCAGTTGCTATGAGAGACTGTCTTGCACCATAACTTCTGCAAGTGGGAAGAGTCATAAGGCTATATGAATCTCTTCAGATATAATTGTACTCAGGTTGGTTCCTTTGTGCTGGCATCCTTCAAATATGTGTCAACACTTTTTGTTCAGAAAATTCATAATGCTCTCATATTAATGAAGCTGGTCTGCCTTAGATAAATATATAGTAGTAGCATTTGTATTCAGCATACTGACAAATGAAACAACTCAGTGAGCAGAAGCTGACAGCAGATAAACATTAAACAGTGGAGAAAGGAGAGTAGCCCCAGTTGAACAAAGGGGAAAGACTTATGTGGCTTGCATTTTGGAACCCTGCTCTGTTTTGTGCCATTGTGCTAGTACTCTCCTTCTGAAGCACTTACATGCTGGTTTGTTGTGCCCTGAAGGGGGCATTCACACATCATACTATTCCTGTAGTTGCTCCAGTCATTACTTTACAGCTTCAACATGTGCAGCTGCTAGAGCCATGCCATATCATCTAGTGTTGTGCTAAAACCTTCCCTCAGATATCTCAGAAGGGGGTCTTTGCCTGTAAAAGTGTCATAGTTGTCCTGCCTATGGGTTGTATCCAACTAGGTTTTAGTCAGAGTAGACCCACTGAAATTAATAGGCGTGTCTAACTGAGGTTCATTAATTTACGTGGGTCTACTCTGAGTATGACTTAGGTCCTAAGGATCCTCAGGATTCCAAGTCATCTCTTACATTCAGAGACACCGAGACAGGGCCCTTGGCTCAAAAATTTCTGTGCCCTTTCATTATACAATCTCTTTCTATGTACGTAAATATAGTTTCCTTATGTTATATCCTTCCTCCTGCCCTTTTCTCTTTTCTTGGCTGACCCTTCCTTCTTTCTTCCTTGGTTCTCTTTCCCTCCCAGTTCATCTGCCCTTGCTAGGGCAACCTCCTTCTTTTCCCTCTGTCTACACCTCTTTCCTCCTCCTTAGTAAAGTCCTCCTCATGCTCTCCTTGCTCTCTTCACATCCATGTCTGCTGTGCTCCTTCTCCATATAGTTCCTGGTGGAACCTGCCTCTAAAATCTCCAGAGGTCATGTTGCTGGGTGTGGATTATGGTGTCCTTATGGTATCAGCCTCATGCACACATACTCCCTTCCAGCCCTGATGTCTCTGAATCCATGGGTGGACTGAGTGGATCAGGAGAATTCTGGTCTGGCAAAATACAAACAGGCTCAATCCAGATTTACAAAAATCATGGGCAGTTGGAGGCAGGTTTTTCAGGAGTCTGGACTGAACTCTTTTATGCTCCCAGGGCCTGACCTTCAGGTTCTGCCTACTGGTGTGGCTGCTAACCACCTGTCACCTATGGGAGTTTGCTGTTCCCTGAACTCTCTCCCTAATGAATTATGGAGCCAAGCAAGCTATTCTTCTAATGCTGAGGTGGGACCATGCTGGTTATTTTGCCACCTGATCTATGTTGGGATGGTAGGCACAGAAACCACCCTCTGGTGGTGATGTAGGGCAGTACTACTATATTTACTGTGGCAAAAAAGCTCTCAGATGTTGAGCTCAGTGAAATGTCTATGAGCTTTGAAGAATTTCCTCATTGAGACATACAACCTGTCAGTTGCTTTCTGTCTTTCCCCCCTTGTGCCTTCCAGGCTTGTCTCATCAGTCCTAAGGTTGCCTAAATCATGGCTGTGTGGCTCCTGCTAGAAGGCATGCCGTTAATAGTCTTCCTGAAAATATATCTGAGCAATGTTGAATATATTTTACAGATTTTATTTCCATTCTGTAAAACCCTAACTGCTGCCTTCATTGATATACTGCCTGAAGGCTTTGTCCTGTAGTAAAATAAAAAATAAAAAAATCATTGTATTGCTCCCTAGCTGTCCTCTTCTTTATTCTCTAATTCTCTCTCCCTTGAAATATGATCTGCTTTGTTCCTCTTCTATTTCTGCTGAATACATTTATTTCACATTCAGATGAGCACATATGTATTTGCAATTATTACTTATTTAACCCAGGCTAATTTCACTTCACTAAGGTTACTTTTCATTTCCCATGCCCCATGCCATTCTCATCTGTGCTGTTAAAGAAAACCCTGTCAGGATGGAGATAATATATACCTGAAGAGATACTAAAATCACACTGCGGGTTATTGAACAATATATGTTTTTAAAAGCTTATTTATGCTTTTCTTTTGGTTAAGTAAAATCATCCAATTCGTTCCATCAATAAAATTATTGTTCTCACCAAGAGATACTGTTTACTGCTAATAAATATATAAACAAAGTAGGTTCTGCCTTTTCCAGCTTTTTAAATTGGCTTATTTTCTTTTGGGTTGAGCAAAAGCAGCAGTCAGAATATGAATTTGAAGGGCTGCTGGCATTGGCCAATAGCCAGCAGCCGGGCAATCTGGCCTGCTATTTGCCGGATCACTGGTGAAGTCTGGGGCCTGGCCGCAACACCCACCACCAAGAAGGGTGAGCAGACTTGCATACCCTTTGACATTTCTCCAATGAAACTGGGGACATCCTACTCCATACCCTCCAACATTTCTCCAATGAAAACAAGGAGGTCCTTAGTAAAAGTGAGACATTCCAGGTTCAAATCAGAAACCGGGATGGCTTCTGTAAATCTGGGACTGTCCCTGGAAAATAGGGACACTCTGAGGGGTTGGACAATGCCCCACAGAAGAAGCTGCCTTACTCAGTCAGGCCACTGAGTCACATAGTTCAGTATCATCTATACCATGAGAGCGGAATCTTTTCCAGCCAGTGGGCCAGCTCCTGAATACTCCCCAGTCCTGAAGGTCATTTTGGCTAGTGGGCAAGGCCACCCACCTGTCACAATAACATCAGGTGACTAAAGTATTATTATTTTTTCCATTGTGGGTGCAGCTCAAGCCCACCCTGCAGAGGAAGATCCTTTGCATTGCCCACTGGTGCAAAGGAGTATTTGTGCTTACTTCAAGCCCATTTCGGGACTTGCTGTAAGTGCTGATCCCAGTGGGCTTGTTGTAAACACCAGTTAGCAGATTGGTGTTTGTACCAAAGCTGTTTTGGGCAGGGATTGGCTGTGCTACAGATTTCCCTATGAGGAACTCCCTGTTGAGAACTCTGTAGCACAGCCCATTGCAGCGGACTTACTGTCAGTGCCTGTATATTCCAATACTTTTCATAGGTTCAGGAACTTTATGTGTGTTGTGTAGATTAGTGTAACCATTGTGTTTGCAAAAGGCAGTACAGTGGTACCTTGGGTTAAGTACTTAATTCATTCCGGAGGTCCGTTCTTAACCTGAAACTGTTCTTAACGTGAAGTACCACTTTAGCTAATGGGGCCTCCTGCTGCCGCCGCGCCGCCGGAGCACGATTTCTGTTCTCATCCTGAAGCAAAGTTCTTAACCCGAGGTAATACTTCTGGGTTAGCAGAGTCTGTAACCTGAAGCGTATGTAACCTGAAGCGTATGTAACCCGAGGTACCACTGTACTGTAATCACTTGAGGTGTTTTGTTTTGTTTTAAACTAAAACTAGCCTCTGGTCCTTAAAGTTTCATAGCAAGGCAAATGGAGGGAAACTTGAAGTGTGTGGGTTAAAGTATTAATTCACAGAGCAGGTTTCACTGTTCTGCTTCACACACACTATAAAATAGAAGTACATGGTAATGAAAAAGCTACTCCCCCATAGAGTGTTCTGCCCTGAACTGCGACGAGCTTGCAAAAGATGAGAGCCTAATACATTCCTCGTGGGCATATCAGAATATTTTGTATTTATCCGGAAGGAATGCAAATGTTGGATGTCGTTACCAATTCTTCAGAGTCCTGGCACTGTTCTAGAAAGTTTGTTATCTCTGATTTTTTTTATATTTTGCATTTGAGAGATTTCTTGACAATGGAACTTTGGCTTGTATAAGAACATTTTGTGCTTTTCCTAATAAGCTTTTTCAGCTTGATGTAACTTGGCTTATAGAGTTCAGCCATGTGGACATAGTTAAAGCGTTACTAACGCAGTCAGTTGTCTAGTGCATTTCTTTTGTTACTTTCACCATTATAAAATAATAAAATGGTGATAGTTAACATATTGTAGTCACATTACAACATGATAATGTAAAATGCTTAGACTTCCTGGAGGTCAACGCACATGAACCCAGCTTCAGCGCTGCTGGAGTTCCTGATCCAACCCCTTTATCGGAGCACAGGTGTGGGGGAGAATTTCAGTTTGGTCAGACCTAATCTAATTCAGACCTCCTCCTCAATAATGAACCAAAACACACCTGCCTTTCAAAATTAATTCTCCTCCAAACTGTGATGCAATTCTCCATCCAACATAGGTGTATAAAAAATTGTATATTAGGGGAATGTGTGTACAAAAATGCCTGTACTAGTGAAAGTAATGTATGGAATACTTAATATTCAGGAAAATTGTTTGTAAAAAAATATATTAGCCACATTTCATATATTCGGAGAAATGCATACTAAAATACTATTTTTGTGAATGCTTTTTTTTTTTTTTTTTTGGAAAACTGATGTAGGTATGTGGAGAACTGAGGTTAAGATTGGAAAATGAGAAATCAGGAAAAGCCAACATTAACATCCTTATTTGAGGGCTACGATACTGCCTTAGTTTGTACACTTGGCCCTCATGTACTCAGTATCCCAGCAGCAACACAGACAAAAAGCCCTTTAGGGTGTTTGCTGTGCAGGGCCAGCCCAATACATACTGGCACCTTAGATGAATCACAAAATGGTATTCCCCTGCCTCCATCGGGGAAGAAGGAAATGAGTGAAGATCTCCATTCAGGACAAGAGAGGAAGATGTACATTGGAAACAAAGGTGGGAGGAAACCAGCAGTGTCTGCTATTCACCAAGAGGCTGCTGTAGAGGCAGCATGGGGGTTTGCCAAGGAAGAGGCTGATCCAACCTCCAAGGTGCATGCCACAGCCATTACTGCCACTATGGGGGTAGCAGCAGCAGCAGCAGCAGCAGCAGCAGCAATGGGCTGGATTTGCTTCCCCTGTGGATCCTGTTGCCTCACCTTGCCTCATAGGTGGGCAGCTCGATTTGCTGAGTGACATGGGATCTACAACCACAGCTCTTTCCCAAGCCAACTTTGCCATTGTTTTCAGGAAATGCAGAACTTGCATTGAAAGGATTTTCCCCATGTGGCTTTTTGCTCCTGTCATTAGCTACTGCAAGTGATTCATGAAACGGCAGCTCTCAAGCTTCTTGTGGGGTGATGCCAGAAGGGGCTTTTAGCCTGCCCTCTCCAGAAACACTCTTCTTTCCATTAAGTCTTTTCTCAGGTTCACACAGCCATGTTCATCATTTGTTTTTTCGTCACTTGATTAGTCAGCATTTGATGTGATGGAACTTAATGTGTCATGGGTGACAGAAACATTATTTCAGTGGTTATTAATTGATTGATGGTCCATTCACCCATGCAAGTCATGGGCAGAAGCAGTGAGCACTCTTGGTATTTTGCCACACAGCTATGGGTTTTGGGGAAGTTTATGCTATCCAGAGGACTGCAGTTGCTTGTTTAGGAAACAGAGATTGTAACACTTTCTAACAAAGTGATCTAGTTGCCAGCCTAAAAGATTCATTTATCAGGGAAGAGGAATGTCTTGTGTTAAGTTTTGTGCAAGAGTTGGCATGTAAGAATGGCTTAACTCTTTTCTGTGCTCAGGAGCTAGTAATGTATTTTTCTATATTCAGGAAGCGGAATGTGGAATGTTGGACAGGAATTTCTCTTCTCCCCCAATAGCCAACACTTCAGTTGGTGTACATTTAGGGTGACCTCATGCTCTATGTGTAATCATGCCTCCATTTGATTGCCACTATTACCAGTCCTTTTTATTTTAGCCTGAGTCCTTGCAGAGCAGGCGAGCTCTTTGCGTGATGAACTGAAGCAGTTGATTATGGAGTAGCAACCCTCTTCCCTTGCTCTCCCTCATGCCCTGATTATTGCCAGGGCAGCTGAGCTTCATCAGCCTTAGATTTCCTCTGCCCACACCGCAAGGTTTGAAGAAGCAACACCAACAAAATTGGAGGAAATGATAGGAGGAGGATTCCCCCTGTCTTACTAGGTGTCCATCTGGCCCCAGAAATAAGAATGAAAGAAGGGTAGCAAAGGGATTCAGCCTTACAAACACCTGCCATGGTGAAAGATGTAAGGAGTGAATAAATTCTTGTGATCTCTGGGCTTGTGAACGGCTGGATAAGGTTGTGCCGTGTCTCAATTCCCTTCAGACTGTGTTCTTCTAAATGCGTCCAAAATGTATGTTACTATAGCGCACAACCAATTTTGCTCCTGGGGTCTGTTTGATGCATTTGTAATCATTGTTCTGGAATTGTAACGTCTGATGGATTCTGCAGAGTGTTATCCAATATCCTGGCTTTATTTGCAATTTGATAACAGCAGGATAACTTCCTACCAGTAAATGAGAGAGGAGAGAAATAAAACAACCCCAATTGCTGAATAAATCAGAAGGATATTAGAATCCAGAAAAAAAATGTGTGTCTAAGTCCTAGACTCAGAGGACTGGGTGACTCCAACAGTTTATAAAAGACCATTGAGGTTTTTATTTCAGAGATCCATATCTATGGCCTTTTTCAGGTAACCAATTCATGGCGGGTGAATGTGAAATGAGTAGTAGAAGCAGGACTGCAACCCTTCCCTTGACTTATACATATTGTGCAAGCTTTATGAACAGATCCTACGTGCATACAAACTCTAAGCACATAGGCTTGTCTATACACTTGGGAACTCAGGTTTTTTTTTGCAGGAATTCCAATTGTGTGCAGTTGGTAGGGGATTTCTTTGTTCAAACAGTCTGTTGAATGTGCATTAGTCAGAGGCAGGGCTTGTCACAGTGATAACCCCTTCCCAAACCTCTTCCCTATCCCCGCAACCAAAGAAAGAAAACAGGAGATCGGGATTTGGGCAAATAACCACAACTTAAGTTAACTATGACAAACAAGGCTCAATCCATGTGGCTCAATCCATCCTTGGGGAGACTAACTGGAAATTCTCCCCATGTGAGTGACATCCTGGTTGCAGGCATCAAATCAGTAAGTTAACTGTTCCATGCCCTTTCTTGCCTGGTTGTCCAAAGGTGAGCTGAGGGGCACCTGATTACTCCATCCCTTTCCAGCATTTGGAAGTGGTCTCCAGGACCAAAAGGATGCTCCCTCCTCAATTGATCAACCTGATGCAGGTTAAGCAGTGTTCCATCACCATGCAGGCACCTGGGGGATGTTCACCAGGGAAGCCTCTTCTATTGATTGTTTCCCTCCCAGCCTGCAGTGCTTGCCTGCTTTAATTGTGATGTGATAATTTCTTGATTTCAGCTTCTTTGGCTTTGTTTGTTTATTTTGGCTTGTAGTTACTTGTTTTGTCCATTTGCCATGCCTTTTTGAAGAAGGGCCAGTATGCATGTGGAAAAAACATTGGCAGTGTGAGGAATAGGACCTCTCTACTGGGATGGGGAATAACATGACTCCCAGGAGGCTGAGCATCCTACAAGTGGTCCTGTTGTCTGTGGCAACCTGTGAAGGAATTGCAAGCAGGTGTTGCAAGCTGCTCCAGTAGAATAGTATACCTCATGTGTACCTCTCCCAACATAGGAAATTAGTTTGATTTATCAGAAATATCTTAAGAATGAACTGGGTTGTGTTGTTGGGGTGTCCATGCAAGCATCCCTGGGAAACCAAACAGGAAATGTTCTAATCATCCCTCCACATGGATCTTAATTGTTGTTGTTGTTTAGTCATTTAGTCGTGTCCGACTCTTTGTGACCCCCTGGACCAGAGCACGCCAGGCACTCCTGTCTTCCACTGCCTCCCACAGTTTGGTCAAACTCATGCTGATAGCTTCGAGAACACTATCCAACCATCTCATCCTCTGTCGTCCCCTTCTCCTTGTGCCCTCAATCTTTCCCAACATCAGGGTCTTTACCAGGGAGTCTTCTCTTCTCATGAGGTGGCCAAAGTATTGGAGCCACAGCTTCAGGATCTGTCCTTCCAGTGAGCACTCAGGGCTGATTTCCTTCAAAATGGAGAGGTTTGATCTTCTTGCAGTCCATGGGACTCTTAAGAGTCTCCTCCAGCACCATATTTCAAAAGCATCAATTCTTCAGCGATCAGCCTTCTTTATGGTCCAGCTCTCACTTCCATACATCACAACTGGGAAAACCATAGCTTTAACAATATGGACCATTTCCCATTTATAAAGTTTAAGCCTGTTGAATTCCAGCTATTGGACAAGTCTGTTGCATGCTATAGAGAAAAGCCATCAGTGGCTGCTGCTGAGATCTCAACTATTCTCTGGTCAACATAGCCATATTATGGTCCATATAGCTATATCGCTTCTGCTTTTGGCCATTTTTACAGCACATTCTGACTGAATGGCAAGAAAAACACAGATTGAGGGCCTTGCACACCGAAAGTAAATTCCATAGCTTCAGCAGTGCTTGAGGTATACATGAAAAGAACAAAAAATTGTCCACCCTTGACAGTTAATTCTCTTGACAAAAAGAGGAGGAGAAAGAAACATCTCAGCTGCTAAAAAGGAAATGGCACTAAATTAATCCATTCTTTCGTCAAAGGCCATAATGAAACCATAGGGGAAGAGTGACACAAAATCAATTCCACTCTTATTATAATTTTATGATTGTGATCTTGCTGTTTGCTTTGATGCAGTGGTGTTGTGCTAAAAATTGGCTTTTGGTATACTGAATGAAGAGGCCTGTCCTCTGCATCAGTTTATATGTTCAGTAATTTTGCCTCCCAGAGTGAAATTGGGTACTAAAATTATCAGATCTCTGCGGGATGCTTCAGTTCTCTCTCTTCCCATCTCCTGCCTCTCAGTTCTTCCTGCTCACCCCCACAATCATCTGATCATCTCGTATGAGTTGGTCTAAAGCTTGTTCCATTATCTTTTTGAGAGGATGCCCAGTTGTTCACATCATTATAAAGATGCTGGTCATTTTGCATGTTCATGCATTATCAAATTAGCATCGTTGAGCTACCAATTCTTTTTCCATTGTGCTTTGAATCTTTTCCTTTTTTAAAAAAACTCACCCAGGCCTTTATCTGTGTGACTGGATTAAGGAAGATATTCATTCCACTGAACCCTGCAAGTAATGGATTATACATATATTAATCCAGGGGCACGTGATGATGCACATGACTCTCCCTTTCCTCATTTAATCGCCACAATAGCCCTGTGAGGTAAGCTGGGCTGTGTGTGGAAGAGACAGGGACAGACAGACAGACAGAAAGAAAGACAAATTAGCCCAAGATCTTCTAGTGAGCTTCATGGCTGAGTAGGGATTGAATCCTGATATTCCATCTTCTAGTCCATTACACCACACTTGCTCTTACCTGCAGAAGATTCTCAGTTTGGTCCCTAGCAAGGAGAAGAGAAGGTCTCAGAAAGCAAGACTCCCAAGCACCTCTCTGTTTGAGACCCCAGAGAGCACTTGACAAATGGAATATACACTGTTGTTGATGGACCAGTGTTCTGATTATAAGGCAAGCTGCATACGTTCATATGCTATTTTCATAGGCCATTTTGTGGTTCCATGATTTGTGCTGAATGCCTATAAAGACAGAAACTTTGTTGGAACACAGTGACTTTGCCTCGATCCACCTGAAGCAGACACAGGGCAATCACCTAACAGAAGTGAAATCATTATGCATCCCCTGAGTTATCTGCTTTCACCAAGGCTTTAATCCAGATCTTTCTGAAGTCAAGGGACTGACTAGATATGATTTCAAAGGGTAGGCCTTAGGTTGCTCTCAACTCTTTGGGGTTTAATCTGTATGCATTGGAATCACATCTGGTTTCCTTCTTGCCAGCAATTCAAATGCTTATAGATCCAAGGTGATAAAACAATGTGTCTTTTGGCATAGATTTATAGGTGTGTGTGTGCGTGTGTGTGTGTGTGTGTGTGTGTGTAAAAGCTACTGCTGCACCTGTGGCTGTGTGTGAAACTTCCTACATGGAATAATTCAGTGTAGGCAGCCTAACAAATTAACTGCAGTGGGCCTTTGATGTAACTCTGTGCGTGCCTGTGAGTCCTTTAAGATATATATTCTTTTAACAGCAAGACTGGTTGACATTTATTGAACTTGCTTTTGATTTGTTGGCAACATGTTGCAAGCCATTTGGAGGACATCTTTTTCCTTTCTGGGCACAGCCTCATGCACTGCAGCTTCCTGCATAATAGAAGAGTTTAGCTCAGTCCTTTATGATGGAACAGAGATATCATAGTGGAGGCCCATATCTTTTCATCAAGTCTGCTGTTGTCAGAAGCGTGTAGCAAGCCAAAAATGTTAAGGAGGACATGACTGAGAGCAACCGAAGAAAGGGAAAATGTACTGTCTGCATTCATTTTCATAGGGTAAAAAAGTACTGCCGAGGTTGATTTTAATAAAGCAGCATCACTTGCCCTGCACGCTTCAAAGGTAAAACAAAAGTGCAGTGCAGGGAAAGTTAGATGCTTTTGAGGAACAGGGTTTAGACTAACTTTATAGGTTAGCAATGTAGACTCACTTCATGCATGCCTGCAAGAGGCTTCTTGTGGCCTGATTCAGCATATCCAGTCCTCACATACAGCATAGAGATTGGACCTACCAAGCCTCATGCTAATCTGTGGAATCTCAGACCCTCCAAGTGTCCCTATTTTCCAGGGACATCCCTGATTTAGAGAAGCCATCCTGGTTTTTAATTTGATCCCTGAATGTCCCACTTTTCCTTAGGATGTCCCAATTTTCATTGGAGAAATGTTGGAGGGTATGGAGTCATCCAATCCCCAAGCCATCTGAAGGCAATCCTGTATAGAGAAGTTTTTTTAAAAAATGTTTAATGTTTTATTATGTTTTTATATATGTTGGAAGCCACTTAGAGTGTCTGGGGCAACCCAGTAAGATATGTGGGGTATAAATAGTAACATTATCGTTATGGAATGGGACATCCCTATTTTCAGTGGAGAAATGTTGGAGGGTATGCAGTCTCTTGAGTCAGATCTGAGGGTGCAATCCAAACATGAATTTTGTGGAAACCCCACCCCATAGCCACACCTATCTGGAGTGGTTTTCAACTACTGTTTTCTTCAGTAAGTGCTAAAGTGCTGAATGGGCAGTGAAGCATTGAACTGGAGGCTTCCAGGGGTACACCTCTTGAAAGAGTTGCCATTTTTTAATGTATGTTGTTGGCATTGGTCTGTCTTGGAAGACAATGGAAGAGTGTGCCTTTGTGGGTGAATTCAAATTGTTGCAAGGTTACAGCACCTGCTGTGGCTGTAGAGACCTATACAGTGGTACCTCGGGTTAAGAACTTAATTCGTTCTGGAGGTCCGTTCTTAACCTGAAACTGTTCTTAACCTGAAGCACCACTTTAGCTAATGGGGCCTCCTGCTGCTGCCGCACTGCTGGAGCACGATTTCTGTTCTCATCCTGAAGCAAATTTCTTAACCCGAGGTACTATTTCTGGGTTAGCCGCATCTGTAACCTGAAGCGTATGTAACCTGAGGTACCACTGTGTGGGAGAGACATATTTTGTTGTAGCTGAGGCAGATGAAGGCATCTGGTTGTGCTGCTGCAGATGCACCATGACAGGTGGTGGGCATGCAACAAAATTCAGCACAGTGTTCCTAGGTGCCCCACTGCGTCTCTCTGTGTGTGCGGGCACACAAGCACAGGTTCTCTGCCTCTGTCCTATCTTTAGGGCTCACTGTCAGCAGCAGTGAGTGTCCTTCTTACTCCTCATTAGGCAGTCTGAGCTAAGTGGGACCTGCAATAAAGGTGCATTTATTTATTTCAGGGACTTCTCTGTGGCCTTTCAAAACACAAAGCTTTTCCCGAGAGACATCACAGTAAATGTAAAAGAATTTTAAAATACCACCAGTACAGTATCTAAAATATTTTAAAAACAAAAGAGCAACAGAGCAGCAGAATGCCAACCAGGTCTGCAAACCAACACTGAAATGACAGCAATCCATAATTGGAAAAAGAGCAGTGTTAATTTAAAATCCAGCCCTATTTACTCTAAAGCAGATTGAAATTAGTTAGCTAGCTGGCCACTATGAGAACAGGATGCTGAACCAAATGGGCCATGGACCTGATTAAGCAGGTGTTTATTACGTTCCTAGTTCCTATTATCCCTGACCACTTGTAATGATGGATGGTGTTGATGAGAGTTGAAGTTCAACAACATCTAGACTCCATAGGTTCCCCATTCCTGTTGTAGGTTTTCAGAAAAAAACAAGGGACAGAAAGCTCCTGTGTTTGGAATGAGATTATCGAACTGAAATGTGAGCATAACCCTGTTCCTCAGAGTAAGCAAGGTATGATCGACACAGCTACTTTCAGTGTGGATGTTTGGTGTGATATGAAGGTACAGCAAGAAAGTTGTACCTTGCATTTTCCCAGCACCCTAACTCTATGTCTAGAGATAGCTGTTGTCATTCTGTTTGTTCTCAATCTTATTGTCTCTTCATGACGGCCACTATGTTCAAGGGTAGATAGGCACCTAACAGCAGAACTGTTAGTATTCCTATGGAGACACACATCATAGCTCCTTCCTAATTGGAATTTGGATTGACAAAGAATCAGTTTGTCCAAAAGTCAAGTGTCTTTCTAAAGAAGTACTCTGATATTTATGGTATGAATAAACATTGCAGCAGACAAGGCTCATTCCTTAAACAGGCCTGGGAACCATGGCCAATTGGAAGATTTCATATATTTCAGAGCTTAATGATTCCATCAGTTTTATCTTAATAAGATGCAAATGGAAAGTAACATGAAGCTACTTTCATGTTCATTGCAACCAAGTGGAAAGAGTGCAATGTAACCTAGCTTTTTTCAGGAGATGGACAAAACGTCCTCTCTTAGCACACCTTTCCACTGATGCCATATTAGCAAAATATGGACTATGCTTGGGGGCAAAAATCACAACTAGTTGTGCATATACCAAGGAAAATGTGACCATCTAACTCACTCATACTGATTTCAACAAAGTTTATAATTACCTGATTGGGCAGGTAAATGTAAATTGAATACTTGCTAAGACAGCTCATAAGTACAAAGCCAATTCCACATTGAGCCAGGGCAAGTTTGTCTTTCCCACTTTCAGATGCAGCTGTTTTAACCTGCCAAAGTACAAGTGATGTTCATCTTAACTGAGTTTCCAAATCAATTTTTATCAGTTAAGGCAAATTAGCTGAGGGCTGAGCTCACAAGTTCAAACCAAAGCTCTATGAAGATGGCATAAGCTTGTCATCAGGCTTTGTAGCCTGAAACCAGTTTTGTCACACAGACTGAAGTGTTGGAAGGCCTCTATTGCTAAGACTTTGATCCTTCCTACTGCCAGAAGAACCAGATAAAGAACAACCCCGACTATTCCCCGAATGAGGCTTTAGGGAAAGGAGATGATCAAAATAGTACAGAAATCTCAAGGGATCAATAGAGTTTCCAAGATCACAGACAACTTGATCAAAATTTTGGGCAAAATGTGGGTTCTAGTAGGAATTGACTAAGGGGCATTAGTAGGGGGTAGCTACACGCATATTAAATATATTTTTAGAATAACAACTTGGGGGCAATTTGGAAAAGTGAAGAAGCCACACAACCCTTTCTGTGCCTCAGCTGATTTTCCCCACAACATCCATTTGAAATGTTGTTGGTGTTATGTACTGAAGTTCTCACCCTGGGCCAGCAGGGGGATACTGTAGATAGTTATGCAAATGAAGGATCGAAAGTGACGTTCAGTGATTGGATAGTTTTAGAAAGTTGTTACAGTAACGTGGTACTGGAGCTCTATATAAGCAGGCTGACTGAGCCCTTCAGTTCAGTTCTGTCCTGGCCTGTGAATAAACAAGAGCTGTTTGAAGAATCGCTATGTCGTCTGATATGTTCACCCACAACTTAACAGTTGGCATCCGTCTGTCTCAAGAGACAATGAAGTGTACCTGCAGGGTTGAAGTCAAACTGCAGCTGTGGCTGCAGAGGCCAGCAACTCGCAACTGCTGCCTCCCATGTTGCTTTTGCTGCATTAGCAGCACTGAAGTGACCTCTCTGGTACAAACCTGGGCAGTGCATATGGATGTCCTGGGCTGCCCAAACGACAAGACAAGCCTTGCTAATGTGGGCCAAAGAAAAGCAGAGCAATACATCTGGCACCAGCTTGGCTGCAGCATGGTCAGTAACTGCCTTCTTGACCATTGGACCCACTATTGGTCTTGTCCACTCAATCCACTAGAGCCTGCCTTTGCATGCAGGGGAAGTCTCTAACTCACCAAGGGTCTGAGACCCATTGGCTACCCTCACCTGGTTTAGCTGGCTGGTCAAAGCTGTTTCCCAGGGTGTGGCCACTGTTGCATGCAGACAACTTCTAGGAGCCACAGGTGAGAGCTGAATGCAGAGTGGGGACCAAAGGTGGAGAAACTACCCCAGAAGGATCATGACCTGCCCCCCCACCAGAGGTACTTCCCTTCCCATAACACCCCCACACCCTTTCTGAAATGTGGGCTGACCATATTCTAATTCCATGGGGAGAGTCAGAGGGAGGCAATTTGTCATAGGGAAATAGTTAAGCACTCCTTCCTCCTCCTACTTTTCCATTCAAAGCTTCTCAGCTTCTTGAAGCTGCGTTTTAAGAACAAAATCGTATCAGGGTTACATACACACAAATGTGTATAATAGGAAGCTAGCACCATAAAAGGAAGTTACTACCATCAAGCACCTGGGGCAAACAGAAAAATGTTTAAAGAGTGCTCATGGCAAGCTTCTTCTTCTTCTTTTTATAAAGAAGTTAGATTGGAAATGATCCCCGATCAAAGTAATTCGTAGTTTAAACAGGTACAATCATTCGCTGATATTTCATAGCAGGGAGAGCAAAGCATTTCTTTGACTCATTCTCTGGCTATAGACACACTTTACGTACAGAAGAAATGCTATTAAAGCAACCTGCCTGACTGATGGATTAGTAATTTCAACATAGGGGGCTCTGTGGAAGGGAGATGAGTAGATAATTGACTGTCAGACAGCTAGGCAGCGTTAAGGTCAATTGGTGCTGAGGGTGGTTTATTTGAACAACGGGACAAGTTTTCAAAGGAATCTCTTAATGCTGACAATAATAGCAGCAAAAATAACTTTCACTTTAACAGAGTTATTCAAGATTGCCGGGAGGTGGTGTGGAAAGAATGAGCTACTGAACATAACTATTTTTTTCTCTCAACCAAAGAGTTCTGATTTGTCCGCCCCCCCTCAAAGGATGAATATGAAGTATAGGCATGTAGAAACATACAGGGGTGGGGGTGTTAAAAACATATTACAGTTGTACCTTGGAAGTCAAACGGAATCCATTCCAGAAGTCTGTTTGACTTCCAAAATGTTCAAAAACCAAAGCACGGCTTCCAATTGGCTGCAGCCTATTGGAAGCCCTGCTGGACGTTCAGCTTCCAAAAATAGTTCGCAAACCAGAGCAGTCACTTCCAGATTTGTGATGTTTGGGAGCCAAAACGTTTGAGAACTAAGCTGTTCGACTTCCAAGGTACGACTGTATGGTTAAATGCCAAATTATTTTGAATTTCTTATGTGCGTGCACTAAATCTTTATTGTACATAGCTTTCCTCAAGCATAATTTTGGCCTAAAGGGGTGGACTGAGTAGGAGCTATTAATATTGCATTTTGCAAATTTCTTTAAAAAGCAAGCTGCTTTAACTAAAGCAATGCCATTCAAATGTCCTACCTTTGGAAAATCATTTGTATTTTAGCTTGTCTGCTACAGTGAGTCCTGTGAAGTACAAAGGATTCGAAGGCACATGAATTTCATCTGTGTCCCTTGTTAAAGTGAGAATGTATATTAGACCATACCCAATGCTTTCCCTATTGCTGTGCTCATTGCAGAGGAAAATTAGTAGCAGTGGTCAAGCTGCTTTCCTTGGAAGCTTGCCTGTCATTAACTGATCTTCACTTTAGGGCTGAACTGAAAGAAGGCATGTGACATCTTCAGGCAGCTCCAGGAACCTAGGAGCATCTGCTGCCATGCCACCACCTGGCCTGGAAGAGGGCTGTGGGGCTTTGCTGAGTTACTGGGACTGGGAGCTGCCCACCATTTTGATTTCCCACAATTCAACTGTGGCCTGCCATCATGTCTAGGGCAGCAGAAATGGGTTCATTTAGTGCTCAAATGTATACTGACTTTGAACGTTTATCATGCTGTTAAGACCAACAGCCATTGATAGACCAAGACAATTAGACTGCCATTTGTGTTTTTAACAGTTGCAGATGGGAACCCAGAGTAGAGAGGCCACCTTTCATTTCTCCCAGAACCCAGGAGTAAGCCAATGAGTTAAATATTGCTTTGTATAGACCTGCTGCCAAATCGGTCCCAGAGAGCAAGTGACAATTAAGTTAAGATCGTAGCTTTTTACTGGGTCAGCTTATCTTGCACAGTGCTATATAGCCAGGTCTTAACGCAACTTATTGTTCATGTGGGAGTATGAAACTGCAGGTCCTCAAGTTACGCAAAGCTCTTCAATGGGCAAAACAGCAAGGCAGTTTTATTTTCTGCAGTATGTAGGACAAAGTTCGATACAAGTGCAAATATTCTAAGTGGGATAGTGGCTGAACCACAGCACATTTTATCATTTAAAACATGGATGATACATTGGCCAGCAGGAAATTGCAAGTAATGATCCAAGACTCTTTAAGATTTCCATTTAACTCAACGTCCTTTGGATTCAGCATGGTTATGAATTTTAATTCCCAAGCATGCTTCTTAGAAATATTGCATAGATTGGCTATATTCTTAAGACAAGGGCTGAGAGGTCAGCGGACAGGCTGCTTTTATTCACTTTCTCTGGGGCCTTGTTCTGTCAAAGTTGCATAGGTGGAAGCTGTACAGATGGTGACTGAATGCGTATCACTTGGGGGGGGGGGAATCCTGCACATAGAAAGCTAGTTGGCAAGGGGAAAGCATAACTAGAAATGCAATTTTCTATCTGCAATTAATTTTACCTGTTTCTGTTCAAGGAAGAATTGTCATGTCAGCTTCACCTGCAGCATGAAGTGATACAACTCTGACACAGGTTTACTACCTTGTTGAGAACTAAAGGTGCAGTGCTAGACTTACCTAACTGAGATCAAACCCATTGTCCTCAGTTGACTTCTGAGTTGACATGTATAGGATTATACTGTAAACTTTGCACTGACTACAATAATCTGCACAGTGGATTTTGAAAAAAATCTAATTGATGTTAATGACTTGGAGCACCAATTCAGAGAAATGATTTTGAGCTGGAAAAGTTAATTCTTCCCTTCAGTTTTGAAGGGATTATCTGAGAACACATAGATTAAGATTTGATTTATCACATCCTAGAGAAGATTCCTGGATTTGACTAAAGGCAATTTTACCACGCAGAGAACCTTACAAAAAAAAACACACAAAAAAAACACACCACCATTTCAAAATATGGGGGTGGGGGCATTAGGATTCTTTCACTTCAAAAGTGGCATTATTTGCTTTTGTTTTTTATAAAAATATTTATATACTGTCCTCTCAAAAAATGTCAGGAAGGTGTACAACAACATAAAACACTTAAAAGCAATACAAATGAATTGAATTGCTTGACCTTATCATTGAACAAGTAAGTGAGTGGAGGATTTCAGCCTGTGTTCACAGTGATTCATTTGTCAGTCATCATTTAATATTGCATAAGGATCATCATTTCATATTGTAATGTGGCCAGAATTCCTGCAGCTACTGAGCTGCCTGCATTATTGAATTTTACTTCTAAAGTCTGAGTTACTATTCCTCTAGATACATATATTAGGATAACTTTGCATTACCTAACAGCTTTTTGTACAAACACCAGTCCTCCATTCCTCACCTATTTATCTTCCCAAACCACTTTACAAAGAAACTTAGTTTCATTTCAGCAGATTATCCCCCCCTCCCCTTTGTTTGATGGTCATTTATCCTATCAAGATATCTTGGTACTTTGCCTACATTCTCACACCTACATTTTTTAGGTGTTTGCTTAGAAATCACGTGTTGTAATTTGGAACCTACTTTTGCTCTCAGAGTAGGAGGCTGCTTCACAAGCAAGACCCATTTTGCTCTGGGCCCAAGGTAGATCCTTGCTTCAGCTTTACAAAGCTTCCTCATTCAGTGACTGACGTCACTGTCCTGACATCACATGACCAATATAGGAAATGTTACTGGCATGTAAGACTTTGAGATAAGAGCCACACTGAGCAAGTGCATGAGGAGGGTTGTGTTGTTGTTGTTGTTTTTAAAGGTCAATCAAGGATTAAAAGATCTTTTGGACCGTCTCATTTGTTTGTTGGTATCTATCTTGTAATAGAACCAGTGAGTGGTGTTAATGATGAAAGAGGAACAGCAGCCGCTGGCAGCAGTGATTGAGAAGGGTTAGACTTGCTGAGGGGGCCTGATGGGAGTGCCAGTGCCCCAGAGTCCCAGGAACCTGGAGCTGGCACTCACCATTATTGCCTCAGTTCTGGCATTAATTTTCAGAATTATCCAATATAGGCCAGAACTCAAGAGGAGCTCAGTGGAGGGCAGCGTGAACCAGAATCAGGGAAATCATCACTAGTATAAAAAAAATCTTACAAATGTTCTTTGGGTAGTATAACCTGCTCTTATGGCCCTACCTTGCAGAGATTGGTTGTAATCTTAACCCTGCTTACCTTGAATTAAGACCCATTCAGTGGGGATTACTTCTGAGTAGACATGGTTATGATAGGCAGAACATGGCAGACAAGCCATTTCTGCTGCCTCTGAGGGGGACCTGCTTCTAAATATTTGATTGACGTTTGTTTGTTTACAATATTATATCTCATCCAAAATTGCACCAAGGCATCCAGCACCCAACTGCAAAATATTGTTATGAGTTTCAGGGCAGGGGGAGGGGAGCAGGTTGTAGGCCGAGACCCTTCTAACACCTGCACCCCCTTCTAATTATTGGAATAGCCAGGCCAGCCTGGTAATAGCTTGCTAAGTATGGGTCATTAATGGAACAAAGGGAATGGCTCTGTGCCAGAGGCTAAATGGGTTGGCCTCCCTCCCTCAACTGTCTGTTAGAAAGAAAGAAAAAGGCAAGAGGAGAGAGTTGAGTGATGTGCACCAGAAGCAAAGCAGCGAGCTAGAGAGAGAGAGAGAGAGAGAGAGAGAGAGAGAGAGAGAGAGAGATTGAGAGAGAGAGCCATGCCTGATTTCTGCTAGAATCTAAGGCTGTGACTATGGGAGAAGCAAGGCAGTCTTGGGATATTAATGCTGTGAACCCCTCCATCGTAGGCTCAAGTTGTATATATTTGTAAATAAACCATATATCACAAACACACCACTGTGCCTCATTTCCAAAGGAAACACAAAACCTTGGTAAACGTCTGGAACCCCTAGAATCTCTCACCGCTCAGAGATTGGGGTGACATGCAACAGTATAATACATTTCAATTGGTCCCTTCAGGGGAAAAATATTTCAAAGGTCATTCTACATCATTTCATCACAGATAGCTCTATAAATTCACATCTCTATTAGCATGAATAAAAGTTGAAGTTTATTGATCACCAGAGATGGTGTGGCCATGATTTTTTCATCACTGGCTTAATTTCTTGTGGGTTTTGGAATGTGTCATACTAGCTCAAATTCAGTTTAGGCAGCTAAAATCATATTTTCTCAGTAATCTCTCCCTCTCTCATTTCCTCTTTTCATTTACCTTTTCCTCCCACAGTCTCTTTCCTTCTTGTCCTTAAACTCTTTAAAAGTTGAGTCATTTGTTAGTTACCAGTAACCACATTGTATGACAATACAAGTTTAATTGGTTTGGTATGTGTATTGTCACTATGGGCTGCAGACAGTCATTCTCTTCCTCTCAGGGGAGACTCTTTGTCAGAGAATTCACAGCATCTAAACTGCAATTTCCAGAACTCTTTGGAATAGTTAAACTGATATAAAACCAAAATGACCATAGAATGTTTGTCCAGTGAATTGTAAAAGCATTTATTTTGTCTTGCTTTTGGACTTTGGTGAGCTTTTCTTGTTTCCTTCTTGCTATGGGTGTATTATTTCATAGTTCTTTTTAGCTCGGTTTTACCGTATTTTTCCGTGTATTGGACGAGGTTTTTTGACTCAAAAACCACGTCAAAAAACTGGGGTCGTCCAATACATGGATAGTGGCATGGGGGGTGGGGGGAGAAGCGGCGTGCCGCCAGCTAGCTCAGTGGTGGAAGCGTGGCTTCCCCTGATGCTGCAGAGAGCCGGGAGCGACCTGGGGCTGTTTCCTGCCCACAGCTGCATGGATGGAGGGGGTGCCACCAGCCAGCTCGTTGGTGGGGGCACAAATTCTCTCGATGCTGCTGCGCATGACGGGTGCTCCCTGGATCATTTCCCGTGTGACGGCATCAGAGGAGGTTGTCTCCCAGTGTTAGGAGTGTCCTACTCTCGTGTAGGGCCCTGGCAGAGACACATGCCCGGCTGGCATGTTCTCTCCCTCCTGGTCGATTGTTTAGGAGCTTCAAAAGCTTTCTTCTGCCTGGGCATCACAGCGACTGATGCCAAAAGGCATTAGCACACTTAGGGATCTGCAGAGTATTCGCAGTTTGCGTAACAGAACCAATAGCACAGCATTTTGGCTAATCTACGTTTCTTTACATATAATACACTCTGAGCATTCTGCCTTAGCTCCTTCCTCTTTCTCATCAGATAGTAGAGAGGAAAAAAACAAAGGACAATAGTCCCACTTCACGGAACACAGTAATACCAAAATATCCTGTCTCCGTCACTTCCTACAATGTGGAATGAAAACATACACCGTCATGTGATAGACAACAATCCCATGACTGCAAACACGGAGCAGGAATCCTTAACACCCAGGATCACCGCTCCCCCGAGGCTGCTGCGTGTGGGAAACGATCTAGGGAGTGTTTCCTGCCCGCAGGTGAGTGGGGGGAGAGGCTCAACAACTTTGGACCATCTCTCCTCATTTTCCTAAAATTGAGTCCCCCAAAATAGGGTGGGTGTCTTATACAAGGGGGCATCCTATAGACAGAAAAATAGGTGATTGTTATTGAATATTCTGCAATGTATTTTTTATCATTAGAAGTTAATAGAAAATTTAGATAAATAAGTTAAGATTCTGTAGATGATGCATATCTTCCTATTCACTCAGGCCACCAGCATGGAAATTTTTGAATGGCATCCCAACTCTACAACAACTAGCCTTTCTACCGGTATCTACAGGGGTGTATACCTGCATACTACTTGTCTTGCATACTATCCCAACAACATAAATTTAGCAGGATTTCACTTATGCATTGGTTTTATACTAATTTAACTGCCATTATTTCCCCTTAAGAATCTTGGAACTGTTGCTCTTTTGAGGATACTTCGAGTTGACTGTTAACAGATCCCTAATTACTGTATTTTTTGCTCTATAAGACTCACTTTTGGCAACCCATGCTGCAACGTCTCATGGACATTTTTTTATCTGGAGTACTACTTATATAACTGATGTTTTTAAGGTGCTTACAATGTATTTTAAATAGAATAAATAGATAGGGTTTACTCAGGCAGGGGAAAAGTATACAGAAACTTCACCCAGTCCAGAAATGGCTGCCAATACAGTTGCACATGAAGCCCCGCCTGGGTCTGGGCTTCCTCACTGGGCTTCTCCTGATGTCACTCACAGTTCCTAGATCAGGTGGCAGATACAGGAGGCCCTGGGGGAGCTGCATCCAGCCTTCAGATGCTGCAACTGCTACTCAGTTGCTGAGGTGCTGTGCCACAGCAGAGCTCCCATGAAAAAATCTTGCCCTAAACATGGCTGCCCAAACAGCTGAATGCTAAGCCCCTGACAGGCCAGAGCCTTCTCACTGGGTTGCTGTTACTGTCCGTCAGAGACAACACCTGGCTTCGATAACATTCTAGGAGTGTCTGACTTGTTTTGTTCTGTACCTGGACTATGAGCAAGTTGTTTACTTAATGTCAAACAAGCAAGTAAGCCATTGGGGCAAAATATCCTAAGCTAACATACACAGGCATATCTCATTTTATTGCACTTCGCTTTATTGCACTTTGCACATATTGTTTTTAAAAATGATAATAATAGAAGGACTGGAGGAGCTGCTGCTGCTGGGTTAGAAACAAGAACCTGTCCCCTCCAAGCAGTGGCTCCTGCTCGTCCTTCTGAGGACATTGGTGAAGTTGCAGGCAGCCCAGCCACTTCCAGAGGAAGGAAGCCCATTGCTGCCACAGGAGTGGAGCTGGGTAGGGCTGGAGCCAGCTTTTTCCCCTCCAGCCAGGGGGGCCTGGGGTGGGCTAAGCATGCTTTCTCAGGATTGGGCATTGAGCTTCCCTCCAACCTTTCCATGGGAGATTGAGGCAGGGCGTTTTGAAAAAGTAATGTGGCAGGGGAGGGAGGGAGCCAGAGAGGTAGAGAGGAGTCAGACTGGCTTAGTTACTGCTGATCTCCCACAGGAGATGTTTTGAAACAAGTTTTTGGAAGAAGTTGATTCCAGCCCTTAAGATTTCAGTGGAAGAAGTAACTGCAGGTGTGGTTGAAGAGAACCAGAATTAGAAGTGGAGGCTGAAGATGTGACCAAACTGCTGCAATCTCATGATAAAACTTTAATGGATGAGGAGTTGCTTCTTATGGAAGAACAAAGGAAATGGTTTCTTGAGATGGAAACTGCTCTTGGTTACAATGCTGTTAACATAGTTGAAATAACAATGAAGGATTTAGAATATTACATAAACTTATTGGATAAAGCAGTGGCAGGGCTTGAGAGGTTTGACTCTCTCATGCTGCAGAGAAATATTTCATGAAAGAAAGAGTTCATCGATGCAGCACTTTCATTGTTGTCTTATTTTAAGAAATTGCCATAGCCACCGCAACCATCAACAGATACCACCCTGATCAGTCAGCAGCCATCAACATCAAAGCAAGACCCTCCATCAGGGAAAAGATTACAACTCGCTGAAAAATCAGGTGATGGTTAGCATTTTTAAGCAATAAAATATTGTTTAATTAAGGTATGCACATTGGGTTTTTTTTAAAGCATAATGATATTGCCCACTTAATAGACTGTGATTCCCAATTGGTGGTCCAAGGACCCTGGGGGTCTGCATAACCCACCCAGCGGGGAGTCTCTGGCACCATTCACACAATGAAAACTACCATAGATATATCAAAAATTCCAAAAGTAGGGGGTCCGTTGCTTGGCTTTGGAAAAATAGGGAGTCTGCAGTATTTAGCTAATTGGGAACCACTGGACATAACTTTTATATGCACTGGGAAACAAAAAATGATAATGTGTTACTTGCTTTTCTACGGTGGTCTGGAACCAAACCCACAATATTTCCGAGGTATGCCTGTACACTAATGGCAGTGACTCACCAGGAATGATACCCTGGTGTCATAGTGGATAGCTAGAGGAAGATGTTGTGGCTAATCCATGATTCCAGAGAGAAGAAACAGAGGAGTGCTACATTATTGTGTGCAGGCACTATCTTGTTATTCTTTTGGATGCAAAACGCCCTTTTTCACAATGACTGCCAGCTCTCTGATGAGCTTTTGCTTGCAATTGTCAGCTGGAGTCACAAAGCAGCACCACGAAGAAGATGCATCGTTTGAGCGTTGGAACAGAACCAGCAATCAAGAAGATACAAAGGCTTTCTTGTTCCTGGACTTTTTGCTCCCCTTGCAGAATGGGACAGAGAGGACCATGAAGAGCTGAATGTATCTTGGAATAAGATTCTGATTAGCAGCAATCACAAATGAGGTTAAAAAAGATGCCTACCTGTTCTTCATATAATAAGCCTTAGAAAGATGCTGACATTTTAATATTAATAGAGAGAGATAAGCAAATCAACTAGAGGTTGTATCAGTTTGTGCTAGCATAAAGCATTTCCTCTTGCTTTGTGGAAGACAGGTTTGCACAATAAGACAGGCCAGGGGGAGATGGTTATTGATGGTTACCACCCATAATAGCTATCAGGTCCAGCCCATCCATGAGGCAAAGTGAGGTGACCACCTCAGGCAGCTGGTTCCACAGGCACAGCAAATCCTAATGTAGATCCATTGGTTATGCTGTGCCTCCGCAATTTGAGGAAGCAATGGCTCTGAAACCACAGGAGGGGAGAGTGCTCTTGCACTCAAATCCTGCTTGTGAGTTTCCCACAGGAAACCGGCCACCACAGGATGTTGGATTGATCCAGCAGATTCTTCTTTTGTTCTTATACTATGGTTCATCGCAGTGGAGGACAAGCGTGCGAAGAAGATACTAAAAAAAGCCGGGTGCTCCTCTTAAAAAAAGGTCAACAAGTTCCATCACCTCTGATCATAAGGTCCCAGAGAGTGGGTCACAACAGGGTAAAATACAACATTAAAAGCAGTTGAGAACAAATTATAATCACAACTTGAATGGGTCATAAAAATATGATGAAGTTCTGTAATGAAGGTGGCGGACACACCCCTGCAGTGAGAGAATCCCACAACTTAGGGGTTGCCACTAGAATGCCCTCTGCCAGGTTACTACCATCCCCACCAAACTTCTGAGGGTGGAAGAACTATCAAGAGAGCTACCTGAGTGTTATAACCTTGACTCCTTGAGGGATTCCTGAGCAGCAGAAAGAGATGGGGTGAGATGAGGACACAAAAGTTCCTATTTCTACAGTAACTTATGTTTAGTTCAATTTTCAAGTAGTTTTCTTCCTGCAGCCACATATGCGGCAGAGATACTACACGAAGCGAGATATTTTGCAAGATTGTCACAGCTGCACACATACTCAAAATCTGAACAAATCTAGTAAGGCTCATCTCGAATGGCAAATATTGATGCGGCTTTCTTTGACACCACTAAACAAATCCCCATTTCTTCTGGATGCAGAATTTGCTGCAAATGAACCTCATTGAATTTCCTGCCTGGTATATATAAGTAATGCACCTTACATTACTACGTATGAAATGCATCTTGTGAATCTCATTTTCATAGCAATGTTTCTGCCATCCTTGATTCCTATGCTTCGTTGTGCTTGAGTTATAGAACTAGTCAATCTAGTTTCACTGTCTGATGCCCACTGCAATGAATTGAGTGCAACTGCTTCACTGCACATATGGGTAGAGGCTGATTATACCTATTCAGTGGTAAGTGAAAGTACAATTCCACTCTCTTCTTTACTAGTATTTCATACCTCTGGTGGCTGATTTCTTGTCAATGAAAACAGGTCTCTGGACTAACCCCTGGCAACTCCCAGCTCAGAATAAGCATTCTTCATGCTTGTAGGAAATGAAATATGCTTGATTCATCAGGCCAATGTGGCTCTGTATGTACGCACTTGCATCATAATGTTTTCCCACCCAGGCCTCATTGAAATTAATAAAAGAGCAGACTTTGTTATTATTATTAAACATTTCATTGATTATTATTTTATTTTTATACACAATTTCCAGTTGCCCCCTCCCCCTGCACACAACATATAAAATTTGGAGATTTCTAGTGTTGTGCTAAAATTCAGTAAATAACAACAGTGCCCATGTTACCATGACCATCCGTCATCCCCATCCCCATCCTCCTTAATTGGTCCCCTCCCTGCATTTCTTTGATCTATCGCATTCACACTATGAGCCCCTCCAGACATCCTTTTTACTGTGCAGTTATGATGATTTGTTTCTCATGATGGTATCAGGGCAGTTATACATAATCCCATTTATACCTTTTGTGCCTGCACGTTTCAGGGCAGTCACATTGCTTCCTTTCCATTTGGTGCATCTCAAGTAGCTTCCTGCTAAACTCCTGTAGGTTTTTATACTACAGATATTCTGGGTTTTTGGGGTTTTTTCTTATCCTGATGTAGCTCAAGAGTGCCCCTGCAGATGACAATAATGCATTAACAATGAGAAAACATAACATAACTAAAAGCAGAGACATCACCTTGCCAACAAAGGTCCGTATAGTAAAAGCTATGGTTTTCCCAGTAGTGATGTATGGAAGTGAGAGCTGGACCATAAAGAAGGCTGATCGCCGAAGAATTGATGCTTTTGAATTATGGTGCTGGAGGAGACTCTTGAGAGTCCCATGGACTGCAAGAAGATCAAACCTATCCATTCTGAAGGAAATCAGCCTTGAGTGCTCACTGGAAGGACAGATCCTGAAGCTGAGACTCCAATACTTTGGCCACCTCATGAGAAGAGAGGACTCCCTGGAAAAGACCCTGATGTCGGGAAAGATTGAGGGCACAAGGAGAAGGGGATGACAGAGGACGAGATGGTTGGATAGTGTTCTCGAAGCTACCAGCATGAGTTTGACTAAACTGTGGGAGGCAGTGGAAGACAGGAGTGCCTGGCGTGCTCTGGTCCATGGGGTCACGAAGAGTCGGACATGACTAAACGACTAAACAACAACATAACTACCAACAAAACAGAATGACATGTGTGGACAGTTAAGTATAAATTCACCACAAATGCACCATTATAGTGTAATTTCTTTTTTTGCAGAAAATAAACACAACAGAACCACCCCAGTCTGGAGAACCCCTGTATATGTAGGCTTCAAATTAAAAAACAAACTAGGAGAAAGGATTGGCTAACCAGGATAGAACCAGAAGGAAGACAGAACAAGAAAGGAAAGGAAATGGGGAGGGGGAAAGGGGGAGAGAAAAATAAATGTTCACCTAATATATATGCTTAGTGCACAGGTTCCTGTGGTATTCCTTTATATAAAAAAGCTCCTTTGTTTTCATGTTAGTCTATAGAGAAATTGAGGAATCCCTACAATTTGTCTTCTTTTCATAATTTGATGTAATAGATTTTTGTTTTCATGTACTGCCAAAGCCAGCATATCCTGAATCCATTTATTTATTGATGGGGCTTTGGTTGCTCACATGGGGAGAATTTTGCAGTGGATTTTGCATTGTTTCTGTAACTGTGTGCACAGCCCAGAACACTCCATCTATTGTGTCAATTTTAAATTGCACTTAATTTTTTTTTTTATGAATGTGTATATATCTGAGCCACAGTTCTGTAGGGCTGAGGACACCTATATCTATGAAATGCCAAGGGGCTATTTTTACTAATAAGCTAACACCTACAGATTTTGATAGTTATATAGGGGAAAACTGTCCATAGGACAGTTATTTATCCATATCTTCTCTGACTAAGTTGCATTGATTTTGTTTTTTAAAAAACATGACAAGGAAATATTGTGAGAAATATTCTGTCCTCTGAGTAAAAACAGATTGATTTTATGGGGTGAAAAATATTCACAAAGACCACATTTGCTGATGAAGAATTAAAAAAAAAAATTGTGAATAATGTATGTTTCTTAGACGATCTTTAAGACCAGAGGATACACTGGAGGAATGTACTCATAAATAATGTATTTATCAACAGAGGGAGGCAAAAAACCATCCAGCTCTTTATGCATGATGTTATCTTAGCGGATATTATTCTCTCAAATGGAAGGGCTGAATTGTGCAGAGGGAGGTGGAAGAAGATCATCTGAGCAATGGGTAGTGCAATGAGAAAACTTGTTGACTCTGTGGCTGAATCCATACAGTATCTTGGTAATGGAGCATTCATAAGACATAATTCCACAGACCGATTGCACAGCTCATACAGTGATGACATGAGGGAGCAAAATTGTGGTAATGGAATGACATGAGAACCTTACAATGAGCCATGTGTTGCATGCCTCCTGCACATCAATCATGTGCCCTTCTCTTCCAGCAGGCACATGGAGAAGATTTGTTCACACAAATGTAGATATAACAAAATACATACATACACACACCAGACTTGAAATGTAGTGAGATTGATGGTAGCTTGCCTTAAGCCACCTAGTGAGTGTATGCTACAAGCAAAGATTCAGAATTGGTAAGTTCCTGTTCAGAGTAAGTTATTCACATACATAGGGGAATGACAGAGGTTGACAAAGCTCATTCTAAGAACCTGAGAACAGCCTGTTGGATCAGGCAAATGGACCGCCTAGTGCAGTATCCTGCTTCCACAGTGGCCAAACAGATGCCTGTGGGAAGTCAAAAATCAGGACCTGAGCATGACAGCACTCTACTCACTTGTGATTCCCAGAAGCAGACATTCAGAGGCATACTTCCTCCAACAGCGGAGGTAGAACATATCCATCATGCCTAATGGCCGATGATTAGTAGTTGCTCCTATCAAGCTCTTCCTTTTATCTCAACCCATAATCCTCTGTTCCTCTTCAGCTAATTCATGACAAAGAACAATGTGGGGGGATGTACTATAGAATGAGAGAGATGCCACCACTCTTTGACTTCCCTTAAAGTTTGCAGACTGTTAGTTGGACAGAAGGTTAACATTTTCATCTTGGTTTAAAATCTAGATATTCTGTTTTGTGTCATGTACCATTACTTTTGCCCTTTTTTATTTCTTTAAAATGTTGTTGATAACAGCTGCTTGTACCTAATTGCTTTTAATGGCTGAGTAAACTTTTTATTTACACCCTGAGGAGCAACGGGCATGGAGTGCGTCATAGAAGCCAAATGAATGTAGCAATGGTCTCTTAGTCACAAGGCAATAAAATATTATGATCTTCACTTGTAGAGTTGTTTAACAAATATGGAGAACTGTTCATCATATTCTCTAATGCTTTTATACAGCTATGGACTTGGTTGCTTATTACAATCTAAAAAAAAGAAAAAGAAAGGGAGAACAGGGTCCAGTCACAGCTATGTTCCAGAAGCTGAACCAAAATCAAATGCCTTAGACAATAAAGATCTCCATGAGTCATGCTTAAACAGACAGCACTCTAGCTGGAAATGAGGATTTGTGCCATGTGCAAATCAAATTGCCCTCTGCCCAATTGGTTAATTTAGTTATAATTTTAGTTCTAGCTGTCTCTAAAGTAAAGGTAATAGCTGCTCTTGAGAAAGGGCGCTAGTGATCGTATTTTAGCTTGGTAATTCAGTTATCCTGTATATACTCAAGAGCATAATGAATGTTTTGAAAAACTGAAAAGGGAAAAGGCATAGTGTTTATGTAAATGTTTGGCAGGCAGTTCAGGGACAGGATTAACCAGCATGGAATGTAGACCCAGTTCTTGGTTTTAGAAAACCTAAATGCATCTTCTCTCCAACATGCAGAGGCAAATGTATTTTCCAAACTCTGTCACAGGGTCTGCTGAGTGGCAAACTGTGCTACTCAGTGGATGAAATTAAGTGAAGAACTGTTAAACACAGGAGAACAGGAATATGTTTTAAGACTACCTGACAAAATACCAAGAACCAAACACAATGTGGTAGTGGAAGATCCAAATGTATAAAGGTGGGCTTGCTATAATAACTTAGAATTGGCCTGGGTCAGGAGCAGCTAAAGGGCAAAAGTGATGGATGCATGTGTAAAGAGATAATAACTTACTACTCCCACTGCTTACTTCTCTGATGCCCTTCTCCCCTTACACCTTTCTCCCTGGCAGTACTCTAGTATTGGATGTGTGCTCGGATCTAGGAAAAGCGGCTGTGGGAGGAGAATAATTCAGTTCCCCTCGCTCTTTTGCCTCTTAAATTTGACCTACCCCTGAAAATGAGGTCCCTAATCTGTATCAATGGGCAAGAAGATGGTGACCAAACAGGACCGGAAAGGATGAAATGGAAATATTTATTTTAAATACACCAGCGGAAGACCAATGAATGCAATTCAGTTTATGAAAGATAAGAGCATAAAATGTCTTTTCCACAGCTTTTCACAGTTGTCATGCACTGGTTTGACATCTTCTTTAAGCAGGGATCAAATCCTGCAAAGTGCCTCTGAGGGAGCAACTCCTGGGGAGTGTAAGCATGCAAATGATAGCCCTTGTGATTGTCAATCAGTGTAGCATGTGTGTGTGTGTGTGTGTGTTTATGTATACACACAACTGTTCATATTTTACAGACTGTACAGGGCTGATTAGGGAAACATTTCATTTCTAATTTATTTAATTAGATTTTTAATCTATGTCTGATTTTTGTGCCAATTAAGGCGCACAAATTGCATTTGGAGAGGAGGAAAAATTCAGGAAAAATCTCATTCCTATGTATCAAACAACATTCAGCCAAAGTACGGTATGTTAACTTCATGATCTCCTGATAGATTAGCTGATAAATGCTGTTAGATTGCTCAGTGGTCTGTTCCTTCACCATTGTCTACATCAGATGAACAGCAGTCTGCCCTGACTGATGTGACTGTGGCTCTTGTTTGTAAGAAGGAGCTAGGGGCTATTCTCCACAAAAGAAATGAGAGAAAATATTTAAAGCTAGGCTGCCCTAGGTCATTTGGCCCATCCCTGAATCTGAGGTCCAGGTCTGATCTTCCTATGTACTGCTCAGAGGAAATGACTTTAGTTTCTGTTCTTATCACTGTGCAGTTGCTTGGAGTCACAGGACTCTGTTTACGTTCCAGAGACCTTCCAGGCTGTTGGAAGTCTCATGGGAAAGGAGATGGGATGTGACGTTAGTGGTTTCCTGTTTCCTTTGTTCCTTTGTTTCGGTTGCTCTCTGCTTTCATAGAGAGAGGATGTATTTTTCTTTTGCTGTCTGCGCAGCTTAGAAATAAAGCATAGCATGTAGCCAAACCTCTCGTCTCTTTCTTGTGCTGGAAACTCTGCTGAAGGCCTAAGGCTCAGGTCGTTAAACACTTTGGGAGGCGATTCTCGAGACTTGGGGGAAGAAAATGAGCTTTATCAGCTTGGCCGAGTGGAGATCCCGACAGATGACCCCCTTTTCTGCTTGTTCCTGAGTAGACTGAGATCATTGGGCTGTTAATAAATAGGATAGCTGAATTTTGGGTTTGTTGGATTCCTTTTGCTTTCAGTATTTCTGCTGAACCTTGTTGTCCTCTTGCATATATTCTTAATAAAATTTCAAAACTGGAGGCTGCCTGTGTTTGCCAGTCTCAGAATCTGGAAATCCCCATGTGCATAGATTACTTTGGGTTTCACACTATTGGGGGGCGTCTAAGACCAGTTGGCACAGCCAGGAATTTGCTCTGTTTTCAGGGGAAAGCAGAGAACTGGAGAGCTATGCAAATTGCAAGGAATTTACTGGAGGTGCAAGGCGTGCTAGTCTGGGATCCCAGGATCTAGCCATTAATTGAACATCCACATTTCCCCTTTTTCTTCTGGGGCTGTAAGTGACCTCAAAAGTGGGTGGTGACAGCTCTAAGAGCTAAGAACCTGCCCTTTCCTCTGAAAAAAACCAAAAAAAACCCCCAGTAAACATCAGAGCCCATTCAGCAATGATTTGCTTGCAGTTGATTCTTTCTCAGATTACCAGGCTCCATTCATGACCTGTCAGCTGCTCTCATGCACCTTTGTTAACTTAACCATCAACCACTTAATATCATCTGACTTCCTGTCCCCACTGCCTTTAATTCACTTTATTATGCCATGTTTTTTGAAATATCAAAATGAATGCAATGGTTGTAAAATAATAACACATTTGCTTGGAAGTTATGCTAAGAACTGTTCAGTTCCCCCTTGATTTACAACAGCTTGCAATACTGGGATTCTTTGTCCTGAGTCAAGAGTAGGAGCTTTTATCTCATCTGTCACTCCTTAGTAGTTCAGCCACAGCAGTTGAGTAAGAGACACTCAAAGCTAAGAATCAGTTGCATTGTTCCTAAGGTAAACACTGGAAGGGGAGCTGCTGATGCTTTGTAAACTATCTTAATTTTCATGGTTGGCAACACCCAAACCTGAAAAGGGATTTGTAGAATAAAGTTAGATAATCAAGCACATCATTGATCTAAACCTAATCTGCTGTAACAACCTTTGCTAAGAGGGGTCTTTTCTCTCTGTTCTATAACTCAAAGAAAAGTCTCTGCCAATATCTCAATACTGCCAGAGGCCCCTAGCGCTTTTCTCAAGCTCACTGCAGGTTTGCACAGATCAAATGAAAGCTGTTTACTCATTATTGTTTAAGATTAAGCTCCAGGTAGAGAATTACTCTTGATTTTTTTGGGTTCAGACTGATAATGGGAAAGCAATAAAAGCAGAAAACAAAACAAACCCAGCAGATTCTTGCATTAAGCTAGCTCTGTTATGAAGTTTCTGGGTTGCGTGTCCTGAAAAATGAATGTACTGCATTGTATTTATTAAAGCTAATCAGAGAAACTTAGGAGATACTGTATTGATATGAAATGCCTGCTTAGAGATAATATAATAGTTTGCATTTGATAAATTTGGAAGCTATGTAGTGTAGAATATTAAAGAATGTGGGAAGCCAGTGGGAAGTCTTGTTGTTAACTTAAGTGGAGATGGTTTACAAACTGTAAGAAGCAAAATGCTCTTACAGTGGTTTGACACAAAGTTCTAAGCCTCATCAGCACATATAAGAATATAACATCAGTGTGTTCAGGAAACTGAACATGGTTTCCTGGATTGTCACTGAAGTGGTTTTTACAGTGGTACCTTGGGTTAAGTACTTAATTCGTTCCAGAGGTCCGTTCTTAACCTGAAACTGTTCTTAACCTGAAGCACCACTTTAGCTAATGGGGCCTCCTGCTGCCACCATGCTGCCAAAGCATGATTTCTGTTCTCATCTTGAAGCAAAGTTCTTAACCTGAAGCACTATTTCTGGGTTAGCGGAGTCTGTAACCTGAAGCATATGTAACATGAAGTGTATGTAACCCGAGGTATCACTGTAGATAGGATTTAACCGACATGTCTTTCCATCCTGTCTCAGTAAACTAGATTTCCAAGTCAGCCATCCATGTCAGCTTCAGACATTTATTCACATGTGATTGTGTGTGCATGGTGCCAGACAGATATCATTAATGGTCATAGGGCTACAGCTCTTTCCTATCTAGCAACTTAATGCAAATGTCTCCATCCAGCGAATTAAAGAAAATATATAGCAGCATTGGACTCATAACAGACAGGCTCCTAATATACTACTTGTTGCCTTTTGGTTTAGCAATGATCTTCATAACTGCTATCCTGATTTTGAGTGAAACGTGAATCAAAACATGGCCTCAGCTTCCTTTACTTTGAGTATAGCAATGATAGCAATCCACCTATCCTCTTTGTGTGAGAAGACAAGCACTGGTGGAGAGAGCCCTATTCTGGCATGTGGAGCTAGATTTAGGCTCAGGCTCCCTCCCCACTCTATCTCCTACCATTTTCAGTTTTGGAAAAATACTGTGCAGGCAAAGAGAAAGTAGGATGGTGCCAAAGTCCCAGCAGAAAGTGGCATATTTATTCATTTCTTTATACAATTTCTTACCTACCCTTCACAAGTTTAAACCAACAGAATCTACAGTTATAAAAACATAAAACTGTTATAATTATAAAATACATAAAACCATTCCAAATGGAATAGAACAATAGAACAGTTGCTTGGAACTTATGAGAGCCATGGCAAAGCTCACCAACACTTGGACACATCAGCTGTTGAACTAGTGGACCACTGGGATTCCTCTGATATTTCTGTTAGTATTAGTAGTAATACTTGTTTCCTGTCATGTTTATAAGTAGAATGGATACCTTATTAAGGTGGCTGATAAGCCATATTTTTAATAATGCTCTGTGCTGGACCAGAATTATTCTCTAGTTGTGGAACAATGGCAAACTGACATGTTGTTGTTTAGTCGTGTCCGACTCTTCGTAACCCCATGGACCAGAGCACGCCAGGCACTCCTGTCTTCCACTGCCTCCTGCAGTTTGGTTGCTGGTAGCTTCGAGAACACTGTCCAACCGTCTCGTCCTCTGTCGTCCCCTTCTCCTTGTGCCCTCAATCTTTCCTGACATCAGGGTCTTTTCCAGGGAGTCTTCTCTTCTCATGAGGTGGCCAAAGTACTGGAGCCTCAGCTTCATGATCTGTCCTTCCAGTGAGCACTCAGGGCTGATTTCCTTCAGAATGGATAGGTTTGATCTTCTTGCAGTCCATGGGACTCTCAAGAGTCTACTCCAGCACCATAATTCAAAAGCATCAATTCTTCGGCAATCAGCCTTCTTTATGGTCCAGCTCTCACTTCCATACATCACTACTGGGAAAACCATAGCTTTAACTATACGGACCTTTGTCAGCAAGGTGATGTCTCTGCTTTTTAAGATACTGTCTAGGTTTGTCATCACTTTTCTCCCAAGAAGCAGGCGTCTTTTAATTTTGTGACTGCTGTCACCATCTGCAGCGATCAAGGAACCCAAGAAAGTAAAATCTCTCACTGCCTCCATTTCTTCCCCATCTATTTGCCAGGAGGTGATGGGACCAGTGGCCATGATCTTCGTTTTTTTTGATGTTGAGCTTCAGACCATATTTTGCACTCTCCTCTTTCACCTTCATTAAATGGTTCTTTAATTCCTCCTCACTTTCTGCCATCAAGGTTGTGTCATCTGCATATCTGAGGTTGTTGATATTTCTTCTGGCAATCTTATTTCCGGCTTGGGATTCATCCAGTCCAGCCTTTCGCATAATGAATTCTGCATGTAAGTTAAATAAGCAGGGAGACAATATACAGCCTTGTTGTATTCCTTTCCCAATTTTGAACCAATCAGTTATTCCATATCCAGTTCTAACTGTAGCTTCTTGTCCCACATAGAGATTTCTCAGGAAGACAGGAGACAGATGAGGTGATCAGGCACTCCCATTTACTTAAGAACTTGCCATAGTTTGCTGTGGTCAACACAGTTAAAGGTTTTTTCTGGTATAATTCCCCTGTGTACTCTTGCCACCTCTTCTTGATGTCTTCTGCTTCTGTTAGGTCCTTTCCACTTTTGTCCTTTATTATGGTAATCTTTGTATTTTGGAGAAAATTGGAGAAAATCTCTCCAATTTTCTTAAACAGATTTCTGGTTTCCCCCCATTCTGTTGTTTTTCTCTATTTCTTTGCATTGCTTGTTTAAGAAGGCCCTCTTTTCTCTCCTTGCTATTTTTTTTGGAAATCTGCATTCAGTTTCCTGTATCTTTCACTATCTCCCTCACATTTTGCTTGCCTTCTTTCCCCTGCTATTTCTAAGGCCTCATTGGACAGCCACTTTGCTTTCTTGCATTTCCTTTTCATTGGGATGGTTTTCGTTGCTGCCTCCTGTATAATGTTACGAGCCTCCATCCATAGTTCTTCAGGCACTCTGTCCACCAAATCTAAATCCTTAAACCTGTTCCTCACTTCCACTGTGTATTCATAAGGGATTAAATTTATATTGTGTCTTACTGTCCCAGTGGTTTTTCCTACTTTCTTCAGTTTAAGCTGGAAGAAGCTGATGATCTGAGCCACAGTCACCTCCAGGTCTTGTTTTTGCTGACTGTCTAGAGCATCTCCATCTTTGGCTGCAGAGAATATAATCAATCTGACATACTGACCAGTGAATGATTTGGCTAAGAATCCTCAGTCCATTGGTATCAGGGTCACCATCTTTTATTTAATAATAAAAATCAACACAAAGCAAGTCTATTAAAAGCAGAGCCTAAGCACTGAATATCAGACCAGGCAACAGCTGTAATTGTCTTCAGAACTGCACAGTATCTGATTTCTTTTTTAAAAACAGGTGACTCTTTCACTCAAAATTAAATTGTTTTTAATGTAGTTTGCTTGAGTTGCTGGCATTTTTATTTATACCTGGGTGTCAAACATACTTAATTTATAGCTGCCTAATTGTTGTTTGGCTGCTTTGTTTATTGGATGACGCTAATACAGTAGCTTAATCAAAATTAAGTGCAAGGATGTCAAGAGTAACATCCAAAAGCGTCCACATCAGTAACCGTCAATCAGCTTAGCAATTTTTAAAGAAGCAAACAACCAGCAGCAATACTGTCTCTCTTCTAGATTCAGGTAGGTAGCTGTGTTGGTCCTATGCAGTAGAAATATATATATATATATATATATAGTCCAGTAGCACCTAAGAGACCAACTAAATTTGTTCTTGGTATGAGCTTTCGTATGAGCTCATACCAAGAACAAATTTAGTTGGTCTCTAAGGTGCTACTGGACATTTATTTTATTTTATATATGTATATGTCTCTATTCTGTTAGGTTTACAACTACTATCCTAGTTACAAAAGTAGAACATGTAAGCTCAAAAATTTTGTTTGAGCTGCAGAGCACAGACACGCACATGTGGTTAGCTTGGAAGCATGATGAAGAAAGAGGAGGCTGCCCAGGCAGGCTGGAAGTAGGTAGAATTACAGCTTCCTTCCAAGGCAGACAAGGGAAGTGATCTTACAGATTTATCTCTAGCAAATTTTACAGGAAAGCTCTGTGAGTCTTAGCCCCTTTATGTACCTATCTGGCAAAACATGAATTGTTGGTTTGACTGCAATAATGTCCCACCAAAGTGGCACTGTTTTTCTGCCTAGCAAGTTATTTACAGTTCCCCCCACTTTAATATATTTACTGTTCCCTGTTCCCTAAGCAAAATATGTAAACTATCTAAAGGACATGTTCATGTGGAAAAACAAGGCATGGTGACTGAATAAATCTATCTACATTGTCCTCCAAGGCTACAGTTGGCTGCATACTTGAGAGTAAACGTCATTGAAAGTGGGGCACATTTCTGCATAAGATTTGTTGAGGGAATCCAACACCCTCCAGTCCATGTTCTTGACTACAAGCCTTATGAATAGATACTACTTATGAAAGTGGTGGAAGTTTGGAAGTACTAAGACTGACACAAAGGAACCCTGCTTCAATATATGGATCTTGTGGCGTGAGAATGGCATACCACCAACTGTCCTGGTTTGAGTGGGACATCCCGGATTTACAGAAACTGTCCTGGCTTCTTTTTGAAATCCTGGGTGTCCAACTTTGGCTGCCACCATGAGGCCTCCACAGTGAGGCCTCTGCCTAGGCCCCCTGAGGCCACTGATATTCTTCTGGAAATTGGGCCACACTTCTGGAAGTGTGCTTCTGGAAGCACACCACTGGCTTCCATAAGTACATCAGCGGCCATGACAGGCCTCAGCTGAGGCCTCACAATGGAGGAGGTTTTGCCACAGTGGCAGTGAAGGCAGAGAGCACACCTGCTGCAGGTGGCAGCAGTAGCAATGGGCTGAGATGACTTGAGCAGGTGGGGAGGATGAGCAGGGTGTGGTGGTGGTAGTGTTGGACCAAGGTGGTTTGAGTGGGTGGCAGCATGGTGGGGAGTAGTATCCCAGATTTTTGTTAGAAAAAGTTGGGGGAATGGAATGGTGATAATGGGGATACCATACTTTTCTGTGTATAAGATGACTTTTTTTTAATTAAAAGAAGGAGGAGAAGCCTTGTCTAATACACGGATAGTTCATAGGTGTGACACGGGATTGGTTGCTGCCGTGAGCTGTAGATTGTCAGTGGCTATTGGGCGTGTTATTGGTGTCTGCAGCAAGGGCTGTTGTTGATTGGCTGTTGCTGTGGCAATTGGGCGGGCAATTGCCGGCTTTTGCCTGCAAGGGGACAGACGATAGGTAGCTTTAGCGATGCGTGTGAGTGAGTGGCAGCATAGGTCAGGCTTGTGAGCGATTTTCAGCAATCTCTCCTAAAAATAGCTCAGCAACTCTGGGCAATCCTTCCCCAAGGAAGCTCAACAACTCTGGGCAATCTCCCCCCATTTTCTTAATTTTGAGTCCCCCAAAATAGGGGGTGTCTTATACAGGGGGGCGTGTTATACAGAGAAAAATACAGTATCTCAAGAAATCCATATAACCTCTAAGAAAGGAATGGCTTATGCCGTTTGAAGGTAGGATTACTTTCAATAACTTACACAGGGTATGTGGGGGGGAAACATACATACTTTCTTATGCATCGTGTGATGTTTAAATGCATGTGCCAAATTACTATGGAATGTTTGCGTGTTAGTGGCACACCTGTCCAGGCAACTGATTGGTGCAAATGGACCACTGCATATGGTAAGTGTCTTTAAACATGACTGGGTGTTGGAAGCATACTTATGTGAGAACAATAAGCACATTGTTTCTCCATGTCCTGTGACCTTTAACCTAAGATACCAAGGAGGACGTGACTCTTCCTATACTAGCTGAGAAGCAGAGAGAATTTTTAGCAGATGCAGCTTGCCCTGCAAGTGTGAGAAGGACTGCACTTCCTTAAATTACCAGGCCAAAATAACAATGCCGATCCAGGAACCCAATTTCCCTTTTGATATTCTAATCCTATTTGTGAGTAGGAAGATTGAGTCTTTTCGTT
The DNA here is from genome assembly GCF_964106645.2 of Podarcis pityusensis. Classification (NCBI taxonomy): domain Eukaryota; kingdom Metazoa; phylum Chordata; class Lepidosauria; order Squamata; family Lacertidae; genus Podarcis; species Podarcis pityusensis. The sequence goes on along the minus strand of NC_138026.1, from coordinate 90,019,636 downwards.
GCTGTTGCAAGAATACATAAAAGAAGTTAGGGGAAGCTTTGAGATTTACAATTGCTGAAGTAAGTTTCAAAGTAAGTGATGTTGGAACATTAAGGAACTTAAAAAGCTGAAATGAAATTTTTTGCTGTTGTTAATTTTGTTTAACGTTACTAGGTCTAACCAGAACCTGGAGTCTGAAAGTCAATATAGAACACAGAAATTACCCTTTTCTGAATCTGTTAGGAGATGGAAGTATTGGAGTATATCTCCGTAATATGGGTTTTTATACTTAATCAATATTGCCTGGAACCCAGCCACTGATGTTATATTGGCAGAAACGTTACTTAAATTACCAAGGATTTTTTTATTTATTTAGCAAAGTATCTTTCTGATGTTTTGCCAAACCATTAAGACTTTTATTCATTAGAAAGATTTTGGCTTATTTCCCTCTAGTTGCTCTAGGCAGCCGTTATTTTGGCCATAATAACTAACTGGTTTAATACAACTGGGAAGATCAAATGCTTTTTCCTTCCTTTTTCTAGAGGTGGGTTAAAAATACTTGTGGCGTGTGATGTGTGTGTATTTGTGTGTTCCTGTTTGGCTCTCAATCTGTGCTTAAATTCAACAATATAAAAAGACTTTGGTCTTCTGCTCTTTGTGCAGAAAGAACAGACAACTCCTGTGCAGCTGGGTCTAGTGGGATGAAGAAACAGTCATGTTTTCTTTTCTTTTCTTTGTTTAACTCTGGAGATTTTTGAAAGAATTTAATTCAAAGAGAAGAGCGATCGGGAATGTGTATACTACAAGTTTAAAGAGCTTCAAGCCAATCTGTTTGTCATGGAGCCCATCTTGTTATTCCCAATGTTCAGGCTGCGAGTGCCTTTGCATTTTCGTAGCTAAAACAGTAACACAACACATCCATAAGAGGTGTCAGCAGGCTAGAGGGAACCCCAGAGTTTCCAGAAATATAATAATAACAATATTTTTAAAATGCTGAACTTATTGGCTGCGCAGTAGCAATTGCTCTTTAAGCAGAAACCCATCAAAAGGAACCCGCTCCCAAAGGAGGACTGAGTTTGTTTAGTGGCCATTGAATGCTGAGTCGAGGTGGGGGCACTGGTGGAGGAAGAGGAGTGCAGGGGGAGCACACCGCCCCCAGCAACGTGATCCTGGTGGGGTGCCATTGGGGCTGCCCCCCATCCGTGCTGGGCACCATGCCCCCGCAGGTGCCGTGCCATGCCCCCAGGACGTGCGCCACACCCCCGGGATGCGCACCAGCCCCGCCCCCACGTGCTTTCTGCCCCCCAGTGCCAGAGCATGAAGCTCCACCACTGGGTGGGGGAATAGTAAATGGACTGCAGGGGAAAGGGGGTGAAATGGTGCCATTGGAATACTAAACAGCAGCATTTCATACTGCAACATTTTGTTGCAGGCCCCATTTGTGTATCTAAAAAGATAAATCAATACTTACAGAGATAAATTTCAGAGTTGAAAAGTTTATTTCGTAACAGAAGCGCATAGGATGCTGCCTTATGGTCAGAGTTGTGCAAAATAGTATTAAGTAAAATGTTGATTCACTCTACTCCTGAGTAATTTGTAGAATGCTACTGGCACAAGTTGTCAGCTCGCATTTCCCACCTATCTGATCCAGATTTACAATTTCTGAATTCTCAAAATCCAGTAGTGGTGGTAGCCAGTGGGTTCAACTTCATTTTGCTGAATATCCTGCAGAATATGAAAAGCTGCTGTAGATCTAAGCAGAAAAAGTAAGTTCAGATGAGCAAGCAATTTAGGCAGGGCACTGATACTGTGGAGGTGGAATGGTTAGCTAATAGAACATCTGTGTTTACCTTCTGTTAATATACAGACTTCAGAGAAAATGGGTGAGAAAGGCAATGCAAATACCGCAGGATTGTGTCAGGCAGTGATCCTATACCCACTGGCCTGCAAGTAAGTGCTTTGAAACTTAATGGGACTTACTTCTGAGTAGAAATATATGAGAGACAGCACATTGAGTTGCTTTTGTGATCCAAGCAGGCTGTGGCTACTGATAATGAGGGTTCTTACGACCACAGAAGTGGATTTCTGATCAACATATCCTTGGTGAACAGGTGTGCTTCTGAGATAGTAACAGACAAAAAACTAGGTCTCATATATTTCAGGATGACACAAGAAGAAATTGAACTGGCCTTCAATGCTGCTGTAGATAGCACCGCAATAGGTGATACTGGGAACTTTTGAGAAGGAAGTGGGTGGATTTTTATTCTTTCTCGTGAGCTGAAATCTTCTCTGACTTGCCCACTACTGCAAAGTTTGAGATTAAAAGCTGCCATCTCTGAGCTGAATCTTCCTTGAAAGAAACTTATTTCCTGTAACTAAATTTAAAACATGGTGAAAGGTGTGTGTCTGATAGACACTGCAGACTGATGGCTTCTTTTATTTTGTGGAGTAGCTCTAGCATGACTGGATGCAAGTGCCAGATTTTCCTACCATGCACTTCAATCTTGGGTTTTCTCACTGTCCTCATTCAGTTTTGCACTATTGCAATTATAAAAGACAAAAGCAGCCCAGCCTTCATGGGGGTCTAGCTGATTCCTCATAACTAATTGTAGGCAAAAGCAGGGGTGCCATAAATAAAGGTTTTTATGATACGGGGCAAATTGCCAGAAACGCTAGCATCCAAACCTATCCTCTGTGTCATTATAGTCTGGGAACTGCAGCATTTGTTCAGTTGACTACCACACAGACAGATCAGAATGCCTTAATTTTGCTATAAGCTCAGTAAGAGCTAATGGTAAACGATCAATTATGCTTCATTTGGCCCTAGAAAGTCTCTAACTATTGCCTGGTTAGGCAAGTGGTCATTAGTCCCTGTCTCCTCATTACAGCTTACCTGTCTGCCTTGTTTTGCATTCTCCAAACCACAAGTCTTGATATAGATTTCCAAAGAGCCTGAAAACTGGATCTGAAACCCTGCTACTGCTAAATTAATAATAAAAAAGAAGTAAAACCAGCTCTCTACATCATCAGTCCAAGCATAATTGCCCTTGGAGCACCCTGCAAAGTTGCTGCTCAGAGTAAGGGCTTAACTACACATTACACACAAGCAAACAAACAGGAGCAAGTCTAGAAAAAAGCAGCTTTGCTGGGGGAAGGAAAGATTTATTGTGGAAAAAGCAGCAAGGAGAATGTTTGACCCTTTCTTCACCTTAAATCACTTCTAAATGCTAGCTGAGGCTGATGGGAGTTGTAGTCCAAAACATATGGAGGACACCAGGTTGGCAAAGGCCGTCGAAACCTCTGTTTCCAAATATGTGTTACCCATCACAAAACATGCATGGGTATTCAGTGGGAGCTAGCTACAGGTTTAGGAGCAGGGGCAGTAAATAAGTCTGCTAGTAGATGTATGCTTAGCTTATCAGTCATATGGCCCAATACAGATAGAACCTCATAACCCCTTGAAACCCCACCTAAAATTAACATTTTTCCAATGCAGAGGTGTAAGATGGCTCTTCCTTTTGAAACTATTATGTCTGCTGCTGAAATAAAATAACAGGTTTTATTTTGGTATTTTATTCTAACTCAAAATTAGGGAATTGTGTAAATAATTTAAATTTTCTTTTATCATCTGGAATTTAAATATTTATGGAGGGTTCCAGTGTTTTAAAAGTTGGTTTCATTAAGTTAAAAACTGTGTTAAATAATTCTCCCAAGTTTTGTGACTGAGTTCAACTTGGAGATTGTTTTATATTTAAACACTCCTCTGGAATATTAACTAGTTAGTTGCGTTGAATTTTTCAGATGAGGCATGAGTGTTGTTGGGGTTTTTTGAAGTTAAAATTAATTAATTAAATTAGATGTTTTAAGGGGTGCTAAGTGTTTGTAAAGGCCAGCACCTCCACAACAAGGCCAGCACCTGCACTTCCATCAGCCCCCATGTAAACAAATACAAGTATACCTGGAATCTTTGGGCCTGCCCTGAGTCCCTCTTAACTCCCGCCCACACACTGCAACTGCAGGTGGTTGAATCTAGCCCCCATTTTAACTTCCTGAGTCTATTCTCACTCTGGAGAACTATGCAAAAATTTAAAAGTTGATCCAACTGCCCAGCGTTGCTCAGGACCCTGCAACCACTGCCAGGCAAGCCCCCACTGACATGAGGCGCCCCACCTGAAGACATTGGTGGTCTGGGCCCCCACAAACTGGTACTGGCTACAGATTCAAAATGACTACACTCCATTAAGAAACTTTATTTGAATTATTGAGGATTGGTGGGGGAATTTATAACCTATTCAGTGTTCTTCAGGGTATCCTGATTAATCTTAGCTATATAGCTTTAAAAGCGTCCATAAAAAATCCTAGCTCTTATTCCCCGCCTCTTTAGTTTAAGCAAGCAGCAGACTTATTAAAAGCCTAGTTATTAGTGTGCCTTCAGTTTATTTCTGTGTTCCTTCGGTTTTCATCAAAAGGCTTTGATAAAGCTTTTTTACTTGAAAAACAACATTCCTTCTATAGTTATCAAATTATCGTGGGGATCATAATATACATCATATTGTTTCCTCTGCCAAGATCTCATTTAATAAATGTCTTATTTTGGACTGGGCTATTTTTTGCTTCAGTAGCAGTGTGAGGGATTCTTCTCTTTCATAGAACGACATTACCTGAGGTTAGTGGTTTCTAAATTGAAAGAGCTGAGGTTTTTTTTTTATGTTTAGCATTGTTGCAATTATCTCCTCAGGAAGTATATGTTGACTTCTAATGAGAACATCACGACATGTAACCAAATGTATTAGTGTGCTGCAAAACAATATAGCAAGTTTGAATTGGCCACATAAATGCTTATTAAACAGTTCAATTGGGGTGAGAAACCACATAGATTAGCCCAGAGGCTACATAATTGCTGTAGTCTTCAGAACAGTGATGGTAAGCACTTGCTGGGAAAAGTGTGAAGTAAAAGTTGGTTATATGGTATATATTTGTAGGAAGTAGGGTTTGTTTTTTTAAATGAAAGGAAACATTTAAAAATGGCATCCCCATCTGAAATGAAGGAGTCCATTCTGCCACCTCAGGAGACTACCACCTCCTATATTGTGTTTGTAGACCAGGCCTGCCTGCTTCTTTTTAGCCTTCAGGATGGCAGGGTACCCACAACATACTTTATTATTGTTATTATTCCCCCTGCCTGCCTTGGTATTTGTTTTATGTGCTTGTATTTCTTTTGATTGAGCAACAAGTTTTCTGTCACTTTGCTCTTTACAGCTGAATCCATAGAAATGAAGCTGTAGCCTGGCCTTAGCACCTTCCTCACTTTAGGTTACTTGACCAAAACTGGAAAGGATGTGGACTGTGTATTCATTTCCATCAGTAGTAAGCCTGAGGTGCTGCTGTGGCTTCCAGCTGAACACAAGAAAAAGAAGGCAGCCAGCTGCACGGCTAGGCCTAGTGCTGGCAAGAGAATGGAATTGAACCAGCTGTTTTTGGGTCTAAATTCTATTTCCTGTGTGCATCTGAAGGTCAAGAAAGAGATTGTCTGGCACGCTTCTGAACAGAAGCAGCAAATAAATAGATTTTCAAAGCATCTTTCCAGCTCTAAGTGATGACAAACAGCATCTTACCATACCAGATATAGCATGCTGTATCGGTGGCACACCAGATACATGCCGATACAGCAGCAGTATGCAAATTGATTAACACAGAAAATTTTAAGTGGTGCCTTGAGACACTAGAAGAGAGCTTCAGTTGAAATAATGAACTTGAATCATCATTTTATTTCTTTGTTTTTTTAATTAATAAATGCAATATTATGTGAAATTGATTGATAACAAACTAGAGGTTTTACACTGGATTTGGTATGTTATGCTGCTTAAAAGATTATTACATGACACTCCCACATGCATCTTTATTTACACCTGTCATTCCAAACAATGTAAGAAAAATATGTTCCTCTGGTAGGTATATCTACGTTATGGCCTGTATAGGTAATGTTATTAGATCCTTTTGAAGCTTGCAGAAAAGGAGTTCTAACATGCTGTCCTTGAGAAAAATATTATGAGGAAGATACTCTGTTGAAAGTTTAGGTTTGTGTTGTATTAAAAGTATCTATTGCATGGGAAACCTTCTTTTGTTTCATAAAGGTAGTGCCTGTCAAAAAGTCAAGGGGGGGGGGAAGGAAAAGGAAACCATCTTCCCAAAAAGATACACCCCCCCCCCCCAGTTTCAGCACTAAGGAAATACAAAGAGTATTTTCAGCTAATATCTAGTCAGTAATGCTGGTGACTTGCACATCTTTGGTGGTGAAACATCCTACAGTGGCAACATCAAACATGGCTCCATCCTGAGTGTACAGTTCTGCCATTCGAATGCCTTGCTTCCTTAGATCACAACTCTTGTTTCTGTCATACAACCACTGCAAAGCTGGATTTTTTGTGTGTCGGATACATCTGAAGGGAGTGGGGAGGTTCATTTCATAGACAGGAACCAAGAACAAGATGACTGGGAAAGAAACTGGGCACCAGACCCAGGCAAAGATATTTTGCTGTCTGAGGTGGAACTGCAAATCCCACCCCCACCCCTCCTGAGTCCAGGTCTGTAGTTTACAAGGATGCCAAAGTTACTTTGGCAAATGAGACAGAAAATCTCACAAGTGCTTCTCCCCCTCCTTGGCAGTAAAACACACTAAAAATAAACTTAACAATTAACAATGTTTTGCCCTTTTATGGCACACAAAAACAGCTCTTTGAGGTAGCTACTTCACTTTGCCTAATGGTAGGACTGACCATGCTGAGAATAACTGGGCTATGGCCATTGGAAGGGTGGAAGTTGGTAGTGAACCAACCAAAGGAAGATGTGAACTAAGGAAGTTGACACTAACAGTCAGGTGAGGAGCGTGAACATGGAGAATATAGTTTAAAACAGGCTTCCTCAACCTCGGCCCTCCAGATGTTTTTAGCCTACAACTCCCATGATCCCTAGCTAGCAGGACCAGTGGTCAGGGATGCTGGGAATTGTAGTCTCAAACCATCTGGTAAGGGCCGAGGTTGAGGAAGGCTGGTTTAAAGCTACTAGTCGGAATGCCTCAGCAACCCACCACGTAAGCCATGCTCCATGCTTCTAATCTATAAGAACGAAATTTGTCCTCCTAATCTCTCTACCCATCGCATGAAAAAGAAAGAGCATTCACTTAGTTCAAGAATAAATGGCCTTGCCAAAATATCTGGATGTTTTAAACCAGCTTGCTTTCCTCACCCCCTTGAGTTTATGACTGTCTAAATCCCTTCCTGCAAAAGTGAAATAACTTCACTCCCATTTCCGCCGCCTAGATTCTGTGCTGTTCGAAAAGAATTTCCCAAAGTGATTACCAAAAGGCCTGAAAGAGAAATGATTACAAATGGCTGAGTTAACTGCTCCAGACGGCCTCATCAGTCATCATAATGCGGCCTCAGCACAAGTCTCTTCAGGACAGGCAACTTGTCATGACAGATGAAACCTCTTTAAGGAGACTTCCTCCCTTGGCTGTTCCTCTAGCTAATCCTCATGAGGGAAGGTGCTTGCAAATAACGGTTCTTAAGCAATAATCTCAAGGAAATCTCTGCCAGCTGCCAATAGTACACTGGTTAGTTGTTTTCCTAAGCGGGGCCCGCATTTCTCAAAGCTAAAAGCTATTTACTTCCTGCATCTAGTGGTCAAAGTGCTTGTGTAGTGATTCATTTAAAGCTCTTTTTCAAGGGAACAGATCAAAGGCACCCACATGTGAAGAATGGCTGCTGAACAGGGCAGGTACAGAATTGAGTTGCATGGTCAATCAACTGCATGCAGCCTCACTGACCCATAAAAGTGAAGATAATTCCATTGACACAACTCCATGCCTCATACATTCCCCAGTGCATCATTAATCATTTCTAAAGCACAAAGTGCATTATCTTCTTTAGCCTCATAACTGCGAGGTCAGTTCGAGTGGGAAACAGCAACATACCAGAGGCCATCAGCTCTGTGGTTAAGCAGGGACTTGAACCTGGAGCCACAGCTGCAAGTGAAAAACTGAAACCCAAGGGATGTCCAACTTCTGTATGCAAACTTTGTTAACTTTCTTATTGTTCTGATAAGTTTTTACCATATTTTGATTAACATTTGTTAATCTGGAGTCCCATGAGACACCAAATGTCCATCAATTTCTTTGACTACCACATTAACTTCAGAAGTTTACTGAACCCATTTTACGGATGGGGGATTTAATATTGTGGTTGAACTATGCTTCTTTGGGGCAGGGGCAGGGAGAGGGAATAAGAAATGGAATCAGGATTGCACTCAATTCCAGTAATCCACACTTGCCATTGAAGGTGTGAAAACAGGCTATGTAATTCCAGTCCTATGTGCATAGACTTTTTCCATGCAGTTTAGAACTAGTATGTTGAAATTGCTTATCACCATGTTAAAATATGGGGTTGTTTATATCCCCTCCATATGCACAGTTTATGTATGATTATTATTACATGAATAAGGCTTTGCCCGTGCCACCCACTGGAGTCATAGCTTAGCTGTAGGCCCTTTATAAGACTCAGAGATCTACCACCTAGATTCACAAACCAAACAGAATTTTAAGCCAACTATCCTATTGTCTTCAATAGGACTAATGGCTTCATGCTTCAAGCTACCTCAGTGAAAATGGTTAAAAATATTATGAAGTAAATACCAACAGAAGAAAGGAATCAATAGAATTTGTGGTGTGGTGTTTTTTTTAAAAAAATGTATTATCTCTTCATCCTATCTAGGCTCAGTATTCTTCTTTTGTCAGTAGCAATATGAAATAAAGATTGCCTTTCTAATCACACAGATTTTGTCTCCAGTAAAGCAGATCAAATGCTTAGCTTCAAGTCACAAAAATGGCCAATGAGTAAATTCAAAGCTGTGAGAATTACAGTTGTTGCACAAAATGATCTAAATGCATAGTTATGTATATTCTACACTAAATTCAGCAGTAAGGGTTTATTTTCCCTGGCAGCAACAGAAAGGGCATGAGGTATGCTGTTCACTGTGTTTCTTTTAGTTTTGCCTAACTACAGAGCAATATGCTTTATGCGTCTGTTTGATTAGATGCCTATGTGCCTTGTTATGTTTATGCTTGCTGCATTAATAAATTTTGTATTTCTTACCCATAAGCATGCTAATTGCCTTTGAATCCATAAAAGAACTACCGTGCTTGCCTGAACCACCTAGCCTTGGCTGAACAGAGCCTCAGAAATAAATGGCATGAGCATGCACAGAGTGCATTTGCCTACCCCATGAGGATTCTTTGTATTTCAAAAGAAGCTCCCTTAACAGTAACTTCAGTTTGAAACACAAACTCATTGGTTTGCATCCAGTGCTAGTCTTACTCAGTGTAGACCCATTGAAATTAATGAACATTACTAACTTAGGCCCATTAATTTCAATTGCTATAGTCTGAGTAGGGCTAACAATGCTTCATTGTCAGCCAGCCACATGATACATCGATTCACAGCTATTCTTCCACCAAAATGTAAAGGGGGTGGGGAGTGGCTGTAGCATCAACAGATAGTAATCACTTTAATGGGAATCTGTAAAGAGAATCCGGTCAGCAAAGAGTATAAACAATGCAACATTTGAAAATACTAAAATTCAGCAATGGCGGTTCATTGTTTGTAGTCATATTTCAAAGGTATCCTTGGAGGGCTCTCAGCCAATTGGAACTTAGTTCTGTGCATATTGCACTTCCCTGTAAATCCACCACTGCTCCCTTCCCTAAGCACCAGTGATAGTTTTCCAGTGATAGGATTAGATTCCAAAACAGTGCATTCAAGGGCTCAGATGAAGGCAGGGCAAGAGGGACTTTGGATTTATTGGATCCAAAGCTCCTTCATTCTTCTGAGGGTCCTCAGGATCAGGCTTGTCACTAACAGCAGACTTGAGCTGCTGTAGATGATTCCTCCACTGGTTTCACTTGGGGTAGGGAAAATTAAGGAAAAAAACAACTATTTGTGAATGGAGAGAAACTGAAGTTTACTATACAGCGGAAAGGAGCAGCCAAGCATACTAGGACTCAATTTCTTGACTTTAAGAAAGCTGACTTCATAAAACTTAGGGAAGTGCTGGGTGAAATCCCATGGACAGTAATACTAAAAGGAAAGGGAGTTCATGATGGCTGGGAGTTTGTTAAGAGGGAGATAGTAAAAGCACAACTTCAGGCAATACCAATGAGACGGAAACATGGAAGGTGCCTAAAGAAGCCAGGGTGGCTATCTAAAGAACTTTTAACTGAGTTAAGATTAAAAAAGGATGTGTACAAAAAATGGAAAAGGGGGGAAACCACCAAAGAGGAATTCAAACAAATAGCCAGCACGTGTAGACACAAAGTCAGAAAAGCTAAAGCACAGAATGAACTCAGGCTTGCTAGAGAGCTTAAAAGCAACAAAAAAGGCTTTTATGGGTATGTTCGTAGCAAAAGGAAGAACAAAGAAACAGTGGGGTCACTCGGAGGAGAGGATGGTGAAATGCAAACAGGGGACACAGAAAGGGCTGAACTCCTCAATGCCTTCTTTGCCTCAGTCTTCTCCGATAAAGAAAACAATGCCCGACCTGAAGAATTTGGAGCAAATGATTCAGCAGAGGAAACACAGCCCAGAATAACTAAGGAGATAGTACAAGAATACTTGGCTAGTTTAGATGTATTCAAGTCTCCAGGGCCAGATGAACTGCATCCAAGAGTATTAAAAGAACTGGCAGATGTGATCTCAGAACCACTGGCAGTCATCTTTGAGAATTCCTGGAGAACAGGCGAAGTCCCGGCAGACTGGAGGAGGGCAAATGTTGTCCCTATTTTCAAAAAGGGGAAAAGAGAGGACCCAAATAATTACCGCCCAGTCAGTCTGACATCAATACCAGGGAAGATTCTGGAGCAGATCATTAAGCAAACAGTCTGTGAGCACCTAGAAAGGAATGCTGTGATCACCAATAGTCAGCATGGATTTCTAAAAAATAAGTCATGTCAGACTAACCTGATCTCGTTTTTTGACAGAATTACAAGCCTGGTAGATGAAGGGAACGCAGTGGATGTAGCCTACCTTGATTTCAGCAAGGCATTTGACAAGGTGCCCCATGATATTCTTGTAAAGAAGCTGGTAAAATGAGGTCTTGACTATGCTACCACTCAGTGGATTTGTAACTGGCTGACTGACCGAACCCAAAGGGTGCTCATCAATGGTTCTTCTTCATCCTGGAGAAGAGTGACTAGTGGGGTGCCACAGGGTTGGTTCTGTCTTGGGCCCGGTCTTATTCAACATCTTTATCAACGACTTGGATGATGGACTCAAGGGCATCCTGATCAAATTTGCAGATGACACCAAACTGGGAGGGGTGGCTAACACCCCAGAGGACAGGATCACACCTCAAAACGACCTTGACAGATTAGAGAACTGGGCAAAAACAAACAAGATGAATTTTAACAGGGAGAAATGTAAAGTATTGCACTTGGGCAAAAAAAATGAGAGGCACAAATACAAGATGGGTGACACCTGGCTTGAGAGCAGTACATGTGAAAAGGATCTAGGAGTCTTGGTTGACCACAAACTTGACATGAGCCAACAGTGTGACGCGGCAGCTAAAAAAGCCAATGCAATTCTGGGCTGCATCAATAGGAGTATAGCATCTAGATCAAGGGAAGTAATAGTGCCACTGTATTCTGCTCTGGTCAGACCTCACCTGGAGTACTGTGTCCAGTTCTGGGCACCACAGTTCAAGAAGGACACTGACAAACTGGAACGTGTCCAGAGGAGGGCAACCAAAATGGTCAAAGGCCTGGAAACGATGCCATATGAGGAACGGCTAAGGGAGCTGGGCATGTTTAGCCTGGAGAAGAGGAGGTTAAGGGGTGATATGATAGCCATGTTCAAATATATAAAAGGATGTCACATAGAGGAGGGAGAAAGGTTGTTTTCTGCTGCTCCAGAGAAGCGGACACACAAGAAAGAAGATTCCACCTAAACATTAGGAAGAACTTCTTGACAGTAAGAGCTGTTCGACAGTGGAATTTGCTGCCAAGGAGTGTGGTGGAGTCTCCTTCTTTGGAGGTCTTTAAAGAGGCTTGACAACCATATGTCAGGAGTGCTCTGATGGTGTTTCCTGCTTGGCAGGGGGTTGGACTCGATGGCCCTTGTGGTCTCTTCCAACTCTATGATTCTATGTTTCCCCTGCCCCCATGTCCTGCTGACTTGCAGAAGTGGGTAGAACTTTTGAGGGGCCAGATTATCCAGCACTTCATTCCCCACCTTCACTCCCCCTCCCAATTAGAACTGCATTGTAAGCCTCATTTAAAAACAAGCATTGAAGGAGCTAAACATACATCCCTTGAGAAGGCATTTCATGATTTGAGGCCATCGGTGAAAAGGCCCTGTCCCTTGTCCCCATGGTCCTGTGGGCCTGGCCTCTTCATCTCAAGACCTAATAAGGTTCATATGACTGCACACAGCCCTTCAAAAAGCCCAAAACAGTTTAGTGCTTTAACAGCAGTATTTAAATTGGACATGGAAGCAACCAAGTAACCAATAGAGCTGATGTAATATCAGCATAGTATTCTCTGAATGCTTAGCCCCCAACCAATCAATCATTTGGCATCTCTATTCTGTACTAACTGAAGTTTCTGAATTGTCTTTAAAGGAAGCCCACATAAAGTACGCCTGCTTTTTGCAACAACAACAACAAAATGTGTTTAAAAATTCGCTTTAAAAAATAACAGCAGATGCTTGAAACTTTGTTGGTGTTCTGGGAGAGCTGAAACCAAATAAGAATATTTGACAAGGGGCAGAATAACACCTAGTAGAGTAGCCCTGAAAATAATCCCCAATGCACTCTCCTGGAGGGGAGAAGAACCATTTTGTGCTCCAGATTCTGTCCCATTCCCATCAACCTCCAGCAGCATTACCAATGTTAAGAAATGATGAGATGTGTTGCCCAAGAAAATCTGGGGGGCACTAGGTTCCCCACCTGTTTTACATGATCGTGCACACACATGTTGCACGCGGTGAGGTGTTTCCTTTATGGCATCACTACACAGGAGTCTTTTCCCCATCTAAGGTAGGCAGAGATATGCAAGAAAGAAAGAAAAGGACCATAGGTATAGTCAAAACCATATGAATTATGAGTACAGCATGATGCCAACACCAGCCTCACTGTTACCTTAACCGGGCAGGTATTTGGTTGAGATGCCAGGTATAAGAAGTATGAGAATTGGATAAATGAGTAGGCTGTCTAATCCCCTAAGAAAGCCCAGTGCAGAGATTAATCTTTGGAGAGCCACGAAGATGGGTTGGCAGCAGCAGCCTACAAGCTGAGGAAAAGGAATGTTGTGGCCTGCATTTTGTAGTGTATCTAAGAGAGATCTCCCAATATTTCCTATCTCTCTCCTATAAACCCCCCTTTTCAGTTTGAAAACAAAATGATGAGGTACTGTAATTTTCTCGTCTACAGCTTCCATTTGCAGTCAGTTCCGAGGTGCCTATCTGTGTGAAGATAAGAGCTTTTCATGTTTTACTCAGGTGTTTTATGGCCTTCATTTCAGGAACACTTACAAAACTTTCATGAGAAATGCTCCTATGTATTTAAATTTTCTACGGTTGTAGCCAGAGATGATATCCTTTACCTTAAGCAAAGCAGAAATATTGCAGTGAAAACAGACAACATAAGCACACTGGCATCCTTCCCAGTCAAGGGAATATGAACAAGGTTTTATTGTTACTGCCAAGACAGCTGGATTTTAGATGGAAATAGTAATCTCATTCTTTGGCTGTTTCTAGGGGTAATACAGCTTTCCTGCTAACAAATGCCCAGTATTCTTTCTGCATTAGAAACATCTTGTGAGTTCATTATCTTTGTGCCAAGGTATTTCTCAGCCCCAAACCCTAATGACTCTAATAAATGGCAATACACACAAAAGGCAAGAAATTCAAAAGTACAGTACCCTACAGCTATCACAATTTGTTTCCATTGTGCATATATAATGGAACTTCGGAGCATTCTGTGGCATTAGCTTTAATGGTCTGAATGTTTTCAGTTTTTAGAAATTAAACAGGTTGCAGATAGCATTCCTGACATGCTTTCTTAATCACGTAGCCCCTGCAGTAAGTAGACTTGGTAGCTGGATCATTCACAGTGGCAACAATGGCTCATTAAGCTGACCATTAGGCAGCTACTTCAGACTTCTGGAATATGTCCCACTCATCTGCCAGTATGGGGTTTGTAATAAAGCCACTGCGACAAGGAGAGTTGCAAGGACATTTTTGCTGTTTAAACTTGGCCAGGGAAAAAGGAAAGAGATTTGAGTTTTGTACCTACGAGATGTAGAGATGGTCACCAGCTTCAAAAGAGGAATGGCTACCAATGGCTTCTAGTTATGATGACTATGCAATACTTTGAGCATCAGAGGAACTATGCTGCTGACTGCCGGTTGCTAGAGAACATAAAAAAGGAAGTTCTATTGTGCTCATATCCTGCTTGCAGCCTTCCCATAAGCATCTAGCTGGCCACTGTGGGAATAGAATGCTGGACCAGTTGGGACTTTTGTCTGATGCAAGGAAGCACTCCTCACCGCTGAGGTCACAATGGCCTTGCATGACACTGCTGCAACCAGAGGAACTCCAAGCTTCAAGGGAAGTTCAACTCCATGCACAACAGGCTGCACAACTAATTCCTGGGAATTGAAACCAATCATCCCCAGCACCTCTGCTTTGTTAGGATTCAGCCTCAGTGTATTGGTCCCATCCAGCCTGTTATTAAATCCAAGCACCAGTAAAGCACTTGCATAACCTCAGCTGACTCAAAGGACAATGAGGAATAGAGCTGAGTGCCATTAATATATTGATGGCATATTACTTCAAATCCTCTGCTACAAGAAGCAACCAGCTTCTGATCTCAGAAGTCAAAGGAAATGGGGGACAAGATGGAATCTTGTGGGACCTCACAGCACGAGTGCTATGAAGCCAAACAGAAGACACCCAACGCCCTTTTCTGAAACCAACCCTATCGAAGTGCCCTCAACTCTCACCTCACCAAGCTGGTCCAGCAAGATTCCATGGTCAATGCTACCAAAAGTCACCGAGATAAAGAAAGAAATGCAAGGGTTAAGAATTCAGGTAGCTGGCAGAGTATCCACATCTTTGGGCTGCGTTGACTGAAACCATTCCCAAGCAAAATGACTAGGTGATATTCTGGACACCTCCACTGGATCTGTATCACCATCACTATCCGCATCAAGTTCAGAAGGCATATGAGCAACCTTATCCTCACAGCGCCTTTCAAATTTGTCTTCCAAGCGTTTCCAAGGGTTCCACCCAGAACACCCTTTCCTGTGTCTGTTCTTAAAAACTCATTCACCACTCATAAAAAAAAAAAAGCTCTGCTGGACAGCTCCCTGAGCATTCAGTGGTGGTAGAAAAGTGAGCTTGCTTTGCTGCCATCATTGCCAAAAAGTAGAAGCAAAAATGTTTCCTTGCTTGAGTTAAGTCATAGTTGCTATTTAACTTGCCACTTGGTTTTAGCCATCACCCTACTTGCTTCATAGCCCAGAGCTCTACAGGAAACCAGGGAGCTGACCAGGCTGTGCACTGCAGGGCAGGGCACTTGCGAGTGATCATATCAAACTTCTCCACTGTCAGATGGCTGTTGTGGTTGCTCGAGAGTAACCAGGCAGGACTCCAAACCTGTGTTTTACAGGTTTTATTTTGGTGCAAACTATTTACAATGAAGAGCTCCAAAGCTCATTTCTGGCTCAATCGCTAGCAGAATCCGGGAGTGGTCTTTTTTTGGACCTCCCCCAACATAAGAGTTTTGTTACCCCCAACCTTCTCCTTCCCTCTTTGCACCTTAGGCTACTGCGCAGGATGGGCGATGGCAAGGGCGTGTTTCCCTCCTGTCCGGCTTGCCCAGGAGCAGTGTTAAGGCTCGCACCAGCATCCTCTGGTCCTTGCACCTCTTCCCCACTAGAGGTCCTTGCACCTCTTCCCCTCCTGGAAGAGGAACCGCTTCACAAGATTTTCGGAGGCTCCCTGTAACATAACTGCCCTTCTATTCCTAGCCTCTGAGCCAATGGCAGTCCCCTGACACCCACATTTACCATATCCGTATTAACACATAAATATTCCCTCGGCCCAAGACATTCATGGCGTACATTATGAACATGTGCATGTGCTCACTGTATCCATGCTCTTTTGGTAGAGTCATTGCAAAACCTTTCTGTTTCTGAGTTTTAAGTTTAATTTTCCCGTAATGCTTCATCCCTCCCAATCTTCCACTAGCATCTAAAAGTGAAAACAGAAAAAGTATCACTGCATTCCCCCTTGTGTGTATTCGGACAAAAGAGCTATCACAACATTGCTGATCATGCTGATTCCAGCCGCTGTCCGTAACAAGTCCCACCTTTTAAAGTGATGATGATCATAATTAACAATAGTGCATTAATCTCCCTGGAGTTTCCCATGCCCTGCATCTTGTGTGCTCCCTTGTACATAACCACCTGGGCTGCTTTGCAGATGTAATTGTTAAAGCACACTCAAGAGTGTTGTAGTAAATAGAAAGCTCATGGATTTCTGGAATACTGTCTGATACCTTTTTGCGATTACAATTCCACAACAAAGAACGAGACATATGTTGGAATCAATCCAGCAAGCATGGCTTCTGGGTAAGTTCCACATGCCTGGAATCCATAGGGGCCCGCCACTGCAGTGCTTGATGGGCTGCATTCATTGTTGATTGTAAAAAGATGTGCACTATTTTCACATGGGGGTAGGATGAGCATGGGGGGGGGAGTTAGCTATTTTGACTTTGGAGATTAAAAAAACACACCATAAGAGCACGGAATACATTGCATCTGAGGAAGAAAACAAAAGAGACAAAAACAGCATCAATCTATATATCCACAGGGAGACAATGAGTAGTGCAATAAAAAAAACCTCTTTCCTAATAAACTGACTCAGACCAGGCCTGAAGTTTCTGAAATCCCCCTTTTGGATCTGTGCTGGAGCAGAGCTAATAAAAGAAAACATCTCTCTCATATATGAAATAAATATATATGGTGGTCATTTTAAACTTTCTACTAGGTTTAATGGGCCTACTGAAGGATTTTTTAAAAGTTCAGATTTGTTTTGAACTGCTGTTCACAAATATATATATATAGAGAGAGAGAGAGAGAGAGAGAGGGAGGGAGGGAGAGAGAGTTCGTGCCTGATACATTTTTGTTCTGATTTCTAAAGCTCCCATGGCTGCTTTTCTTTTGCATCGGCAGCCATCATATTTCCTGGAAGCCTGGAAATCTTTCACCCCTCAGCTGCTTATTCTCCAATGGAGACATCACTGAGAGCTAAAACACATGATATGGGAAGTATGAGGTGCAATTTTGGGGATTGTACAATTCAAACTGTAGATTAATGGCAACTGTGGGAATAATCTATATTTTTTAAAACCCTCCCAGCATTTAAAATAATAATAATAATAATAATAATAATAATAATAATAATAATAAGCGTAGTGATCAGACCATGGCACCTTCATCGAAGGAAACATGATCACATCTATACTGACGCCAAAGATCAAATCCAGCGTGTGGCCTGCTTGATGTGTGGGGCCCGAAACAAACTGGGAGAGCCCTAGTGTCACCATGGAAGACACCAGGTCCAGAGCCTGTGAGGAGGGAGTGGCATCAGCATGGATGTTGAAGTCCCCCAATACCAATAGGTTAGGGAACTCCAAGGCCCAGCCGGCCACCACCTCCAGCAGGCCTGACAGGGTGGCTGCTGGTGCGCTTGCCATAGTGGGGGGAATGTTGACCATTGTGCCTGCTTGTTCTGCTGCCCAGGTGTTAATTGTTGATGGACAACTTCAGTGTCCAAGCAGTCTCTTCTTAAATCCTATGCTGTTTAACATCTCAAACTGGATTAGCATTATTGTGCCAGGATGAGCAGGTAAATCCTTTAGACCTGTATCATTTTCCCATTTTAAATGGTGCCCCCAGATCCTATTCCTATCCCCCCTTGGGAAAAACATGCATCTATGGTTATTTTTCATCCGAAGGGCAAATAGTAATGTCTCTGGGGGAAAGTTAGACTGGAGAAAGGCGTGGGGAGGAAATAGTTATGCACTTTTACAACATTTCCACAGTACTGCTGATACTATCTGATGCTTTCAGTTCCCTCCTTCATTTTTAAAGGAAACTAAAAGCAGATTCAAAGCCTTTAATCTGGATTTTCTATAGTCATCTGTAATGAAAATATCAAGCTGACATTGGTGGGAATGTAGATTTGGCTGTCTCTTCCATGTAGTAGCTGGCATTATTAACAACATTAGCACAGCACAAATGGTGAAAAAGAGGATCAAAGGTGTTTCACGCTCCCTTATGTGAAGTCCAGGCTTTGGCAAGAACTGGGGTTTGGGCAAGTGGAATACTAAAGCATTTACAAGCTGTTAGAATTTATGTTTAATTCTCTTGGGGGTCTGGAGGGGAGAGCATGCTCCTAAGCATTACGAGGCCTAACGAAATAATTTTTCAGGCTGATCATACTCAGTCAACAGTGTCAGTCACTGTAAATGTTTCCAAAAGTACATTCTATTCAAGCCTCAAGAAACATCTTGGCATCTACTACCACCTACTAATTGCTACCTGTATTCCTCCTTCTCGGCAAGAGTTCGGTACAGATTTTCTGACACCCAGAATACTGTTTATTTGCACTCATCAGGCTTTCAGAGTGTGACATAAAATCATTGTAACGTAATACATTATTTAACATGTTTTCCAACTGGAAAAGATGAAGTGATGGGTTGTCACTGAGCATTTTGGAAAAGGAAAAGAGAATATTTGGTCTGAGGCTATTCACCCTGCTAGGACAGTGGGCAAAGCCAAACTAGTACAGGAATCAACCAAACTAGAGGAAAATCCAGCACTTTTCTGCCCCATTTATTTCAACACAGCAGAATTAAGCATGCTTTTTACCCCTCTCATTGAAATAAGTGGGGGGAAATGTGGCTGGATTGTGACTTTCCATTGGGAGTTAAGACCAATTCATAGACAAGGCCAACCATGTAGCCAGCTTGTTTGTCAGGTGACTATTGAGATGGATGAGCTCTCCCAAGCTCCCCTCAGATTAACTCAGAAATGACCCAAGGTCTTCAGGGGGTAAAGAGTAGAAAAAGCATGGAACATACTGGGGAGCCAGTTGGAAACTTGTAAAACTGATACACATACACACACACCCTGCAAAATTTCCAGGGAGATATATAAAGAGGTTCATATAAGATAAGAGTACCAATGGCTACTAGACATGATGGTCATGTATGGCCAGTTGGAGAGTGCTGTTGTGCTCATCTTATGCTTGTGGGGCTTTCCATGGGCATCCATGGAAATATATATAAGCATTGCAGAGGGTTGGACTGGATGAACCTTGGGATACCTTCCAACTCTATAGTTCTATGATTCTGAGATCTGGTTGTCCACTGTGACAACACAGTGCTGGACTAAATGGGTCTTTGGTCTGAACCAACAGCAAGGCTCTTCTTTTGGCTGCAGGGGCAGGAGAAACTAGGCTGGGAAAGAGAAGTACATCCCTCATCATGCTCTATGTGTCTCCACAAGGGTCTGTCTCCTTCCTTCTGTGCTCACAGGAGACTTTGAGAACATACCATACATGGGTATGCATGCAAAGGATCAGAGAGTCAGCTAATACTGGGCTTGCATGTGTACACAGTAGGTGCATTTCTAGTGTCTGTTCTCATGGTTTGCTGAATACAGTTCTGTCCCTCACCTCCATGCATATTACATCACTCCATATTGACTATCAGAGAAGGGCCCGAGTGTTGATACAGGCGTTTATTTGCTGCATGCACAGAGATGCACGCTTACTGTAAAATGGGCTCACAGAGTCATTAGTTCTCAGCAAGTAGTGACAAAATGGAGCACAGGGCAGGAAAAAGTAAAATAGCAAGCCAGGAATGGCCTGTTCCTCCCTCCTGGAGCAGAATTAGACCTTTTTCCGTTAAGCAGATTATTTGGGAAGTAACTGGGCTGTTGCTTAATCAGGGGCCTTATGAAAACTGCTTCTGAAAAGGAATCTATGGATTTGGCATAGCAGGTCTAGCCAAGGAGATGGGCTTGAGTCGTACCAAAATCGCAGTGGAGCTAAATTAAATATGGCCCATAGGGTGTTTGTAAGGAAATAATTAGAGGCTTTCATTTTTTGTTCCAAAGGCAGAAACTCTGTACCCCTGACCTACTTAGACTCTTGTAATTGAGCTTTTTGAAGTATACTTGTAAGAGTTCTGCTTTCTGCATCCATTCTTAGAGTCGCTCGTGTGGAAAATGAATAAAGAGGCCCTGAATTACTACTACGATGAATTCCTGGCTTTTATTCAAACAACTGTTTGAGAGTACTTTTGCAATATATCCCCCAAGCTCAGTATGTAACCGAGTGGAATTTGACCTACAATCTTGAAACTACAATTCTATTATGGCACTTTAGAGCTTTGAAAAATGCCTGCTTCCTTGGTATCCTACCTGGCAGAAACACATTACCCAAAGGATGAACCTGCAGCAGTGCCTAGAAATAAGGTGAAGTTTTGCTCTGGCCAAATTTGCTGTTTTACAAAAGTTTTGTTCTTGGTCTTCAATAGCTGGGAATAGGCATCCTCCCGAATACAATTTTTCAAAATGCTGTCTACACGTTCGCTAAACTTGCAGAGCAAGCAAACAAAAATACTTTATTCATAAGTGTGGTTTGACTGTGAGGTTCGCCATTGGCTGCTATTGTTATTTCTGATCTGCACCTTGGTTTCCTCTCAGACTCCAGCAGGTGGCCTTGAAGA